>NC_056684.1:119823229-120495729 GCF_018350215.1 Panthera leo
TTTGGAACTGTGACTTGAGGGGCTCCTCAGTCTCCTCTGATGCTTTACGCCGAGGTGGTGTTAGCTCAGGAACACGGAGCCGTCCATCTGCAGGCACGAAGGAGGCCAGTGCAGGGAAGGAGGGAGACGAAACGTGCTGAGGGAGGGTGGCAAAGAGAAGCCCTGAGACCCCAAGAGAAACCCTGAGAAGCCAACTGCTTCGTGCCTGGGGGCGGGGGCGGGGGGCGCCCTGCCCAGAGGAGGCCTTCACCTCTCTCTTGGAGGCCCCTCCTCCAGTCACACGAGGAGAGTCTGTTGCCTGGAACCCTTACCATAGTCTGATGTTATCAAGTTTCTGCAGAAGGAGCCAACTCAGCCAGGTCTCTGACAGAGCCATTAGGGGAAGTCCTTGGTTATGCTTTATGCCGGAGGAACCACAGTCCGGAAACGGGGCATGTTGTCGAAGGGGAACTTTCTGCTCTTTCTTGAAGGAGACCCTAGGCCTGCTGGTCACAATTCGACCCAGACTCCAGAAGCAATGGGACTTCAGAGAAGATGTTAATCTCTTTGTTGTCATGGTGGTGAAGATTTTTAGTCAGCCATCTTCACGATAGCAGCATGAACGGGAGAGGAGAAGCCCCAGTGGTCACTCTGCTACATACTGCAGAACAGAGGTGAGATAAGACCTTCCTGCCTCGCAGGGAGGGAGGGAGACAGACACGGGGACACAATTGCACAGCCCCGAGGTGTAGACGTCACGAGAAAGCAGCGCACCAACAAGGGAGGTCCCCAAAGAATATCCCCCCCCCCCCGGTGGGTCAGAGAAGGTTTCCTAGCCCGGGTGACAACGGAGCGGAGGCCCGCGGGGTGAGCGGGGGTCGGCCAGGCCGGAGAGGGAAAGGGACAATCCGGAGGAAACGGCAAGAATAGAAGAGCAGTGTCGAGAAACACGATGGTGGCTTCTGAGAAGTACAAGCGGCTGAAGCAGCTCGAGCGTGAAGTCTCCAGGTTTGGGCCCGAGAGCTTGCCAGAAAGAAGGCTGAGGTGCAGAGCGGCACTCTCCAAACCGTTCTGTGCGTGCCGTCTGTCACATTTTTTTGGAGCGCGCAAGAAACGCGTGCGTGCGTTCATAACACAGGCGCACAACGTACACGTCGACAAAGCAGTATGTGTATAGTTATTTACAAAACAGACACTGGCTCTTACACTAATGTGTTAAATAGGATGGTAAGCTTCATTTTCTTATTGTTTTTTGTTTTGGATGAAAATGCACAGGAAACTTCTCCAGTGTTCTCCCCACCCCACAGCGCAGGTGGAGAACTGCCCTGCAGACGTGACCAGGATCGCCTGCAGAGTCTGGGGCACCATTTCCTCCTCAGCATCGGCTAAACGTGTAGCTGCGGCTTGAGCTGTCATAGCCACAGCTGACAGTCCCTGTGCTGGATGATTCAGACCGGGAAACCTCAGGAGCAACAGGCTCTGTTGTCTCAGCTCAGACTTCTAGAGAGCCCCGGGCCTGGTGATTCCCAGTCTGAATTTCTGGATGTGCATATACCTCTGTGATGGCTCTTTCTTCTTTTTCCTTTTCTAGAAAGTTAACTGAAACTTGGACCTCATGGCTTGAGGGTGGTCAACAGAAAAGTGTAGAATTCACCAAGTCTGTGGTCTTTCTTTGCCTCTGGCCCAAGACAAAGGACCCGAGCTTCCTTCTGTCCTTGGGGCTGAGCTCCTCCCTGATGAAATGTGTAGCAAGGGCTTGCAGAGGGCATCTTCCTGAGTTTTGAATTGCAGTCCAATGACACCAATACAACTGACATGGGTGGAGTGACCACCGTGTACCTCATGCTAAGTTCTTTATAGCCATCGAAATCCACCAGCAAACCCATTGGGGGGGCAGTGCTTCTCCTAGGATCCCCACTCTATGGACAGGAAATGAGCCTGTCACTTAGGAGTCCGGTCAGTGCAGACCCCAGATACTCAGGATTCCCAACCCCAGACCCCGGCTGCCCACCCCACAGGAGGAAGCTCCAAGGGCCAGGTTTTGGATCCCCAGCCTCTGTCGCCATGCCTTTGTAAGCTGCTGTTCTCTTGGGTTCTGCTCACCAAGCCAGGACTGGAATAAGCCAAATGAAAAGAGAGTGGCCTGATGGCATTTACTCAGGACTGTAGGGCATAAAATGGTTACATAAATGAATATTTTAAATGGTAAAAAAAAAAATTAAAAATTACAGCCTTGTTGAGGTATCGTTGATATACAAAAAATGCATGCAATTAACGTATACATTTTGATGAGTTTGGATATATGCATACACCCATGATATCATCGTCACAATCAAGATAATAAACATATCTAGCACCTCCAAAGAACTCCTTGTGTCCTTTTGCTCTATGTGTGTGTGTGTGTGCGCGCTAAGAACAGTCAACATGAAAAATACCCTCTCAGCAAGTGTTTTTTTCATAAAGATTTTATTTTTAAGTAATCTCTACACCCATTGTGAGGCTTGAACCCACAGCCCTGGATCAAGAGTCACATGCTCCACTGACTGAGCCAGTCAAGCGCCCCCTCAATAGGTTTTTAAGTGCACAGCACCGTATTGTTAATTATAGGCACTGTGTGGTACAGCATATCTCTAGAACTTATTCATCCTGTACAACGGTTAACTTTATACCCGCTAAACAGCTAACTCCCCTTTCCCCTCTTCCCACACCCTGACAATCACCATCTCATTTTCTGCTCAAATAAAAAGTTAAGTGTAATAGATCCATTTTTAAATGATGCTGTAGGGCACCATAGAAGCCTGGTCACTGTCTGCTTCCCTGGCAGGGCCTTCCAATGAGGTGGGAGAAGCCATGGGATCGGTTCACCTGTTGGATGGAGGTAAAAGGAGAAAGTTCTTCCATGAGATTACTAGAGTTTTATTGTTGTTGCTATTGTTGTTACCTACTATGAAAATGGCTCATGTACGTGGTGCTAAAATTTCAAAGCAGTTATAAAAAAGATAAAGAAAATGTGAAAGTTTTCTGCATCTCCAGGCCTGTACCTCTAGACCTACTCTCTAGAAGTAAATGTTTAAAATCCCTTCTGGTGTTTGTGCTTGTGGTGGTTATACCCAGAATTCTACAATGCATTTGTACCTCTCTTTTTCAACTTATCTCCTTTAGATGTTATTTAAAGACCCCCTCCCACTCTGAAAATTGAGGAATTAAACTCAGTTATATTTCACCTCATTTTCTCCCCTCCCAATTGTTACTTATATTTTTATTTTTAGCCTATTGATAATCGTGATCGCTTTAGGTAACAATTTAATTAAATCTGCATTTCTTGGTCTGTCCTTTTTCACAGTATCTCTTGATTTGCAAGTCATTTCAGTGGGATTTTCCTGTCAGGCACAGGTTCTCAATCCATCTTAAGTCAGGGGTCTGATGTAGTTTTAAAGGTAATCTTTAGATAATAATAAAATTGGAAAACCCACTCACACATCTGTTTTCTCAGCCCCTAACCCTAACCCTACCATGTATCTCCATGGATCCAAGGAAGCTACACTGACCAGTAGAAAGAGAGAGGAATAAGAATCTTATATCCTCTATCTAGATATACTTTGAGAATCTTATATCCTCTTAGATATACTTTGAGGGTGATAGTGGGCACACAGGGGCTGTTATGTACTGTATTCCACCTACTTCCAGAGAAGTAACACAAATCAAACGTCTCCTGAATTAATTCCACCGTTAACTCAGATTCGGTTTATAATATACTCATGAGAGATTTCTCATTATGTGAATTCCTCTCTGTTTAGAGGAAGGACTTACAGGGAAGACGAGTCCTTCCTACCCTGAGTGGCACTTAGTAAGAAGCTACATGGGCCTGGCCATTAATCTTGTCACCTAGGTTCCTGAGGATGATTACCTCCACCGTGGGGGAGACTAGATTACAGGAAAGTTGGAAGATCACAGGGAACATGTATGTCTGAACATGGAGACTCTGTGAGTGAAGACAAATCACACTCTGTTCGCTGAGGAACCAGAGTGATGAGAGAGTTTTATGTGACATGAATTGGGAAACTTGGCAGATGGATACCTGAGGCTCACGAAGAGGAGGGTGGCCAGTCTTGGGTGACTTCATCTATTTTGTCGAGCTACACAAACCACCCATCTGCCCAGATATTACCATTGTCCCCACAATAGTAACAGTCTTAGAAATGCGTGGAGATGTTCTAAAATCTCAGGCTCTTGTAGGTATGTAATAGTTGAAAGTCACTTTTATTATCATTATAGGATACATGTTTGCTTGAGAAAATTGTCAGGTGGTCATTGTTAGCGTTGTTAACAGATAGTGTTTTATTATCATTATAGGATACATGTTTGCTTGAGAAAATTGTGAGGTGGTCATTGTTAGCGTTGTTAACAGATAGTGTATGGTCTCCTGATTCAATACGTATATATATTTTCTTACGAACAATAGGAACATGCTAAACATAATGTTTTTAAGCCAGCTTTTGATTTTGAATGTTGCAAACATCTTTGTGTGTCACTAATTTTTTCATTCAACACTCTTTTGTAACATTATTTGTCATGGGGGCATAGTGTTCTGTTAGACCATTGTCTCTCTGGACCGTACCCTTTCATGTGCTAAATTGGATTTGTGCTCAGCAGCTACAACATGCCCATTTCCAACTTCTTTTTTTTTTTTTTCAGTCTTCCACAAACACATCAGAGCCTCTGGTCTCCAATGTCCTCTCTTCCATGATCAGTTTTGCTATGAATCAACTCCTTACTGCACTTTGCTGTCATTTCAACGGGGATCGAGGAAGAAGGGGATATTTGGTGGTTCTCCCAGCCAGAAAGCAGTTCAATCTTAGCGGCCTTGCCTCTTTGTATAGCCTTTTTGTTCAATTATTTAATATTCTATTGAATGTTGCTATAAGGGTTAATTTTCTGTATCAACTTGATTAGGCCATGAGGGGTCCAAATATTTGGTCAAACATTATTCTTACTGTTTTTGTGAGGGTGTTTCTGGATGAGTTTAACATTTACATTAATGGACTTAATAAAGCGGATTGCCCTCCTGTCGAGAGTTTAGCTAAATTACTTCATGGTGTTGCTGCTTTGGCATTCATTTTGTTTGGCCAAGCAGGCTGTAGGGGCTTAAAGCCAACACTAGCCTCTCACGCGAGCACATGCCCTAGATAACAGTCCACAGGGTCACAAGCAAACATAAGTTCCTGATGTGATTCCCCCAACAGTGTTTGTCATCAACAGCCCTCCCGCCACCTCCCAGGGTCTTCCCTTTGTGTAATCCTTAGATAAGACCCCCGTGGGTCTTGCCCAAACCCTGCTCTTCTTGGTTTAAATGGACCAATCTGGCTTCCTTCAGGGAACCCTAAAACACTTTACCTACAGACTCTAATAAAGGCATATGCCACAGGCCCTATCACTCTGTCTGCTTACACCCTGTCTTGGCCCCCCAATGTGATCCCTTGAGGTGTACTGTGTATTTCCTCCAGGACTTGTGAGTAATAAACTTTTCTATTTCAATTTCTCTTGTGGCCATTTGTTGGACCAGGGCTCACCATTCCACACCCCGAGCTTCAGTTAACAAATGTTAATTTTACAAAGTCCTGACACAGCAGTAATGTGGTGGGCTTCATCCAATCAGTTGAAGGCCAGAATAAAACAAAAGGGCCAGAATAAAACAAAAAGGACACTCTCTCAGATATGAGGAGATTCCTTTTATCCACAAGCTAGGACATTGTTTTTTCCTGCCTTCAGACTCAAATTGAACTATCAATCCTTCCTGGGTCTCACGCTTACTGCCTTTGGACTGGAGTTACACTGTTGGCTCTCCCATTTCTCTGGCCTTCCAACTTGGATTGGATCTATACATGAGCTCTCCTGGGTCTCTAACTTGCTGACTGTCGATCTTGGAACTTGTTGAGTCAATTCCTTATAAAAAATTTATCCCTCTTTCTCCCACTCTCTTTCTCTAAACACACACACACACACACACACACACACACACACACACACGTCCTATTGGTTCTATTTCTCTGGAGAACCCCTACTTTTACATACTACATACCTACAAGAGACATTGGCTTTTTTCTTAAAAAACAAAAGTTTTTCTTAAAACACTATTAAAAAATAAAGGAGAATTTAATACATTTCCAGATAAACAAAAATTGAGAAAATTTATTACTAGCAGACTTACCCCACAAGAAATATTTAAAGGGAGTCAATCATTCAGGTTGAAATGAAAGAATGCTAAAAAAAAAAAAAAAGAAATAATGCCAGACAACAACTTGAATCCATATGAAGAAATAAAGAGAACTGGCAATGATAACTCTAGAGGTAAAAAGACAATATAAATGTGTATTTTGTTTATAACACTTTCGTCTCCAATCTTATTTAAAAAAATAGCTGCATAAAGCAATAATTGTAAATCTGTTGATAGGCATATAATGTATAAAGTAGTAATTTGTATGACAATATTACCACAAAGTAGGGAGGAATGGAGTTTATAGGAAAATTTTTATTTGTATATTATTGCAGTTAAGTTTGTAGTAACCCAGGGGCACCTGAGTGGCTCAGTTGGTTGAACATCTGACTCTGGGTTTTGGCTCAGGTCACGATCTCATGGTTTTTTGGGTTTGAGCCCCACATCGGGCTCTGTGTTGGCTATGCAGAGCCTGCTTGGGATTCTCTCTCTCTCTCCCTCTCTCTCTCTCTGCCCCTCCCCTGCTCACACTGTCTCTGTCTCTCTCAAAAATAAATAAATAAAACTTAAAAAAAAAAGTTTGTATTAACCCAAACTAGGTTGCTATAAAATGTTAACTGTAATCTTTAGGGCAGCCACTAAGAAAATAACTCAAAAGGCATTATACAAAGAAAATAAGGAAATTAAAATTGTATACTAGGAAATATCTATTTAACACAAAAGCAGGAAGCAATGAAGAAATAGAGACACACAAAAAAAGATATCAGGCATGTAGAAAACAAGTAGCAAAATGGCAGACATAAATCCTACCTTATTGGAAATTACATTAAATTTGAACGTGTTAAACATTCCAGTCAAAAGGTAATGATTGGCAACATGGATTTAAAAAATATAGAATCAACCACATGCTTCTCTAAGAAACACACTAGATTCAAAGACAAAAATAAAGTGAATACAATAGGATCAGAAAACATATACTATGAAAACAGTAGCTAAAAGAAAGATGGATGGCTACAGTAATATCAGACAAAATAGACTTGAGGAAAACTATCACTACTGTGGCTAAGGACATTTTATGATAACAAAAGAGTCAATCCATTAAGAAGACATAATTATAAACATTTATGCATTAACAACAAAGCCTTAAAATACAGGAAGCAGAAACTGACAAAATTGAAGGGAGAAATAGTTCAAAAAAATAGCTGAAGACTCCAGTACTATACTTTCATTAATAGATAGAACAATGAGACATAAGATTAAGGAAAAAAATAGAAAACTTGAACACCCTAAACTAACAAACCAGACATCACTAGAACATTCCACCCAACAAAATTTTGCAGAATACACATTCTTCTTAGGTGCATGATGGAACATTTTCCAGCATAGACCACTTTTTGAGCCACAAAGAAAGTCTCAGTAAAGTTGTAAAGATAGAAATCATACAAAGTGCGTTCTCCAACCACAATGAAATGAAATTAGAAATCAGTAACAGAAAAATAATTTTGGAAATTCACAAATATGTGGATACTAAATAACATACTCCTTAATTATCAATGTATCAAAGAAGAAATCACAAGGGAAATTAGAAAATACTTTCAGGTGAATGAAAACAAAAACATAACAACCCCAAACTTATAAGATGCAGCTAAAGCCATACCTAAAGGGAAATTTATAGCTGTACATGCCTATATTAGAAAAGAAGAAAGATCTCAAATCAATAGCCTAAACCTCCATCTTAAGAAACTAGAAAAAGAAGAGCAAAGTTACCTGAAGGAGGCAGAAGGAAAGGAATAAAAATGATTAGAGCAGACCTAAATGAAATAGAGAATAGAAAAAAAAAAAAAAAAGAAAAAGTCAATGAAACTGAAAGTTGGTCCTTTGAAAAGATCAACATAGTTGAAAACCCTTTAGCTGGTCTGACTGAGAAAAAGAGAAAGAGAGAGAGAAAGAAGACTCAAATTACTAAAATCAGAAATGAGAGAGGGACATACTTTTGCTCTTATAGAAATAAAAAGGATTAGGATTATAAAAGAATACTATGAACAATTGTATGCAAACAAATTGGATAACCTAGATAAAATGGAAAAATTCCTAGAAATACAAACTTCTGAGACTTAGTCAAGAAGAAAGTGAAAATCTAAATAGACTGAAAAAAAATAAAGAGACTGAATTACTAGTCAAGAACTTGTCACAAAGGAAAGCCTAGGACCAAATGGTTTCACTGGTGAATTCTACCAAATGTTTAAAGAATAATTAACACCACCAATCTTTCTCAAATTCTTGCAGAAAATTAGAAGAGAGGATATTTCTCAACTCATTCTATGAGGTTAATATTACCCTGATACCTAAGCTAGAGAAATAAATCATAGGAAAAGAAAACTAAAGACCACTATCCATATGAAGATAGATGCAAACATCCTCAACAAAATGTTAGCAAATTGGGTCCAACAACATATAAAAAGGATTGTACACCATGAGTAGTGGGAATTTATCTCAGGAATGCAAAATTGGTTCAACGTATAAAAATAAATCAATGTAATACACCACATTAATAGCATAAAGAATGAGGGTGCCTGGGTGTCTCAGTTGGTTAAGCATCTCACCAGCTCAGGTCATGGTCTCGCAGTTTGTGGGTGTGAGCCCAACATCGGGCTCTGTGCTGACAGCTCAGAGCCTGGAGCCTGCTTCCGATTCTGTGTTTCCCTCTCTATCTGCCCTTCCCCCACTTGCCCTCTGTCTCTTTCTCAAAAATAATAAGTAAACATTAAATTTTTTTAAATATTAGGATAAAGAACAAAACCCACATGATCATCTCAATAGGTGGAGAAAAACATTTGATAAACCTAGCAGCTTTTCATGATAACCTCAACAAACCTGAAGTAAAAGAACTTCCCCAACATAATAAAGAATGTCGATGAAAAACCCACAGCTAACATTATGCTTAATAGTGAAAGCCTGACCAGAAGTTTTCCCACTAAGATCAAGAACCAAAAAAAAAAAAAAGGATATCCACTCTCAGAACTTCTATTCAACATTGTCCTGGAATTTTTAACCAGAGAAGATAGGCAAGAATAGGAAATAAAAACATCCAGATTAGAAAGAAATAAAGTAAAAGCATCTCTACAGATGACAAGATCTTATATAGAGAAAATCCTAAGGAATAAGGAAAACACACACAATTGTTAGAGCTAATACAGAAGTTCAACAAGATTGCAGAACATAAGACCAATATACGAAAATAAATTCTATTGCTATGTACTAGCAACAAGTGGTCCAAAAATAAAATGGAGAAAACAATTCTATTTATAGAAGCATCAAAAAAATAAAATACTTTTTTTTAATGCTTATTTATTTTTGAGAGGGAGAGAGGAGACAGAGGATGGGTGGGAGAGGGGCAGAGAGAGAGGAAAACACAGATTCGGAGGCGGACTCCGGGCTCTGAGCTGTTAGCACAGAGCCCGACACGGGGCTCAAACCCACAAACTGTGAGATCATGACCTGAGCCAAAGTTGGGTGCTCAGCTGACTGAGCCACCCAGGCACCCCAAGAATAAAATACTTTCATTTAATTAAATTTAATCAAAAAAGTATAAACCTTATACATTAAAAACTATAAAATATCACCGAAAGAAATCAAAGAAGTCCCAGAAAAGTGAAAAGACATCCCATGTTCATGGATTGGAAGATTTAATATTGTTAAGAGGCCAATGCCTTCCAAATTGATCTGCAGATTTGATGCAATCCATATCATTTTCCAGCTGCATTTTTTACAGAAATTGACAAGCTTGTACTATAATGTATATGGTATTACCAGAGTTCTAGAAAAGCCTAAAAAATCTTGAAAAACAGGGTGCCTTGGTGGCTCAGTCATTAAACATCTGACTTCAGCTCAGGTCATGATCTCATGGTTCGTGACTGTGAGTCCCACTTTGGGTGAGCTTGAGCCCCACTTCGGGTGAGCATGAGCCCCACATCTCTTGAGCATGACCCTCGCTTTGGGTAAAAACACAAGCCCCACTTTGGGTGAGCTCTCCTCTCTCTCTCTCTCTCTCTCTCTCTCTCTCTCTCTCTCTCTCTCTCCCTTTGCCCCTCCTAGGATTCTCTCTCTGTCCCTCTCTCACTTATGCCTCCTTTCTCTCTCAAAAAAAAAAAATCTTGAAAAAAATAATAAAACTGGAGACTCATACTTCTCAGTTTCAAAACTTAATACAAGACAGGGTGGTACTGGCATAAAGATAGACACATAAATCAACAGAAGAGATTTTAGAGTCCAGAAACAAACCCACGTTTACAGTTAATTGATTTTTGGCAAATGTGCCAAAACCATTCAATGAAGTAAGAAAAGTCTTTTCAAAAAATAGCCTTAGAGTAATTGGATATTCATATGCAAAAGAACGTTTGGATCTCTATCACATAACATACAAAAATTAACTCAAGATGGATCAAAAACCTAAATATAAGATTTAAAACTACAAAACTCTTAGAAGAAAATGTAGAAGCAAATCTTTGTGACTTTGGTTTTGGCAATTATTTCTTAGATACAACACCAAAGGCGAAAGCAACCAAGGGAAAAAATACATAACTTAGACTTCATTATAATTAAAAGTGTTTGTGTTTAAAAGAACAATATAAAGAAAGTGAAAGAGATTTCAAGAAAAATGTAAGTCATCAAGCTCAGGTTTAACTAATTTCAGCAAGAGCACAGCAGTAGTTATAATTAAACTTGGAAGAAGAGTCCAATTCATCTCCCTACAGATGTGTGATTAAAACCACTCATTCCAAATTATTCCAAAATCTTGCCCCAGCTATGATAAAATGATTATACCATGCTCAACAATCCCAAAAACCTCACTAAAAAACCAGTCTAGATTACAGTACATCAATCAGGTAAAATACCCTATACCCCAAATTTGTAACAGAATATAGCATAAATTAAAAAAAAAAAAGTGAAAGGCAACCCATAGAAAATATTTATAAATAATATATATAATAAAGATCTAGTATCTGGGGCACCTGGGTGGCTCAGTTGGTTAAGCGTCCAACTTTGGTACAGATCATGATCTCGAGGTTCATGAGTTCGAGCCCCGCATCAGGCTCTGTGCTGACAGCTCAGAGCCTGGAGCGTCTTCAGATTCTGTGACTCCCTCTCAATGCAAGTCAAAACCACAATGAGATGCCACTTCACACCCAGTAGGACAACTGTAATCAAAAAGATGGGTAACAAACGTTAATGAAGATGTGGAGAAGTAGCTATCTTCATAGAAGGCTGGGGAATGTAAAATGAGGCAGCTGCTAAGGAAACCCATCTGGTAGTTTCTCAAAAGTTAACCATAGAGTGACATGGGACCCAGCAATGCCATTCCTAGTTGTACGCCCAAGAGAATTGAAAATATTTGTCCAGGCCAAAACGTGTGCACAAATGTTTGGAGCGGCATTATGCATAATAGCCAAAATGTAGAAACAGCCCGTATGCCCATCAACTGGTAAATGGACAAACAAAATGTAGTATGTCTATACAATCAAATATTGCTGTGTTATCAAAAGGAAAGAAGTTCTGACATGTGCTACGACATAGGAAACGTTATGTCAAGTGAAAGGAGCCAGTCACAAAAGGCCACATATTGTGCAATTCCATTGATTTGAAATGTTCAGGGGCTGGGAGGAGAAGAGAATAGAGAGTACAGAGTTTCTTTTGGGGGCAATAAAAATGTTCTGAAATTAGACAGTGGTGGTAGTTGCACAGCTCTGTGAATGACTAAAACCCACTCTATTGTGCATTTTAAGAACGTAAATTTCTTGGTGCGTGAATTATATCTCAATTAAAAAATATGCTAAGAAGTATGAGCAAGTAGAGGGTTGCATCCTGGGAATGCAAACTTGGTTTAACATTCAAGAATCAATCGATGTCATTCATCCGTTATGGAATAAAGGGGGACTGGAATAAAGGGGGCAACCATGAAATTGTATCCATAAATTTAGAAAAGGTATTTGACAAAATTGAAAACACATTCAAGATGAAGGCTATCGGCAACCTAGAAATAGAAGGGAATTTCCTCAACCTGATAAACCAGAACCTATAAAAATAAACCTATAAAAAGCTTACAGTAGAATTAACGATAGAAGACTGAATGCTTATCCCTTAAGATCAGAAACAAGGCAAGGATGTTTATTCTCAATGCCTTTATTCCACATTGCACCGTACAAAAAGAGAAATGCAATAAAGCAGGGAGAAAAAGTCAAAGGTGTTGGAAGGGAAAGAGTAAAACCATCTTCATTCCCAGACAATGTAATCATCTGAGAAAATACTGAGGAATCTACGTAAAAGCTACTGGAACTAATAAATGACTACAGGAAGGGTACAGGTATTTTCTTCTAGGTATCCATCCAAGAGAAATGAAAGCATATGGCCCCCCAAATTTTGATACATGAGAACGCGTGGCCATTTTATAATAATCAAAATCTGAAGGCCGCTCAAATGTCCAACGATAGGTGAGTAGAAAACAGGTTGCCCTTTGCTGGACTGGGGGGGGGGGGGGGGGGAGAGGAAGCCAATGGAAATAAAAGGCAAGCGATACTAACCTGGCCTGGAGATGTCCAGCTGAGGAACAGAGGACACTTGATTGGGAGGTAGAGACCAGGGTCGTCCAGTGGGAGAGGGGTGGGTCTGACAGGGGTGTGAGGCCCGGGAAGCAGGAGCAGAGAAAGCCCTCAGAAGAGAAAGGAAAGGCTGGTGCAATAACCACGAGGAGGGTGGCGTTGGGGAAAAAAACGTGTCGAGAGGATTTTCAGAAAGTCGGTATGGGATGTGATTCCCTCTTCTCAAGGTGTCTTTTGGATGAGACGCGGTACTGGGATAGCCCAGGTTTATCTGGGCGAACTGAAAAGAATGGGGGTAATGGCTGCAGGCACTGTATGCTTACGAGGCACAGGTGCTGAGCACTTCAAATACGTCCAATACCATGAGGTGGACACCGTTATCCCCGCTGCAGAGAAGAGGAAATTGGGGCACAAAGTTTTAAGGGCTCTGCCCAAGATCACGTTACTAAGTGGCAGAGCCAGAACATTCGATTTCATATTCAACCCTGAAGCTAATAAGCCATTTCCCTTTTTCTCACCTCCTTCCCTGACCACAGCTCTCTCCACATCCTCTCAGGGGTTGGGTGGGTGAGGGAGACGGGCCCGGAAGTGATTTGGTTCAGGCCTCACATTCCCAGTGAGGTCATATTTCCCGTCGGAGACTCTCCGCCAGGCGTGAGAGAAGGGAGGATTCCTTCCCACCCCCAGCGAGCCGCGAATTAATAAACTACATAAATCCCATAACCACCTGGTTCTAACCCAAGTACATTGCTTTTTAAATATACCGTAATTTTTGTTACCTCATTTTGACAGATCTTTGCTTTTCATCTGGTGGAAAACTAAAAAGTGGAGTAGGCTCTCTCAACCTTTGAGAGGGGTTGCTCCCTCCCGTCTGAAGGAAGCAGGGAAGAGGGGAATGTGCCAGAAGCAACCAGAGGCCGTGCTGTCAGCATGGCCGCGCGCACAGGCTAAAGTAAATCGAAAACCTGGGGGACTCACAGGTTGCACGGAGCAAAGCGCCGGGAGGTTTCCTGAGCTTTGAGGGGATTTGTGAAGAAGCTACGAGGTCCAGATTGACCAGGAGAACCATCGCTTTTGGGTGTTTGGTCTTCACATTGGTGGTTTTCATCTGGGGCAAAGTCCTCCCCAGAGGACATCTGGCCAGGTCTGGAAACATTTGTGATTTTCACAAGTGTGGGGGGTTTACTGGCATCTACTGGGTAGAGACCAGTGATGCTCTCAAGCACCCCACAATACACAGGACAGCCCCCACCACAAGGGATCATCTGCCCGAAGTGCTGAGGTTGAGAAACCCTGCTTCAACCCTTAGGGGTCACTGGGAGCAGGGGGGCCACACCCTCCTGAAGCTTCTAGGAGTTCTTATCTGGGCTTGAAGCTGGAGAGGTTTGGACTGCAGGCCATGCCCCCGGGGAATTTCCCTGCCTTCACCTGGCCACCCCCTCCGGGCCCTTTGTTGGAGAGCTCTGCCCTCAGGTAAATGTTTTCCCTCCATGTTTGGGAAACTTCAAGAAAAATCCCCTTTTGCCCTCTTGTGAGCAGCAAAGATGTACTGCACAGTGCCAAAAAAACAAAACAAAACAAAACAAAATTAAGACAGCTAGGGGATTTTTATTATTTAAGTCAAATAAATAAAAGTGGCAGTCAACCCTTCAGATTTCAAAGGTGACACATCCACCAACTGGCCCTCACGATGGCATCAGATGGAACTGGGGGCGGGAAGAGTGGGTTTAGTATTAATGCATTCATGGTCTAGACCGGTGATAACCTGGGAGCCGTGACCTGGGCAGGGGTGGGGGCAGCCTGAGGGGTGGGCAGCGGCTGACTGACGGGAAAGGCCGCCCACTCCTCCCCCTTGGGGAGCCTGGGGACCTTTGCTTGCACTCTCAGGAGATTCTTTTCTTTTCTTTCTTCTCCTAGGGTCTAGTCTTTACTAACTAGAGAATGTAAGACTGAACACCCTCGCAGAGCGAACTGCCTCTCAGTGCAAAAGGCACAGGGACAAAATGCAGCCAGGCCCCCATGGCCAAGTACACTGAGAGGCCGCCAGGACAGGGGAGGGCTGCTAACACTTCCTGACCCGGAGTCTCCCTCAGGGCCACCCCCCCCCCCCCCCCCCCCCCCGTCTTGCACTGCACGCTTTGGTGGACGGGACTCTGGGAGGTGGCTTAGACAGGTTAAGTACCAGCTCAAGGCAGATGATGAGAACAGATTTGGAACCCGTTAACTTCAGGGCGCTGGAATCCGGGTTGGTGTCTGCGCGTTCCTGGGCAGCTGAGAGAGCGAACAGAGAGGAGGGAGCCAGCGGCGTCTCCTCCTCCTGGGTCTGGAAGCCTACCCGGATTCCTGGAGAAATGCACTCCCAGATTTCCCCGACTCAAAAAGCTGCCTGAGAACGACGTTGGGGAGCTTTTTAAAAATACCCATGCTCAGACCAGTTAGATCAGAATATCTGAGGGTAGGTCCCAAGCGAGTGTTTCCTTCCTTCTTTTTGGCCTTGGGAGATTTTGCACCCCCTTCCAGGGAGGGAAGCCTGATTTCTGAAATGACTCTCCTGATGGAAAAGTACCTAGTTCTACAGGCAGCCCCCCACCCCACAGGGGGAGGCACACCGCAGACACTCAGGAGGTTTCTGCACTGCCTGGGTCCTCCGTTTCAATCCATTTCCTTCATGATTTGGTCACAGCATGCCCGCTCTGGTAAAACACAGGCCAATTAGGTCTCAAAGTCTTGGAAATGAGCTGAGTCAGCAGGTATTGGACTGAAGTTGAATTGACCGTTGAATAACTTTGGGGTTAGGGGTGCTGTCTTCCTGCCCAGTCAAAAATCCACATGTAACTTGACTCCCCCGAAACTTAACCACTAATAGCATGCTGTTGACCAGAAGCCTTAGAGATAAACAGTCTATTAACACCCATTTTGATATGCTACTTATATCATATGCTGTATTCTTGCAATAAAGTAAGCTAGAGAAAAGAAAGTGTTATTTAAAAGATCATAAGAAAGGGGCGCCTGGGTGGTTCAATCAGTTAGGCGTTTGATTTCAGCTCAGGTCATGATCTCGTGGGCTGGTGAGTTTGAGCCCCGTGTCGGGCTCTGGGCTGATGGCTCAGAGCCTGGAGCCTGCTTCCGATTCTGTGTCTCCCTCTCTCCCTGACCCTCCCCCGTTCATGTTCTGTCTCTCTCTGTCTCAAAAATAAATAAACATTAAAAAAAAAAAACCTTAAAAAAAAAAAGAAACACTGACATAGAGATTGGCAAATAGCCGCTGCCCTGAATTCTTAGAGTTCTCCCTCCCCCCACTTCCCCTTTCCCCTCCTCCTTCAGGACCACCCTCTTTCCCACCTCCTGTGATCCAGCCCCTCAAAGGTTATATTTGCTGCTGGGATCTGTTCTAACCGGCAGATGCCCACGCTGTCCAGGTTGTCACTTATGTTATCCTTGGTTAGAAATCATTTGAACGTACTCCTGAAAGCAGCCTGCTCCAAGGCTCTCCGTGTGTCATGTGTAGTTAGAGCAACACAAGTTTGTTTAACTTCACAAAGACTCATATTGGGGCAGCGTCCTAAGAACTTTACTGATTTGAATTTATTCCGTTCCTTGTAACAACCCTATGAGATCAGTAATGTTATATTCTCCCATTTCATAGATATGGAAATCGAGGCCCAGACAAGTTAAGTAACTCGACCTCAAGGTCACCAGCTGCTAAGTGGAGAAGCTTGTAGGCCAGCCTGGCCCCAGTCTGCTGCTCTCAACCCCGAGAAAAGACATTCATGAGCTAATGAGGTGGGTTTTTTTTCCTTTGCCAAACTTAGATTCACAAAGTAGATTCCAGCATTTCCTCCTCTCTTCCATTCCCTTCCACCAACTTTGGTTGGAAGGGGAGAGGGGGAGGGGGAGGGGCCTTCCTAAAGTCATAAAGTGAATTGGAGGCAGGGCTAGGAGCCAAACACCCCCTTGACTCCCGCCTGGTCTCACAGCGGGCTGCTTGCATCCAGCTAAATGTCCCCTCAAGTATCAGTTTGGGAAGTGTGGTGGTTTTCAGAAATGTCTGCAAGTTCTGGAATATTCCTCCTTTCAACAGATGGAGGCTCTTTTGCCTCCCCTCGTGTGTGGGCTGGACTTAGGGTCTCACCTCCACCGAATATAACAAAGCAGAAGCTTTGGGAGACTGGGTCATAAAAGGCACTGCCACGCCCTCCTCCTCCTCTCTCTCCCCTTCTCTCTCTCTCTCTCTCTCTCTCTCTCTCTCTCTCTCTCGGATTGATCGTGCTAGGGAAGTCAGCTGCCATGTGTGACCTTGAAAAAGTTACTTAACTTCTCTGTGCCTCAGGATTTCACATCCATAAAATGGGAGGAAATATTGTGAGAATTAAATGAGTCCATTTGTGTGTCTGGGCACATAGTAAGTGAATATAGCAAGGACGGCAGAGCACAGTTGTCCGAACTGTTCACTGTTAAAGAGCCCCAGCATTGCAAGTCAAATAGGGGCTCACCAGTCCATGTCCTTTGGCCTGAGATTGCCTACCAAGAGGTGGCACTGTTTTCTAAATTGTACCACGCATGAGCCACCAACTGTCCTGATATGTGTTAGCTGTCAACATAAGGGATTTAACTGTCTCCTAAATGCTACCTTAGCATTGTCCAGAGGCTTTGGGCTGATATTAACTGAGAGGACACTGGCTGTGGTACAGCTGTTACTTGGTGGCTTTGTGGAGTTCTCCAGAATAATCTCAGGGGGGTGCCTGTATCCCAAGCCTTGCCATGATCTTTCAGATACTGTGTAATAAAACATAAAAATTAAATGTAACAATATTAACAATATAAAAAGCTTAAAATCATGCACGCAACACTATGTATTGCTTCAGGTGTATGTATAGATATGGTTCAAGTATAGAGAAATGTATGGGAATATTAAGACCATATTCTGAAAAATAGTTAGCTGGGTGGAGAGGGAAGGAGGTTAGGAAGGGATATACAGGGGACTTCAGCTCTATTCAGAACTTATTTCTTAAGCTTAATGGTGGATACACAAATGACTATTCTTTGATCTTAAATATGTAAAAATAATTTATAAATCAATACTGTTGAAGAGACTGCCTTTCTACATAAGAACTAATTTTCTATTTTTTCCTTGTATATAGGCTCCATTAAATATTAACTCAGTATATTGGAGCACCTGGGTGGCTCAGTTCGTTGAGTGTCCGACTTCTGCTCAGGTCATGATCTCGAGGTCAGGGAGTTCGAGCCCCACGTCGGGCTCTGTGCTGACAGCTCGGAGCCCAGAGCCTGCTTGGGATTCTGTCCCCCTCTCTCTCTGCCTCTCCCCTGCTCACACTCTGTTCCCTCTGTCTCTTAAAAATGAATAAACGTTAAAAAAATGTTTTTTAAATAAATATTAACTCAGTGTATTGATTTGGAACCACAGAGTCAAGCAATCATTCATTCAGCAAGTATTTACTATTGAACGATAGAATGTTCAAAGAGCAAAGAACTTCATCTGAACATTGTGTGGTTCACTACTTGCCCTTCTTTCTACGAGGGCAGGGCCTCTGTGGTATTCCTATTTATGATTCCTGTTACATACTAGGTATTTATAAATGTTAAATTAAACAGAATGAAACATGAATATGATGATTTTTATCCTTATAGAGCTTTCTGTACACAAGGGTGAGAAAAGATCTAGGACAATGCAGGTTGTGATAAGTGCCCCAAGTACGAGCAAAGTTCTAAGGGGATTCGTTCATACATTACTTGACGACTATTGATCAGGCACCTACTATCACTGGGCGTGTGATTATAAACAAGAGAGACACAGTCACTGGTTTTTACATGGCTCCCTTCCTATCACCCTCATCACTGCTTCACTGGTCTATGTATGCCACCGACACCTTTTACTTGGATTGTTGCAACAATAACAATAACGAATAATAATAATAGTAATGATAATCCAATACCGGGATCCTGACTGGTCTCCCTCCTTCCGCTTTGCTCCCCGACGGCAAACTCTCAACTGCATCCAGAAAGATCTCGTTCGGTGTGTTAGAGGAAGAGCAAAGATCTCCACCCACGTTAGGGCTCATCACTCCTCTGCTTTGAAACCTCCAATGGTTCCTCACCTGTGGGAGATTGCAGAAATGGCCACAATTCTTTAAATCCCTCTCGTTGAGAGGTGAAGTCTGTTTCTCAACCCGCCGAGTTGGGCCGGCCTTGTGACTTTCTTTGTCCAGTAGAATGTGGCGGAAGGAAGGCTGTGCCGGTTCTGAGCCCAGGACTCAGGAGGTTTGAACGCCTCTGCGCTTACTCTTGGAATCCTGCAACAGCTTGATGAACAAGCCTGCTGGGGCCATGAGAGATCATGTGGAGCAGAGCCGGCCCAGGCAAGGCCATCGGATTAGCAGCCAGCCCACCAGCTATCTGAGGACACCGACAGAGCCCAGCTAAGATCAGCCTCGCCCAGCCTCTACCAGAAGAGCCTTCCAGAGGACCCAGAGACTCATGAGCTAAATAGATGGTTGTTGTTTTAAGCCATTGGATTTTTCTGTGGCTTGCTGGGTAGCAAAAGCAAACCAACTCACCATCTGGTTCAGAGAAAGTATTAACTGTATCTCCGGTACTTAGAACATTGCCTGGTACATGGTAGGTGCTCAATGAACATTTGTTGAATTAACTTCATAAATGGAGCTAACACTCTAATGAGGGAAACAGGGAAACAAAAAACCTAAGTAAACTAGTAAAACGATGACAAAATTTTGTAAGTGCTGCCGAGGACACAAATAGTGGCTACGGGAGAGAATCACAGAGTGGAGGTGGGAAAGTGGTGTTCCTGAGACTCCCCATTTGTTTCCGGATAAAAGCCCCAATCTTCATAGTGGCCTCCAAGGCCCTACATGACCTCGCCCCGATACCCGCTGACATCATCTTCTGCCACTCACTGCTTCTTTGCTACTCCTCTAACACACCAAACACTCACACCTTGGGTCCTTGCTGGAATGTTCCCTCCCTTCCTTCCCTTCCTTCAAGTCACTGGTCAGATGCCCCCCCTTTCAGTAAGACCTTTCTTACCACCCTGTAGAAACAGCAACCCACTGACCCCCAGAATTCCCTACCCCCCACCTGCTTTATTTTTCTCCACAGCACCTGTCACCTTCTGATGATGTGTTGTATATTAGCTTCTTCTTCGTTTACCGCCTGCCTCCTCCACTCAGATGTAACTTCCAGGAGGGAGGGAATTTTGTTTTGCTCAGTTTAACCTGAGGACAATATTGTCTTAGGACAGAAATCCAGCCGGTGGATGCAAAATCCTTCGGGGGGTGTGGGGGGGGCATTCTTCCTGTTAATCCTGAGGAGGCAAGGCAAGCATTTGGCTTCCAGCCGTGCGGGAAAGAAAGCAAGGGCTTTTAAAAAAGCCACAATGCCCAGGTGAATGTCAGATTGCTCACCGAGAACTCTGCAAACGTGCTCCCAGCAAGGCTAAGAACACTACAAGTAACACCTGTCTTCACAGCGTATATTTTTACAGTCGGCCAGGGGCATTCTAATCCCTGCTATCATTTGCTTCTGGAAACAGCCCCCCCCCCCAGAGAGGTGGGCAGGGCGGGTTTTACCGCTCTCCGTTTACAGATGGAGATGATGAGGGGCACAGAGTCCAGGGGAGCTACCCCCGGGGCCACAGGCATCCTGCTAAGGCCAGAAGGCGACTCCAAGTGCGGTGCTCATTTCGAGATTTCTTACTATTCCTCCATTCTGGGCTTTGACCCGGTGACCTCCTTGGATCCTTAAGAGTCAAAGCCCGTCCCGAGCTTGAGTCTTTCAGACTCTGAACACGAGAGGCATCTCTTCCCTTCAGTCAACCGGCTGCTAAGGTGACGCCTAGACATTTGGGACATCAACTCTAGAGCCCGCGCCGGTGGCTTCCAGAGCTCGCCGGGCCTCTTCTGTTGGGCAGTCAGGGAAGGACCAGGCTGCATGGGGGGTGAGGGAGGCCTGTCACAGGACGGATGCGTCGCCGCTTTCGGGTAAAAACCAGAGAGAAATCCCAGTCTCGTTGCTTTATTTTGGTTGAAAAATCAAGTCGGCTGACAATGGAAACTCTTTCCCTCTCCTTTCTGCCCTGTTGACAGGAGACGGACTTGCTAATTCTGGCTGGGGTTTTTCCCTGCCTGGGCTGTTTTTCTCTTTTATCTCCATCAACTGAGGAGAGCTGTTCTGCCTTTCAAACAGTCAGAAGGTATCTGGGGTTTTGTGTATTTTTTTTTTTTTTTTTTTTTGGTCTTCCTTTCATATAATTCTGTGGGTCTTTTCCCAGATATGTATTTTCTCTCAAATTAACTTCTACCTTGTTTAAGTTTCCGCCCATGTGACTTCCAGTGTGAGTTACCAGAAACCACAAGAGAGAGAGAGCGCGCGCGCACGAGCCCCAAAGCGAGCGACATGTCCCTGTGGGGAGCAGTGCCTCTGCACCCCAGAGCGAGGAGGACGCGGGGGTCAGAGGTGGCTGCAGGGCGGGCAGAGGAGGGACCTGTGCAGGGGGGTGGGCTGGCGGCCCGGGAGCAGCCAGGAAGGGAGGCCAGCTGGTGACAAGAGAGCCCGCGGGCGCGTCGGGGGCTGGGTGGAGAGCCCGGAAGACTGCAGCCATGCCTCACAGCTCGGACAGCAGCGACTCCAGCTTCAGCCGCTCTCCTCCCCCGGGCAAGCAGGTAGGGTCCCCCTTTCCCTGCAACCCACCGTCTGCGTCTCCGAGGGGGCGGGCAGCGGGAGGGCCAGGCCTCCTTGGGCTGCCCAGGGAGCCCCGGGGCGCGAGGAAGTGGCTGGTGGCAGGAACACCCCGTCAGACTTACGACGGTGGTTGCAATTCAGCCGCCTGTCGGCGCGGACCGTCGTCCCGCACCCATTCCACCAGGGCCCCTTCTCCTCTCGGTTCCAGACGGGGCCCACCGCCCCCGCCTCAGCCGGGTCCTCACCCCGCGAAGCTTTCTAGGAAGCCAGGAGGGGCATGTGCATCAGAGAACCCCGGCCTCTCCAAGGAGAGAGGGTCCACCTGTCTGCAAGGCGGGAGAAACCCGAGGGGCACAGCATCACAGAGGCCGCTGGCACCCCCCGGCCCCGGCGCGTGGGGTCGCGGGGGGGGGGGGGGGGGGGAGGCAGCCAGCAGGGCAAGAGAGAGAGAGGGAGAGGGAGAGGGAGAGGCAACGGGGAAGAGCGAAGAAGAAAAAAGAGCAAGTTAGACGGAGGGGGAAGCGGGCGCAGGAGGACCTACAGGGGCCCTGCCCCTGCCGCCAGCACAGCCAGCGGAGAGCGATGCTGGGGCGCTGTCGCGAAGCCTCGAAGCCTCTTTCTTTCCCCTGTGGCCGCTGGACAGGAGGAAAGGGTCAATCGGAAGGCAGTACTAGAACCTGACGGACGCACTGACTTCTAGCTCAGCTCGGCTCAGTTCCGGGGAAAGCAGAGCGGTCGAGGTAGAGAGTCTGGGGGCGTTTTGGAATCTAGATGGTGACTTCGGAGTCAAAAGTTTTCAGCTTGAGGGGTGCCAACAGGAGGGGCCCCTTGCCAGCCCCGAAGCTTATTTTATTTTATTTTATTTTATTTTATTTTATTTTATTTTATTTTATTTTATTGCTTTATTTTATTTTATTTTATTTTATTTTATTTTATTTTAAATGTTTTAAAAGTTTAACTTATTTTGAGGGAGAGTGACCATGAGCTGGGGAGAGGCAGAGAGAGGGGGAGAGAGAGAATCGGAAGCTGGCTGGGCACAGCGTCAGCGCGGAACCTGACGCGGGTCTCAATCCCACGAACTGCAGGATCACCACCTGAGCCAAAACCGAGAGTCTGCCGTTTAACCAGCTGAGCCCCCCAGGCACCCTGACCCCAAACCTTTGGAGACTTCTCTTCACCACCTTCCTTGACATCCCTCCCTATAGAAAGGCTTCTGCATTCTCACCTAATACATCAAGAGATTAAAATGTCTTCCCCAACTCTGTGGTTTAAAAACCACATTCTTTGCTTAGCATAGACATCCAAGATCCATAGACATCTTTCAAGATGCTGCAGCCAAAATAAAAGTATATAAACATATAAGACAGCATCTGTCATGAATACCGCACAGAAGAGCACCAGGTGGGGAGACGTCATAGCAGAGACCTCTAGAGGGCAAACAATCCAGTCCTCTGCTCCAGATGGTATCAGGGTGGCTTGGGCTGCCTGGAAGTCTGTACTCTTCTTAGGAAGGAAATTACTCATGGCTTCCATGGTAATCTGGGTTCCCAGCCCCTTAGAGAAAAGCACTTCCTTCCCATCTGACCCGATGCCCTCCTACTGCGATGGCCTGGAAGTGTTGGGCATGCTGGTGAGACACGCTTGGAGAGCACAGGGTCTTGCCCCAGGAACAGTGCCCCTCTGTCCCGTGTGGACCTGAGAGGGAACAGGGTAGGGGTGGTGGAAGAGTTTTACTCAGGCTCCTACACCTATCCTGCAGTGTTAGGGGGACAGCTGGAGCTAACCTCTCTGCCCACGTAGAGGACACGTCCATCTGTGGGATATACTTAGAGGACACCAGAGGTCCTCTTGTCCTCCTAAGCACCCATCAGCAACCTGCCACAGCCAGGTAATCTCCACCGTTAGAGCTGTTCTTAGTCTCTAGTTTGTATTAGGCATTGTGCTCAGAGCCACGGGGAATGTCAGGGTCACTGAGCATAATGAAGGGAATGCAGGGGGAAAGAGAGACTGATCTGGGATGGGACCTGAGCCCAGCAATGTGGCAGAAGACACATGGGTACAAACCAGTGAGGGGTGGGGAGTGGCTTGGAAAGGCATCAGACTTAGCAGCAGAAGATGTAAGTCCTGGCTTACTGTGAACTCTCGGGCAAGCCCTTTGAGCCTCAGTTTCCTCACATATAAAATAGAAACGATAATATCAACTTCACAGATTTGAGGAATTAAGCAAGAGCACCTCTGGGGTGCCTGGGGGGCTCAGGTCATGATCTCACGGTTTGTGGGTTCGAACCCCGCATTGGGCTCTGGGCTGACAGCTCAGAGCCTGGAGCCTGCTTTGGATCCTGTGTCTCCCTCTCTCTCTGCCTTTCCCTCACTCTCCCACTCTCTCTCTCTCCCACCCTCTCTCTGTCTCTCTCAAAAATAAATAAACATTAAAAAATTTTTTTTTTTTAAAAAGCAAGAGCACCTCTGAAAAAGCATTTTCACCGAAGTCGTCACATAGCTGGTGTCAACAAAGTTTTGAAAAAAAAAAAAAAAAAAAAAAAAAAAAACAGCAAGAAAATTCTAGGCCGAAAAGAGTAAGGGTGGAGCAGCCCTAGAGGGCTGGAGAGGTGATAAAACACACTTCATCGCCTTAACCAATTTTTTCCAAATACAGCCCTATCTAGGCCCCAGGGTCTTTTTCTTCTTCCTGTAGCTTTTGGCCAGCATACCTATATAGATGTAAGAGAGCGTGACAGAGTGTGGGGAAGGTTCTCTTTCGGGCCCAGCCTTTAGGTAAGGAGGCAGTGAATGGGCTAATGAAAAGATGAACAAGGATGGACAGACAGATACCGAACGGCAGGAGAACCTGTTTTAACTCAGAAGGGTGTGGGGAAGGTTCTCTTTCGGGCCCAGCCTTTAGGTAAGGAGGGAGTGAATGGGCTAATGAAAAGATGAACAAGGATGGACGGACAGATACCGAACGGCAGGAGAACCTGTTTTAACTCAGAAGGGAGGAGCACACTCACCCCATTCCCATCTTGTCTGCTTCCCAGGACTCATCTGATGATGTGAGAAAAGTTCAGAGAAGGGAGAAAAATCGCATTGCTGCCCAGAAGAGCCGACAGAGGCAGACACAGAAGGCTGACACCTTGCACTTGGTGAGTGTTCAGGACTTCCTTCATTCTCTTGAGCCTTGGGCTTTGCTCCCCACCACTTATGGGTGCTTGGACCACAGCTTTGAGCCTGTCTGCATGGGCATGTGTATGTGGGGAAGGGCGGGGGAGAGTGGCAGGGTAGGGCTGTGGGGTGCGGTGTGGAGGAGAGGCTCTCCCATGGTTGTATTGAGAAAAATTTGTAGCAGAACATGAGCCATGGGGCTGATAGAGAAGTGAGCCCTTCTTCCTGACCCCCAAGAGGGCATGAAGTATAAATGAGTTGATCACCTGAGGCCCAGAGGAGGGCTGGGTGGAACCAGAACGGCCTGCTTGGAGATGGAGGAGGCAGAGAGAGCTTGTGCCTCTGCAGAAGGAAGGCAGGACTGTCTTTGGGAGGAATTTACACGGTGTGAAGCACTTTGGGGGAACCCAGGAGCCCAGCGTTAGGATCACATACGGTCCCATCCCCTAGGAGGCCAGTTGACAGCCACCCTGGTCCTTGCATCTGGGGCTAGGCCTCCATAGGGGGCCACGCCTTATTACTTCACCTTCCTGAACATCATTGAGTTTTATTTCGAAATATCTTTCATGACATCCCAAGGGATCTGTGAAAGAGGCAGTTTCAAGTACACTTATCTGGGACGGTCACTGTCCTGATTGAGTTGCCTCTAGCCTGGAACTTTCTAGAGAAGGTCCTGACCCCTGGCTTGAGCAAGAGCCTCGGGTGGTGCTGAGCTGCAATGCTACTGGCAGAGCAGGGCTCTGATCAACGTTTCTGGATTCTGGCCGTGTGCCAGAGCAGTGTTTCCTCCTTGTCACCCATACCTGACCGCCTTCCCTCTCTTCATTCTGCCCCTTCCTTGGTCCCTTAGTCTGCCAGCTCTTTCTTCACTGGCTCCTTCCTCTTCCATCCCTTCATCCCTTCCTCTAGCAGCTCAGCCTTCCTCTCCTTCCTCCTGAACCATTCCCGAACCTCGAGCATCCTCGTAATGTCTTTCAATGGTAAAAAGGGCAATTGGTACAAAGGGCAAGAAGTATGCTTTGTGTTTATTTGAAAGATTACCGTGGCAATCAACCAGTTGGAATAGTTGTTTTAATGCTCTCAAGAAAGAGTAAGATGTAGTTTTAGGGGGGAAAACAGAAGCTTCTTTTAGCTTGGCAGGGAAGCCGAGAATAGTCTGCACCAACATCTCTGAACGGGTGCTTGTGTTTTATAAGAAGTGTATTCAGGGGCGCCTGGGTGGCTCAGTCGGTTGAGCGTCTGACTTCAGCTCAGGTCACGATCTCACGGTCCGTGAGTTCGAGCTCCGCGTCGGGCTCTGGGCTGATGGCTCAGAGCCTGGAGCCTGCTTCCGATTCTGTGTCTCCCTCTCTCTCTCTGCCCCTCCCCCGTTCATGCTCTGTCTTTCTCTGTCCCAAAAATAAATAAACGTTAAAAAAAAATTAAAAAAAAACAAGAAGTGTATTCAGCATATCTTCTGTTGCATCCCAACATAGTTTTAAGGTCATAAATATTTGTCGAATCGAAAAAAGAATAAATGAATGAACACCAAATTCTTTCTTCTCTTCGATAATGCTGACCAGCCGTCTAAATGTTAAGTTGTTGGTGACCCTGGTACTTCTATATCCTCTGTGATTTCATTATGGCTTAGGCCCTTCCCACACTCCAATTTACTATTTTAAGCTTAAAAATCTATGATCATGCACTTGTCTCTATCAGATTCCGATTCTAATTCAATATTCTTTAGAGCAAGCAAACAAATGAAAATTAAACAGGATAGAGGCGCCTGGGTGGCTCAGTCAGTTGAGCGTCCGACTTCGGCTCAGGTTGTGATCTCATAGTTGGCGAGTTCGAGCCCTGCATTGGGCTCTGTGCTGACAGCTCAGAGCCTCGAGCCCGCTTCAGATTCTGTGTCTCCCTCTTCCTCTGTCCCTCTCACGCTCCGTCTCTCTCTCTTAAAAAAAATAAACATCAAAAAAATGGGAAAGGATAAAGCCTTGCTTTTTGTGTAAGTAGACAATGTCCTGAGACTGTAAAACTGCCATAAGCTTTATAAGTTTGCAAAAGTAAAACAAAAAGAAAAAAAAAAGTGTGAATTAAGTATATCTCAGTGACTGTGCAGTCAGAAGCACAGGGTTTGAATCCCAGCTCTGCCACCTGCTATCTGTGTGATTGACCTTAGAAATGTTGGTAACCTCCCTTAGACTCAATTTTCCTATCTATAGAATGGGAAATGACAGTAACTACCTCATAGAGATAGTGCATCTAAAAAGCTGAACACACTGCTTGGCATATAATACTCAAAAATTTTAAGTATAATAAGAGTAATATTAATAATAGTTATTCTTATAGAAGCAAGCTAAATTATCACAAGATTATATATATACATTGCAGAATCTCAGGGCTGAGAGATTTCTTAAGGGCTGGCAAGTTCAGACACACTTTTGATGCTTAAGATTCCTCTACATGCACCCCCCTCCCCCCCCCCACCACACACACACACACACACACACACACACCCCGCTGAAATGGTCCCCAACGTACGCCTGCTCACTTCTGTCGGAGAACTCCTTCCCTCCTAACCTGAGCAGAAGAGTCCTCCCTATCTTGAGCTGCACCACTGTTTCCATGTAAATTCAACCCACTGGTCTTCATTCAAGCCCAGAGACACATCAGTGAGGGGGACATATATTTTCTTTGCTATGGCAAAGTTTTCAATGGACGCAGCTGTCTGTCTGTCTGTCTGTCTGTCTCTCTGTCTCTCTCTGTAAGACAAGATTCAGAACCAGAAGACTTGGCCCATCTTGATTATACTGGCCATGGCTAGAGTGAGAGAATCTCTGGGTTTGGGATGCATGGAGACCCCAAGTCATGCAGTCACCACATCCACACCCACACCTCCAACCGCAGTCTCTAGAATGTTCCTTCCTAGCCTCCCCACATCTGGGGACAAACTCCTCCTCGTTCCTTTCCTTTGAGCACCACAGTGGTCAGGTTCACTTTTTGCCCAGTGAGTGGGTCACATACGCTTGCGTAGCTAGCCTGGGGGTTACAGCCAGTGCAACTTGTTTCTTGACTTCAGGTAAAAGCTTTTGGCAGCCACATGATATACGTCTGCCACCTTCAAGCAGAGGGTTTGGCTGTGGTCTGAAATGGTCATTTCCTCTTAGAAGTAATCACCTATCTTCTCTATCCATTATCCTCTTAATTATGTTTGTGATCCAGGTAGAAAAATCTTCTGTTTTACCACTAGCATCCTTAAGGTCAAGGGCTTGGTTTACTCTTGAGTTCATGCTTGGCTCCACATGTTGAAGTTCTGGAACCATTCTCTGGCCTTCAGACATAGCCGTAGATCCATCTACCAATATTGTAAAGACCAGCAACTGAGAGTACCGTCAGGCCATGCTTGCATTACTGTGCTAGCCTCATATACTGGGGTAATGTCATTTTCTCAGTTTCAGCTTTGCCACTATTATCTCTCTTAAAATACCAAAAGCATTACTTCATTTCTGCAGTGAGAGTGTGGGTTACTTATTATTTAGCGTTTTCAGTATCTAGCCTATAAGTGGCTTATACCAACATGCTGTATACTGATTGCTTTTAAAATAGAGTAGGGAAGGAGCCTCTTTCCACAACGGTTTAATCTTATGCTAGTTTTATACCATCCCTGGCATTGAGTACCCCTCATGTAAACTGGATCAGGTGCTTCTTTTCATAATTGTGATATCAACAAACAAAGTCGACATTCCATTTTAATTCTCTTCTGTTGGATGTTCCACACAAGCCCTTACCACACTTATTTCCTTTCCTCCTGCAGACAACCATGGAATCTGTTAGGCATAGTAGATGCATTGGTGAGAAATGAGAAAGGCACATCTTGACCAGTTCATTTCCTTTTTAATGTTTTTTAATTAATTTTTTTTAAGTTTTTATTTAAATTCTAGTTCATTTAGGGGTGCCTGGGTGGCTCAGTCGGTTGAGGGTCCGACTTCGGCTCAGGTCATGATCTCGCAGTTTGTGAGTTCGAGCCCCGTGTGGGGCCCTGTGCTGACAGCCTAGAGCCTGGAGCCTGCTTCGGATTCTGTATCTCCCTCTCTCTCTCTGCCCTTCCCCGCTCATGCTCTGTCTCTCTCCGTCTCTCAAAAATGAATAAAACATTAAAAATTTTTTTTAAATTCCAGTTCATTTACATACTGGACCAGTTCATCTCCAAAAGACATCAGTAGCTAATAAGTGGATCCAGTAAGTGGATCAATTTTCAGCTGAAAACTATTAAAAGTGATAAGAAAATCCGGTCAGCTTTCGAAGTTAACACAAAAAGTAAAAACTTTCCTATATGTAAACCACAACCAATTAGAAAATTTAATGGGAGGAAAGATTCCATTTATAATACCAACAATGAGGGCGCCTGGGTGGCTCAGTTGGTTATGTGTCCAACTCTTGGTTTCAGCTCAGGCCCTGATCTCACAATTTGTAAGACTGAGCCCCGGGTCGGGTTCTGTGCTGTCAGCACAGAGCCTGCTTGGTATTCTTTCTCCCTCTCTCTCTGCCCCTCCCCTGCTCACACTCTCTCTCAAAATAAATAAATGTTAAAAAAATAAACATTAAAAAACATATTTATATATATATATATATATATATATATATATATATATATTTAAAAATATATATACTTTTCCTTATACATATATAATACCAATAATGGCAAATGGAAGGAAGGAATATATTTAACAAAAAATATGCAGGGCTCAATTTTTTAAAACTTTAGAATTATTCTAAGTGATTAAAAAAAAACCCATTCCAATAAGTGGAAAGATATGCCTTATGTAAAGACAGCAATTTTCCTGAAATAAATCTATCAATTTAACCTAATGTGATCCCAATAAAAACCCAATAGGACTTTCTGGCAGTTAGAATAGCTAATCTAAGTTCTTGGTGAAAAACAACCATGTGACAGCTTTTAGGAAAATTTTAGAGGAGGGTAATTAAAGAAGATTAGCTGAATTATAAATATAGAAATCAAAACAATGTGGAAAAGGCAGAACATTGGGCAGAACAGAATATAGAAAGAGACCCCAAAACAAACTGAAATTTAAGACCCAAATACATATGTCAGTTCCTAAAATCTAGACACCAGAGCAAATGCAAAATGATGATGATAGCTTTTCAAACCAGTGAAAGAAAGCTGCATTATTCAATAAATAGAATTGGGACAACTGGCTAGCCATTTTGGGAGGAAGAAAGCTAGAGTCTTCATTTCTCATACAACATGCACACAGATTAAATGTAAAAAAACAAAAAACAAACCACTAAAGAAACTTGGGGGAAAAAAAAGAACATTGAAAAATTATTTTGGAATGAAGACTTTTCCAGATAAAGTACAAAACCCTGAAACCGTAAAGGCAAAAACTGATATATGTTACCCTTATACATAAAAAATAAAAATTTCTATACAGCTCAAAATATTCTATGCAAAATCAAAGGCAAATCACAGATTGGGGAAAATATCTGTAATACACATGACCAAAAAAGGGCATATTTACTTCACACGAGAGCTCATGTGAATAAGAAAATGATTAACAACCCAAAAGAAAAATGAGCAATGATTATAAATGGGCAATTTACAGAAAGAGAGAAAGAGATAGCAAATAAATATGGAAAAGATTCTAGACCTCACGTAGAGAAATGACAATTAAAATTTTTTTTTTTTTTTTTTTTTTTTTTTTAATGTTTTATTTATTTTTGAGACAGGGAGAGACAGAGCATGAACAGGGTAGGGTCAGAGAGAGGGAGACATAGAATCTGAAACAGGCTCCAGGCTCTGAGCTGTCAGCACAGAGCCCGACGTGGGGCTCGAACTCACGGACTGCGAGATCATGACCTGAGCCGAAGTTGGCCGCCCAACCGACTGAGCCACCCAGGCGCCCCGAGAAATGACAATTAAAGCAACCGGAAGGTTCCTTGCCAGACTGGCAAAGACAAAAAATGTTGCTAATATGTGACGTTGCCAAGGCTACGAAGAAGCAGGCACCACCACATACTACTTAGTAGGAATATGTCAGTACAACTCCATTAGAAGTCCATCCAGGGGCACCTGGGTGGCTCAGTCGTTGGGCGTCCGACTTCGGCTGGGGTCACGATCTCATGGTTTGTGGGTTCGAGCCCCACATCGGGTTCTGGGCCGACAGCTCAGAGCCTGGAGCCTGCTTCCTATTCTGTATCCCTCTCTCTCTGCCCCTAACCTACTTGTGCTCTGTCTCTATCAAAAATAAATAAATATGAGCCTGGAGCCTGTTTCCGATTCTGTGTCTCCCTCTCTCTCTGCCCCTCCCCCGTTCATGCTCTGTCTCTCTCTGTCCCAAAAATAAATAAAAAACGTTGGAAAAAAAAAATTAAAAAAAAATAAAAAAAATAAAAAATAAATAAATGTAAAAATAAAATAAAATTTAAAAAAAAAAGCCCATCCAAATTACAAGTGCACATACCCTGTAACTCATTTTACTCAGGTGTAAAATATCAGCAATTTTACATCTGGGAGTCTATTTACAAACATGTGCACAGATTACACAATTATGTGCACGTGAAGACACTCATTGCTGCATTGTTTGTTATAGTGAAGACTGGAAACAAGCTAAATATTCATGGGTGAGGAAGTAACGAAATGAACTATAGTTGTCCATTCAATGGGATACTATGAAGTTGTCAAAATGTTACATCGAATGTGTTAATCTGGAAAGATTATCAAGCTTCTATACGCTTACGTTAAAAAGGGGGTGAATATGGTACCTAGTTTGCTCCCATGTATGTTTTTAATAAAAAGAAAAACATACATGTGCATATGTGTATGAACTTAAAATTTTTCAAATGGGTTTTCCCTCAAAGTTAATATTTATTTCTGAAAAATAGGATGAAAGGTCTAAAGCAAAAGAGAGATACTTTGCCTTTTCCCCTTTTTTTATACAGCTTGGCTGTTTTTATCATGTGCTTTTATGTTTATAATGTACATATTTACATTCTCGACATCAGTCATTACTACATATGCATTAGGATGATTTCTTTTTAAAAAAATTTTTTTAAATGTTTTCATTTATTTTTGAGACAGAGAGAGACAGAGCATGAGCAGAGGAGGGGCAGAGAGAGGGGGATACACAGAATCTGAAGCAGGCTCCAGGCTCTGAGCTGTCAGCACAGAGCCCCACACAGGGCTCGAACTCACAAACTGCGAGATCATGACCTGAGCCGAAGTCAGACGCTCAACCGACTGAGCCACCCAGGCACCCCAGGATGATTTCTTTTTTAATTTTGATTTCAAACACTGAATAGTCTTCCTCTGTGACATTTTATCTCTTGAGCATCTGACATAAATATCTCAGTCCTTTGGGAGAATCAACTATAAGTTGGGATTTGTCATGAGTGACCCTAACTTCTACAGTACTGGACAAACCACTATAAGGAATGGCAGATCAGTGTCCCTTGTGTGGCCATCCTGGTTGATTGTAGTGGCTTGAAGGATTTTGAGTCAGTGTCCTGGGTCAGTGGAAAAGAAAAGTTGAGATCAGTTGAGAAGCTTTGTTCATGAAAAGGCGAAAAGTAGAAGAGATGATGGGGAGACAGTAATATTAGCCCAGAGCTATGCCTTTGACAAGTCAGATCTGGCCTCCAGAATGGAACTGGAAGCAAGGTGGAGGAACAGGGCCAAATCTGAAAGCTGGAACTGTGAGTACTCCCTTAGCTGGGGGTGGGAAAGGTGCTTTCCTGGGGCTGGCTCCTAAAGGAGTCTTATACTAGTCTAAAAAAAGAAAAAGGGTTCCAGGTTCCAGGAGATATCTTTAATGCCACATATAACAAATGTCCTGAGTGTAAATTATGCGTGAAGTGAAGCTTTGAACTGATGCTGTGAGAATTAAGTTACTTACAATCGGAGGAAGATTGAGTAATGGAGGAAAAACAGTTGAGCAAAGATGTCAACCCCCTGGGCCTCCTTAGAATGACACTATTGTTCTTGGTCGTCTGGGGAGGACTGGAAGAGAAAGCTGCTTGTGGTTCTTTTTCACTCCTGGAGTTCTCACTTTTCTCTCTGGAAGACGGTGCCATAAGGCTTATTTGCATAGAGAAGGCATAGGTCAAAAACAAAAACAAAACACAGAAGGAATGTCTGGCTAGTTCTGCCCTTAAAAAATTCAGTGAAAATCAGTGAGCCATTTGTGGAAAATAGTCACTTCTCTTGGTCCTCTATTGCTATGAATTTCCTTTAATTGAAAACATTAATTAAATACATGACTATGTACCAGGCGCTGGGTGTTAATGGCTCTACCTGTAGTATCTCATTTAATCTGCACAAAAGCCTTATTTCATAATTCTTAGGTTAAGTAATTCGTTCAAGATCATACAGCTTGTAACGAGGTCTGCCTGACTTTAGAGCCCATCTCCCTAGCCATGATGCTATACTGCCTGTTTCCTTCGGACTCTCACGAAGTTATATTCACCTTCTCTGATATCCTCCTTCGGTCTCTTCCTAACTTTACTTTTGTGTTCTTTAAGCAACAACCTCCAAAATTCACACTTTTTCCTCCTCCATTATTAGGCCTAGTCAAGAAAGTAAAGTCTCGATGCAATATATCAACATGTCCATTGAAACCCTTTTTAAAGAAGGCTGTGCAGCAATAAATATTAACATCTCACATACGAATACTCCGGCACAGCAATTCCACTTACAAATGTTTGAAGAAAAAAATGCACAAAGATGCTTCGTTCATCATGACCAGTAAACACTTTATCAATACTATAAAATTGGACAGATGCCCAACAATAGGGGATTAAGCATATTATGACACATGCAGACACTAGAATTTTATGCTACCACTAAAAATGACTATGTATGTCTGTATCACAGAAAGATACATATGACATAGCAGTGAGGGGAGAACAGCAAGTTACAAACAGTATGCAGAATACAATCCTGTTGATGTAAAATCTGTGGGTTTGGGGCATGTTTGCATACATACAGATATCTGGAAAGATGTTCTCCAAAATGCTAATACAGTTATTCCTGAGTCATGAGTTTTGAGTAGCTTATCTTACCCTAGTATTTTTCTGTATTTTTAAAAAAAAAAATTTTTTTTTTAACGTTTATTTATTTTTGAGACAGAGAGAGACAGAGCATGAACGGGGGAGGGTCAGAGAGAGGGAGCCACAGAATGTGAAACAGGCTCCAGGCTCTGAGCAGTCAGCACAGAGCCTGACGCGGGGCTCGAACTCACGGACCGCGAGATCGTGACCTGAGCCGAAGTCGGACGCTTAACCGACTGAGCCACCCAGGCGCCCCTGTATTTTTTTTTTTATTGTGATGAATGTGTACCATGTTAAAAATCAGAACAACAATGTAGACTATTTTCATTTGGGAAAGAAAAGCATGTCGAGGCAATCTACCACCCCTGAATGCTTGTACCACTGATGATGGGTCCGTGTGGTTAAGTTTGGGAGGCATATTTGGAAGGAGGCCAGCTCCATACCAGTCTTGATGTTTATGAAGAATTTCTGTTCAAATGAGATTACAGGTCGCAGGTCACAAATTGATGGTGCCCATTCAAGCAGATGTCTCCATGAAGCTGTCCTCAGCGAGCAGCACCCAAACTTCTCTCTCTTGAAAAGAATGGGAGCATCTCACCAAAAAGTCCTTTCCCAAACTGCTTGGGGATTTTCTTAGTTTCCTCCGTAGTACTCAGTCTGGCACCCGCTTCCTAGGGGGCATAGAGTGGTTCCGCAGGACAAAGTCCCCTTCAGATTGTGGGATATCATTATGTAGAGAGCATCATTATGGGTCCATGTGGTAGTGTGGTTGGGGGAGGGGGCGGGGGGTATAACAATAATTATGGTCATATTCCCTTCTATATAGAATCACAGAATTAAAAGATAACTCAGAGATGCTGCAAACCAACCTGCCATGTAACCAATGGGGACACTGAGGTCTTTCTCAAGGACGCCCAAAAACCTAAACCTCTTGCCTGCCCACCATTTGCTTTTGATTTGTACCACTTTGTTGAATAGGACTTTATTATTCAGAGGGTGTTGCTCCTACACGTCCTTTTGCAAAGGGTAAGCCAAGAAGTAAACCATTAACCAGAAGGCTTGAATGACCTAGCCAATCTTGAGCAATATAGCCCAAGCATATACAGCAAGTGATGAGAAAGAGAGTCCCGGGTTGAGAGGGCCTGAAGTTTAAACGTTCCTTTATGTTAAAAAGGTCTTAAAGTTGCAATACAAAATGAAAAGGACAGTAATACATTGGGGAAAATACTTGCATCAAAAGAAATAAATGCAGATGTCATATTTACACCATAGAAAGAACGTCCTTTTTAAGAAAAACATCCAGACTCCAATAGGTAAGTGGGCAGAAGCTATGAACAGAAAACTTACGTAACATTTTTCCTACCAAAATGAAAATAACCCAATTTTCTATTCTGATTGTGAAAATGATACACACTAAGGGCTTCTCAGCCTCGGCACCACTAACATTTTGAGTTGCATAATTCTTTGTTGGGGGAGGGGGATCCCGTGCACTGTAAAATGTAAAATCTAACCCCTACATTCCAGTAGCAGCACCTCACCCCTGAGCTGTGATGAGGAAAAATATTTCCAGACCTTGTCCAATGTTCCCTGGGAGGCAAAATTGTCCCTGGTTGAGAATGCTGTTCTAGGCAACAGACCCATAGAAAATTCTTCCTCCTTCGTTGTCAATAACTTGTCACATTACAACGAAATTAAGAAACCCTCAAAAGGCTAATTGGCCAAATAAATTATTTAAAATTATAGTGCCTAAATGCCAATGGGGTTAGAGTGAAATTGACACATGTATTCACTGCTGGTAACATTGTATATTTTACATAACCCTTTTACTGCAATATGGCCCTGAACTGGAAGACTGGTTGTGCCCTTTGCTCTGCTAATCTCACTCCTACAAATTTATCCTAGGACATAACCAAACAAAACCCAGAATGCACCAAGATGTTCACTGTGGTATTACTTACAATAGCAACATTTTGAGAGCAGCCTAAATGTCCAACATTACAAAACCATTTGAGGTAAATTGCGGATCTTCCATTTGATGACAGAGCCGATAAAAATGGTAATTATGGTGATTATGGAGAGGTGACAAAGTCAAGACAAAGCGAAATACAAATTGTATTCTGTACAACGATTGAGATTTCATACAAATGAGTGTTTATGTTTCTTAAAAAGGGCAAGAGGGCAACATGTGCAAATGGAAACACTTGTGTTAAGAGTACTAGAATCATGGGTGGGTATGATTTTTTAAAAATATTTTAAAGGTAGTTATACTGCATATTTTTTTATTTACAAACATACGAAAATGGGCAAATAGAGATCTGAGTGAACTCCGGAGAACAGTGAGGACAAGGACAAAGATGATATCACTGAGCTAGAATGTGGGGGTCAAGTTTTAGTAAATCTTACCACTTATCCTCCAAACGGGAACACTTTTGGAAGCAAAAACAGCACTAGTAAGAATTAACACCAGGACAACAGGTATGTACCGGAACTGTCCCAGCACACGACTCATCACTCTTGGTTTCAGGAAACCAAGGAAGGTGACCTGAGCTCTTATCAAAATTCCAAAGGAAGATAAAGTTCAGGGCCACGCAGAGTGGACTGGATTCCTGGGGCCAAAACGCAATTTCCTGCAACGGAGGATCCTCTAACCAAAGTATTTTCTGGGTCCTCGGTGGTATGAGAACATGCCTTCCTGCTAAAGGGGTAGAGTGATCCAGAAAATTATAAAAGCAAAGGCCATATTCCCAGGACTAGATCCAATGTTGGCAGAAATGATTCATCCGCCCAACAAGTATGTGTTAGCCCCCTCGGTGCCAGGTATGGCTTGGCTTGTTCTAGGCATTGAGAGCACAGCAGGGACAAGACAGAGTCCCTGATTTCATGGACCTTGCATTTAACTGGAAGTCACACTAGAAAACAGGCAAGTAGGGGCACCTGGGTGGCTCAGTTGGTTGAGCATCTGACCTCGGCTCAGCTCGTGATCTCATCGTGAGTTTGAGCCCCACGTCAGGCTCTGTGCTGACAGCTCAGAGCCTGGAGCCTGCTTCGGATTCTGTGTCTCCTTCCCACTCATGCTCTCTTTCTCTCAAAAATAAATAAACGTTAAAAAAAATGTTTTTTAAAAAAGAAACAAAACAGGCAAATAAATGACAAACAGGCTCAACACATAAAGTGAAGAGTACTTCAGTGAAAATCAAATAGTGCGATGTTGAATGTAACTAATGGACAGACAGGGTGGGGACAGTGAGCAAAGGAAGGTCTGTCTGAAGCCCTGACAGATCGTGGTGGTCGTAGAAGGAGACTGGGAGGACCTGAGGAAAGGGTGTGCTCAGCAGAGCCTTGAGGCCAAACTGTGTGTTGGAAAAGGGCCAAGAGTTGGAAAATATGCCTTGTGCGCCCAGGCCTCTGAGACCAGGAGAAGGAACTCAGGAAGGAGCCTGTGGCAGGGAGCAGGAGCCCGCTGGGGGTGGGGTAGGGGTAGGGGTAGGGGCGGGGAGTGGGGTGGGGAGAGTCAACAAAACTAATTCAGATCTGCCTGGGGAATATATCTGAACCTAACTTCTGATCTACAAAATGGGAAGCAATAGCGCCTCCCTGGGTTGTTCGATGGTTAAATGACAGAGTAAATATAAAAGCAGAACAATATTGCATTTGTTCTGTTTTGTTTTGCATTGAGAAGGTTATATTTGTTCATTTGTTTAACGCAGAGCGCTTGGCATGTTCCTACAAATCAATCAGGTGGAGATATCACATGTATTATTATATATGAAGTCATATATGACTTCATATATAATAATATGACTTCACATATAATAATACTTTCCAGTTTGTAAAAAGTTAAGAGCACGGGCCTGGCTTTTCAAGTCTCCTTCGTGTGGAATGGATGGGGAAAGCCAGGTTCCAGCTAAGGAAATTATATGCAGAGTTCCTAAAATGGTGCTCATTCTGCTACTCCCACGCATAGGTTCAGTTTGCGGAACAAAAGTGTTGCTGAGTAGGGATTTGACCTGGGCCTTTTTAAAAAAGTGAATCTCTTCCACTCATTTGCAACTATCCTTGTTATAAAATAGAAGCTATAAAAGCTAGTAAATGCTTAGTTAAACACTCCGTTGGAAATGTCACGGATATCATAAATTTACTTAGTAGACTCTTCATAAGCAGGGTTTGGTAAATTATTAGAGAGTTCAAGCTGGCAGTCAAGCAAGATGATTTTATTGAACACTTACTATGTGCCACGCACTGTCCTAATCAATGATGGCAAAGCAGTGAAGGCAGTGATAGACCCTCATAGAGCTCCACAATTTAAAGGGTACCTGGTTTGATCAAGTTATCATTAATGAGATTCGAATAGATGTCCTACCTCTGGCTCTTCTGTCATAAAAATGAACTGTTCTGGGCTACTTGAAATTGTTTTCGCCAAATATAATAGCAATTGGGATAGTAAGGCCTTTGCCTTAAATAGGCATTTACTTTCAGAAAATACTTTTGACTTAGAAACATCCTCCCATCTCTCTAAAGTTATTTGTATTATGCTATTTTTACTATATATTATAAAATAAAAATATTTAATACAAATCTAAATATATAAAATACATTTTAATAAAAGTAAACACTGCCCATATTTATATTCTTACATTTTTAAAAAGAGGAATCAGCTACGAACATGAGTCCCAAGCTAATTGCTCATTAAGCTCACCTGGGAAACAATTTTTTAAGCTTATTTATTTTGAGAGAGACAAAGAGAGTGCAAGTGGGGGGGAGGGATAGAGAGAGAGGGAGAGAGAATCCCAGGCAGGTTTCACGTGGTCAGTGCTCAGAGTCCAACGCGGGGCTCGAACCCAAAAAACTGGGAGATCATGACCTGAGCTGAAATCAAGAGTCAGATGCTTAAATGACGGAGCCACCCAGGTGCCCCTGGGGAGCATTTTTAAAAAGTCTTGACGCTTGAGACCCATTCCAGGACAATCAAATTGGAACCTCTCACAGGAGTGATGTCCAGGAATTAAGATTTTCTGAAGCTCTTCAGGTGACTTCAGTATGCAGCCAGGGTTGAGACCTGGGGAGCAGTGACATTTGAAGCCCATCAGGTGCATGAGGTAGAATGTGTGGAGTGAGTTTAGTACAGTTGTAGGGGTTTTATACCCAGACACTGTCCCAGAGGCCTGGCAGGTTTAAAAAACAAAACAAAACAAAACTTAATTCAAACCTTTGTGTTCATGGCAATTATCAGTTGTTTTTTGGAATTGGGCTTGCTAGTGATAAACTTTCTAACTTGAGATATCAGCCAGGATTGCATTTAGCTATGAGTAATAGAAGGAGTCCTCTCACAAGGAATTCGAATTGGACAGACCAGGGCTAAGGCAGGAATGTCATCAAAGACCCGAGCTACTTCTGTCTCTGTGCAGGTATGCTCAGTATGTGGCTTTCATCTTCAAGGCTGCAAGGTAGCTGCTGGACCTCCAGGCATCAATCTGTGTTGAGGGAGGGTGGCTTTTGTCCTGGTGAGGCTTTGCTTTTTCAGTTAAAAGGGAAGCCCCACCCCCAGGTACTTCTGCTTACACCTTATTGGTCAGAATCTGTCACATGGTCATGCCTAGCTGCAAGGGAAGCTGAGCATTTTGGTGAATTGGTTTTCTAGCCTCTCTAGAAAGCAAGGGGGAGGAGTTTAGGATGGCAAGAAAGTAAAAATTTCTCCAGAATCAGACTTGTACATTATTCAGTGCAAAGGCCTGTGGTTTAGTGTTTCCTCTTCTCTCTTCATCGGGTGAGGACCAGAAGTTGGGGCTAATTCCGCCAGATTGGTTGGAGGGGTAGGCATACGTCCTACCATGGCTTCGGAAATGTCCTACCTGTCAGTTCGCAGATTTCTCCAGCAATGGCGGGCTCCACTCTGTATCTGCATTTTGTGGACGGGGATTGGTAACTGCAGGAGGCTGAACATAGCTGGGTGCGAGGGATAAGCTTCACACACTACTCTCCTGCTGAAGTGTAGGTGGGGGCTGAAAGGTCACCCAATCGATAAACGAATACATGTTCTCTTGAGGAGGAACACCCGGGACTATTTTCACTCTTCTGGAAATTGTGATTCAAAGAGAAGTAAACCAGAGCTGGCAGGAAGGAGGACCAAGGCCCGCTCAGAATGCCTGGAGAGTCCCTGCCAGAGCCTTGGGCCAGAGCCTGTCCTTGGCCTTGGTCCTCACTGGCTTCCCTGTGGGTAAGGGAACTGCCTGGGGATTCCCCATCATTTGAGAGCTCTTTGAGTGACCCTCTTTCGGCCCCTCCAGTAGGGAATTTCCCAGAATGTTCCCACACCCCCATGAAGCCTCTTCATTAACCACCCCCGAGCAGCTCGTAGTTCATGACAGGGTTGGCATCAGGCAGCTTCACAGGTGAGGGTGAATTGTGAACCTTATCTCCCAGACTTGCAAGAAATGGGAAAAGAGGGAAGATGAAATGGCAAAGCCAACAGGGCCAAGGCCTCACAGGATAATTACCAAACGTCATACGATTTAAACAGATGTCAAAGGCAAGAGAAAATGGTGGGCACAGACTCTGAAGCCAGACTGCCTCATTCTAGTCCTGCTGCTGCAACTTACGAGCCGTGCGACCTTGAGCGAATTACTTAACCTCTCTGTACCTTAGGTCGTCCTCTTCTGTAAAATGTGTCTGATAACATTATCTACCCGATAGGGTTGTGGCAAAGATTAAATATGATGATAACTAAAATACTTTGAAAAGTGATTGATACGTGGCAGCATTCAATAAAAATTATTACGTCAAGCTAGATTATTCTTTTACAAAATCGATTTCCACTCATTTTTCTCATATAAATTGAGTCTACATCCCTCTGCTCCCAACAGCCTTCTCCCTGACACTCACGCACACCCCTTCCCAACAAGTGGGGGTTGGCGGTTAATACGCTCAGTCAGTTCGGACTCTGAGATATTCCAGAGGTGAAGAGGGCTTGGAGAGCTTCTAAGCTAATGGTTCCTTCTCATGGTTGGCAGTGTTCACGGCACATTAGGATCCCCTGGGAGCCTTTAACAACCCAAATGCCCAGGCTGTACCCGAGACTGCTTAAACCAGAATCAGGCACTGGTATTGGTAAGGTTCTCCAGGGATCCCACTGATCTCAATGTGTGGCCAAGGTTGAGAACCACTGTTGAGGTCCAGTCTTCCCGTTCTAACAGGAACTGGGGCTCAGAGAGGGAAAAGAGAGTCATGGGCTCACCCAGCCAGGACCCTGGTCCCCAGTTACTGCGGATGGAGCCCACTGTTGTATGCTCTGGACCTCACTGTGCATGTGGACGAAGGTCTGGCCTTGAGGGAGCCCTCTCAAAGCGTAGCTGGATGGATGATTCCCTCCCAACTCTGGGCAGGAGGCAGATGATCAGCTCTGTGACTGGAAAGTATGACTAACTCAGGCTTCCAGTGCAGTGTCTAAAGATCACCCAAATCAAGACCTTGTTTTCTCTTGGGAGACTGTAGGGCAGTTGAAGACTTCTTAGTGATCTCCAAAGACCTTTGGTCACGTAAGTTACCAGTCTCTTGGGGGAAGCACTGGGTATGCTAGAAGAATGGGGCTGAGGGCGGGGAAGCCTCCAGCCGATCCCTGCTCTGCATAACCCTGTATGGTTATGGGGCTTTGGGTCAATCGCTAAAGTGTCTGAACCTCTGAGAAAATAAGTGTCTTGCGTCAAATTCCAAAGCCTTTCCTCGTAGCGGCTGCTGCCACCAGCCTGTAATCATTTGGAGGGGGTGTTTGGGGTAGGTTTGTCCCAGGGTCTCAGTTGGCCTCATCTGAGAAGTGGGAATAATGGTAGCCAGCTGGCCTCAGCGTGTCCATCTCGGGGTTCCTGTGAGGAGCCTGAGGGCCCCAAGTGAATTCCTAAAAGTGGAAAGCAGCTTCCAGGGAAGCCCAAACTCACTGTGAGCCAGCTCACTGCTCCCTGACTGCAGCAGAAGACATGCATGTGAGAGGCTGACATTTCCTTCCCAAACATTCTGCTCCCGTCCCCCCTCACTGAGTCCTAGATTGCTAGCTGCCACTGGGAAGTTAAGGGAAGTCGGGGGATGTGATCCTTGCTCCTCCGAGTTAACGGCCTTTGCCAGCTGTCCCCGTGTGAGTCCCTTCCGGGGCATGACTGCCCCAGGGAGGGTCAGAGTGGACCAAACGTTGGCAGGTGGGGACATGTTGGGAGGAGGCCCCAGATCAGCCACTTCCTTCTACAAGGGAAGTCAAACTCTTCCTCTTGCCAGTGTCTGGCTGGCTGCGTGGCCCCCGGGCTGGCAGTGAGGCTGCTGGGCTGGCAGTGCTGGTTTCTCTGGGGCCCTAGCAGGAAGCAGTCTTGCTTCCCGAGGTAAAGATGAGTTTCTTGTCACAGGGGGTTGTTTTCTGGTTAGAGGCAGCGGCAGTCGTGAAGCCCCATCCTAGAGCTCTGGGATCTGCAAGGCAGGGGGGGCGGGGGGCAGGGAGAGAAAACTAGAGAGAGCTCAGCAGAGCTTGCTCGGGGAGGAAGAACCTGCTGTCACTTCCCGAAAGCTGGGCCTGCCTCTAGGCGGGGAGAAGGTCAGAGCGCGGTTGGTCCCTGTGGCCCGCCCACCCTACCCCTCCCTTCTGCCTCGGGGTTTGCCCAGGCTCTTCAGAGCACAGAATTTACAGTAAACGTTGTCACCAGTGGAAACTCTCAGAGGGGGCGAGGAAAAGGGCTAGAGGAAGGGGCCAGGACTCCCGGCCCCCAGTTCCCGTCTTACCAACCACCCCCCACCCAGTCTCATGTGTTGCTTTCTCTTACCTTTCGGTAAAGAGGGGATGCCCTGCCTCCGGGATGTGCCTGGAAACAGCCAAGTGGTGAGATTAGCGAGAGCCAGCCGTACCTTGCCGAAGAAGCCAGTGCCTCTGACCCCACCATCGTGGGTCTGAGTATCCCACCCACCCCCACCCCATGTTAGAGATAGGGGTTTCTTTTGTACCGACCTAGCCACATTTTCTAGCTCAACGCCACATACAGGAAATGCCAGGCTGGGGCTGAGCCTGCCTGCATCTGTCCTTCACAGACAGATGGGAGCTGGCTCGATGGGTAAGGCCGGTCGTACACCCCTCCGCCACTTAAAAAAGAAACCCTGGGCTCATGGATGAAGGCCGTTAGCAGCAAACCTGGATATCTCATTGCTGCTTATGCTCCTGATGGGTTATGTAAGGTGCCTTTTACGTGGTAGGTTATCTTATATCTGCCCACTGCCCACGGTAGTTTTGAGTCAACTTCTAGGCCAGCAATTAATGTCATCAGCCAGCCAATCAACGGACATTTGAGTTCATGGTCTGTGTTCAGGCACCTAACATTTAGGCACTTCATTAGTGCTTGACTAACTAAAACAAGTCTAAGGTTGCATTTAACTCACGTTTGCAAACTTGCCCGATCATTGGAATGACCTGGAGCACTCGATAAAATTCAGCAAATTCCCAGGGCGTCTGGGTGGCTCAGCGGGTGAAGCGTCCACCTTCGGCTCAGGGCCTGATCTTGACGTGTGCGAGTTCTGAGCCCCGCGTCGGGCTCTGTGCTGACAGCTCAGAGCCTGGAGCCTGCTTCGGATTCTGTGCCTCCCTCTCTTCTTGTGCTCTCTCTCTCTCTCTCAAAAAAAAAAAAAAAAAGTAAATAAACATTTTTATAAAAATTCCGTGAATTCCCAGAATTCACCCCACATCCCAAACCCATTCAGTTCAAATCTCTAGATTTCCCGAAGAGCCTGGAACTGTGTGACAAGCCCTTAAATTCTACTGCTACGGCAAGCTTGGGAAATGCTGACCTGTATCACACAGAACTAGAGAAACTCTCTGCCGTTTCTTCAGGTTCTAACCTGCCAACCAGCTTCCCCTCACCTACCCTTGCCACTCTCAACCCACGTACACACTCACGGAGACCCATGTACACACGCACCCACACCAAGGAGCGTGCCCACACGCATTCCTGTGCGCGCCTGTTGGGTGGGACCATGGGGAACCGCCATCTTTATAGGTCAAAACAGACAAATTCCAGCAGTTTCATAGGCTCGACCTGGCATCTATGCATACACAGGCGTGCAGAGATGCACGGGCACTCACATATGACACACGCAAACACATGTGCACACGTGCACCCACGCGTGCAGAAAAATTCACCGACGCCCGTCCCCACGGCTGTGCCGGTGAGAACCTAGTCTGGACTCCTCCGGTCCCCCCTCCCCCGATCCTGTGCTTTCCTTGACGCTAGTCTCAGATGCTGACCTGTCTCCCCACAGGAGAGTGAAGACCTGGAGAAACAGAACGCGGCTCTGCGCAAGGAGATCAAGCAGCTCACGGAAGAGATGAAGTATTTCACGTCGGTGCTAAGCAGCCATGAGCCCCTGTGCTCGGTGCTGGCGGCCAGCACGCCCTCGCCCCCCGACGTGGTATACAGCGCCCATGCCTTCCACCAGCCTCACGTCAGCTCGCCTCGCTTCCAGCCCTGAGCTCTGAGAGGCGGTGGGGGGCGGACGGAGCCCCCCGCCCCCAGCTGCCCTGGCCGGCCTCGGGAGGGGCACACAGACTGTGGCCAGGCCGCCCTCGCTCCTCAGGGCCCTCTCTCCCTCCGGAGACCCGGAGGCAGAGGCCCGGACAAGGATCGAGCGCAGGACTGTACGGGCCGAGAGGGTGTGAGGTCACCCAGCGGCGTGGCCGCCTGTCAGCATGTGCTGGGCCCCCGTGCGGACGGGAGGCCCAATCCAGAGTCAAATCCGACACGATGCCCAAGTCCCATGGCACAGAGGGAGGAGGGCAGGGTAGGGTTATTTTTCTAAATAAATTTCTTAAAAGCAACCGGTCTGGCAAGAGGTTCTCTTCTTTCACGTAGTCCCTTGAAAGCCTAGGTTCTGCGGGGGTGGGGGCCTTCTTTTGCTCTTGTCCTCAGCTCTGGGGACTCTGCTAATCTCTTCTTTTCCATGGTTTGGGTGACCTACTTGGGAAGCTGGGTGTTTTTTTATTTTTTATTTTCTTAATGTTTATGTTGGAGACAGACTGTGAACGGGAACGGGGGCAGAGGGAGAGGGAGACACAGACCCCGAAGCAGGCCCCAGGCTGTCAGCACAGAGCCCGACGCGGGGCTCGAACCCATGAACCATGAGATCGTGACCCGGGCTGAGGTCGGGCACTCAACCCACGGAGCCACCCAGGAGCCCCGAGCTGGGTTTTTTCAAAGCATCTTCAATCCTCCCTGTAGGCATCTTCTTGGTTCCCCCCTCCCCCCTCAGTTACCTCACCATGACCTTCCCACCTTCCATTCCTCACTGCCTCACGCTTCCTGGATTGTCAGCGGGCCATTTTCCAGACAGGGAGAAGGACCAGTGCAAGATGCCATTCAGAGGAATGGTCGTTCAGGTTGATACTCTCACCTTTACAACTATACTTCCTCTGCTCCTCCCAGAAAGCCAGCCTTGGGTGATGCTGCATGCCAGGCTCCGTGCAAGGTGTTCTAGGAACACAAGGGCAACACGGGGAAAGTGCTGCCTCGTGCTCTCAAGGGGCAGCATGTGGCTTAGGTCCTTGGGGAGTTTCCTGCCAATGGACCTACACGTCCTGTTAAAGACCCCACCTCCCTTGAGAAGCTGCGATAAAGCACACACGGCTTTGCCTGTCTCCATTGGGCGCCACAGGCCGCCATTTTGAGCACAGTTTGAGGGCAGTAAGTGCCTCACTGACACAGGGTTGTCTTCAGGTCTTCAAATTCTCTAGTTTGGGCAGAGCCTGAAACCAGTATGTTCCGGGTCCCCTGCTCTCATAGGTCCCCAGGTCGAGTGCCCACTGGCCTGCACGCCGCAGCCTTATCCAACGGTGGGGACTGCCCCCACACGCAGCCTCTGTTGAGTCAGCTGGGGGCAATAGTGACAGGGATCGCCACGGGATGTGTCTGGTTCAGCCTCTTCCGCAGCCACCTCAAACTCACCCCTTGGTCCTTCAGAGGGACTACCACTGCCCGTGGTCTCCCTGTCAGCACCCATCTTGGGATGGCGAGTCCCTTGAACCCACCATCTTGGGATGGTGACCCCAAGGAAAAGAGAGGAGCAGTGCCTCCTAACCCGCTGGCCCACAGATCTGGCTGGTTTGATGCAAGGCCTCAGCGCTGGGCCTCCCCCGCCCCGTCTCTCCTGCCCCACTGGGATCATGCTGGTGTTGGTTTACCGTGACTGCCGAACTCTGCAGAGGTCTGGAAACGCAGCATCCCGGCACGTGGTCACCTGACCTCCTTGTGGCCTGTCTACGGGGTGGGGGGGGTCTAACCCCAGGGCCTCTGAAGCCACATTGCCACTATCGGGCCCCTCAACCCTGAAGCTGTTGCCCGCCGATGCCCAGAGTGGCAGAGTGCCCGCCGATGCCCAGAGTGCTCAGAGCCTGCTGGAGACAGAAGACCTTCCCCAGCTAGTAGCAGAGTCTGACATTTTCACCTTTGGTCGCCTAACAAAACTTGGTAAGTGGGGCTTCTTCTTCCTGGACTCCACGTGGACTAAGGGTTATGTGATGAGGGGCCGCGGCAACGAGGATCCCTCTCATCAGTTTCCTCTCGGGCCCGGGCAGGGCGAAGAAGCCAATGGTGACTGCAGACAGTACGTGCATCGTATAGAATTCATTTTTCTTTCACGTTCTTAGGAAGCAGAACTTTAGGCCCTGCTTTCTTTACGGCCGGCTCCACCAAGTCCCGGCCTCTCCTGGGAGGTTGGGGCAGGCTTCCTTCCAATCAGAGATTTTCCTCCCCACTCCTCTCTAGCATTGTGATTTCCCCCCAGAAACCCCCACAGAAAGCACATGACCTGTGCCGAACATCTACTGAGTGACATTCAGGGCCCCAACTAGAAATGCAGAGCTCACGTGCACGGTTCCCATCTCTTGATGAGACCTGCTCTTCCTCTTTCATTCTGTACTTTCTAATGACCCCAGGCAGTTCCGCTTCTCCTTTCTGATCAGTCTGGTCAAGGAAGCATCAGGCTGAGCCTGGGGGAGTTATGAAGTGCTGACTTCATCTCACAGGACCACTGGAGGAGAGGCTACGAATAAATTTGAACTTGCAGAGCTCTCTGACCATGGATCCCACCCCCCAGCTCTGTCCCAGCCTCCTACCCAACAGGGACCGCTCCCTCCGGCTGGTGGGCCACAGACCCACACTTGGCTCAGGCGGGCAATGCAGATACATGAAGCTCAGCCCATGTAGGGCAGCTGGGAGTAGTGGGGAGTGTGGCAAACTGAGGAGGGAGTGCCTGTCTGCCTAGAGCAGGCAGCTGCCCTTTGGTTCTATCCCACACTGCCCTGTGGGAGTTCAGGCCCAGTGTTGCCATATCTTGCAACGTGTCAAGAAAAGCCCAAATCAGAATTTATACGTGAAATCTGCCAATTTTATTTTATTTTATTTTTTTTGCTTATTTATTTTTGAGAGAAAGAGAGCATGAGCAGGGGAAGAGCAGAGAGAGAGGGGGACAGAGACTCCAAAGCAGGCTCCAGGCTCTGAGCTGTCAGCACAGAGCCCCATGCGGGGCTCGAACTCGCAGACTATGAGATCATGACCTGAGCCGAAGTGGGATGCTCAACCGACGGAGCCACTCAGATGCCCCGAAACCTCTCAATTTTCAAAACGCCCTGCAGCCCGAGTAAAATATGTTTGTGGAACAGGCTGGCCCCTACTATTTGCAGGGCCTGGGGCCAAAGTACAAACAGAAGCCACATAGCGTATGTCTAAGTATTTACACATTATAAATCAGGCTTACAAAATATATGAAATATGGTAAGCAAAATATGTTCTCTTCTCCTGCATACCAACCTGGAAGGCGAGGTTTGAATTTCGAATTCTTGGGTGCTTCAGAATTTTGTATTAGCACCAGGTGGCCCACGAACAAACGGCCCCCAAGACAGCAGCCTGTCCTCTTCCTGTCCCTCCCCTGGCTCCCCCTCAGCGGCCCCACACTCATGTTGGTGTGCATACCAGCCTGCAAGACTGGGTTCCACCCACACCCCTCTCGCGCAGACAGCCCTCCCTTGGCCATCCCTCGGGTCCAAAGGTGCATATACCAGTGGTGTGGTCTATCCCGAAGAAGAAGTAGCCGGGAAGAGGGCTGCAACTCCTGGAAGCCAGCTCAGGGCCACTCAGGTGGGGGATTCTGGTGTCCTGGTATACGGAGCATGGTTTACTACACTTGATCTCAGCCAAAAGGCCGAGAAGCGATCGGAGCATGGTTTACAAGGGGACAGAGGGCCTTGGGTGGGCATGACCCGTTGGATCTAAGAACTCTTTGCCCCGTGAGAGAGTCTAGCTGGAGGCCCAGAGCCCGTTCCTGGCGGTCCGGAATAGGGACCTCTTCTGCCCGGGTCTGAGGTGGCACTGGAGAGGTTTGCCGTCTCTCTTGGCCAACGATGTCTCCCTGGAAAGCCCAGGCTAAAGGAAGGCTCCGTGCAGCAAGAAATGGACGCGTGACCGCGTCATCGTTATCTGTGACTTTGACGCGAGGCTTCCTGGGGAATGCTGACTTCCCCGCCCGCCACCCTCTGTGCTCGTCTCTTACTAGCAGTGTTATTCCCTGAGTTAGAGTCAACGCAAGTTACAGGAAAGCCAGATTTTTAGTCTTCAGGTTGAGAAGTGTGGGTGGGGAGAGAAAGGGAGGCAAAGTCAACTCAAAGGTCATGGGGTTGCCATCTGCTGGACCCAAACTTACCAGCAGGGTTTATTAATACCTCCAACCAAAGTACCAGTGCGGCTACAGCTTTACAGTAAAGGAGGTGAGCCAGCTGCGTGCCCCCCTCCTTTCCAGGACAGACACGCTGTCCCCCTCTGCCCCCTGCCCCACCCCCAGCCACCTTCCCCCTCGCAGGTTTCAGTGCCCCCAAGTGCCTCCTGGGCAGGAATTCCAAGGGAGGAGGAAAAGGGCTAGTGAGCTCAGACCCACGCTAAGGTAGTAGATTAAATACTCTTTTACCCCTGTCAGAGAGGACTGACATTTTAAGAGACACCTAAAAGAGGAATGCCTGACCCAAAGGAGGGAGTGCCTAATGGTGGCATCTTAGGCTTTGGAGCAAGTGTGTAGGGCAGACAATTGAATGGAATTGTTGCCATGTGGATGACCCCGTACTGCACTGGCCTCGTGTGGGTCCCAGGGAAACAGGAAGTGAGGATAAGAACTAAGACATCCCTCCTAAAAAGCTTGTTTCCCAACTGCTCCCACGTATCATGGAACCAATCTATTTCGAGGAAAAGAGACTAAAAACTTGATCTTGGTTTGAAGACTCTACCAGCAGGCAGAGATAAGAAGCTCCCTTTTGGAGGACTTTTCTAGGGCAATTTTCACAGATGAATTCCATGGCTGCCTGGGAGGTGTGTCCGGCTCCTTCTGGAAGATTACTGGGGAGAGACTGCTGAGCTTGTCTCTCTACATAGAAAGGAAGATTAGGAGCAGTAGCAAGGCCTGAAAATCAACCTCTCAAAGCCATTCCCCCTTCCCTTTTTCCTTTCTCCAGAATTCTCATTTTGCCCAGGATGGTGACGTCCCCAGCTAGAAAGATTGCATTTCCCAGACTCCCTGGCAGCTAGGCATGGTCATGTGACCCAGACCAGTGAGATAGAAGCAGAAGTTGCTGATTGGGCTTAAGGGAAAGCTCTATAAAAGGTGGGCCTATCTCAGGGCGCCTGGGTGGCTCAGTGGGGCGAGCGTCTAATTCTGTCTCATGTGGGAGCCAAGGAATTTAACAACCAAACAAGGAATTTAAACCGTTCCCCGCCCCCCCCCCCCCCCCCCGCGCTCAGTTGTTCTCAACTGGGGGTGATTTTGTCCCTCAGGGGCCATTTGGCAATGTCTGGAGACATGTTTGGCTGTTACAGTTTGGGAGACAGGTGATGAACAGAGGCCAGGGTGCTGCTAAAGTTGCTACGCGCACAGGACAAACTCCACAACGAACAACTGTCCAGCCCCAGGGTCAGCAGCATGGAGGCTGAGAAACCCAGCAGGTAGCCCCAGTTGCTTCTAGACCACTAGACTTTAGCCTGCTCCCCTGTCCTGGCACCCTTATCACCCCCTCCTCTCTTGGGAACAAACCCCATGAAGTGGCCAGGCTGAAAAGTTCATGTTGGGGTCTGTGTCTGGCACTTTCCTTTCGCTACTTTGCTCTTCCTCTGTGCTATTTTTCTCTGCCTAGAATCGCTCTGTCATGTTTTCACGGGTTCTTGAGATGAGGCCCAGGAATCTTCTTGATTTTTAGTAAGATTCGCCGGTGGTTCTGATCTCAGTGGCATGAACGAATGGCTTGATTAAGCCACAGTTGTTTTTCGAAATTCTACCCACTTTCTAAAATCCATCTCAGGGGCGCCTGGGTGGCTCAGTCGGTTAAGCATCCAACTTTAGCTCAGGTCATGATCTCACTGTTCATGGGTTCAAGCCCCGTGTCGGGCTCTGTGCTGATGGCTCAGAGCCTGGAGCCTGTTTCAGATTCTGGGTCTCCCTCTCTCTCTGCTCCTCCCTCACTTGAGCTCTGTCTCTCAAAAATGAATAAACATTAAAAAACGTTTTTTAATAATAAAGAAAATAAAATCCATCTTAATTGCCACAGTGCCTGGAATGCAGGGTGACTTTAGGTGACCCTTGGTTAAAACAGATTTTCTTCCATCAGTACATATTTATCCTAACAAATCTGGTGGTTTTCCATTTATCATAATGATATATGTTCCTTTACAGATAAATTTACTTTCGTGAAAAAGTGAATTGGCTAAAAGAAACATGTGCTGAGGTGCCTGGGTGGCTCAGTCGGTTAAGGGGCTGACTTCGGCTCAGGTCATGATCTCACAGTTTGTGGGTTCGAGCCCCACATCGGGCTCTGTGCTGACAGCTTAGAGCCTGGAGCCTGCTTCGGATTCTGTGTCTCCCTCTCTCTCTGCCCTTCCCCCGCTCGCACTTTGTCTCTCTCTCTCAAAAATAAACATTAGAAAAAATTTAAAAAAGAAACATGCTAAAAGCTGCTTCATTTAGGAAACATTACTTTTGTTAATGGACACAGTATGTAAATATTTGCTTGGTTTTCTACCTTGTTGCTTTTTAATGTGCATAGAAGACAAGGAAGGAGGGGTGTAAAAAAGATATGAATAAAACCTCCATGCTGGCCAAAATGAGGATCAGTCTTCTTTTGTTTAAAAATACATATACTTAGATTTTTAAAGCCTAACAAATACAGGGTATAAATACTACAGTTTGGAAGCCCAGGAGCATCCCTGAAATTTCCCCCTTTTGTTTTCTCTAGAGAACATCTAGTTCTGAAAAGTGAAAAGCATCATATCTCATTTCCCTATCTTGCGGCATTTTAAGAAACTGACACTAAACTTTCCAAACCATCTTGCAATGTGCAGAGACAAAGGTCCCCATTCCTGGAGATCAGTTCTTCATTGCTGTGACATCCGAGCAGTAAAGTCAGGTTGAAAGTCACATCAGTACCGGTCGGCCTCCCCGCACCGCCCCCCCCACCCACCCCAATGCCCCCCCCCACCTCGCCCGCCATTAGCACATCTTCGCCAAGCTTATCAATGGCCTGCTGGCACGCAGCATGCACGATTTGGGTTTAAGAGTTACTTAAGGTGACTACTGAAGTGAACACCTAAACCCTGGCTGGGACCCCAGAAATCTTACGCCCTCTGCCCCTCAGCTCACCTTATGCAACTCTCATTTCCTCCGTGCTGGCTTCTGTCCCTTCCCTTCATTCTCTGCACTCCCTCGCCCTTCAGAATCTTGTTCATGCATTCAGTCTCAACTGACCTGCTCTTTATCCTGTACTCCCCCACCCCCATCTAGTTAACTCCCACCTCTTCTTCAAATATCAGTGTAGGGAAGTTTTGTCCGATTCCCAGACTAGATCAGATCCCCACTATCACATGGTTTCAGAACACTAAGTACCCTTCTTTCACAGCCATTAACACACTGAAATTCCACCTTTAACTGTGTGGTTATTTGTTTAATAGAAGAAATATGGTACACGAAGCTCTGAGGGAGCCATAGATAACTTTAACCGGAAACACACAAGCCTTGAGAATATAAGAGAAACTTTACTCATTCCTTCTTTCCTTCCTTCCTTTATCAAACCAACAAATATTAAGAGTCTGCTGTGCTGGGCACCAGGGATATAGAAATAATCAAGACAGAAGCAATCTCTACCTTTGCTCATGGATTAGTGAATGGCCTATTTACTGTCATTTGACTGGCCACCATTAATCACCATTGCTGGTTTTGTCCATGATACGGGTGGATGTCTTGTCTTTATCACTGTCTCTCAATGGTCTTGGGAGAACCCAACATGGTTGTCATAGTTGAAGCTCCAGTTGGAGAGGCTGCTTAGGAATGTGTCTCTTTCCTCTCTGGGTCAGAGGATTGGTTCATGGAGAGAGAGAGAGAGAGAGAGAGAGAGAGAGAGAGTAAGCTAGACAGACAGGCAGGCCAACTTCTATTGTACATTATCAGGGAAGCAGGACTTTGAGGAATAGGACAGAGGTTGAGAGGGTAGAGAGAGGCAAATCTCTTTTTCCAGAACCCTGCTCAGGACTCCACCTTGCTTTTACTTTGATTCTGATCCTTGCCTCTGTCTGATTGGTGACATCTAGACACAAGACTAAAACCTAGATGACCATGTGACTCAAGAGACACAGCTTGCTACCCTAGCCTCCTCTGGCCCCACCTGGAGTCCTGCCCCAATCTCTACCACCTCCATGGGAAGGAGTCCCTTCCCTTGATTCCTGCTTTTAAAAGATCTGATTGATGCTTACTGTCTGTATGTTGGGCAAAGTTTTATCTTGTTACTCATATTCCATTGTCAGAATAAGAATTGTCTCGGATTATACATTCCTAGAAGGCAGGCACTGTGTTCCATTCATTCCTTCGTCCATTCATCCGTCTTTCTTTCATGCAGTCAACAAATAGTTACTGAATTCCTGCTGTGTGGCTGGTTCTGTGCTACTGTGCATGGGGCTGAGAATTCAAACGTGAGCAAAACCTCTGTAATCCCTGCACTCAGAGAACCTTATGGGTTGATCCGGTAGCCTCCAAGGAGGCTATATATAGTGCTAGGATGACGGTCTACTTCTGTCTGGGTCTAACCCCTGGAGGCCAGAGACAGGTGTTTCTGAACCGTCACTTGGAACTGGCATGCAGGTGATTAGAGGGATCTTTTTTTTTTTTTGCCACTCAGAATCTATGTCTCCTTCTCTCGGTGAAGCACTCTGATTTCTGTTTCAGTGGGTAGAGCTATCAGACAGGTGCTTTGTCTTATCTGGCCAAGGTGCAATCATGTGACCCGGGCTGGGCCAAACAGCTTCATTCCGGAGAATTTGACGTTTTTTTTTTTTTTTTTTAAATGGAATTTATAAAAGTTTTTATTTACTCACATTTCTTTTTTTTTTTTTTAATTTTTTAACATTTATTTTTGAGAGAGAAAGACAGACAGACAGAGCACGAGCAGGGGAGGGGCAGGGACAGGGAGGGAGACACAGAATCTGAAGCAGGTTCCAGGCTCCGAGCTGTCAGCATAGAGCCCGATGGTGGGGCTCAAACTCGGGAATGGTGAGATCGTGACCTGAGCTCAAGTCAGACGCTTAACCGCCTGAGCCACCCAGGCACCCCTGTTTACTCACATTTCTAGTTTAATGATGGGATTAGTACAGGTCAAAAGTCATTACAATTACAATAAAATTATATAGTTAAAAGTCATTATCTTTAAGCCAGTACCAAAAATAATGCAAACCCAAATAATTGAAGTGTTATCACACATTGTTACTAGACTAAACGCAATCCATTTTGCTGTTATCAGGTTGGGAATTTGACTCTTGAACGCAGCAAACGGAAGACCCAAAAGCTTGTGGGAGCCCTCCCCTCCAACTAGGAAGCTCTGGCCAGAGAATTCCTCTGGTGGAAAACTGTCCTAGTTCCTGCCTTATTCCGAGCCTTGTTCTCCAGCCGTTTCTTTGGATTCTGGGAGCCACACAATATTCTCCCAGCAAGTTTGCTTCCTGCTTAAGCCATCCCGGCCAGAGTAAGCTTCTCTATTAAGAAACCCAAAACTCACGGATGATGAATCATACCAGGGTTTCCCAGGAAGTGGGGGGGCACTGGATCCTAATCTCAGGGGACAGCAGGAGTAGACTGTTTTCCAAGAGGGTTCTGGGATGCCCTGTGCTCCATCAGAAGCTGGACATTCAGCCAGGATTGCACCAGCCTCTGGCATGCCTGACCTGGATGTGACCCATTGCTGCTTCTGGCAAGCTCCCCAGGCTGTAACTGGAAAACCATCACAGGGAGTCATAGCTTAGTCTCCAGACGGCACTCTCCACTCCCACTGGTCCTTTGTGTATGGAGCCCAGTCAACCTGCTCAGGGGTGGTATTCAAACTGGCAGGCCGGGTCCTGACCAATCAGAATGGGTGCTGGAGCTGGCACTGAAGCGAGGTCAGGGCGTGCCCGCACTGCAGCACAGAGGGGCACTAGGGCAGAGGCCACTGAGCAGCCAGAACGTAAATATTTTAATATCTTAAAGATCATTTTAGTTACATTTGGGTGCATGCCAGCTGGGTATCAGTTCAGCACCTTCAGGACTGTAAGTACCTCCGAGGGCGGACTCTCTCCTACATTTGTAACTCTGTTCTCCTCAACCTTTGCCCCCCACTTGTCCCTGCCTGGCCAAGGTCTTCACACAGAGCAGCGGTTACTTCTCACTTTAAACAAGTAAAAATCCCCTCCGTCCCCCGCCCTGACGTAAAAATCCCAAGGTAGAAGAAAGAAAATGAACAGGAAGAGAAGAGGTGGAGAAGGGAAGGAAGGGAAAAAGTCAGGTCTGTTCTAGAAAAATCACTCTGTGGACCCTCCCCCTACCTTCCCCCTCCCCACCCTGAAGTGTTTATCTGCGTGCTCACTTTAAAGAAGCATCAGGGGCACCCTTAAAAGAGGAAAAAAGGTGCAGAATAAGGGTGATGCACGAAAGAGTAAGAGGACCATGCTCTCTAATCTCTTGGGAGCAAGGGTGATATTAGCTGCCATTTACCAAACATTTGCCTCATTTTCTGTTCACTCTATTGTTTCAGGAACGATTGTTATCCCCACTTAACAGATAAAGAAACAGACTCAACATAGGTTAAACGGGGGCACCTGGCTGGGTGGAGCATGCCCCTCTCAACCTCAGGGTTGTGGGTTCAAGCCCCGCATTGGGTGTGGAGATTACTTAAAACTAAAACTGTTTTTTGTGTTTAATTTTTGTAATGTTTACTTATGTTTGAGAGGGAGAGACAGAACACAAGCAGGGGAGAGGCAGAGAGAGAGGGAGACACAGCATCCAAAGCAGGCTCCAGGCTGTCAGCACGGAGCCAGACACGGGGCTCGAACTCACGAACCAAACTGGGAGATCATGACCCGAGCCAAAGTCGGGCACTTAACCGACTGAGTCACCCAGGCGCCCCAGAAACCAAAATCTTGAAAAGAAAAAAAGGTTAAACGGTTTGTTCAAGGTCGCACAGCCAAGCGTGGAGATGGGGTTCAAACCGGCCTTTGTTGCCTCCAGAGCTGGAGCTGTATACCAAGCCGGAGTGCGCGTAGGGGAGTTTCTGAAGTCCCAAGTTACTGCCAAGAATGTGGGGACAGCAGCCCTAAGTTGGTGCTGCCACCTAGTGGCTAGGCAGAGAGCTGTGGAGACAAACCGCCTCTTTCCTTTCGCGTCCTGGCTCTGTCCCAACTTCCCAGTTAGGAGAGAGGCAGGCAGTTTGAGTTCTACCTCCGGCAGCCAGGCATTATGTGTTCGGACAATATCCCAGAGCATAGGTGTGAAGGAACATTTGAATTAGTGAACGACCAGGGGTGCAAATCTCTACAGGTCTGAGGATCTACCCGGTCTCCGTAGATAAGCTTCTGAAGACACCGCCGTACAGATCAGGGTTGACAACAACCTGGTCTACGGCCAGGACTTCTGTTTCGGTGTGGGCCCTGCACGATCCCTTTCACTGAGCACCTCCTAGGTCCTTCGCACCATGTGAAGCAGTTTGACTCGCGTTGTTGAATTTCATCCGAGACCCAAAGGGATCAGCGCAGCACGCCCAAGTTCGTAAGACTCGAACCCAGATCCTCAGCATCCAAGTGCACAGCGCTTCCTGCTCCACCATACTGCCTTGCCACCAATTCAACTCATCCCAAGAAACCTTGTTTTTGTCAGCCGAGTCATCCAGATGTGATGACTCAAGAGTCGATGTGGGGCAGATTGTCATGGGGCGAAGGGCCTGTGTCAGCACAGCGGCTTTCCTGACCTTTAAGGCAGCGAGGAGTTACCTCAATCTGAAACGTGTGGCTGGGGAGTGATTTTAGTCTCAGCCATATTCAGGGGCCCAGGGCAGGCTGCCCCAAAGTGCACACTGATTACTTTGAATAGAAGCTATCTCAGACACAGCCAGTACAAGGACACTCAGACCCTCCTCTGTCCCCCTGAAAGCAGGAAATAAATCTCCCATATGAAAAATACCCTCCCTGTACTAAGAAGTACAAAGATATCCTTATCACCAGAGATAGGTACTTTAAAGGCCAGAAAGCTGCAGAAATAAACCTTGTTACTTTTTTACTAATCTGCTACCTCAGCCCAAATTTTGCTTAGAATTTAATCAAAGCTCCCAAACACCCGTTTTCCTTAGTCTGTAAATTCTTCGCAAATGTATTGTCTCTTTGTCTAAAATGTATTAAAGACTGCCTGCCTTGGCCACATCTTTGGGTCTCAATTTCATTATTGGGTCTCTGGGCGCGCATAAGAAAACTTTGTTCTTTCTTCCTGTTAATCTTTCTCATGTAAATTGAATTCTTAGTCCAGCTGGAAGACCTTGAAGGGTAGAGGAAGAATCCTCCCTCCCCTGCACAGACTAGGACACACTAGGCAGGCAGATGAGCAGAAGCAACCCCCACTCCCTGTGCTCGGCCGCTCTTTACTGGGTTTTCTTCCCAATGTAAGGTCCCCAGCAACATGGAAACCAGAAGCCACATTTTTCCTTTTAGGGCCAGTTCTTGGAATCTCACTGAAAATGGAGAGAGAATAGAGGGTCGCCTTCTAGAAGGCAGGATGTTCTCACCAAACAGGTGCTTCACTTTGCTCAAAGTTAATCCAGAAACTTCTCTGTTTAGTCCTCAAAGGTTGTCTCCAAGGTGCATCATTTGTGTCAGGAAATCCACTTGAGATGATGTGCTACATAAACCGGTTGCCCAGTGATGAAATAAACATAACAGAACACGATGTATCTAGTGAGGGCAGATACTAAGCTAGCGACATCCAACGAAATAGATTGTTTTTACCTGAACTATCTAGATTACCCATCTAAGCCGGTGATCAGACTGCTTTGAGGATCTGATTAAAACCATGGACCGCACCCCCCTTTCCTTTACGAAATATATACATACTCATCAAATTTGGATGATATGATTTCAGGGATTCATGGACTCTTGAAATGCATTCGTAGACCCCCAAGGTAAAAACCTTTCATCAGTCAACACAGCAAGTACCCAAAACTCAAGAAACGCATCTGCCAGTAGAGAGTGTGGTCGATAGCATGCCGCGCTAAATTGGAAGTCAGAAGTTCTCATCAGTTGTCATAATTTAGTGAGCCAGGAGATTTTCATGTTTGCAAGAAGTAAACCCACTTGACATGAAGCAGAATGTTTGACTCAAAGGCCATTCAGATTGGACAACTCTGATACAACGTGTCATCAGTGGTGAGAAGGAGGGGCATGAGGACGGGATAAGGTTCAGGGATGAAATGAGGATGTACGTTAGGAACATTACTCGGTGATTTTTCAATAGTTGGAACTTTAATGGTTTTCGACAATAATACATAAAAATGTCCCTTTGACAAAATGCTCTTCTGCTAAAACAACCATGCACAGTGCCTTCCAAGGGCAGTGAGTGAAAGATCAGAACGTTTGTGAGACAACTGGCTGTCCATGGAACAAAGTCACAAGGGCATAAGAACCCTAAACTTTGTTCCTGTGGCTTAAGGTATCTATTCCAACCAAAGTGCAAAAGCTCTTGGTAAGAGTAATACTTTGTCTTATCAGCCTTTTACACTGTAGACAGAATTTTTGCCTGCTCTTTCTCTGAAGGTCTTCTTTTGATTCATAGAAGGGTGGAAAGGGCATAAGAATGCTAGAGACTGGGAGAAGGGATGTGGAAGAGGACTTGGAGGCTGGGAGCTGGAGGTACTGAAACCAAATTGATCATGTCCTGATTTCCATCAAGATTGATCTGGTTTCGGTTGAGACTCCATTGATTGAGTTGATTGAATCCTTTGCCTCAAGAACAAATCTGGCCATCAGAATATTAGTCCTGGTTTCTGCTCCCACTTCAGTAAGTTTGCTGAGTCGAGATTTTATGTTGTCAACCCATCCTTATCCTTCATAATAGGAGCTACCGCTGTGACCGCCAGGTGTGCGTGTGTGTGTGTGTGTGTGTGTGTGTGTGTGTGTGTGTATCCGCATGTGTGGGCCTGTCTACGAGGCTGGGTCTGTCTGCAAGTCCAGGACAGAGTTCTCATGCTTTCCACACTAGGTGTTTGTGAGTCCTTTGACTTTTAAGTTGACACAAACCCTGTCCCTATTTGCATCTCCCCCTTAAGAACCAACTCTCCTCCCTGTCGCGTCTCTGGTACCTGCTCTACTGACCATGCACTTGTTGATTCCTTCATTCATTCAACAAAAGTATATTGAGCACTCGTGTCAGGCAGACAGCTAGAGACTAAGGATGGAGAGATGAATAAAGCAGACCCATCCCTGCCCGCACGGAGCCTACAGTCTGGTGGGGGAAATAGACACCGAAGAACTGATTGTACTAATTAATGAATGACAGTGCTGATACGTGCTCAGCGCCATAAGCACAGAGGACTAGGAAAGCGTACCCTAAGGACCTGACCTATTCCCTGGAGGGAGGGAGGTCTGGGAAGCCAGCCTGAGAAAGCGATATTTCAACTGAAGACTGGACGGTGAACAATGTCAAGTAGATGAAGAAGGGGAAGTGTGCTGTAGGTAGTAGGAACAGTATGTGCCCAGCGTGTTCTGAGATGATACTGAGAGGCCGTATCTCGGCTTGAGGTGTCCAAGCACTGGAGAGATGGCCCTATCAATTCCTAACTTCCCTGCCTCCAGAAGTGCTGGTGCTGAGTTACATTTCCACAGAGGGATCCCCCATCTTTCACAGTTGGGAACAACATGGCCTGACCAGCCCACCTGTCAGCACATTCATGCTTCTCACCCTGGGGTAGACATTTCTGTTCCTCTTCTTTATCCCCCACGGAAGCCACCCTTTTTTTTTTTTTTCAAGTTTTTATCTAAATTCTCGTTAGTTAACACATATGGTAAAATTGGTTTCAGGTACAGAATTCAGTGATTCATCACTTACATATAATACCCAGGGTTCATCCCAACAAGTGCCCTCCTTTATGCCCATCACCCACTTTCCCCTCTCCCCCACCCCCCATCAACCCTCAGTCTGTTCTCTGTATTTAAGAGTCTCTTATGGCTTGCCACCCTCCCTCTCCATAACTATTCTTCCCCTCCTCTTCCCTCATGGTCTTCTGTTAAGTTTCTCAAGTTCCACATATTAGTGAAATTATAGGATATCCGTCTTTCTCTGACTGACTTATTTTGCTTGGCATAATACCCTCCAGTTCCATCCACGTTGCTGCAAATGGCAGAATTTCATTCTTTCTCATTGCCAAGTAGTATTCCATTGTATATATAAACCACATCTTCTTTATCCATTCATCGGTTGATGGACATTTAGGCACTTTCCATAATTTGGCTATTGTTGAAAGCTCTGCTATAAACATCGGGGTACATGTGCCCCTTTGGATCAGCACTCCTGTATCCTTTGGATAAATTCCTAGCAGTGTTATTGCTAGATCGTAGGGTAGTTTTATTTTTAATCTTTCGAGGAACCTCCACACTGTTTTCCAGAGCAGCTGCACCAGTTTGCATTCCCACCAACAGTACAAGAGGGTTCTCCTTTCTCCACATCCTCGCCAGCATCTGTTGTTTCCTATATTGTGAATTTTAGCCATTCTGACAGGTGGGAGGTGGGATCTCATCATGACTTTCATTTGTATTTCCCTAATGGTGACTGATGCTGAGCATCTGTTCCTATGTCTGTTAACCATCTATGCGTGTTTTTTACAAAAATGTCTATGTCTTCAGCCCATTTCTTAACTGGATTATTTATTTTGGGGGTGTTGAGTTTGATAAGTTCTTTATAGATTTTGGATGCTAACCCTTTATCAGATAGGTCATTCGCAAATATCTTCTCCCATTCCGTAGGCTGCTTTTAGTTTTGTTGATTGTTTCCTTCACTGTGCAGAAGCTCTTTATCTTCATGAGGTCCCAATAGTTCATTTTTGCTTTTGTTTCCCTTGCCTCCAGAGACGTGTTGAGTAAGAAGTTGCTGCGGCCAAGGTCAAAGAGGTTGCTACCTGTGTTCTCCTCTAGGATTTTGATGGTTTCCTGTCTCACATTTAGGCCTTTCATCCATTTCGAATTTATTTTTTTGTATGGTGTAAGGAAGTGGTCCAGTTTCATTCTTCTGGCATGTTGCTGTCTAGTTTTCCCGATACTATTTGTTGAAGAGAATGTCTTGTTTCTATCGGATATTCTTTCCTGCTTTGTCAAAGATCAGTTGACCATATAGTTGTGGGTTTTCTATTCTATTCCATTGACTCATGTGTCTGTTTTTGTGCCAGTACCATACTGCCTTAATGATTACAGCTTTATAATATAGCTTAAAGTCTGGTATTGTGATGCTTCCAACTTGGCATTTTTTTTTCAGGGTTGCTTTGGCTATTTGGGGTCTTTTGTGGTTCCACAGAAATTTTAGGATTTGGGGTCTTTTGTGGTTCCATACAAATTTTAGGATTATTTGTTCTATCTCTGTGAAAACTGCTGGTGGTATTTTGATAGGGGTTGAATTAAAAGTATAGATTGCTTTTGGGTAGTATAGACATTTTAACAATATTTGTTCTTCCTATCCAGGAGCATGGAATGTTCTTCTAGGTCTTTGTGTTCTATAATTTTCAGAGAACAGATCTTTTACCACTTTGATTGGGTTTATTCCTAGGTATCTTAGTGTTTTTGGTGCAGTTGTCAATGGGATCGATTCCTTGATTTCTCTTTCTGCTGCTTCATTGCTGGTGTATAGAAATGCAACTGATTTCTGCACGTGGAGTTTATATCCTGTGACTTTGCTGTTCATGTATTAGTTCTAGCAAGTTTTCCCCACCAAAGTCTCCTAACTGTTCCCCCGCTTCTACCCTCACTCCCGTGTCTGCTCCCCGTATGGCAGTCAGGGTGATCCTTTCACAGTGCAAGTCAACTACATCACTCCTCTGCTCCAAACCTTCTTGGAGCTCGGGGCACCTTGGTGGCTCAGTCGATTAAGCGTTCAACTTCAGCTCAGGTCATGATCTTGCGGTTTGTGGGTTTGACCCGCATGTTGGGCTCTCTTCTGTCAGCACAGAGCCTGTTTGGATCCTCTGTCCCTCTCTCTCTCTCTCTCTCTCTCTCTCTCTCTCTCTCTCTGCCACTCTCCCACTTGTTCTCTTTCTTTCTAAAATAAATAAATAAACTAAAAAAAAAAAAAAAGCCTTCTTGGAGCTTCTTACCTCAACCAAAGCTCAAGCCCTCTCCAGTCAGACCCCACCGGATCTGGCCCTCATCTACCTATCTGACCTCTTCTCCCCATACTCTCCCTATTGCAACTGCTGTACCTTGAATATACCAAGCATGTTCCTGCCTCAGAGACTTTGCACTTGCCTGGGGCACCCTTGGCTCTACATGTCCATGTGGCCCATTTCCTCACTTACGCTCAAATGTCACCTTAGTGAGGCCTTCCCTGAACACCACCTCACTATCTTGCTATCTCTCATGATATCGTTAGTTATTTATCCATTGGCTATCTTCTCCTTGGGATTGTAAACTTTCAAAGGTTTGGGAAATTGTAGCGAGTTCACCATTGTATTTCCTGTGCTTAGAGCAGTGCTGGGCATGTAATCAGGGCTCAACAATGTTTGTTGAATAAATAAATGAGCGAATGGCTACCCTCACCTCCCCACCACCTTTCATCCCTGCTTTGTCCTAACCTCTTACTAACTTTGGCAAAGAGAAAAAAGGGAATACTCAATGTCAAGACCCCATAGATTCCTTCTGATCTCCCAAACTCTCAACACACTGGCCAGAAACATTCTTTTGGTAGCCATGGAGATGGGAGGGATATATGAGCTCCCAAAATGAGTGAGTGTCTGGGATTCAGAGGGTAACAAACTCCTTAAAGGTACCTGGGTCCAGGCACAGAGGGGAGACTAAGTCTTGGCTTATGAGCCACAGAGGCTGTGGAGGATGGAAACAGGTTGTGTCAGTAGTTTTGTATTGTGGTTACCTGATTCACAGACAGAGCGAGCCCGTATCAACAGATAAAATTAGGTGACACACGACCGTTGTCATTGCGTGAGTCTGGTAGCTGTTTTTCATCTGAGTTTATTATACCCGTTCTTCTAACTCACTATTTCCCAAACGTGAGTTACCCACATGCAACCACCGCCATTTCTGCTGCATCCACGAGTCACCTGCACTGCTAATGACCTCGTTTTCTAAATCAACTCACTCTTATTACTTGAATACATATATTAAAAAAAAAAAAAAGCTAGCAGATCAGAGAGACCAAAAGGAAAGATGTGAGCAGCCAGAGAGATCCGGCCCCAAAGGGAGGACTGCTCACAGAGATGGAGGACAGGTGAAGGCAGGAGGGGGCTGGGTGTGTGAGTCAGGTCCCAAGGGGTGAGCAGAGGAAAGAAGAAAGTAGGAGGAGGGGAGCCTGCAGGTCCCTGGGAGTCTCGTGGAGATTGACTCTGAGGTGCCATCGGTGGGGGACATGGGGGAGCAGAGCCTTGAGACTAAGGGCAGGAGGGCAGGACAAGGGGGAAGAGGGACTTCAGGGAGCATAGGTTGAGACAAAAGCAGGGTGTGGTTTAGAGAAGGGGTTGCTGAGCCGTTGGGCACAATGAGGATCGACCTGAAAGAGTTAAGGGGAGGAGGGCCGGGGGTGCAGAGGAGACAGCTGAGATGGAGGGGGTGTGAGGTGGGATCCCAGGGACCTAAGCCAAATGGACTTGAAGGGAGGCGCCTGGTTGTGTGCCCCCACCTCCCAGATAAATCAGGCTGTCGTCCTGGGATGGGATAGTGACTGTGTCATCTCTGCTGGGCAGAGGCCCTTGTGTTGTTCACCTGCCATCTGGAATCGTCTCACATTCACTGGAAGGGGCCCCTACTCTAAAGGAGTGGCCCCCAGGACTCTGTGGTTCAGAAGGTCAGAAATGTGCTCTCCTGCTGGGCGGACAAAAGAGTTCTTGGGAGCACGGGGGACTAAGGAGAATGTCAAAGAGGAAGAAATAAGATGGGGAAGACCAGAAAGGTAAGTTGTCAGAGATCTGTCATAGCAAGAAATAATCCTGCGAAGACACAAAGCGGTGGCGGATTTGGATTCTAGAATCTTCTGCAGAAGCACACAAATTATTGTGCATGAGAAATTAAATGGGCACAGACAGCCCTTGAATGTGACTGTGCTCCCGGGTCATTGCTCTGGCAAACACGACAGGGTCCTTATTAAGAAAATGAAGATCCTTCCCAGCACCAAGACCGTAGGGAGCTAGGTACCTCACTTCTAAAGTCATGTGATTCGCAGCACATATGAGTTAATGGCCATGGAAGGCACTGACCTTTTTTTTTTAATTCCAGTATAATTAACATATAGTGTTATATTAGTTTCAGGTGTACAATATAGTAATTCAACAACTCTGTACATTAGTCAGTGCTCATCACAGCAAGTGTAATCTTAGTCCCCTTCACCTATTTCACCCAATCCCTTGCCACCCCCCTGGTAACCACCAGTTCGTTCTCTATAGTTAAGAGTCTGGTTTTTCGTTTGTATCTTCTTTTTTTTAACGTCCATTTGTTTTATTTCCTAAATTCCACATATGAGTGAAATCATATGCTATGCCTTTCTTTGACTGACTGACTTCACTAATACCCTCTAGATCCATCCATGTCGTTGCAAATGGCAAGACTCCATTCTTTTTTTATGGCTGAGTAATACTCCATTGCATATATATACATCTTCATCCATTCATCTATCAATGGGCACTTGGGTTGTTTGCATAATTTGGCTACTGTAAATAATGCTGCAGCAACCATAGAGGTGCATATATCTTTTTGAGTTAGTGTTTTCATAGTCTTCAGGTAAATACCCAATAGTGGAGTTACTGGATCAGCTGATAATTTTATTTCTGATTTTTTGAGGAGCTTCCACAGGGGCCGCACCAGTTCACATTCCCGCCAACAGTGCACAAAGATTCCCTTTTCTCCACATCCCTGCCAACAACTGTTGTTTCTTGCGTTTTTGACTTTAGCCATTCGGAGGTGGCTATCTCATTGTGAGGTGATATCTCATTGTGGTTTTGATGAGCATTTCCCTGGTGGTGAGTGACGTTGAGCATCTTTTCATGTGTCTGTTAGCCATCTGTATGTCTTCTTTGGAAAAACGTCTGTTCGTGTCTTCTGCCCATTTTTTAAACGGATTATTTGTGTTTTGGGGGTTGGGTTGTATAGTGCTTTGTATATTTTGCATACTAACCTTTTATCAGATACGTCTTTTGTGAATATTTTCTCTGATTCAGTGGGTTGTCTGGCACTGATCATTTTATCTGCTTGGTTAATGGCCATTCTCTTTCTGGAAACTGCCCCTCCTCCATTCCAATATAGCCCCCTTGGGAGCTGCCCCTATGGTCATGGTTGGTGGGTCTAGGAATAGGCATAGGTGGTTAGGTCAGGTGGGTGGAGCCCTCATGAATGAGATCAGTGACCTTATGAAAAGATTCCAGAGAGTTCCTCACCCCTTCCACCCTATGAAGTCCCAGCAAGAAGATGCCGTCTATGAACCAGGGAGGGGGCCTCCCAGATACCACATCTGCTGATACCCAGACTGTGGGCTCTCCCAGCCTCTAGGATGGTAAGAAATAACATTTCTGTCATTTACAAGGTACTTTCATTATTGCAGCCCAAACGGACTGAGACACAGGCAGAACTAAGGCGCCCTGAGCACAGTGGTTCTGGCCGATCCCAAGACTTCAGCCACACTCTGCCCTTTCTACCACTTGACTGGTCAACTCCTACACAGGTGAAGTCTGTGAACATGCCCAGTGTTCTTGAAAACACCTTCTTTTTGAGCCTCAGCCCGTTCAAGTTGGGCACCAATGTAGCAATCAATGAAACAATGAAAAGAAAAGGTTATTGAAAAAATTGGGGTACGGTGGGTACTCTTGGTTGCCCCATTAGAGACAGCAGGAAGCACTTTCAAGACTCCTCGGAGTTGGGGTGCCTGGGTGGCTCAGTCGGTTAAGCGTCCAACTTCAGCTCAAGTCACGATCTCGCGGTCCGTGAGTTCGAGCCCCGCGTCGGGCTCTGGGCTGATGGCTCAGAGCCTGGAGCCTGCTTCAGGTTCTGTGTCTCCCTCTCTCTCTGCCCCTCCCCCATTCATGCTCTGTCTCTCTCTGTCTCAAAAATAAATAAACGTTAAAAAAAAAAAAAAAAAAAAAGACTACTCGGGAGTGCCAGGGAGCTGATGGCATCACCAGCAGGGACTTCACACAGAGGTTACTTTGGAAAACTTAAAGGGAAACCATAAATACTTGGGTTTCGCTTTGGACTTGTTTCTTTCTAGCTATTCTATTTGTTCACAGAATTAAGGAGAATCTGACCCAAGGGTCCTGCCCTGAAGCCCTGAGGGGTGCGATGCCGAAGAGTGAAAGATGACTGCCCATAAAATTTGATGATTGGATTTTCGTGGGCATTTATGCTTGGAATTGAAAGCAGCTTCTCTGGCCTTTTTGCGGTGGCTGAGATCGGAAGGGGCGGGGGCCCAACAAAGGCAGAAGGACAGAGAACTGAAGGCAGGGGGTGCTGATACTATTTCTCTTCTCTCTCTCTGCAAGGTTTACTTGCCTACAAGGAAGTTATTACCCTCCCTCCGGAGGGCATTATCCTGATTCCTCCCTCGCTCCTCCCCTCTCCCCCACCCCCCAGCCAGTCCTGGCCACCACTCCCTTTCGCCTACAGCTCCTCCCCATCCTCCCACTGCTGCCACTCTCAGTTTCCAAAATCTCTTCTCGCCTGGGTGACCACAATGCCTCCCGAGAGGTCCCTCTGTCCCCATGCTCACCCCCCACCCCAGCTGGGTTTTCCCACAGCAGCCAGCACTCTCCAAGTGACAAATCTGACAATGTCCCTTCATCTGCTTAAGACCTCTCAATGGCTCCCCTTTGCTCTTAGGACGAAGTAAAAATCCCTTCATGATGCCTGCACCAAATAGCTGCTGCCTTTGTCTCCGGCTGCCCTCACCCTCACTCTGCCTAGCCACACTGATGTTCAACTCCTTCCTGCCTCAGGGCCTTTGCACACACTACTCGCTCTGCCTGGAATGCCCTTCCCCTCTCTTTCACCTAGTTAGGTTTCCCTCTTTCTTAAGAGCTGGCTTGAGATCTAGCTCATCTGTCGTCCTTTACAAATTCTTACAAACAACCGTAGGAGCACTTGTAACCATTTTTCTTGTGTGTGTGTGTGTGTGTGTGTGTGTGTGTGTGTGAGTTTTGATGGGTGGTTGTCCTCCCAACTAATCATAAGCACCATGAGGGCAGGAAAGGGCTATGTCTGTTTTGCTCACCAGAGGATCCCCAACACCGGTCACAGGTCCTGGCTGAGTCTTACCTGTCCCTCTCTGAGGGACATCTCTCTGAGACGCCCTCCCTAGCTTCCTGCTTTGTTAATCCATGAGCCAGCATGGACCTTCACCGTGCATTTACTTTACCACCCGATAATGACTTGCTTATTAATCTCTCTCATTATCACGGAGGGTAAGACCACTGTCTTGGTTGTGTTTGGTTTCCCTGACGCCCAGCACAGTGTTTGGCCTGCCGTAGACCAATGTGGGAATGAAGGAATGACTCTATTAAGAGAGCTCCCTGGGCCTGGGTGTCGTTCCCCATAAACCAAGGGGCTTAACCAGACGATTCTGTCTATCCTTTCTCTAACACTATGGTTTCAATATCACATAACCCTGCTCGGTCAGTGCCCCTCTGGTTTGTTACCCCATGGACCTTTAACTGTTGCCCTGGCAATCAATACATCTCACCTCTTCCACACTTCCTGTATTTCATTATGCAAACAAAGCCTCACACCTCTGAGCTTTCTATAGATTATGCAAAAAAAACACCCCATTTTAATACCTCCTTCCTCTTTGACTCATGTTTAGTTAGGGCTTTCTCATGTTTATGGAGGAACTCTGCTTTCTAATTATTAAGAAGCATTTAACGTTTATAAAAAGGTATGAAGTATGAAGAATAACACAATGAACACCGGGAGCACATCAAAACACGTACAGTCGAGGAAATACAATGTGACCCATGTACACAGCCCTTTTTCAAAAAAAATTTTAATGTTCATTTATTCTTGAGAGACAGAGACAGAGCACGAGTCGGCGGGGGGCAGGGCAGGGAGGGAGGGAGACACAGAATCGGAAGCAGGTTCCAGGCTCCGAGCTGTCAGCACAGAGCCCGACACGGGGCTCGAACTCACGAACTGCGAGATCATGACCTGAGCTGCAGTCGGCCGCTTCACCGACTGAGCCACCCAGGGAGCCCCACAGGCCTTTTCTTTGAGAGAATGACTACTATCATTTGAGGCCTCTCCAGATACAGCCATATATTCCCAGGGAACTGAAAAATTCATTTAAAACCATATGTCCGGACAAAGCCTGGTCTCTACACAGCCAGGCAGGAGGCTTTCATTCTGTACTCTCTCCTAAGGAGTGTGGTCTCCCCGTTCTCTTAGACCTTAGTAGGCCCTGAACACATTCCCTTCAAGGACAGACTCAGAGACTCTCTGAACTGAGAAGTGAGAGGACCCTCGAGGGGAAAGAACCCAGAACCCTATGCCACAGGATCGCCCTCCCGGCTGTCCCGCCCTATGGACTCTGTGAGAGGTGGTGGCGGGACCCCCAATCCCATGGAGGGGGGGACACCTCAGGGGGAAAAAAAAGACAAATAAAATAAACAACAGAGACATGAGCATTCCGGACAAGCTGGACATATTTTCATTCGTGTTTTTGGGCCCCCTGGAGGTGGAACTCGTCTGGGAGTTTTCCCTTCTGTGGGCCAGACATCAGGCTAGAGATGGGGGGTTGGCTACGAATAGGCCGTGGTAACTTGGGAAACTCAAGGCAAGCGGATGGCTTAAAGAGCCAAGCAAACACGTATGACAGAGTGTGGCAGGAGCTGCCACAACGGTGTGCGTGCAGGGTGTGAAGGAAGCCTCTGAGTCATACTGAGGGCGCTGGGGAATGCATCCTGGAGGAGGCGGCACTTGCCCTGCATGGTGACGGCTGGCGTGTGCGAGGCGTGATGCGTTCATAACGCTTCGTTCCACCTGCCCGGCGCGCCAGGCAGAGTGGTCGTGGTCAGGGATGTGGCCGGAGCGGTCTCACAAAGGCCTCATGTGCTAAGCGGAGGAGTGGGACCCTTCTGCAATGTAGGGGTGGCTGCTGGAGGGCTCAAGGCAGGGGAGAGGCCCAAAGAGCATTGGAACTCTGTGAGGCAGCACGGTGGTGAACTGAGAGCGTCAGCCCAATAGGGAAGGGGTCACAGGATCAAGGTAAAGAGCCACAAGAGGCTGAACTAAGGTGGCGCCAAAGAGAAAGGAGGGAAGGGAAGGTGGTAAGGAGATGGGCAGCCAGGGGACACTGGCGTGAGGGAAAAGGGTGTTCTGGGTAATTCTCAAGGTACTTCTCTGGTTGATCGGGAGCTGCCAGAGCCATTCACCGACAGACAGAATTCCAGAGGAGAAGCAGACCTTGGTGCGGTCTTTTTGGATGATGGGACAGAAGTTGAATCGTAAGCAGGAGTCATAAGTAGATAAGATCCGCCACAGAATCCACAAGCGTAAAAGTCACCGGGAGCTGTAAGGTCGTCAGGGAAGGGTCAAGCAAGACTAGGGTGCAGGCAATGAGGCCTCTGACCATACACTCCATTGTCTGAGCTGACACCCTGGCCCATCTTGGGAGGACGCAACTCAGCTAAGGAGGCATCCCTGAGGTTCCCGGGTTAGAGTCTTGGGTGTCCAGTTTAGCACCAACATTATAAAATCCGTGGTGGGACTGACCACGCCCACATCACTGTGGGCCTCAGTGAAGAACTTCAATCTCCATTCAGTTTGATGCAATTCTTAAAGTTTAGGGTTTATTTTTTAAGCCAGAATTATACAAAGTTTAACAAATCAAATAGTCATGTATCAAAAATATCAGTTGCATGGGGCAAGTGGGTGGCTCAGTTGGTGGAGCGTCCGACTTCGGCTCAGGTCATGATCTCACGGCTCATGAGTTTGAGCCCCACGTTGGGCTCTGTGCTGACCGCTCAGAGCCTGGAGCCTGCCTCGGATTCTGTGTCTCCCTCTCTCTCTGCCCCTCCCGATAGCGCTCTGACTCTCTCTCTCTCTGTCTCTCTCTCTGTCTCTCTCTCTCAAAATAAACAAAAATGTAAAAAGATTAAAAAAAAAAAATCAGTTGCTTAACCTCCTTGCCCACTGCCCTGATGCAACTACTTTTAACTTTTGTTAGAGGGGTTTTTTGGCATTTATCTCCATAGCTCTAAATAAGATGGCATGTTGATACTTTCTGATCTTATCCACGTTAGGCATTATGCACGGACTTTCCAATACGGCCGTCAAAGATTTAGCTCTGTTTACTCCACCCTCCTCTCTTGTGTTCACGAGAACAGACACGTGCTCACTTCCCATTCCCCCAATCTCCCAATATAGTTATGTCATACTTGCTTGTATCAACTTCCAGTCTTTACATTGTTACGACTGTGTTCATGCTATTCACAACTGGGTCACCTAATCATGGTAACCATGATTTCCACCCCCCCCCCTTCTCTCCATAGCTTTTTATATTTCACTGGAATTAATAATTGCCCCCACCATTTCTCTAGTTATATTTGTGGTACTTATCACTAGTCCCATCTCTAGTCCCCCCCAATCACCCCCGATTGTGTAAACCCCTGCTCAATAGTTTCAAACACGATCCTATCAGTGTCATCTCCTTGAATAAATATTTCCTGGAGTTTTTTGACAAGCTTCAGTCTGCACAGGTGCTTTCTATGCCTGGCACGTGACGGTCCACCTGGGGTTTTCTTTTATCATGATCTTGGTGATTCCTATTGTCTCCCTCTTGTGTTAGAGTCCCCATTTCTTTTTTCTTTCTTTCTTTCTTTTAATGTTTATTCATTTTTGAAGGAGAGAGAGCATGAGCAGAGAAGGGGCAGAAATAGAGTGAGACCCAGAATCCAAAGCAGGCTCCAGGCTCTGAGCTGTCAGCACAGAGCCAAACGTGGGGCTGGAACTCACGAGCCGTGAGATCATGACCTGAGCCGAAGTCAGATGCTCGACTGACTGAGCCACCCAGGCGCCCCAAGAGTCCCCATTTCTTTTATCTGACATCTTACTCTCCAGGCTCCCTCCCTTCTTTTGGTGGAGCACCTCCTTCAGCAGCTTCCTGAGAGAGAGGAAAACTCTGCATGTCTGAGAAATGCCCAGTTCTCTTATCATACTTGTTTTCTTTTGGTAGTTTTGGATACAGAATTCTAGGCAGGAAACGATTTTCCTTCAGAAGGCATTATTCCACTGACTTCTGGTTTCCAGGCTTGATAACTCTGAGGGAATTCTATATCTGCTTTTTTGGAAAACAGTGTATAAAACCTGTTTGTTTTTTTTAAATCTCTGAAAACATCTTGGAGCTCTCTTTGTCCCACTTTTCTGAGATTTCATAGTAATGTGTAATTCAGCTCTATTCTACCAACAAGTATTGAGAGCATGTGCTGTGTAAATTCTCCCACTAAAGGCTCACAAAGATATACACACGTTCTTAAGGAGCTGGGAATGAATGGGAGTGTGGGAGATAAAGTAAAACAGGACATTGATGGGGATGCATTATTGCACGTATAAGATTTATAAAAGCAACATTTTCACAAATTCCAAGTGTAGGTATTTTTCTCTTTTTCACATTCATTTTGAGAGAGGGAGAGAGAGAGAGAGAGAGAGCGCGAGAGAACGAGGATGAGCGGGGGTGGGACAGAGAGAGAGGGAGAGATCCCAGGCAAGATCTGTGCTGTCAGCCCAGACAGAGCCCCAATCCACACTCGATTTCACAAACCACGAAATCATGACCTGAGCCAAAATCAAGAGAAGGACGCTCAACCGACTGAGCCACCCAGGCGTCCCAAGTGTCGGTATTTTTTTAAGAGGGACTAATCCAGAGTCTCAATCTGATTCATTTCACTAGAATCTCAGCCTTCCTACACTCAACAAACCACGCCTGGCGCATCCACAGCCCCTCCTGAACCTGTGGGACATTTGACTTCAAGGACCGTTTTTATTGCCAGGAGTAGTTGTCAGCCTCTAGGGGGCAGACTTTGCTACTATTCTGCAGAGGGCCGGGAGAGCTAGAGAGTTCAAGGCCAGAGATTTCCTCAAGCTGGGAGAGAACCAGGAACCAGGCCTTCCTTCCAGGAAGCAATCTCTAAAATGTATTTCTTCTTCCCCTTCAAAGCATACCTATAGACAGAACATACCTATCCATCAATAGATATAACACATAGTCAGCTGCTTAGTAAATGGTTTTTTTATTTTTTTCAATGAATGAGCACAGAATACTTCTATGTACTATCTACCAACATTTACATAGCTGTCCGTCCCTGGTGGGAACCAGCTGAGAGAGAGAGAGAGAGAGAGAGAGAGAGAGAGTCCCAAGGAGGCTCCACACTGTCAGTGCAGAGCCCAATGCGGGGCTCGATCCCACAAACCGTGAGATCATGACCTGAGCGGAGACCAAGAGTCGGATGCTTAACCGACTGAGCCACCCGGGCGCCCCGAGGCAGGTATTTTTAATCCTCATTTTATAGACCAGAAACTGAAGGATAGAGAGGTTAGTAGACTGAATCCAGACCTCACATTAGATGCAACTCATGCTACCACAAAAGGCAACCCCTTCAATCGCTTGAATGACAGGTTAGACCGTTTGGGATTTGTCACCAAACTGAAGCATTTGCTCCTCTGGGGCAAATCTCAGGGCATGATCTCGCAGTTCGTGGGTTCGAGCCCCGCATCGGGCTCTGTGCTGACAGCTCAGTGCCTGGAGCCTGCTTCGGATTCTGTGTCTCGCTCTCTCTGCCCCTCCCCAGCTCATACTCTGTCCCTCTCTCAAAAATAAATAAACATTAAACAAAGAAAAAAAAAAGAATACATTGTAAAGGGGCGTCTGGCTGACTCAGTCAGTACAGCATCTGACTCTTGACCTTGGGGTTGTGAGTTTGAGCCCCACATTGGGTGTAGAGATTGCTTAAAAAAAATTAATAAATCAATTTCCTTACAAAAGAAAAGAATACATTGTAAAGAGTCTGGAGAGAAGTCCATGATGATCTAGGAATAAGAATCAGTGAGAGGTACTGGAAGGCTTTCCAAGAGAATGGATGTTTTGTGCTCTTTGCAGAATGATGGAAAACACTGCTGGAATTTTGAGAATGGGGAATGTTAAATTCGTGCAGAAATTCTTCGTGGGCATGAGTTCTCTCTTCAAACATTCCATTATAATTCAAGACCCATACTTCCTGCCAAAAAGTGGGTTCCTCCAAGCAATGTTCCTCCTCCTGAGAACCAGTGACTCTGGCCCCACCAGGGTTGCTCAAACTTGGCTACCTGCTGAGATCCCCCGGGGAGCTTTAAACGTGCAGATGCCAGCCAGAAGCCAGGGGTCTGCTCCTAAAGAACCTGATTTGGGGTGTGGCCAAGGCAAGGGAATGTTAAGAGTTCCCCATGCGATTCTAACGTGCAACCCAAGCTGAGAACCACTGCCCAGAGCTTTGAATTCATTTTTTGGTCTGAAATTTTTAAAAGAAAACAAAAGGAAAGCAGTAGCACTCAGCGGCTCGCAAACTCTAATGTGCAAACAAACGAATCACCTGGAGAGCTTCTAAAATGTAGCCTCCAGAGGCGCCTGGCTGGCTCCGTGGTAAAGCATGTGACTCCTGATCTCAGCGTGGTGAATTTGAGCTTCATGTTGGGCGTGGAGCCTACATTTAAAAAAATAAGGAAAATTAAATTATTTGGGGCACCCGGCTGGCTCAGTTGTTGGGGCATGTGACTGTTGATCTTGGGGTTGTGAGTTTGAGCCCCACGTTGGGTGTAGAGAATACTTAAAAAATAAACTCTTTAGGGGGCCCCTGGGTGGCTCAGTGGGTTAAGCATCTGACTTTGGCTCAGGTCATGATCTCACGGCTGATGAGTGTGAGCCCCACGTGGGGCTCTGTGTTGACAGCTCAGAGCCTGGAACCTGCTTCGGATTCTGTGTCCTTCTCTCACTCTGCCCCCCCCCCCCCGCCCCAACTCATGCTCTCTCTCTCTCAAGAATAAATAAACATTAAAAAAAAAATTTAAAAAATCTTTTAAAAAATCCTGAAAATAAATGACTGTGGGTTAAGCCTCTGACTCTTGATTTCAGCTCAGGTCATGATCTCACAGTTCGAGAGTTTGAGCCCTGTATCTGGCTCTCTGCTGACAGCTAGGAACCTGCTTGGGATTTTCTGTCTCTGTCTCTGTCTCTCTGCCCCTCCCACCCTCTCTCTTTGTCACTCTCTCAAAAAAATAAAATAAATAAAATAAACATTTAAAAAATACTATAAAGGGGCGCCTGGGTGGCTCAGTCGGTTAAAGGTCCGACTTCGACTCAGGTCACGATCTCGCGGTCCATGAGTTCGAGCCCCGCGTCGGACTCTGGGCTGATGGCTCAGAGCCTGGAGCCTGCTTCCGATTCTGTGTCTCCCTCTCTCTCTGCCCCTCCCCCGTTCATGCTCTGTCTCTGTCTCTCTCTCTCAAAAATAAAAAAATTAAAAAAAAATAAAAAATACTATAAAATAAAAAATAAAATAAAATAAAATAAAATAAAATAAAATAAAATAAAATAAAGCTTTAATTTAGGAGGTCACGTGTGGGGCTGGGCTTCTGCCCTTGTAACAAGCTCCCAGGTGATACCCACACTGTGTCCCCAGACTGGCACTTGAGCAGCTAGGCTGCAGCTTGAATGAAATCAGACTGGCATGAGAACTATGTCCCTTCAAGCCAGCTGGGGTCATAGTAAGAGGTTACTTCACTTTTTAAGCCTCAGTTTTCTGATCTTTTTTTTTTTTTTAATGTTTATTTATTTAGTTTTTGAGAGGCAAAGAGAGAACGAGTGCAAGCGGAGAAGGACAGAGAGAGAGGGAGACACAGAATCCCAAGCAGGCTCCAGGCTCTGAACTGTCAGCACGGGGCGACATGGGGCTCGAACCCATGAATGTTGAGATCATGACCCCAGGTGAAGTCAGATGCTTATCTGACTGGGCCACCCAGGCACCCCCTCAGTTTTCTGATCTTAAATGCAGGCGAGCAGTAGTAACTACATCATAGAATTCCTGTGATGCTTTAATGACATAACGTACTAAATATGTTTAACACGATACAACAAATGCTAGCCTTTGAATAGTTAGGATAGCCAACACTCATGGAATGCTTAGGATCTGCCAGGAATTTTCGAAATACTTTCACGTCTTACATCATTCAAGCCTCAAAACAACACTGTGAGATGGGTACTATCATTTCATCCTCCCTATTTTACGGATGAAGAAACTGAGGCACAGAGAGGTGGTGCATCTTAATTTACATTACACACCTAGGAGCAGCTAGGCTGGTGTTTGAACCCAGGGAGAATCTGGGCTCTTATCCCTCCCGGGGCTAAAATGGACACTGCGAGAAGGCATTTCTGCCCTGCAGGTCTGACTTTCGGGAGGCGATGACTCGAGGCATTCATTACCCTCTATCACGGGCTGGGATCAACAGGTGGCAGCCCAGGGCTACCTAAAGACCACGTCCAGAGCCAGCGCTGTGCCCCACAACACCGCAGCTCTAAAGAATCTCCAAACTCCCGTCTACCCTCCACCCTCAGGTGCTCGCCTAGGGGGCTGCCCAGGGACCCCCCCCCCCCCCCCCCCCCCCCCAGGAAAGAAGAGCCCTACCTCACAGGTTCAAATCTGAGTTCCGCAATAAAGGACCAGGTCCTCAGGGAAAAGCAGCCAGCAAAACGAGTTTCCTGCAATTCCCGTTTACCCCAGGAGCGCAACCAGACTGGGAAATCTACAAATCTCTTTACACCGGAAAGTTCAGCAAGGATCTGGGAGCTCAGCCAAGTGGGAAAAAGTCCGGAATCCCTCTTCGATTCCCCAGAACACTTTGGAGGCGCCGGGCATCGGTGCCCGCGCGCAGGGAAAGGGGACAGGCGCGGAGGAGACTCTGTCTGTGGGGTCACCTTCGCAGAGTCGGTGTTTGTTTTCCTGCGGGCTCCCCTGGGAGGCGCAAATGCATTTGAGGGGCAGTGCGGGGGGTGGGGGGGGGTGGGGGGGGTGGGGGTTAACCCGGCGGTTTCCATGGCACCCGGGGCGTGGGGGAGGAATGCACCCCGCAAGCTGTGTCGAAACAACTGCTCAGCCGGACTAGCCCGGCTGGAGAAGGCTGGAGGGAGTGGGGGGGCAGGAGGGTGGGGGAAGCCGGGCTGGACGGGGGTGGGGCGGTCACGTGCGCCCGAGGGGGCGGGGCCCCAAGCGGAACCGAGTTCCACCTAGAGGCTCCGTGCAAGGCGCGAACTTTTCCCCCGAGATTTGAGGGGCTGACCTTGACCTGAACCCCTCGGGAGGACTCGAGGCACCCGTAGCCAGGACCGGGCTGAGGTGTCCGCGGCCAGCCTGGGACAGCGGTCGGGGGCTGAAGACACCCAGGAAAAGTGGGAGCAGAAGCCTGGGGGTGAGTGCAGGAAGAGCTCTGCTCGCAGCTTTTACGAAGGCTCTGGTCTCCGTTTATTCCGGGGTGGGCCAGGGCAAGTGCCCCTACAGCTCAGCTCGAAGGCGGCAGCCGAGGCCACTGTCCCTTAAGAGTGCTGGAGTCCTCAGCACCTGTCTAGGGCTTCAGCAGGGGCTGTGGTCATGGTGAATGAAGATCCCAACCAACAGGAGCAAAATGGCACGCCCGCGCAGGACCCCGCACTCCGGGTGGACCACAGCGCCTCGGGGCACCAGAGCGTGTCCACGCACCCGAGCGCGTCGATGCACCGGAGCGTGTCGGCCCACCCCAGTGTCTCCATCCACCCCGCCGTGTCGGCCCGCCCGAGCAGTTCGGCCCACCCCAGTATGCTGGCCCAGTCCGGTGGCTTGGCTCACCCCAGTAGCTCGTGCCCCGAGGACCTTAGTGTGATCAAGGTGAGCAAGCGCCGTTGGGTGGTGGTCCTGCTGTTTAGCTGCTACTCTATGTGCAACGCCTTCCAGTGGATCCAGTACGGCTCCATCAATAACATCTTCATGCACTTCTACGGGGTCAGCGCCTTTGCCATCGACTGGCTGTCCATGTGCTACATGCTGACCTACATCCCTCTGCTGCTGCCCGTGGCCTGGCTGCTGGAGAAATTCGGCCTGCGCACCATCGCCCTCACCGGGTCCGCTCTCAACTGCCTGGGGGCCTGGGTGAAGTTGGGTAGCCTGAAGCCGCATCTCTTCCCGGTCACCGTGCTGGGCCAGATCATCTGCTCTGTGGCCCAGGTCTTCATCCTGGGCATGCCCTCCCGCATCGCTTCAGTCTGGTTCGGGGCCAATGAGGTATCAACGGCCTGTTCCATAGCTGTCTTCGGCAATCAGGTGGGTTGAGTTGTTGGCCCGCGTTCAGAGGAACGGGCGTCCTATCATTGTGTGAGGCTCAGTGTGTTAAGAGTGTACCTGACTGCACCTGAGCCTGCGGGAGACTGTCATTTTCTGACTTCAGCAGTGTTTGTGACTCTGGGTGACTTCGTGGCTGGGTGTGACCGACGGTGGGAGTGAGTGATTGTGACTGGATGGCTGCGTGAGAGAAGTGCAGGGAAACAGAAGAGGAGGGGACCTTTTCTTTCACCAACAATTTCTCCTCCCCCAGCCGAAAGCATGCTTCTGGAACATACGCCTTCCTGACCCTGCCAGTCCACCAGCTTAGACCTGTGATTTCAGGAAAGCTCTTCTTTCTCAGGGAGCAGCCCATGGGTGTCAGATTATTCTGGTATCACCAGAATTGGCAGATGTTTTTAGCCTGACGAACCAACTTTCCTAGAGTGCGGTATCTCCTGTAGCACACAGGCTCTCCCAGAATGCTGCCCTGACGGTTGTTTGGCACTGTTTTTACCTTCGTTTATACACAGCTGAAGCCAGAACAGTGGGAACGATGCTTTGGGCCAAACTCCTTCCCTGGGGGTTAAAGCCAAACCCAGCAGGGTGGAGTAGAAATCTTTCTCTGAATTTCTAAGGCCTAGAAAACCTTTTGGGAAAGGTGTGGAGAGCTCATATCTCAATCCCTTCTCTCACCTTCTTTGTAGAAGGAGGATCGCAAATTCTTTGCGTCTCAGTTGAGGTTATGATCCCAAAAGTTGGGATCCTGCTTTATCTGGACCTTTGCCTCTGGGTCTCACTTCTTCGCAGGCGGACGCAATCGTGGCTGTGACCAGTAACCCCTAGTTCTTATAGGATTTTTCCCTTACAGGAGGGTAAAGCTGGGGGATGAAGGTCATGACCTTTGAAGCCTCCCAAGGGTGAAATCTCCCTGTTAGCAACAGAACACGATTCAGACAAGGTCACTGCAATCTCAAACCCATTGTTTGGGGAGGGCAGGATTGCTAACTGGGAGAAGACCTCAGGTCGCCTGGCGAGATCAGAGAATCCAGAATTTTTTTGTAAACCATAAAGCATAAACGAACAGGTTTTCAGGTGCCTTCTCACACACCTGTGAGGGAACTTAATACCAGATATATCTTTAAAATTTAATGAAACTGTTTATTCATTCCCCACGCGCACTCCCCACCGAGGTCAGGAAATGCGAAGAATTTTGCATTCAAAAACACTCTGACAGCATATATTTGTATCACGGAGGCCTGTGTTTCATTTGATCTTTTAGGTTTCACCCTAAAAAAAATTATGAAAAACTGAATTGTTTATGCTTCCTCACGTAGAGATGACCGTGTCTGGTTCTTGGAGTGTGTTTTTACCTTTCATTTTGAGGAAAGCAGGCTGAATGGAGGAGAAATATTATTAGAGTAACTTGAGCTTTGCTGCGTAGGAAAAAAGGCTCCACAAATTTGTCTAAACAGATTTAAAAATTTTTTTAATGTTTTTATTTATTTTTGAAGGAGAGAGGGAGACAGAGCATGAGTCGGGGAGGAGCAGAGAGAGAGGGAGACACAGAATCCAAAGCAGGCTCCAGGCTCTGAGCTGTCAGCACAGAGCCCGATGTGGGGCTCAAACTCACAAACTGTGAGATTATGACCTGAGCCAAAGTCGGACGCTTAATTGGCTGAGCCACCCAGGCGCTCCTGTCTAAACAGATTTTAAATGCTATTCCACAGAAGAATTCTTTGTGGCTTGCAAACCTCACACTGGTCAGCAAATACCCGTGCCCTGGTAACTCTCTGTTTGCATCACATTTGTTCATTCATTCATTCATTCATTCATTCGTTCAACAAGCATTCATCTGGTACCTGCCTTGTGCCCGACACTGTGCTAGGGCTGTAAAGATAATCCCTGCCTTTGCAAAGTTCCTGTACCAGATTTTAAAATTGCGCCAGGCACTAAGATTCCCGTAAACAAATGAACAAACAAACACCCAGACAGACCTACGCATAAAGGACTTATTTTCATTCTCCATGGGGTTTTTTTTTTAAATTTTTTTTTTTAACGTTTATTTATTTTTGAGACAGAGAGAGACAGAGCATGAACGGGGGAGGGGCAGAGAGAGAGGGAGGCACAGAATCGGAAGCAGGCTCCTGGCTCTGAGCCATCAGCCCAGAGCCCGATGCGGGGCTCGAACTCACGGACCGTGAGATCGTGACCTGAGCCGAAGTCGGACGCTCAACCGACTGAGCCACCCAGGCGCCCCTCCATGGGGTTTTTAATATCTTCTTTGCCTAAATGCTTAGGAACAATTGAAGGGGAAGGAAAGGCACTTTCTCATCTATTATTTAATTTTTCAATTCTGCGAGGTAGGTGGAATCGTCCCCGTTGTTACAGGTGAGGAAATTGAGACCCAGAAAGATGGAGCAAGCTTATCGAGGTCCCACAGCTACTAAGTGGTAGAAGGGAGATTTGAACGCAACTCCACCTCCAAAAGCCCGTGTCAGTAGGCCACTACCAACTTTATCCACATGAATTGTCATGTGGATAAAGCATATATTTAAAAAAATTTTTTTTAATGTTTATTTTTGAAAGAGAGAGAGAGAGAGAATGAGAGAGCGAGTGCGTGCAAGTCGGGGAGGGGCAGAGAGAGAGGGAGACACAGAATCCGAAACAGGCTCCAGGCTCGGAGCTGTCAGCACAGAGCCTGACGCAGGACTTGAACTCACCAACCGAGAGATCATGGCCTGAGCCAAAGTCGGACACTTAACGGACTGAGCCACCCAGGCGCCCCTGAAGCGTATATTTTTTTAAAGGGGGCCGGGCAGGATTGTGAGGTTCAAATCTTGCCCCTTGTGTCTGATTGTTGTTGGTGATAAAGTATCCAGCAGTTTTCTCCAGGATCAGAGCCTCGAACCTGTTTTCGGTTTTGGAGTGCTTGGCATTAGCATCGCCTTCCCACCCACCCTATTCTGCCCCTTTGAGCCTAGCGGGAGGCACAAGAAGGTGGGGCTCCGGTCTTTAGGGGAGAAGAAACCAGTGAAGCCTCAGCTGGGGTGAGAGAGGGAAGGAGTCTTAGAATTGCAACCGAGCCTCTTCCCTTTGGCTCTGGCCACTGGCACAGGGGTAACAGCCTGGCATGTAGCAACACTTGTTCCAGGGCTTCCAGGGAAATGATCCACGTGAGGTTTTGAGTCATGTGGATAATGTTACAGCGGAAGGGTTGGGCAAGAGCCCTGTCTTGGAGTCTGGTGCTAGCTTGGTGGCATTGGAAGAGAGATGTGGAGGCCGGAAGAGACCAAATGAGCTCCAGCCCCGATGAGCCTATAGCACTAAGATGGGAAGGGCCTTCCTCAAGGGCCCTTGGACAGCCGAGAGCACAGTGTCACCCAGAAGCGGAGTAGGAGAGAATGTTTGCTTTTTGAGTTAGGGTGCAGTAGTCTCCCCTTATCTGTGGCTTCACTTTCCGTGGTTTCAGTCACCTGTGGTCAGCCTGGAAACGGATGGGCCTCCTTCTGACTTACAGAAAGTCACCCGTCACCTAATACTGTGTCACAGTGCCACATCATCCACCTCACTTTGTCTCATCACTAGGCGTTTTATCAACTCACATCATCGTAAGAAGGGCGAGTACGGTACAAGAAGGTATTTTGAGAGAGAGAGAGGCGTCACTCACATAACTTTTATTACAGCATATTGTTAGAGTGGCTCAATTTTATTACTAGCTGTTGCTAATCTCGTCCTGCGCCTCATTTACAAATTAAACTTTATCATAGGTAGATAATGTGTAGAAAAAAACGTGGCATGTATAGGGTTCAGGACCGGCTGTAGTGTCCGGCATCCAGTGGGGGTGGCTTAAAATCGGTGAAATGTACATTTTTTAAAAAGTAGAAAGAGCAAGGGCACCTGGGTGGCGCATTCAGTCGAGTGCCAGACTTTGGCTCAGGTCATGATCTCACAGGTCGTGGGTTTCAGCCCCGCGGGCTCTCTGCTGTCAGTGCGGAGCCTGCTTCGGATCCTCTGTCTCCCTCTCTTTCTGCCCCTCCCCAGCCCACTCACACTCTCTCTCTCTCTCTCTCTCTCTGTCAAAAAAAAAGAAAGAAAGAAAAAGTGGAAAGAGCAGGTGAAACTAGTTTTAGTACTCTATTTTCTTTAACCCGATATATCCAAAATATTCTTTCAACATATAATCAATATGATAAAATCACTAATAAGTTGTTTTACATTCCTTTTTCACACCCTTTGAAAATAGGCACGTATTTCACCCTTGTAGCCCAGCCACATTTCCCAGGAATGATGAGACGTGTTCCATAGACAGGTTGGACTTGCAGATCTGGAGCAATGATGCTATTTAGGGGGTGAGAGGGGGCAGTTTTCCTTGACCCTTTTAGGGTCTCAAAATTAAACCGATGAAGACAGATTATCAGGAGAACATCATCCACGTTTGTTTAAAAAAATTTTTTTTAATGTTTATTTTTTTTGAGAGAGAGAGAGACAGAGTGTGAGCAGGGGAGGGGCAGAGAGAGAGGGAGACACCGAATCCGAAGCAGGCTCCAGGCTCCGAGCTGTCAGCACAGAGCCCGACGCGGGGCTCGAACTCACGAACCGTGAGATCATGACCTGAGCTGAAGCCAAGAGTCAGATGCTCAACTGACTGAGCCAGCCAGGCGCCTCCATCCGAATGTATGATAAGTATTCCATGACATGGGAGCCTCCCTGAGGAAAGGAAGAAACAGTGCTGTGTACATTTATGCGAGGTTTGGTGAAAAGTGCACCATGGCGGAGGGAAATGCCAGGTCAGGAGTACGAAGTTAACGTGGTGAACTGGGGGAGCTGAGGACGGCCTGCTTGTCAGGGTTCTCCTTGGCATCCCTTTGTCTTCAGGGGTAAGGGTGCTCCTTTGCCTGGTATGGGAGTGGTAACTCTCACAGGAGGTTTTTAAGGCCTCTTCCAGGGAAGAAGGGCGAGGAGGAGGAGGTCAGAGTGACCTTCCTGCTTCTGTTTCCTCAAACTCCTTCAGCGCAAAACATTCCAGGTGCCAGAATTTAGAGGACTCTGTCCTGAACCACATCATGTTTCAATATTTCAATACTGGAAATCAGATTCTAGCAGATAAAGATGGGGTCTAGGAAACTGAGGCCAGCCTCGAGGAAGTGGTATTTGCGGGACTGGCTAAAGGTGTGGTAATATTCCGAGAGGCCGGGTGTCTGACACCGGGTCCTTGTCCCTCTGACTCAGGGTCATGAGGTGGGTGGTCAACCTACTCCTGTTGCAAAATCATGGTCATTGGGGTGTGTTAAAGTCTAGGCTTATCACTCGGGATTTTCTTTTTCTTCTTTTTTTAAATTTTTTAAAAAAAAGTTCATTCATTTGGAGAGAGAGAGCGAGAGAGAGAGAGAGAGAGAGAGAGAGGGAGAGCACCAGCAGGGTAGGGTCAGTGGGGAGAGAGAGAATCCCAAGCAGCTCTGCCCTGATGCGGAGCTCGAACTCAAGGACCATGAGATCATGACCTGAGCCGAAATCGAGAGTTGGACACTTAGCCGACTGAGCCACCCAGGCGCCCCCACTCTGGGTTTTCTAACGTCAGAGGCGTTTCACGGTCTGAGTGAAGCTGGGGGAGGTGAAGGCAAACTCTTGTTCTCCGCTAGCATTTGCTCTTGTTACTTAAAGCACGTGGAGAGCCTGCCCTCACGGCTGACCACTTCTGGGCCTCCCCTCATGCACCGGAAGACAGGAATAGACCAGGGCCGGGAAGACAGACAGAGACAAGTGGTGACTGACTTGGGTGAGTCAGTGATGACTGATGGGGTGGGGCCGGTGCCAACCCTCAAATGCTCCTGGGGGCCAGCCAGGTCTTAGAAATGTGATAGAGTCGAGATAAAATTAGGGTGTGGTGGGGTCACAGCGTGAGAGCCTCCCCCCCCCCCCCTACAGAGAGCAGCTGCTTCCCTCCCTCCGACCGTTGACAGACAAAGCAGGACCCAGTGTTACCAGATCTCATTTGGGGGTGGTGATTGTTGAAGGAGAAACAAGATATCCAGATTTTTAGGTGAAGTCTGTTTTGTTGGTTTATTTGTTTTTATTCTGGTAAAAGAGACATCATGTGTATCATTTTAACTCTTCGCGAGGGTACAATTCGGTGGCCTTAAACGCTTTCACGGTGTAAGCATTACCGCGCTCTATACCCAAAACCTTTTCATCTCCCTCAACAACTCTGCACCCATCAAGTAACTCCTCCAATCCCCCTCCCTCCAGCCCGGAGTGACCTCTCTTCTGCTCTCTGTCTCTATGCATTTGCCTCTGCTAGGGACCTCATATAAGTGGAATCAGACAATATTTATCTTTCTGTGTCTGGCTTATGAAGTCTATTTTTTTTTTTAAATGCTGATAACTAATGCGTAAGTGTGTGTTTAATTATATTCTATCTTTTGAAACTGTGGATCAGATAAAACTTACAGTTTGGCGCCTGGGTGGCTCGGTCGGTTAAGCATCTGACTTCGGCTCAGGTCACCATCTCATGGTTTGTGAGTTTGAACCCCCACGTCGGGCTCTGTGCTGACAGTTCAGAGCCTGGAGCCTGCTTCGGATTCTGTGTGTCTCTCTCTGCCCCTCTCTCGAGCGCGCGCGCGCTCTCTCTCAAAAAGAAATAAACATTAAAAAAACCAAAAAACAACAAAACCACCAAACTTCCAGTTGGAGACTTCTAGGGAAGGTAAAGTGGAAGTGGATTGTAGTTTTCCTCCCAGTCGGAAAGTCTGCACCAAACATACGGGCTGGCAGAAATGAACTTGCAGTCTAGCAGCTCTGGGGAGGAAACCAGACCAGTGCTCCAAGCCAAAAATGGTGATCGCGCCTCACCCAAGGGGCTGGATAAAAATCCAGAGGCCTGGGCCCCTACGAGGACTTCCTTAACTGGACTCTCTAGGGGCGGGGCCCGGGCTCCTGTCTTTTCACCTGGCTTCCCACGTGACACTACCGATCAGTTTTTGAAATCGCCAGGTGAGAGGAACAGCAGGCCATGGGAAGGCAGCCTCTTGCTCGCAGCCACGGTCTTGTCAGGGTAGACTGATTATGTGCTTGCTGTATGCGGTCTGGTGTGCAGGTGGGAGCAGCGGAGCTCAGCTGCCCATCCTTCAGATTGAGGGAAGAGACTGGGGCTGGGGGGTGGGGCTCGTAATTCGGATTCATTTAAGGTTTTGAACATATACTCCAACCCGGGGCGGGGGGGTGGGGGATGGGGTTGGGGGTTGAGGGCAGGCTCTGGTGGAATGTGAGGTGGAACCTGGCTGATGCACCCTATTCCTTTTGTTTCCTTGACCTTCGGTTCAGGGCACTGGAGAAGGTTCAGGTTGGCCTGGTCTGACTTATATCTTGTCTTTGTTGCCTTGGTGGCATTGTCGCAGGAGCCTGGCAAGTCCGTGGAATCAAGTCTAAGTCTTCGGGTTAGCACGCTAAGACCCCTACTCCTCCCCATTTCTGTCCAGCTTGTCTCTTGTTCCCTCCCAGTCTGGTCTGTCTGCTGTGACCAGTGTGGCTCCTTAATTCTCTCCTTGGAGATACACTCACTGCTTGGAGAATAAGCCTTATGCCTGGGAGAGTGACATCAACGAGATGGTGGGTCAGGAAGCTTCAGACCCTGGCTCCCCCACAGAAATGTTAAATAAACTAGAAACCAGCTAAAATAATTTCTTTATGGGAATTCTGGAGGTTCGTCAAAGATAGCAACCAGGCAAACACCGGACCAAGATAAAGCCACATTCAAACTGGTAGGACATTTCATGGCCTCTTTGCATACATTTTCCCTCCCTCTCCCCCTTTCCCCATGCTGTGCTCCCAAGGACTAGTTAGTTCCTTTCTGCAAACTGACTTTGCAACACTGTAACCTAATTGTATTTTTGTGCACTAACAATGAACAATCCAAAAAGCAAATTAAGAAGACAATTCCACTTACAGGAGCATCAAAAACAGAACACCTAGGGATAAATTTGCCCAAGACTGCTGGAAGACTTAATATTGTTAAGATGGAAATACTACCAAAAACAAATCTCCAGAGTCCATGAGTTCCACATTAGAATCCCAATGATGTTATTTGCAGAAATAGAAAAATGGCGTCTAAAATTCATGTGGAAATTTAAGGGACACTGAATAGCTAAAACAATCTTGGAAAAGGACAACAAAATTGGAGGTGTCACATTTCTTGATTTTAAAACTAATAACAAAGCTGTACTAATCATGACAGTACGGTATTGGCAGAAGACAAACATATAGACTGATGGAATAGAGAGCCCAGAAATAAACCCTCACATATGTGGTCAAATGATTTCAACAAGGATGCTAAGGCCAATGGAAACCATTTACTTAAAAAAAAAAAAAAAAAAAAAAAAAAAAAAAAGACTATTTTTTTAAATGTTTATTTATTTTTGAGAGAGACAGAGAGAGAGAGACAGAGAGACAGAGTGTGGGCAGGGGAGGGGCAGAGAAAGAGGGAGACAGAGAATCTGAAGCAGGCTCCAGGCTCCAAGCTGTCAGCACAGAGCCTGACACGGGGCTCGAACCCTTAAACCATTGAGATCATGACCCGAGCCGAAGTCCAAAGCTTAATCAACTGAGCTGGGCACCCAGGCGCCCCCACCCCCCCAATACTATTTTTTTAGAGCACTTTTAGGTTTTCAGCAAAATTAAGTAGAAGGTACGGAGATTTCCCATATACTCCCTACCGTCCACTTCCACCATGCATAGCCTCCCCCATTCTCAACATCTCCCACCAGAGCCGTATATTTGTTAGAATTGTTGAGCCTACATTGACACATCATAATCACCAGTCTTTTCAATAAACAGTGTTGAGAAAATATAAGCCACCGTGGCACATTTGTTACAATTGATGAACTTACATTGACACATCATTATCACTAGCCTTTTCAACAAATGGTGCTGGGAAAACTGTTAAGACCATTAGAAGAAAGCGTTGGGAAAAAGCTTACTGATGTTGGGTTTGGTGATGATGGCAATGATTTCTTGGTTGTCATACTAAAAGCATGGGCAACAAAAGAAAAAAATAGATTCAGTGGACGACATCGAAATAGAACACTTCTTTGCACCAGAGGACGCTATCAATAGAGTGAAAAAGTAACGCATGCAAAGGGAGAAAATATTTCCAAATCATGTATCTGATGAGGGGTTGATACCCAGAATATATAAACAACTCCTACAGTTGAACAATAAGAGAAACAAATCTCACTTAAAAATGAGCAAAGGACTTGAATAAATATTTCGCCAAAAAAAAAAAAAAAAAAAGACATACAAATAGTCAATAAGCACATAAAAAGATGCCCATCATCAGGGAAAGGCGAATCAACAGCACAACGAGATACCATCTCACACTCAGGAGGATGGCTACGAAGAAAGAAAAAAGAAGGAAGCAAGTGTAGGCCAGGGTGTGGAGAAATTGGAGCCCTCGTGCATTGCTGACGGGATATAAAATGGTGTAGTCGTATGGAAGACACAATGGCAGTTCCTTAAAAAATTAAAAATAGAATTACCGTGTGATCCAGCAATTCTGCTTTTGGGTGTTTACCCACAAGAATGGAAAGCAGAAGTTTAAACAGTTATCTGTATGCCCCTGTTTATAGCAACATCATTCACAATAGCCAAAAAGTGAAAGCAACCTGAGTGTCCATCTACACATGTGTTACGTGATATACACATAAAATGAAATATTATTCAGCCTTGAAAGGAGAGGAAATTCTGACACATGTCACACATGGATGAACCTGGAAAATGTTAAGTGAAATAAGGTAGTCCACCGAAGGAGAGGTACTATACGATTCCGCTTATATGAGGTATTGATGTGCCTCTTTTTTCTGATGCCAGCCAGTTCTCCAATTTTCTACCACCAGCTGGGTGTCCTACAATTCCATGTAATTCTGACACCAACTACTTGGAGTTAATGCTGACCAACTCCACCAGCAAAGGCCTCAGTTCCACAAGACCGCCTCCACTTGAGATGCCATTGGCAAGTCCTGGTGGTGGCAGCCATATTTGTGACTGACCCGTTAGAAACTGAGGGTTCCCATGACCCCTACTCCAGTTCTATAATTTGCTAGAATGGCTCACAGAACTCAGGTAAATACTTCACTTACTGGTAAAGTAAGTGACTTACTTTATTTGTTTATTATAAAGGACCCAACTCAGGAACAGCCAGATGGAAAAGATGTGGGGGCCTCTCTAGGCATGCCACCCTCCCAGTACTGGTGTGACGTGTTCACTGACCAGGAAGCTTGCAGAATTTCCTCGTTCATGTGTTTTTATAGAGCTCAAATTCCAGCTCCCTTCCCCACTTCAGAGGTCGGGTGGGGGGAGGATGGGGCTGAAAGTTCCCAAACTCTAATCCCACATTTTTCTGGAGATTATCTCATCCTAAAGCCATCCAAAGGCCTTACTCTAAGGCACCTCGATAGCAGAAATTCAGGTGTGATGGAAAGGCGTTCCTTACGAGGAACAAAAGATACTCCTTTCACTCAGGAAATTCCAAGGGCTTTTAGAGCTTTGTGACAGGAGCCAGGGACAAAGATTAAATCTATTTTGATTCTACCACAAGTACAGGGAGTGCTCAATTTCATAGAAAGCAGGATGGTGGTTGCCAGGGGCTAGGGGAGGAGGGAATGGAGAGTTAGTGTTTGATGGGCACAGAGTTTCAGTTTGGGAAGATGAAAAATGTTCTGGAGGTGATGGTTGTACAGCCATATGAATGTACTTAATGTCACTGAACCATACAGTTAAAAAAAAATGGTTAAAATGGGGGGGGGGTGCCTTGGTGGCTCCCTCGGTTAAAGGTCTAACGCCTGACTTTGGCTCAGGTCATGATCTCATGGTTCGTGAGTTTGAGCCCCATGTTAGGCTCTGCGCTGACAGTACAGGGCCTGCTTGGGATTCTCTTTCGCCTCTCTCTGCCCCTCCCCTGCTCGTGCTCTCTTTCTCAAAATAAAAATAATAACAGTGGTTAAAATGGGGCATCTGGGTGGCGCAGTCAAGCACCCAACTCTTGATCTCGGGTCTTGATCTCAGGGTCATGAGTTCAAGACCCGGGTTGGGTTCCATGCCAGGCATGAAGACTACTGAAAGAAAGAAAGAAAGAAAGAAAGAAAGAAAGAAAGAAAGAAAAAGAAAAAAGAAAGAAAGAGAAAGAAAAGAGAGAAGAAAGGAAGGAGGGAGGGAGGGAAGTGGTTAAAACGGTAAATTTTATGCTATGTGCATTTTACCAGAAAAAAAAAAATCCACTGCTTGTGAGGTGTTTCCTTCTGGCTGGGTACCTGCTCACCTCCTACCATCAACTCATCAGTCTCTGTGCTTGGAGGAGTGCATTCTGGGCCTTGTGTGTGCTTGCTAAGATCACTGGGATACTGGCCTTTGTTTTCTGGAGGTTTGTGTTTCCTCCTCTTCCTTATCTCTTCTCCTGTCCTTTTCCCTTCTTTCTCCTCCTCCTCTTTTGGCTAAATGGGAAACTTGTCAGAGGACTGGAAATTTGGCTAACACACCTCTCCTGTGTCTCAGAGCAGTGCTCCAGGCCTAACAGGTGCCTACAAATGGATGGACAAATTAATACACAGGGATTAAGGTGACTACTCAGTTGAGAGCTCAGGTCATTGGAGGAAGGGACTGTCATACCTGGATTTGTCTTTCTGATGTGATTCAATCTTAGTCCTTCAATGGAAAGAGCTATGAAGTCCTTACTATGTCCCTTGAACTGTGCCAGACCCAGTGGGGTTGAGAACACCGTGTTTAGCTCTGCTGTATACCCTTGGACAAATCCCTTCAGTTTTCTACGCTTTGACTTCTTTTTTAAGCTGGAGATAATATTGGCTACTGCAGAAGGTAAAGGAAGGGATTAAATGAGGCAAATGGAGGGCTCTTAGCTAGCAGAATTTTTCAGATAAGAAGTGCTAAATGAAGAAGAGATATTATCAGTATTGACATCAGTAAAGGCCATTTTTAAGAGCTGATTCTTTTTTTTTTCTTGTGGTTTACTTATTTATTTATTTTGTGGGGTGGGATGGGCAGAGAGCGAGAGAGAGAGCGAGAGCGAGAGCGAGAGAGAGAGAGAGAGAGAGAGAGAGAGAATCCCAAGCAGGCTCCACACTGTCAGCATGGAGCCTAACATAGGGCTCAAACTCATGAATGGTGAGATCATGACCCGAGCCAAAATCCAGAGTTGGATGCTTAACCGACTGAGCCCCCCGGGCGCCCCTAGGAGCTGATTCTTAATGAGTGGAGTGACGAGGAGTTGGGTGACTAGGGAGGGTGGGCCATTCCAGGAAGTTTCCAGGCAGTATTGTGATGGAGACTTGTCCCACTTGAGAGCTGCTCAAACTAAAACTGTATATAGGTGTTGGGAGGTGGTGTTATTTTCCCAGCATGTGGTGATGACACCTGTTGTCTGTGATGAACACTTTGGAGTCTCTGGGGTGACCGGGATAGGGGCCAACCCCTACCCGCACAATCAGTCCTCAGTCTCACAAACTTAAGGTTCTACTGAAAGAAGTTGGATGTTCAGGCTTCTCAGGTAGACGCAGCTGTTTTCTACTGCCTGGTTCTTGATCTTTTTCCAGCCGTGCTGTTAACAGGATGTCCTCTCCTTGACTTCAGCTCCCCCCAACCCCCAACATCAAACAGCCCCATGTGGATTTCAGGATAAGGGTTGGAACCCCCTCAGGGAGGATAAAGAACCGTATGGTTAATGTGAAAGCTGATGTTTCCTCTTCTTTCTTTGTTCCCTGTCTCCTGACTTCTCTGCAGCTCAGTCCCTGACCTTAACCCAGTGAAGCACTCCCTTCTCTCGATTCTGCGGGACTGAAAGCCTTTTTCTTTAACTGAGTCGTTCAGAGGTGGGAGGGCTTCCTGCAGGGCTCCGGTGGTCCATCTCGATTCTTCTGCTCTCTGACCTCATTCCAGGCATCTTTCCTCTTTTTGTGCTGTGCGAAAACATTAGCTCAGCTTCTCAGCCCCACACGGTTCAAGATGAGGCCTTGCTCGGGCCTGCGGGCAGATAATAGTGCCATCTGTGTGTGCCTCAGGGGAGACGGGAGGCAGGCCTGGGCTTTGTTTGCTTACCATCTTCTTGGAATTAGACAGTGTGTCTCAGAACCTCATAATGGAGCAGTGTTTGCTTTGGCTCTTGTCTGCTCCTTCTCTACGGAGGAGGTAAACACAAGTTCCTTTCATTTCCTGGAGACCGATTTTGATTAGACGGCTCTGCTGGCTCCAGAGGGGGGGCATGAAGGTGAAGCACAGTTGGGGGTTTTTTCCTCCCCCCCCCCCCCTTCTCCCCTCCCCTGGAAATTCCTGCTTTCTGCCTAAAATGACTGTTGGCATGGCTTGGGCTGCTTTGATGGCTCTGGAGGCAGCTGTCCGTCCATGAGGCTATTTGTTGTGTCCATCTACTCAGAAATGTGGAAACGAGCAGCTGTGAGCCATCGTGTTAAGTCAGGGCCTATTCCAATGGACTGTTTGTTTGGGGTGGTGACTGCCCCTTAAGCAATCTGTGCCTCCTCAGACCTTTGCCCTGGGCTTCCAGTTCAGTGCTGGACATGTTGGTGGAACCACTCGATGAGTTCATTCAGAGGAACATTTCTCCTCTACCAAGGAGCTTGGCAGGAATACAGATCTCTCTCTCTCTCTTGCCAGTCCTGCCTAGGACACCTAAGGAAGACAGCAGCTGAGCACGGTCTCTTGACTTCTTTCCTTGAGGGCAGCGGAGATCCACCATGAAGTGTGTGGGCCATGAACCTTAGCACCAGAACCACCGGGGTGTTTGTTGAAAATGCAGATTCCTGGGCACCAGGGCAGACCCAAGGAATTAGCCTCTCTGGGTGGGGCTCAGGAATCTGTGTTCTTGATTCTCTGTCGGGGATTCTGCTGCCCACTCAAGTGTGAGAGCTCGTGGTGTGGAAGCCATGGAATCCGGACCCCAGAGCCCTGCTGGACGCTGTGTTTGGGGTCTCCAGCAGGGCACCTGCCCTCTGTGGGCATCAGCGTGGTTATCTATGGCAAGAAAACCTGCCTCACAGGGTTGCTACCAGAGTTATGTGAGGGAGGGTGTATGTGAAAGCCCTTGGAATCCAACAAGCCCTCCATACATGTGACTGAGCCCACACCTATCCTCTCTCTCCCTATCACACTTGGCCTCTGCAGCACCGTCTGAGGCATCTTTAGATGACAGCCACTTTCCTCATCTCTGCTGCCATCCCTGAAGTTTTTGCCCGCAGGTCCGCCTCCCTGGTGTCATACGTGGGGAACTTCAGCAGCCCCGCCTGGGTCCACTCTCTCAGCCGGTGAGCTGGTTGGGGCCAGCGTCACCCCCCTCCTGCATAGAGGTCAGCCCCCACAAGACCTAGCTCAGAGCACACGGGCCAGAAGAGGCCATGCCTGGTGCACAGCAGCAGCAACTGAAGATATCTAGATGGGAAGATGGAAGTCTGGGGCTCTGATTTTACACTTTAGCTGTTGGGCGTTATCTTCACCTTGCTGAAGGAAGATTCCAGAGGGCTTTCCGGGCTTATCGTCTATTGACACGTCAGCCGTGGCCTCAGGAGGGTGGGGGTGGGGGTGAGTGAAGAATGCAGCTTGACTTAACCCTCTTACTAATCTTTTCCACCTTTTATGTGTGACTAGGCCCCCTGAGAAAATCCCCTCCACTCGTATCCTCAGTTCCTGAACCTTTGAAGCAGGTCCTCAGAAAGAACAGCGGGTGGTTAAAGCCTCTCTCTTCCGGGCTGGCTGAGGGGGGCGTGAGGCTGGCTGAGGGGGGCGTGAGGCTGGCTAAGGGGGGCGTGACGGGTGAAGATCAGGGCTCTCTGGCTTCTGGAGTGACTTCCTGTCCTCTAACCGTTCACCACCCTGCTTCCCAAGTGTCGCAGGAGTGTCCCTGGCCCTGTCACCAAGAGACAATCTCAGCCTCTGGTCTGCTGGGTGGCCTTCAGGCAGGCACGGTCGGTAACTCTCGCTCTATTTGTGGAGTAAGACCGTCCTCCTTGCTAGTGTTTGGTTTCGCAGGCTGTTGTGGGGGGAGATGAAGTTGTATTCCCAGAGCCCAGATCATCGGCTGGTCTGTTTAGAGGGACTTAAGGAGACATTGATATTCTCTCTTCCCAGTGGACTGCCTTCTGATTCACTGTCCAGAAGGAACTTTGCTAAGAGGTACAGAGTAAGCGTGTTAGCCGTTTTATGATGTCCCAAACACGTGCCTCAGTCATAAAACAAACTCACTGCAGATGATCCCGTCAGGCCCTGGGTCATCTGGAGTCTCAGACTGCGTCTTCCTGGGACGTGTAGCTGTTTGGTGCCTTGTAGAGGCTCAGCGGGGTTCTATGGGAAGAGACCAGGGCTGGGGATGGGGGCATCAGACATCCCAATGTTTACCTCACTGCTCTGTGACTTCGGCCAGTTGCTTAAATCCAGGAAACGGAGAACACAACGTGCCACTATAGGGCTTCACCTGCATTTTGGGTTCCCTACCATTGACCTCACTGGGTTGCCTCGCTGCTTAGATTATGTGCTGGATGTGGAGGTGCCTTGAACACTGAAACATCGTGCACACATTGGCTTTTAACTGCCTCTAAGAAAAAAAGACTCTGGACTTGCCCCATGACCCTCGAGGAATAAAATGGCTTTCCTGGGCACAAATCAGGTGCTCTCTCTTTTGTCAGGCGCCATGTTGTTGGACTGTACGTGGCTTGAAGACCACAGCCTCCATTTGTACCCAGAGCTTGGCATTCTTGCCTTTAGAGCCAGCTCTTCATTTCAGAATAAGCTCTGGTCATTCTGGCTGTAAGAGCTTCTCCAGAACTTCCCCCTTTCTGGAGCATTTCTACTAACTTGAACCTCTTGAGCTGAGACATTCTGCGGCTCCAGGAGTCATGCAGAGCATCCTGATTCCTTTTGATTCCAAGAAGGGGCTTTTGTCGAGGGTTGGCCCAAAGCAGCTTTTCAGTCTGCGTGTACCTAGCATGACTCCTTTCTTCAGTGCAGGTGAATAGCAGGGGTGGTGATGTGATTTTGGAGTGATGGGGGTGGGGGTCCAGAGCTGATGGCCAAGAAAGAATTCTTGAGCTGTCTTAGGCGCAGAAAAAGGTGATTTTACTCAAGCACGGGGACAGGCTCAGTGGGCAGAAAGAGTTGCACCGAGGTTGTGAAGAGTGACTGATTATATGAGATTTTCTATCCTGTGGAGAGGAGGGTGATGTCAGGACTCTGAGAAATCGAGTTTATAGGTTTCTGGAGGTTGCCTTTTTTTCTTGTAAATCATTAAGATAGTTGCCAGCTGATGGAGACTCACTTCCGGCCTGACTCTGATCTTTATCGGTTAACCACTTGTTTTTCCCTTTCCTTTTGTTCTGGGGCAGCCAGGAATGCCTGAGGAATGTCACAGTCTCCCACCTGGGGGGAGGGGGTTGTTAGCTCCTGCTTTGTCCTCTGCTTGCCTTTGGCTCCCTCATCCCTGGCACCGCACAGAGCCCATTTGGTTCACGCCATCAGGAGACAGGGCCCAGAGTGAGAAGCTTTCTTCTGAGAGCCCGGTGGTCTTGGCCTTACCACATTTCCTCCCAGGCTCCTTACAGTTAGCTCGTGGCAGTGATCAGTGGCAACAGAGACTGTTGGGGCTTGGGCAGTTCTTGCAAAGATGTCGAAGATGTCGCCTTTTCTGTCTCCAAAGTTCCTCCGTCCCCTGAGGGTAGAGGGTACCCCGTTGTGTGTCCCAGGAGTGGCTAGCCCTGTATTTTCCTGCTGCTCCACAAAAATCCATGGCCTTTCCTACAGTGTCCCCACCCTGGGCCAGATCTCTGTCCCTTGCGAGTAACCCGCACACGCTCCCGGCCATCCTGTTTTTGTCTTTTTGAATTCTGCTTGTTCTGGATTGCATCCACACGGGTCCCCAGTTGACAGCAGGTGTTGTGACCCATGAGGGCCAGTGGATGAAGGCGCGCATCCTCCTGGCATGTCTTGGGTTAGTGGCCACACGCTCCGTTTATAGGGGCTCAGCGCTCTTACCTACACAGCCGACTCTTGGGAGCTATGGGGTTTTTGAGACAGTGCAGCACAACCTTTATTGTTTTTATTGAACGCATGTTTATTGAGCATCTACTTTGCTCTAGGTGCCATTCTGAGCGCTGAGGATGAAGGAGAGATTTAAGGGAGGAGGGATGGAGTTCTAAGGGAGTAACTGATGGAGTGAGTAATAGTGGAAATGTCAGGCCAAGTGGGAGGGAGGTGACTTCAGAGCAGGATATTGGGAGATGTTTTTGTGTAAGTAGGTCCCTGAGTAACTCCCTAAATTACAGGGTCGGATCTGATGATGCTGCTCTCTTGGGGTGGTGTTCCATATGGGTGGCTAATAGTTTTCCTGCTGCAAGGCTTAGATTTCTTTCTCTTTCTAGATTTCTCCTTGGCATCACGAGGCAGGGTTAGTTCACTTAGGAAGTTGACTGCATGGACCCAGCCTGTCTGTTTCTGGAGGCACACCCTGAGGAAAGGAGCTGGATCTTTCCATGGCAACTCACAAAACAATAACTTTTCTAGGGCCTGCCTGTGAGTAATCACCTGGGTCTGAGTTTCACCCCTGAAAATCAGAAGGGGAGGGCTGTCACTAAGAAAGTCCAATCTGACTTAGGAGAAAATCCGGGAGGGTTAGAAACCCTTATTATCACAGGAACTACTTTTAGGGGTGACAGCGTGTGACATCGCATGTGCTTTGGGCTGTTCTACCACCATCTGCACACAGGACAGTAGGATGTGTCCGTCGGCTGCTGTGTGGGGACGTCTGGGACAGAGTTGGTGCGACATGACCGAGCATTTGAATAGAGCTTTGCACGTTGTCTACTTCGCATGTGAGACACTGGGAGAAAGCGAGGTCTGTGCTCTGCCACTTTGGGTGACCTGGGGGTTTACGAGATGCCCCCTCGCTTTTTCTCTTTTGCAGCTGAGTCATGGGGAAGCTCTGTAAGCCTGTGGTCTTTGGCCATCAGTGCTGTCAACAAAGGGACCTTTGAGTGGTGAGGACAGTAGCGACCCGGGCTCTTAGTAAAAAGGGAAGCAGAGGAGGCTTCACGTCTGCCCTCACATAGAACTCAACTGACCCTTGACAGATCTCATCAGGAGGACAATTTCAAGAGGAACCCTACCCCTGAAAAGGAGGAGTGTGTGTACCCAGAGGCTTGTGGGTGGATGACTGAAAGCAGGCACAGATAGGAGGCTCAGCTAAAAAACAGAAATAAAGCCTTTTGTCAGCATCTCCCTTCCCCGGCTTTTTTTAAGAAAAAAAAATATATATCTATTTCCCTGTAGAACTCAGACCCTTCCCCTAAACGTAGCATCTTCTCTGTTTACAGCCTAGGGTGCTTCTGCTCTTCAGCTACTTTGCACCCCCCCCCCCCCCAAAGATGAGGAGGAAACCCAGCACCAAGGCTGTAGGTCAAGATCAAGGTATATTAGATAGCTTATAAGCTTGGTGATAGGAGCTCTTTGTCTCCTCCCTTACTTTTTAATCTTTTTTTAAATGTTTATTTATTTTTGAGAGAGAGAGAGAGAGAGACTGAGACAGAGTGGGAGCGAGCAGGGAAGGGGCAGAGAGAGAGAGGGAGACACAGAATCCGAAGCAGGCTCCAGGATCTGAGCTGTCAGCACAGGGCCCAGCGCGGGGCTCGAACTCAAAAACCATGAGAACATAATCTGAACTAACCATGTGCCCCCTCCCTTACTTTTTAGTACTACCAGTTGGTGCTCAATAAATACCAGGTATAGATTTTTTTTTTTAAATGTTTATTTTTGAGAGAGACGGTGAGCGGGGGAGGGGCAGAGAGAGGGGGGGACAGAGGATCTGAAGTGGGCTCTGAGCTGACACCAGAGAGTCGGATGCCAGGCTCGAACTCATGAACCGTGAGATCATGACCTGAGCCGAAGTCGGATGCTCCACCGACTGAACCACCCGGGTGCCCCCTGAGTGTAGGTTTGAGGGTGGGAAGTTGATTGGCCCATGTTCCAGTGGCCTCCGTATCTAATCTTGAGAGCCCTAAATCTGAGGTCTTCTCTGTCTCGTTCCACCTCACGTCTGCGTTCTTTTGGTGGTAAACTCTCAGAACGCAGCTAATTGCTACTGTGCCCAACCTGGTTGCCATCGAGGAGACTGTAAATACTTGAGTTAGGTCTGAGCTACATAATTCTAAGAGTTATCTCTTTGTTTAGAAGATATTTCCCAAGAGTCATCGCTGCCCTTGGCCTTGTGCTGGGTGCATTGTGGGGAGGAGTCACACGAGGCGATGTTAAACGGTGACCCTGTCCTCCAGGTGCTGACAACCTAGCTGGGGAGACAACAACCACCGCTTGCGGAAAAAACAAAACAGCAACAACAAAACCCAAACAAAACTCAGCACTACATGAGAATAAGAAATCCCATGGGGTGTAACTAAGGAGTAAACCAAGTAGACTATGGCTGGAGATACCTCTTCCCCTCCAACAGCTAGACCTAGGAGGAGGTGCTTGGATTACGGAATGGAACATTTAAGACTGGAGGAATTACCGGGTGTTTGAGGGCCGTCTCTTCCGTGAATTTCACCCTGCTTATTGGATTTGGAGTCAGCTAGTCATGTGTTTGACTCTTAGTCCTGCTGTTAGAAGCTGAGTGACCTTGGGCAAATCAGAGATGTTTTCTCATCTATAAAAACCAAACTAGGGGCGCCTGGGTGGCTCAGTCGGTTAAGCGGCCGACTTCGGCTCAGGTCATGATCTCGCAGTCCGTGGGTTCGAGCCCCGCGTCCGGCTCTGTGCTGACAGCTCAGAGCCTGGAGCCTGTTTCAGATTCTGTGTCTCCCTCTCTCTGACCCTCCCCCGTTCATGCTCTCTCTCTGTCTCAAAAATAAATAAACGTTAAAAAAAATAAAAAAAAAAAAAAAAACCAAACTAGACACGATGATGCCAACTTTACGGGGTTTTCATAGGGATTAAATGCGCTAACGTGTGAGAAATCATTTGGCACACTGCCTAGCACATAGGAGGCGATAGTTTTGCATTAGTTCTTTTCCTTTTAGTTTGGCTAATAGCCAGCACCTCATCATTTAACCTAATGGTTAGGAGTACAGACCAGTACAGATGGCCTGAGCTTGAAGTCTAGCCTTATCACGTATCGTTATGTGACCTTGGGTAAGCTGCTTCAAATGCCATTTCCTCAATTTTAAAATAGGGATTAAAAGGGGCGCCTGGGTGGCTCAGTTGGCTGAGCATCCGACTTCGGCTCAGGTCATGGTCTCAAGGTCTGTGAGTTCGAGCCCCGCGTCGGGCTCTGTGCTGACAGCTCGGAGCGTGGAGCCTGCTTCGGGTTCTGTGTCTCCCTCTCTCTCTGCCCCTCCCCCCACTCATGCGTGCGTGTGCTCTCTCTCTCTGTCAAAAATAAATAAACATTAAAAAATTTTTTTAAAAAATAGGGATTAAAAGAGTGTGTGTGTGTAGTGTGTGTGTGTGTGTGTGTGTGCGGCTTAGTAGTTCTTAGAATGGTGACTTTGGCATGGTGAGCTCCACGTATCAGCTGTTATACTGTTTTTGTCTTTAAGAATCAGTTGGAAGCTTTCCTAATTTCAGTAGCTGCCGCTTTCTGCATTTCCCTAACCTCTTTTCCCCCAAAGGGCTGAAGAAGTCCAAGAGTGGCCGGGTAGTAGAGGTCCCCAGGATAGTCCTAGATTTGAGGACAAACCCTGTGAATGGGGAGGGAGTCCTAAGTCTTTTTTTTTTTTTTTTTTTTTGAGAGAAGAGAGAGGCGCAAGTGAGCAAGGGGCTGGGAGAAAGAGAGAGGGAGGGAGAAAGAGAGAGAGAGAGAACCACAATGGGCAGAGAGGGGAGAGAGAGAAAGAGAGAGAAGTGGTGCTCACCTGAAGCAGGGCTGGAGCTCACCCGATGCGCAGCTCGAACTCACGAACCGTGAGATCATGACCTGAGCCGAAGTCTGATGCTTAACTCAGGCACCCTGGGAGTCTTTTTTTTTTTTTTTTTTTTAAGGTTATTTATTTATTTTGAGAGAGAGAAAGAGAGAGAGAGAGAGCAAGAGCCAGCAAGTGGGGGAAGGGCAGAGAGAAAGAGCGAGAGCGAGCGAGAGAGAATTCCAAGCAGGCTCCACACTGACAGTGCTGAGCTCCTCTTGAGTTGATGAGGTGTGATGACTGTCCCCTGTGACCCTGCTTCCCAACCTCTTGGAGACCTCAGTTTAGCCTTTTAAATCCATAAACCCCCCTTGTGAGTTATGGCCTCCCAAATCAATGGGATTGTTTTTGTTCCTGATAAAGGTCTGCTACCTCCTTAATCCCGAGTTGGCCTTTTCAAAAGAAGCCAAGGGCTTGGATTTGGGGATTTCCAAAACACAGTCATATGAGAGGGCTTTGCGTGCACATTGTTGCTTACCGTGGCATTTCGTAGGAGCTGCCTGGAGCTCCTAGGTGGCTGGGGGCTCACTTCCACAATTAAACTGTTTGTTCAGCTTCAGTGTTTCAGTGCCCCGGCACCCACCCCATTCTCCGTGCTTCTTTCTGGAGGCATCCACAGACTCAGTGCCCGGATGTCCCTCTGAGCCTCCTCTACCGGTCCGAAGGTGCCTCTCCTGCAGAGTGCCTTCACTCTGGCCTACTCCCTTGCATTTGGGACCCCGGAGCCTCTGTTTGCATCATTTTAACCAGACGTAGGGGTAAACGTGTCTAAGTGCCGTATGAGAGTGTGCAAATGTATATGCTTTAACAGCGCCATTTTTGGGGTGTTTAAATGCCCACACCGGTACCCGCCGGGGATGGGCAATGAGTGTTGAAGTCACTTCCGAGTGTTGCACATAATTCCCTACATGTACGTGGTCCTGGGAGACAAAGCATCAGTGGTGGCGTCCCTAATGGTGGCCATGCCTGTGACACTGATGTCAAGCCATGCAGCCTCAGAAGTTAGACACCAAACTTTCCCTGCGGACTTTGTCTGGATTTACAGTTCCGGCCGCATCTTTCCCTAGGTCTGGGCTCACAGCTAATCTGGAAGGGGAGTGATGTGTTCCTGACAGACCAGCTAGCTGAACCCCGTGCATTCAACACCCATTTATTGAGTAAGCCCCTGTTCAGTTTACCGGGCACCAGACTCGTGTCAGAAAAATGGCAGAACACCAAAGGATTAGAGGAGTTTAGGGCAGGGAGATCTCTCCTCGCTAGGATAATCAAGGGAAACCCAGGGAAGGAGCTGACGTTGAGATGGGCTCTGAAAGATTAAAAGAGGGAGCCCTTTCCAAGCAAGGAAGCTGCTTGCATAAAGATAGAAACTAGACCATGGGGAGACTGGAATCGTGACTCATCTGATCTGGCCGGAGTACCAGGGATACAGCGGGAAGTAGGCAGAGATGGGACTAGAGAGGTAGTTGAAACTAAGTGAAGAAAACCCAGAACAGCAGGCTGAGGGGTTTGGACCTCCTTCCTCCCTCTGAGAGGGCTGACTCCTTGTGGTCCCCGAGCAGGGACCTCGTGGCCAGTGCAGCGCTGAAGAATGCACACCTGAGTACATGGCACATGGCAATGGAAGGGAGCTCGCAGTTGCCCATTCAAAGTGGGCTCCAAGGAGGGCCTGGGAGGGTTGGGGACAGAGTGGGTGTGGGAGGGCAAGATCAAGGGTGACTGAGAGAACTGAGAAAGAGCAGTGAGGAGGAAGGAGCTGGGGAGGGAAGATGAGAACCGGGGAGGTGGTTTGTCTGGCTGCCCTAAACAGACCATGCCTCCTAGGCCTGGTAGCTTCTCATGTCCGCCATTGCTGTGAGAGGGTGCAGGGGGAGGGCTGGGCCTACGGCACCTCCTACCTATCTGCTGCACAGTCTGTTCGAAGGAGCTCAGAATAACCCCGAGAGCTAGGTAGTATAACTAGATAATGGTATCTAGTTATGGATGGAACAGGAACAAGGAGGTAAATCCTCTTCTCACGGTCAGACATCTAGTAACTGGTAGAGCTGGGATTCAAACTCAGGTCTTTCTGACCCCAGAGCCCGAGCCCTTAACCACTGTGTTAGAGTGATGATGTCTCCCAGGGCTGTTGAGGCAGAAAGGAAGAAGGGTGAGGGGTTTGTTTTTATTTTATTTTGTTTTCAATGTTTATTTCTTTATTTTGAGAGAGTACGTGAGGGGGAGGGGGGAGAGAGAGACGGAGAGAGGAATCTTAAGCAGGCTTTGCACTGACAGTGCGGGGCTCGATCTCACGAACCCTGAGATCATGACCTGAGCTGAAATCAAGAGTCAGACACTTAACCTACTGGCCACCCAGGCGCCCCTCATTTTTAAATTGTACACAACATAGGTGTGAATTTCTCGAGGAGCAAGGTGAGCTCCCCATGAGGTCATCAGGAGACCACGTTTGAAGTAAGACTTCAAGCCCAGGGGCTCTGTGGCAGGGAAAGCTGCCCACCCAGTTAGGGGACATTTTTTACCCTTGGCACCAGGGAGCCGGCTCCTGGGAGCCCTGAAATCCCAGAGACATGCCCAGCCCTGACCTGGTGACTGTGCCCAGGGGAAATGAGACAATGGCCCAGGAATGGCCCAGCTCTGGCACCGAGAGCGGGTCCATCTTTGTCTGAATGGCGGGTGTGCTCCAGGGAGGAATGGGCGGAGAGGGAGGTTGGGCAAGTGAGAACCTGTTTGTTGAGATGGTTGCCTCCTACCGAGAAGGACAGCATCCACCTCATCAATGGCCTGGGTCAGGAGGGTGAGGTGCCTGGGACCCTAGCACAGGGCTCAGATGGGGACCAGTGGTCTGTCTCTATTCCGTTAGGACCAAAGACCTCACCATAGTGTTGACACAGAGCTTCCTGCCTTTTGTGGAAGCCCCAGGGTTCTCCTTTAATGGTCTGGGCATATTCATGACCACACAGCATTTGGGAGGGCAAGCTTTGTGTTCTGACTCAGTGGTGACTTGGGGCTTTGTTGAATGCCCCATTGTGGTTGGTGATGGGGACAGTGGTTCCGTGGATCTCAGAGGCAACATAGCACGTGTTGTATTGTGCAGTGGATTAAGTGTGGAAATCTTAGCCTCTTCGATGCCGCCTGGCGGATTTCTGGGTTTATTTATGATCTGTCAAATGCGTAATAAGCAAGAATGACAAGTAACGCATTACACGGAGTATGGCCTTTTGCTGTTACCCAGACCCCTCAGGCCGCACAGATGTGTTTTTGACTGTGACCTTTGCTCTGGAGGTACTCATGCCAGTGACATGGCAGTGGTGTTTAGATATCACCCTTGGGTTTGCAGAAAGGGCAGAAATAAATAGAAAATGAACACTGAGCATCCCAGCCTACCTTTTCATCCTTTGATTCATTGCATTTTTGTTAAACACCTTCTTTGGGGTGAAGTGAACCATAGTGATTAGACTCACAGGCTCACTCAAGCTCTGCCACCTAGAGCTGTGTGACTTTGGGCAAGTCGCTTCACTTTTCTGTGCCTCAGTTTCATCGTCCATAAAATTGGGTTAATGTCACACACCCCTCTTTCTGGGCTTATTTTGAGGATTGAGATACTCTGTGAAAAGCTCCATATTTTACTGATTAGTTTGCTAGGTTCTAGAGATAAATGTGAGCCCTGCCCTTGTGGAACTTATAGTCTGATTGGGGAGACAGATGTTAATTGAATAATCATACAAATATAAAACTACCTGTGTGGGGCCTGACCTCGGATGAGACATCAGAGAAAGCTTCCCTGAACAAGTGCGGCTTGAGCTCAGGCCTGAGGGATGTCTGCATTTACCCGGTGAAATGGAGCGGGAGGGCATTCTAGTCTGGCCAGAGGAGCTGGTGTAAAATCCTTGGGCATGTCCAAAATGCTTTGGACATTTGAAAGACAGAAAGGAGGCCGGTGTGATAGAGTCCCAGGGAGCAAATTGCAGACCAGGACCAAATGACCCTATGTGCAGAACTTTGCCTGTGGGTGTGTTTAGATTTTTACCTAATTTAAAAACAAGGGGAAGTTACTGCAGGACTTTAAGCAGAGGAAGGACATAATCCAATCACTTTTTGCAAATAACACTGGCTGCAGAGCGGGAAAACATCCGGGAGCAGAGCCCCATGGAAGCCATTGGGAGACCCACGCCCAAACTGTCACCCAAGCTTCCTTGATGGGTGATTAAGGATTGCCTACATATGCAAATTACAAGTACTCAGGACAAACCCCAGACCTGAAGGATCACAATGGGGTTGGGCTGGAGACCTTTTCAGGCGACATTGGGAAATGTTGCTATAGGTTCTGTAGAAATGAAGAGAACCTAACTCCACTTTTATCGTATTGTATTTATTTTTCGAACCCTGCTTTAAAAGCAATTTTTAAAGAGTCAGCTCTTGAAGAGCTAAGACTGAGACTGGTTTGACTGTCCATTGTGTATTTTGCCCATGACTTAATATTTTGCTGAGGATGATAAAACTAGGACATAAACCAAGTCAAACCGGTTAACGATGACTTTTCGTCATTTACATTCATGGCCTGGGTCTGGGTTTTGTGAGTGCAGGAGAGGTGCCTGGGTAGCACCCTCCCATCTCTTTGATTTAATCTCGTATTGACTTGGGCTGCAGGTCTCTGAGTTTTACTCTTGAGGTGTCCTTGAAAATTCATGACAGAAGTTGAATGGGTGAAAATACAGACTTCTGTGTTGGCTAGTATCATACCAACGTGTCATGGGAGATGGAAGGTGAGGTCAGGTTCTGGAGTCAGAACTGGTTTAGGAGGCCAGCTCTTCCACTGGCTGCCTGTGTGACCCTAGGCAGGGTGTGGACCATCACTGTTTCTCATTGTTGTCTTCTTTGTAAAGTTTCTTGGGTTAAATAAAAAGAATAAGTTCTGTTAGATACCCAGTGCACCGTAGATGCTCAAGAAATGAATAGCCATCCTCCCTCCTCTCCCCCATACATATTTATTTCCTTACCACTCTGAGTCCAATGTGGTTTGTAGAAAGAACATGGACCCTAATGGGCAGACCTGTGTGATACTGACAGCTTTGTGTAGATGAGAGTTTTCCAGCATCTGTCCATTCATCCGTCCATCTGTCCAAGTAGCCAACATGACTGAGCACCTACCAGGGGATAGACTTGAGAAGTGGGAGCCAAGTAGAGCTGTACCCTCTCACTGAACCCAACTCTCAAGAAGCAGGAATAAATATGTCTTGAAAAAACAAAAGACGCAGCAGTTGACAATCCAGTCCCTATGTTTTTGCTTGCCACGATGCCCATGAAAGTATGTCCAAAGCCAGTTCCCTCCTGGAGAAAGGGTACCGAGGCAGTGTTGCTATCTGGCTGGGTCACCACAGGCCCCTACAGCTGGTTGCTGTGTCCTGCTGGCTGGAGAAGGTGTCCGTGCTGGATTTGGGGGTAGAATAACACTCACTCAGGCCTAGTGTATAGACTGAGAATGGAGTCCAGTCTCTGAGGGATCAGGTGTGTAGTGTGGAGCCAACTGGGAGAACTTACTTCTCAAGGCAGAAGATTACTGAGGCTTGGTTAGCTTGTATCAGGGTCCTTTTGGGAATGAAAGAATCACAGAGCCTTGAATGATATCTCATATCTTCTCTCATTCTTGCAAGAGGGACCTTCCGGGGTTCTGTTCCATGTCTAAGTCTCCAATGCTGAAGTGTGTAGGAGGCCAGCTATGACCTGCAGGGGCCCTGTTTCTGAGCTGTGGCAGTTGTATTTGTTCCTTTGTCTAGGGCTGGCTTTTACCCCTTGAAGTCTTGGAGATAAGCACTTAAGAAGCTAGATTCAACTCTGGCAAATCATTGTGACCAAGGATCAGATGAGGCTCCAAGGATATCAAATATCTTCTCTTCTGGAAAAGCCTGCTCATGTGGCCCTTTCTCAAGGCTCTTAGCCCTGGAGGGCCGTGCCAGGCCCAGTGGAGGAGGCCCTGGCCTGAGAGGCCAGGAGATGTGTTTTCTCATCCCAAGTCTGCTAGAAGTCCTGTGGCCCTGAATGAATCACTTACCTTCCAGAACTTAACCTCACTCAGCCGCCACTTGGCCCTTTAATAATCAGGTTGTACTAGAGGATGACAAAGGAACTTTCAAACAATACTATTGTGTCATTTCAATCCACAAATATCACCATTTGTATTATCTTTTGTGTCTCTGTTTTAAACTCCCTGCCCGACTAGATTATAAAGCTCTTTGAAGGTGTGAACCCTGTCACATACCTTGGTACCTTGGTACCTTGGTACCTTGGTAAAATATCTAGCAGAGTACTTTTTCACATAGTAGATGCTTTAAAGATCTGTTTGATTTCTTGATTATATATTGGCATACTTGGAAGACCCCTACTCTGAGCCTATTGATGATGACTTTTGCAACAATGCCGGAACTGAGAACCACCATCCCAAGTGGTTGTAACTGACAGGCTGGAAAACCAATCAAGGTGGTCAGCAGATCGGAAGCCGGTGAATGGTGTTATAGCGTGGCATGAAAGCATCTTGCTTTCTACCTGCAGTTCCTTTCAAGTACACTAACAGACAAGTGGGACCTTAAGACAAAAGATTTCCTCATCTTCCTTCACTCTTGGAATTTGAGGCTTGCCTGAGTTCTCAGGCTATTTTCCAATTCCTGCCTTGGTATTATGTGTGTCAGAAGGGCTTTCGGGAGTTGTGCCACCTGTATTCACTACTGAATCAAGGCATTTCTGACCTTCGAAACACCCAAGTCGTGTTATCTGTCAGGTCACTGGAGTTTGAACTCTAAGACAGGTATGAGATATGTTAATTTGTTGGTGTGTGTGTATATGTGTGTTTATAGCCAGTGTTCAAGTCCCTGTGTCCTGTGTGTATATTTTTACGCAGTGGCATGTGACTTCACACTACAGATGCTTTGTAAATTATAAGTTATTTACCCAGTGAACTTAAGCTTTCACATTTGTGAATGTGGTAACAACTTTAGGCTGTCATCTCCTACCGATTGCAAGTTCTTGGGGTTGTAGGATGTAGAATTTTTCCCTCAACCTGTCTCTCAGCTCTAGGTTGACAGATCAGTGAAATGAAAATTCAGTGAAAAAAAAAATCAGCATTGTTTTTGGTCTACTATAAAGATGGAAGTATTGGAACGATTGTTCATTAGTCGGTAGCTAGAGAAGAGCCAGCCTGTATTGAGAACCCCAACTATGGTTTTTTTTTTCAGTAGGTATTGCTAATTGGGATGGTCAGGGGTATGTTGTCAATCAACAAAAAGAGTTGAGTTGTCAATCAAAAGAAAGATCTCTCTGGTATTTTGAGAGGGGGAAACAATCCCTGTTTGGGTTTTAAGAAGGACTGGAAGTTAGGGTTTATGTTTCTTATCAGGAGTCTCCTTAAATTTGTGCTGTCACCTCTTGGCTGTTGGAAACTGTGATTGATTGTCTCTGTCTTCTATAGCTTGGAATTGCAATTGGGTTCTTGGTCCCTCCTGTTTTGGTACCCAACATCGAAGACCAGGACAAGCTTGCCTACCACATCAGCATCATGTTTTACATAATAGGAGGCGTGGCCACTCTGCTTTTCATCCTTGTCATCATCGGTAAGGTCGTTAGTACACTGATGGGGGGACAGGAGGCAGGGAGGTTCTGCTGACTTGGGTGGGGGCCTTGTGAACATGGCCCTAGAATGCCATGGACATTTATAGAAACTGGAGGTCAGGCTTCTAATGGTCTTCAGATATCTTAGCCCATACAGTGCTAGCTGGTCCCGTGTACTTTATTAGCTGCTCAGTAAAGGTGTAACTGTAATTAACCAGTTCCCCAATAAAACCTCACCAGAATTAACGGGCAGGCTGCTGACCCTCTTGATGAAACCCCAGTGAGTCCTTATGATATATATCACAGACACTGTGCTAAGCATGCCTGATCTCCTTGAATCTTCAACAGCCCTATGAGTGAAGGTACCCTTATCAGTCCCATTGAACAAAGAGGAAAAGGAGACTTAAGGCGAAGTAAGTAAAAAATTCAAGATTAGATAGCTAGTAAGTGGCAGAGATTGGATTCAAGCCTAACCTTGTCTATGTCTAACTCTATACTTTAAATTTCTGAAACAAAACAAAATAAAACAGAATTGATCTGCAAACACTAAGAGTCTCGTAGATTCACGTGAGAATGCCTGGGGACCATGTTTTCTGAGGCTTTAAAAAAACTTATAAGAGGACTACATGCTCATTAGGGAACTATCTAGACAATACAAAAAAAGCATAAAGAAAAGAATAACCAGGGTGCCTGGCTGGCTCAATTGGTAGAACATGAGACTCTTGATCTCGGGGTTTAACTCATGACCCCTAGATCAAGAGTCATATGTTCTGGGCGGCTGGGCGGCCCAGTTGGTTAAGTGTCTAACTTCTGCTCAGGTCAGGGTCTCATGGTTTGTGAGTTTGAGCCCTGCATCGAGCTCGCTGCTGTCAGTGCAGAGCCACATCACATCCTCTGTCCTCCACTCTCTCTGCCCCATCCCCCACCCTTGTGTGCTCTTTCTCTCTCTCAAAACTAAATAAACTTTTTTTAAAAATTAAAAAAAAAAAAAAAAAGTCCTCTGTTCTACTGACTGAGCCAGCTAAGCACCCCCTTCAGGGTCATGAGTTCAAGCCCCACGTGGTAGGTCGACTTACTTAAAAAATAATAGTAAAATAGGGGCGCCTGGGTGGCTCAATTGGCTAAGTGTCTGACTTCAGCTCAGGTCGTGATCTCATGGTTTGTGGGTTCGAGCCCCACATCAGGCTCTGTGCTGACAGCTCAGAGCTTGGAGCCTGCTTTGGATTCTGTGTTTCCCTCTCTCTCTGCCCCTCCCCCATGCGCTCTCGTGCACTCTCTCTCTCAAAAATAAAATAAACATTAAAACTTTTGTTTTAAATGAATAAAATAATTAAAATTAAAAAAGACTAACTATTAACTTAACCCGTACTAGTTAATCACAACTACCAACCTCAGATAACTATTACTAGTTTTATGTGCCTGTGCATTTAATCATGGCTGTATTGGTTAATACGTTTTATAATCTCTTTTATCATCTGAGTGATATTACATGTGCTGTGATAAATTCAGAAAGAGCGTAGCAGAGGCTTTCATTGTCAGTTAGTCATTAGTCTTTAAAGGTTAACCGGCTAACATTCCATCTCACGGGATGAAGGTTTCGCTCTTCCCTGCCATTGTCACCGTCAAAGTGAACACAGTTTTATAATCCTGTGGCTCATTCCCATGTTCTCTTTGAGGCATTCTCTCCCCGGGGTCCAAGATGAGAAAGTCTGATGTCTGATGGCCTTTCAAAGCTGGTGGGGTATCTTGGGCAGACGACTTGCTGTTTCTGGGAGGGTGAGAAGCTATAGGGCTGTGGGTGAAAGCCACAGAACAGAAAGAACAGTCCGATCTGGGCCCCTCTTACTCAACCAGACTTTGAGTTTCAAACTGCAATGTGCCCAACTTCGGATGCTTGTGTTTGTAGCAGATGAGGGCCTGGGGCTTTGCCTTTGAAGTCCTTGGAGGCAGGACATTTCTACATTCTCGCATTTTTACTATCAAGCCAGATAGTGGCCCGTTGAGTCAGGAATTGAAAAATCTCATCTGGATTCTGGTTCGTGGCTGCTAGGTCCTTGAACAAACACTTGCTGTTGCGGAGAAGGAATAACTTCTTGCCTTGCTTTCTTTCCCCTGCTGCAAGGGGAGGTGAACAGGCAAGACAATGGATGAATGGTTTCTAATGGCAGGAAGTTATCCAGGACTATTTCTGGAGAAGGAAGAAGCAGGGCTCTGATGTTAGGGCTGGAAAGTTTTCTGGGCGGGGTGAAGATCTCTTTGATCTTCACGGGAGTAAGCCTCAGTTCCAGAGCTTCCTCTAACTGGAGTTAGGGGCATTCTCATGGCATGTGGGGGAGGCTACATGCAGCTTACCTGGATGCAACTGGGGGGGGGGGGCAATTTAGCCAAACAGCTGGTTAAACTTATCTGCCCCCAGAGAACTGAACAGCGATCAGGGCCGTCAAATCGATTGTACCAGCTGTGCTGAAAATCGAACATAAAATGAATGACTTCCCCACTGTCGCTCCCCAGTCCTTCCTGTCACGGTGACCACTCCTGCAGGGGTATGTGTATTAATCCTCTTGCCTCTTCATGAGGCACATATCAGACTCAGACTCCGACAAACTAGGAATGGACTTGAGGTTTTTTCAGTACAAGAAGATCTTTTCACTTATTCAGGAAGTATTTATTGGCTGCCGTGTGCCAGGCTCTGGGCTAAGCACGGGCAACACAGTCCGTTCCCCCCAGGAGGGGCTGCGGTGCTAAGCTATTCACTGGGCTCACTAATCCCAAAGCCTCAGCTCTCACTTCCTTTCTACCCGTGTACTACTAGTCTGTTATTTTCAGCGCTCTGCTGTGTGTTATTTGCTGCTTATTTGGGGACTCCTTGATCCTCGAACACTGCCTGGGAGGCCCAGCGAGTGCACCATCCAGAGGCCATTAAGAAAAACAAAAAGTCATCAAAGGACCACTCACTCAGCCACAGGCAGTGAGAAACAGCTTCAAGAGAGTGGGGGCTGAAGGATTTAATGGAAGATTTAATATTGCCTTTTTGCGTTTTAGCTGATTCTCAGATGAGGGAGCCAGCTCCTGTCCATGTGTTGTCTCTGCAGGGGTGGGGCTACAAGGATTTGCAGTGATCTCTGTTTCTTTCCTTTCAGTATTCAAGGAGAAGCCTAAACATCCCCCCAGCAGGGCCCAATCCCTGAGCTACGCCCTGGCGTCCCCCGATGCTTCGTACTTAAGTTCCATTGTCCGGCTCTTCAGAAACCTCAACTTTGTGCTGCTTGTCATTACCTACGGTAAGGTGCACGCGTGTCCAGGAACGTCCTTCAACTGAGAATGTAAGGCCAGAGGCCCGATGTGTCTGTGTGTGTTACTCTTTCCAAATCCCAAATGTGTGTGTAAAGTCATTGCTTTGGCTCAACCAAGGGAGTCAGCTGTGCCTCAGGGCCTTTGCCTGTTCTGTAAAGTTCTTCTAGAAAACCATTCCTTCCCACGTCAGGTTGTCTGGCAAAAATGCCTGCTGATTCTCCAAGTCTCACCTGAGTATCACTGCTATAAGGCAGTATTAGGTGACCTTTACCTCTTTTATTGTGCTGTTCCTGGTACATCTTAACACTCAACATTAAAAACAAAACAAAACAAAAAACACTTCCAGGGGGCCTGGATGGCTCAGTCAGTTGGGAGTCTGACTCTTGATTTGGCTCAGGTCATGATCCCAGGGTCATGGGATCAAGCACTGCATTGGGCTCTGTGCTGAGTATGAAGCCTGCTTAAGATATTCTCTCTCCCTCTCTCTCTCCCCCCTCCCCCTCCCCCTTTGCCTCTCCCCCACTTCTCTCTCTCTGTCTCTCAAATAATAAAAAAATATTAAAAAGAACATTTCCAGGTCTGTCTTCCCACTAGACTGTGAACACCCTAGGAGTGGGGATTTATGGCTTTTCATCTTTATAGTTCCTTAGCAGTGGCCATCCTGGTGGGGATACTCTAACAATTGTTGAGTGAGTGAATGAATGAATGAATGAAGAATGAATGAGTACATACATGAATTTTGCCACAGGAACTACTCCTCAACCAACCCTCCTTCATCTTGTAACACTGACTCCTTTTTTACCTGAATGCAAGACAATATCCCTGTTTCATTTTACTTTCTTGGCTTTTGGTAAGATACATTTGCACATTTATGCTGGTGTATTGGCTTTCCTTTTTTTTTTTTTCTTTAGGTTTATTTATTTATTTTGAGAGACTGAGAGGCAGAAAGAGAGGGAGAGAGAATCCCAAGCAGGCTCCGTTCTGTCGGCCCAGAGCCTGACGCAGGGTTCAGTCTCACAAATGGCAAGATCATGACCTGAGCCAAAATCAAGAGTCAGATGCTTAACTGACTGAGCCACCCAGATGCCCCGGCTTGCCTTTCCAACATGATGTTTTCTGTGGCTCCTTTCCAACCTTTACTAAGAATGGAGGACCAGGCAGGGGCAAGGGCGGAGCTTCGTGGCATTCCATTAAAGAGGGTCTTTACAGACCCATTCAGCTATACGGCTGTCCAGCCTCCATTTGGCCATTTAATCTAGTAGTTCGTTTGATTAAAATCAAGAGTCAACAAGTGTGTAACATGCTTAGTAACCATAAGAAAAAAAGAAATAAGATTGGTTTGACATAACTTATGTTTGGTGAAATCCCAGTTGGCGATAACCTTACGTTTTCTGATGGGTCGCAAACCTTGAATTTTAAAGCAACAACAGCATTTACTATGTGCCAAGACCTTTCATGTATGATTTTATTGGACTCCCATCACATCCCCATTTAACAGATGAGAAAGCTGAAACTCAAGACAGATTAGGTAAGTAGCTCAAGAACACACAGCTTCGGATTGTCAGAGTCAGGATGCAAAGACAGGTTTATCTAACTGCAAAGTCTACATGCTTAATGCCTATACCCATTTCTAGAATTGTGTCAGAGTTTCCTGTTAGGCTTATCATGCACTTTATCTAAATTAAAGTGTTTATCTGCTGAGACACTAGGTAAGAGGTAGTATCATCCCCAGTAGAGGCACACACCTGTTTTTCAGTCATTCGCAAAAAAATAAGCGACCTCTCACCTAGAAAAGTGCTAGATGGGTCTTCAAGGTCTCAGGTCTCCATTTCTCATTCTTTCCAGCTTTTCAGTTCTGAATATGTCTCTGCATTCAACCACAATATAAAGACAAAATTTCCAATATTTAAGATGCCCAACTAAAGAAGTTATATGAGTTGCCCATCACTGGAAAGTATTCAAGTGTAGATGGGACCAGTCACTTAGTGGGGATATTGTAGAGAGTATCGGGCTGTATAGATGGACAATAAAACCAGATGACCTTTGGGATCCCTTTCTTACTGAGGATTCCATGGTTCCAAGAACTTTCGCTTTTCCTCGAGTTAAACATCTCAAGTGTGTTGACCTTTGATGACCATAAACCTTACTGCATCTGATAACAGGGTTTTTGGGGCCTCCCTTGGGATTCTGAGGCAGATGAGTGCTTAATAAATATTTCCTATGGAAGAGAATGATGATGGTGGTGATAACTGGGCAATGATTTCATTCTAGAGGCAGGGGAGCAAAGCAACTCCTCCTCTTTCCCTCTTGCATGGCTGTTTGCTGATATGGTCTTTAATTTGGCAGAGTGGTTTTAAACTTCTGGACACTCATCTATTGGGTTAAATGATCACACAGGAAATAGATAGGGAGGCACTTCTGGAATGGTGGGGTGAGGACCTTGGATAATCTGTTCTATCATAAAGCAAAAAGTACAACCGGCAAACATTGTCAAAATCAAATTTTCAGAACTCTGAAACAAAGGCTTGCAACAGCCCAAGGGACATTTATTTAAGAAAAAATGGCTGAATAATGGTAAGAACAGTGAGCTTTGTGTTTTAAGTTGCCCTATTCCAATCCGCCTCTCCCAGTCTCTGTGGTAGCCTTGACAACCAGCAGCCTCGCAGCCGTGGTAGTTGTGAGAACTTAGAACCAGCAGCCTCACAACCACCGGATGGGGCAAAAACAATTTTGGAGCTCTCCCAAAAGCCCCATCCCTAGGTGATTAGTTGATATCCGACGGTTCCTTAGAAGAACCCCATTCAGAGGACTTGCCTTTATTTAACTTGACTCAGAGCTTGCTCTGTGGGAAAAGCGCTATTTCCAGGGCATTTGTTGAAAACAATCCCTGTTTAACATCATAGCTGCCTAAGGGAATAATACCAGTTGGGGGTAAACAGGAGGCTGGCCAAAAATCTTGCAAGGGAAATCTAGAGACTGAGACGTTCAGAGGGGCTTTGGAAACCTCTGACATATTGTTAGGAATCTAGAAGTCCACATGCACCTGCCCAGGGAAGATCTGAGAAAGCCCTAAACTCTCACCTCTGGCCCACCTTGAGGCTCTACGCGAGGAGGAAGTGAAGGCTAAGGCAGAGTTGTCACGTGCCTGCTGGAGCCTGGAAGGAGAGGCCCAGCCCCCACACAGAGGATGTCCTGGGCAAAGGTGGAGACTAATTAGTTTAAGGCATTTAAAGAAATCTCTGTCTAAACATTAGCTCACCAAACAGCAGCAACAGCAACAGATCCTGGCGAGGGAGGAGAATCTCATTTCCAGAGTTGATATGGTATTTAAAATGTCCAGCTTCACCTAAAGATTGTGAGACATACGAGTATGGCCCATACACAAAGGGGAAAAGGAAAAAAACAGTTAAAAGAAACTGTTCCTGAGGAAGCCCAGATGTTGAACATAATACAGATTGTAAATCAACAATATAAATACACTCAAAGAACTAAAGGAAACCATGCCTAAAGAATGAAAGAAAAGTAGAGAATAGTGTCTTACTAAGTAAAAATATAAATAAAGACAGGGGCAAAAAGGAACCACATAGAAATTCTGGAATTGAGAATACACTAACTAAAATGAAATATTCACTGGAGAGCTCAAAATCAGATCTGAGCTGGCAGCAGAAAAAAAAAATCAGTGAACTTGAAGACAGATCAAATGAAATTATCCTGTTTGAGGAACAGAAGGAATGAAGAATAAGGAAAAATGAGCAGAGACCCTGAGACCTGTGGGAAACCATCAAGCAAACCAACATATGCATATTGGGAGTCCCAGGAGGCTAGGAGAGAAAGGGTGGGAGTAAATTGTCATTGAAATTGAGATCATGCTAGCCCAAAAACCCCAATTCATTTCTGAGTCTTTGGGAGCATTTGATTCCATGGTGTATCCATAGAATTTATTAACTTTTTGAATCAAAGGCCTAGGGTTATTCCAGTGAGAGGGAGTGAAACTAATCTGGATGTTTGCATATATGCCCATTTCATTATAGTCAGAAAACCGCAAGCCTTTTTTCCATGTAGATAATTGGACTTGGCAGCAAGGCTCTTGGCCAACAAGGAAATGATTCTTAGGCTTAATCACAGATTTGGAAAAAGTTTTATTGAGCTATTATTGTGTGTCAAGGCACCATGTTAAGTGCTTTACATGGATTATCACATTTTATCTTCAAAACAAACCCATGACATAGGTTCTTAAGTCCATTGCATTTTTATACATGAGGAAACTGAGGCTCTGTTTAGTTCTTTGCCCATAAATGGACACCTAGCAAGCAACAGAGCTTGGGGTTTTGTGTTTTTTTTTTTTTTTTAATGTTTATTTTAGAGAGAGAGAGAGAGAGAGAGAGAGCACATGAGCAGGGGAGGGGCAGAGAGAGAGGGGGACAGAGAATCTGAAGCGGGCGTGTTGACAGCAGGAAGCCCAATTTAGGGCTCAAACTCATGAAGCGTGAGATCAGGACCTGAGCCAAAGTTGGATGCTCAACCGACGGAGCCACCAGTCACCCTGCAACAGAGCTGGGATTTAAATTTCTGTCTGTCTGACACCAAAGCCCATTTTCGTAACCACCATGCCATTTTGCCTCCCCATGCAGAAAGGAGCATCTTAGAAACAGAGCCAGAGTTCTTTTAGTCCCACTTGCCTGAGTGGTCTTTGGGTCTAACTAGGGGAGTATGTCCTTCCTCACATTCAGTTCTCCAGACCAGTTGCCAGGGGGTTGTCTTCTTCTAAGTTGCAGATCTAGAGTTCTGGGGTTTTTGAAGCAGGACCAACTTACATTGACCAGCCATCTTTGGGATTTGGAAGTGACGGGGTGTTGGCCTTAGTGTATCTGTCTGAGGTTTATAGGTCATGTAAAGGCAGTGTTGGGCACTGAAGCCACCCAAGAATCTCTGTTCTCTTCCAAATTAAATCAGTGCTCCAAATTATGAACAAAACAAAACAAAACCCTCTATAAATTCAACTAGATGCTTTGAAGCCCTCAAGAATTCCCCCCACCCTTCTTGCAGTTTCAGGTTGGGCTTTGAAGAAGAAGATGGTTCATACTTTTTATACTGTACATTTGATGTTCTGTTCTCTGAATTATATGCACTTAAGAACATGCAGCTAGAATTGAGCAGATGATAGCATTTCATGGGCACATTTGCTGGACGTGGGTGGACATATCTTCGAGTAAGTGCCTCAGGTGCTGGAATGGTGAGTTTAGAGGAGTCTGAATTTTGATGTCAGCTCTGTCAATTACTGAGAGTACCTCCTTCACCCATCCTGTGCCCATCCTTTGTCTCTCTAGTTATCCTCCTCTTGGAAAATAGGAATCAAATTTGCTTCCCATAGGAGTGGAAATGAAAGCTTTTAAAGCAATTGCAAATAGACGCTGCATGAATCCATACTGCTGTTGTGTTGGTAAATTTGCTGATGTCCTACATACTTTCATTGGTCTGAACTGGATTTCACCAAGTAGGGAGTAACTCCTGTGTAGATGGCGGGATGTCCAGTATTGTCTTCATAATGGCTTTCCAAGTGCCTCTCCAAGCTGCTGAGTCAGCTGCCCAGAGCAGACCCAGTGAAGGCTTTGGAGGGATTCCAGGGGCTTTTTCCTGTAGGCCTCTGGTCAGACCCTTAGAGGGAGGTTTGAGAGATAAAATAAAGGCTATCTGGCTAAATTTGAATTTCAGATAAACAGCACATTCTTTTCAGCATAAACATAAACAGGTCTCATTCAGTATTTGGGACATATTTATGCTAAAAAAATTGTTATCTGAAATTCAAATGTATTTGGATGTATTGTGTTTTTTTAAATGTTAATTTGTTTTGAGAGAGGAAGAGTGCAAGCAGGGGAGGGGCAGAGAGAGGGAATCCCAAGCTGGCTCCAGTGCAGAGCCCGACTGTGGGCTTGATCCCAGGAACCACAAGATATGACCTGAGCTGAAATCAAGAGGCAGACAGATGCTCAACGATTGAACCACCCAGGCACCCTTGTTTTTGTTTTTTCTAAATCTGGCAGCCCAACTTAGAGGGGAGGGGAGCAGAGATGGGGTTGTGTTTGATGTTGCTGAAATATCACAGGAATAAGAGACCATGTCCTCCTCTAGTAAAGGGGAGAAATCCCTTCTCCAAGGTTGGCAATGCAGGAAGACGCAGGGCTGGAACCAGATTCTCCACAGATCTGCCAGAGTCTGGGGTCAGGGGGGGTCTTCAGATGTGTATCAACAGAGGGTGTGGTGGGAGTGAAGAAAAGAACCTTTCTTTGGCTACCTTCTCCTAGGGTCCCTAGGCCTTGCTTTCACATGGCCTCCTCTGCTGTCTTATCATCAATGGCGTAACAACTGCCATGCTGAAAAAAGTTGTTGAAAAGGCTCCTCTTCTAGAGAATGTCCTCAAAGGGACTACTTTTCCATGTTATCTCCCAGCCTTGCCTTCAGCGATGCTTCTGAATAATCTTTCAGTGTTGGGCACCCAAACTCAGAGCTTCAAAGACACCTTCCCTTGGGGCTCTCAAGGGCTTTACCACTGTCCCCACCTCCATAGGTGCTTTATGGCCCCCACTAAGATCCTGCTTAAGAGTGGGAATAATAGCCTTCTCATGATTCCCTGGAGCTTTGCTGAGGTCAGGCTGGCCCTTTAAAATGAGGGTTTACTACAAGTTAAGGAAGGACAGAAGGGGAATGAACACACAGTATCCGGAACCTAGAGATAGAATCTGGGATCAGTGTTTCCCAAGCTTGCCTGATGATAGAATCCCCTGGGGTGTTTGTTTGAGTGTGTGCCTAGATTTCCTTGCCTTTCTTCTGGACATTCAGACTCCCAAAAGTCTGGGTGAGGGCCTGGGAATTTGCTCTTAAAAAGCATTCCAGATGATTCTCGTTTGCAGCAGGGTTGAGGACCTCTAAAGTAGGTGTGTTATGGGTCATTCTCATGGTCACGAAGTCCCTTCCCATCCCAGCTGCCACCATGTTAACCCCAGCACCTGGGAGCATGGGCCTGGTCTTTGATCTTCTGTATTCCCAAGGCCATTTATTCCTGAGCTCTAGTGAGTCTAAGAAATGCCCAGGTTTGTTTGTTTGTTTGTTTGTTTTTGTTGTTGTTGTTGTTATTTTAAAATTGAAGATTCCTAGCTCCATTCCAGGAGGATCAGATTTAGTAGATTCAGGGTGGAGTCTAGGAATGTGCATTTTTAAACTCTAAAGCCTTCTAATGCCAGTGGTCTCTGGACCACAGTTTGAAAAACAGTTTGACAAAGAAGAGAAAGTGATGACACATCCTTTCCTCCTTCCTAAATCCCACCTCCTCAGTGACAGGGACTTCTCCCAGGTGACTGATACCAGCCATGACCAGGCCTTTCAGGGAAGAGAGTGTGGCCCTGATCTGACAGACTTACCTTGCTGTGGATAATCAGACCTGAATATCACTCAGGAACCTTTATTCGTACAAAGGAAATTCACACCGAGGGCAGAGCATGCGTTTCATTCCTGCCCTTCAATGTGGACGTCGAACCCCTTGGTTTGGACAGTGGAGTGAACTTGTGCTGTTTAACTGTGTCTGGCAACCTCTGACAATATGGGGAGGGACACCTAGATTAAAGATTGATTCAGAAACTGTGCAAAAACTCCTAATTCCTCTAGCGTTGGACTGTAGAAACGAAAGAATGGCAGCAGCCTTCCAGGGTGAACTCCTGCTCCTCTCCCCTTGACCCCTTCCTAGCTTTAGCCCTGATTCAGTCTCCAGCCTGGGGGGGAGTGGGGGATGGCTATTGGTAGATCCCACTAGTCTGGCTGAGCCACTGGGTCTGAAACTTGAGCATTATCAGAATTACCTGGGGGGTTTGTTCAAATACAGATTTCCCAGCACCACTCACAGAGTTTCTACAGCAGTGGGTCTGGGGTGGGGTCAGGAATTTGCATTTCTAACAAGCTTCCAGGTGGTGCTGATAGACCACGGACTACACTCTGGGACAGATTCCTCTAAACCATTGAGCCCCAGAGAGAGAAACCCCTCAGCTTTAATAGCGCGGGTCAGCCTACTTGGGACTGGATGTCTCTGCCTTTCTCAGGGTCACAAAAGTGATGGTGTTTGGGGTTGGAGGTTGGCTCCCAGTCCTCTTGGATCATTTCCCTCTGTTTCCTATGGATTCTACTGGCCTTGTTCATCCCAGTTGGACCCCATACTGAGAGCAGATGACCACTGAAGCTGAGCGTGGCTAGGAGTGTCCCCTTGCCCGTTACTGTATTAGACTGGGACCAGGGGCTGAGAGAAGTGTGATGGGCAGGAAGAGGTTATTTTCATCCTTCTCCCTGCCCACACCCCACCCCACCCTTCTTTCCAGGAATGTGTCTCCTTGATTCAGGAATGGAATCTCCGAGTGGCTGGATGTGTGTGGCATAAAGGTTAGGCAGGTATGCTTGGGTTTAGAAGTTGCTAAGAGCCCCAAAGTTCTCGTAATCAAGCATTTTGGCAGTTGTAGTGACATTTGGTGACACTTCTGGATTCTCTAGCTCACTGTGGCTCTGTACCGCTCAGGAGGTGGCACTGAGCCAAACCTTGCAGTGTTCCTCAGGTGACCTGCAGGGACCTGCTGGGACATGAAGTTGTCAGTAACCAGAGCTGGGGAAATCTTTGACAACCAGTTTTGTGAGGATGGAAAGTAGAATGATTAAGACTGGTGACCCTGGAGCCACAGAGTCTGGTTCACATCCAGCCCTGCCTCTCCTCTTACTACCTGTGTGAATGTGGGAATGGCAGACAAACTCCCTTTCTCATTTTGCATGCGAATTTGACCTTCACTTTGTGTCTCCTTCCTCTGGGAACCTGATAAAGGGAGTCAATCAACTACATTTAGGCAACATCGCGTATGATAAAAATGACCTCCTGTGATAAAAATGACCATCTGGTACTCCCGAAACCATTATTACACTATATATTAACTTGGATTTAAATAAAAATTTAAAAAATGACTATCTGGAGTGGGGGACCTTTTCATATTTGATCGGAGGCCTTCTTTGTGCCACTCTGAGCATGGCGACTCTTGCCACTGGCCTGTCCTCTGTGGGGCCCTAGAAGGTATGCTTATGGACGGCTCCATGGTCTGGTGTTCTATAGACTGGTTCCATTGAAGAGGAACCTCCTGAGGCTGCCCCCTCCCCATGAGCCGTGTCCTGTTACTTCCACTCTTCTAAGTGTGTCTTATGTTAAGTGTGAGAGTCTTGTGAGCCTCAGAAGTAGTTACAATGAAAAAGATTCCTGGTGGGTATTACAAAGTGATTTCCGTATTTGTTTTGAAACTCTGTGTGCATTTTTCTCATCTATAAAATGGGGATGAGAACATTACCTACCTTGGCATGAGGATTGTAAGGTATTGAGAACGCTGTGCTCCTGCCATTCTCCTCCTCACTGTCTCCTCACCATCCTTCTCCTCCTCCCCATCACCATCCTCACCGTCCTCCTCACCGTCATGGTCACCGTCATCATCACTGCCATTGTTGTTATTATGAAGGGAGGGCAGGAGGCCCTTTCTCCTTTGGGTCAGTTCCAGTCGCTTCTTAGCTACTAACTCATTGTAGAGATTTGGACAAACGGCCTCGTTCTTCAAGGACACGGATTCTTACATTATATTCCAGGTGCTTCATTTATTTGTTGGATGAATTGATGAATTAGGAGAGTCAGCTAAGTGCTCTTTAGGGTCCTCTCTGGTTTCAAACATAAGATTTTGTGTGACACTGAATCCAAGAAGAAAGTTGGAGGAGGAATGGGGAAAGAGAAAGCACCTGCGGAAAGAGTGGCGTCAGGGATCAAAGTCTGGAGCAATCTGGAGACGGGACAGGTCATCAAGAGAGATGAAGATGTCCAGTGGTTCTGATGATCCCACAGGTCAATAGGTCAGCGCTTAAGAGGAATGTATTCTGCTCTGGCTTGGGAGTAATGCTTTCTAGAGCCTGTGTCTCCAGGCCAGGGTTAAAAGGATCCGAGGGCAGTGGCGTGTGGCTAAGAAATGGTTTAAATGGTTACTTTTGGTTGCTTTGGAGAATTTCTTTGACAGAAACTGCAGAGTAGCCTTATACTTTCTGAGGATACCAGTCACAATGGCAACAGGGATAAGAGTTTCTGACCTCCTTAACTGCTGGAGGGAGAAGTTAGCCCTGGCCCCGGCGGAAGGCTGTCCCTAATGTTGTTTCTCCCTCCCTCTTTCAGGTCTGAATGCTGGTGCTTTTTATGCCTTGTCAACTCTGCTGAATCGCATGGTGATCTTGCACTACCCGGTAAGGGAGTTCCCTCAGTATGCTGGATCTGTAGAGAGTGAGATTTCTGTCCGGCTCAGTAGGAGCTGGGGCAGTGGTTAACCCTAGTTTCCCCCAGTTCCAGGCAGCATGGTACGGTGGTATGCTTATGGGATTTGGAGAGAGACAGCCCTGGGTCTCATCCCTAGCTCTGGTGGCACTAAATTGTGTGACAAGCTGGTTAGCCTCTCTGAGCGCTTGTTCTCCTCTCTACAAAAGAAACATAATTGCTTATTGGAAGAGTATTTTTAGGATTAGAAAGTAAATAATACTGCGCGTGTGTGTGTGTGTGTGTGTGTATTCATATATACATTCGTATCTATTATATGTATGTAAAGCACATGGCATGGTGCCTGGCAATATAGTAGGTAAACATACATACATATAGACCACATATGAAATATTTAATTTGTAAAATCGGGGCAGAGTGTAATATTGAACTCTTAGTTGCTCATCTGAAAGCATTTCCTAAATGTTGCCAGAACCAGCAAGGGCTGGATCCTGGGAATGGGATACTGAGTGTCCTAGAGTCCAGCCCTCTTTTGAAAGGACAAAGGTCTCACACTTGCAGACGTGGGAGGCCACTGTGGCTAAAGTGTTCCTGTTTTGGAGTCTGACAGGTCTGAATTCAGATCCTAGCTCTGCACTTAATAAATGTCTCATGACCTTGGACTGAGTAGGTTAATCTCACTGTGCCTTGGTTTTTTTCATCTGTCAAGTGGGGAATATTGATTCCTAACCTTATGGTGGGAATTTTCAGAAGTAAATGAGGTTATATAACTGCTACCTTCCTATTCCTTTTGGCACTAATAGCTCAAAAAAACTAAGTATGGAATATTTGAATATATATGTATTTTAGTTTCCCCATCTGTGAAATGGGAATAATGATAAATAAGATAAAAGGATTGCTGTAAGGATTAAATGGTTAAAAATCTGCTGCAAAGTAGGTGTAAGGACAGTTTGGTTCACCTCAGCATCCAGGATCATGCACACACATGCAGGGTTATATTCGGTTGGAAGGAGCAACTATTCTGGGATTCTCTCCCCACCGGCAGCTTCTTAAAGGCCATCTCACCCTGCTGAGAGAGTTGCTTGCCCTTGCCCCTTCACCTCATGGTGACTGTGCTCTGTCTGATGTCTCATCCCATTACTGGGTGATTACGGGGGCTGTGGTTTTCCCAGGGGGAAGAAGTGAATGCTGGAAGAATCGGCCTGACCATCGTCATTGCAGGAATGCTTGGGGCTGTGATCTCAGGCATCTGGCTGGATAGGTCCAAAACCTACAAGTAAGTGACCTCCTCTTGGACTGAGAATTGGGGGCCCGTGTTTCGAAATGACATATTCATCAGCCACATGGCTCCAAAGGTTTGGGTGCAACTGGGGGGTCTCAGTGGTCAAGTGGTTCACATTTATCTTCTCTGAGCCTCAGTTTCCTCATTTATAAAATGAGGGAAACAGTCCCCATCTATGGGGATCTTGGCAAGGTTAGAGATGGACATGAGGCCTCGCACGGTACTTTTCCCTATCCCTCCGTGTGGTTTGCAAAAGGGGCAGATGAGGGAGAAATGAAAAGGAACGTGGAAAGATGCCAGCAGCTAGAAAGTTTATGGAAGCCCCAAAGAGCGATGACGAGGAGGTGGTGCCACTGCCCGTTCCCTTGGCTCCCTGGCGGATCCCAGGGGGTAAAGCAGGGCATCTGAGCTTCCTCTGATTTACATTGTATCGTTTTGCGATTGCTTATACCTCCTTGGTAAGTTCTGTGATGTGCTTTGGGCCTGAATGCCCAGTATGTTTCCAGGAGCCCAGAACAGTGTTTCTAAGATTTTAGTGTATGCCAGGCTAATCCAGGACACTTATTAAAAATAGATTCCTGGGCCCCGCCCTCGTGGATGCTAATTCAGTAGGGGAATCTGCATTTGTAAAAAGCAACCCACCCTGGTGCCTCAATGCCACAGCCGGGCTTGGAGAAAAGGCTGTGGAGAACAGGAGACCCAACATCCTTCCCTCCTTGGTGCTTCTGTCCAGTGCTCTGCACCCACTGGGTGCTGGTCGGCTGCTTAGCTGCCAGGGTTGTCCCCGCACTGGGGCAGGGCGGCTGCTGTGTTGAGGCCTCCAAAGTTCCCAGTGCCTGGAGGCGACAGACGGTGGCAGACCTGTTCTCTGCCACACAAACCCGCTTCTGTGAGGCTCTGGTCAGACCAGGTCTCACTCTGGCTGCCCTACACAAAGGCCAGTTGAGGCCATCCCTGGGGATGTGGCCGCCTGGCTGGACACGACGTGGAGCCTGGCTTGGCTTAATGACTGCTGGTGGAGCTTGGCCGCCACCTCGTCTCTGCCATCTGTCAATTGCTTGCTTCGACCAGACATGAGAGCAGTGAGGTCTGGCCCTCCCGCGAACCGGCGAACAGCAGTGTCCCTTTATCCAGGGCTTGCTCTGTGGCAGGAGAGGGAGGGAGTGGAGCGTCAGCTGGGCTGCAATGTGGGCAGCCAGATGATTGAGAAGAACTAAAAAATACAGTGGAAGGGCTGGGGGAACACTTCAGGGCGCAGACGCCACCCTTGCCTAGGGTCGCTGATGTCTGACTCCTGCAGTCAGTGGGACACGTTCTCCCCCTGCGCTCTGACCCGGGCAGAGAAGGGGTGAGAGCTCTGTGACCTGCTCCTTTTGGTGCCAGTTCTCTTCTCCCTGAGGCGCCCGGATTTGTCCCATTTGGTTTGGAGGCTGGAAATTGGGTGGTCAGATCCCTTTATTTCAGGCTGGGACTACATATAGGTTTTCTAAAGGGGTCAGTGCTTTAAAACGAAGCTATGGTTAAGCAAATATGGCAGAAGAGGAGCTAAACTGGTATCCACGAAGTTGCCTTCTGCGGGGTGGGGAGTGGGGGGGACTAGATGAGGGTGCAGGGTGGAGGACGAGGCAGCTCCTCTGTCCCCAGCGACTGCTTTTTTTTTTTTTTTTTTTAACGTTTATTTATTTTTGAGACCGAGAGAGACAGAGCATGAATGGGGGAGGGGCAGAGAGAGAGGGAGACACAGAATCGGAAGCAGGCTCCAGGCTCTGAGCCATCAGCCCAGAGCTCAATGCGGGGCTCGAACTCACGGACCGTGAGATGGTGACCTGAGCTGAAGTCGGATGCTTAACCGACTGAGCCACCCAGGCGCCCTGCTTTTTTTTTTTTTTTAATGTTTATTTATTTCTGAGAGAGACGGAGACAGAGTGTGAATGGGGGAGGGGCAGAGAGAAAGGGAGACAGATCTGGAGCAGCCTCCAGGCTCTGAGCAAGCTGTCAGCACAGAGCCTGATGCGGGGCTTGAACCCACAAATTGCGAGATCACGACCTGAGCCAAAGTCGGACGCTTAACCTACTGAGCCACCCAGGCGCCCCCTCAGCGGCTGCTTTGAAGCCCCAAGTAGGAGGGGTGTCCTTTGCACCCTCTGGCCTTGAGCTTTTCCCAAGAGGTAACCCTGTGGTGTATTCGAGTGTATTTGTGTAATAGTTTCTTTCAGTAGAAAGGGCATAGGTTTCAAATCCAAGTGCTGGGTCCAAATGCCAGCTCTGCATTTACTCAGGGGGTGACTTCGAATAACTAACTTAACTGGTCGGAGCCTCAGTGTCCTCATTTGTAAAATTAGGGATAGTCCTACATTTCCTGCGGGGCTTCTGTAAGGCTTGAGTGAAATAATAAATGCAGGTGAAGTGCTGAGCAGAATTCCTGGCACCCAATAAATGCAGCATTAGTTTGGTATGACTGTAGCATACATCTGCTGGCATCCCCACCGTGTTTCTGGCTTCAGGGGAGACGAGTGAAGGCTGTAAGCTTTCATTGTCTTGAGTCCTCATTTTCGTGGCAGGAGGCAGAGGGATGTGCAGAAGCAGGACAGGGAGAGGGACGCGGGTCCAGCTGCAGGAGTCAGGGCTGCTACAGAGTCGTGAGTGGGCATCATGGGAGAAAAAGTGTGGGAGGGACACAAGCAGGGTGAGCCCTAAAGAAGCAGCGGCAGGTTGCCAATGGTCCTTCTGGGGGGACTGACAAAGGGAAATGGGGAGTGGGCAGAGCTTTCTCACTCTGACTTTGGAGACAAGCACTTAGTTCAGACAAGCGAGTGGCAACAGGAAGAACTTTGAGATGACAGACAGACTCTAAATGGCAGATCGCTGCCCAGCATTGTGATGGGGTCTTGGGGCAAAGCGGATAAGCGGAGTTGGGTAGCTTCTGGGGATAGTCCTGCACGCCACTGCTGCCTGACCACTGCTGATGTTTGTTCCGTAGTTTTGGTGAAGGATGAGGAAAGGAAAGGGTTGTGTCCTTCTTGCTTGTGGGGCAGCTTGATCTTGTTGAGCGGGTTCTGCAGGCGGAGAACACACATGCAGCAAGGTGGCTTCATACTCTTCTGGTCTTACCCTTTGTAGCAGTGGCCATGGTGTAATTAAGTGACTATTTGTGTGATCACCGGTTCAGTGTCCATCAACCTCATGGACAGAAAGTTCTGCGAGAGCAGATGTCCCAGCACACAGCAGAGGGCTTGACACACAGCAGGTCCCCAGTTGCTACTTGTACAATGAGTAAATGAATGAATGATCCTGTTAAGGTCAGAAGTGTATGACTCCATTTCTTTGCCTCTGCTTGTAGGGAGACAACCCTGGTGGTCTACATCATGACTGTGGTTGGCATGGTGGTGTACACATTGACCTTGAACCTGGGACACCTATGGGTAGTGTTCATCACTGCTGGCACAATGGGGTAAGTTTCACCTCTAAACAGTTTAACTGGGAAGCAGCATCCCATGGCTCCTAGAGCTGCCGACATCTTGGAAGCAACATTGATCTCTTTGCTGACTTCTCATTGACCTCTGGAGATGTGGAAATCTTGCCCAGAGGCCTTGTTTATGTGTAGTGCTGCCAAAGGCTGTCTAATAGGGCTTCCATGCTATTGGGATGGAGTTTGTCCTTCACAGACCTCACAGAGGCTAGGAAATGTTCGGAGTCTCTTTTAGCTCTGCCTGGGACAATGTGGAGTCATAGAAAGTACACAGGGCTAGGGATCAGAAAGCCCGGGTCCTTGTCTCAGTTCTGCTGCTGACTGATGACAGGTACATCACTGAACTGCTCTGAGCCTCAGTTTCTGCATCTTTAAAAGAAGATGAGAGTGGCCTGTCTTGTAGAGTTGTTGCAAGGAGCGAGAGAGAAATAGATGTGAAAGCAGCATGAAGTGTGGTGCAGGTGTAAGAAATTAGAATTGGAATTTTCCAGACCTGCTATATGAGGAAGCCTAGGAAACAGCACACCTTCCACAGGGATCTCTGCTTAGCGTCACATCCCAGATATTTTCCTGTGTGTGTGTGTGTGTGTGTGTGTGTGTGTGTGTGTGTGTGTGAGAGAGAGAGAGAGAGAGAGAGAGAGAGCAGAGACAGACACCCAGTCTTTCTCAGCAGGCGACTCTCCAGAGGGATAAAGGAGGATTTTGAGCTCCTCCTTCTAGGTCTCAAAGAGCCATGGAGATGCTGTTCAGTGTCCAGGGACTTCCCACTCCCAGCACAGGGCTTATGGACCTTTGACACAGAATTTCTCAGCTGAGGGCTGAACACTGCAGGCATCCCCATCCCTTCTGTAAACATTGACCTTGTCTTTAACTGATGGCTGGAACTAGAGGAAGCAGGGGACCCCAGGAGCCTCAGGAGCATGAAGCCTACATATGAACTTCTTCCTGATCTACAGGGGTATCTCTTTCCTTGGTATGACCACCTGGGGGATGGCCTGATTATTCAAAGGCCTGGAAAGTCTTGATGGCAAGAAACAAAACAGGAAAAGGAGTTCTAAGGGAGGAGGTGGGCTCCTTATCCTCCTTGTTCTTGAAGTTCTCCATCACCTTGTTTCTGTGATCGGCCTTCAGCTTCTTCATGACCGGCTATCTCCCCCTGGGATTTGAGTTTGCTGTGGAGCTGACATACCCAGAATCAGAAGGCATGTCGTCTGGCCTCCTTAACGTGTCTGCCCAGGTAGGGCTCTTATTTGGTGGAGGCCCCAAAGCAATGGCTCTTTGTTCCCTACCTGACTTGGCTGGCACAGGCATTGCATCATGGCGGCTCAGTTCTTCTGTGGGCTAGTTGGCTGGGCCCTTGTTTCCAGTCTTCTTGGTGCCTTTCCAGGTATTCGGGATCATCTTCACCATCTCCCAGGGTCAAATTATTGACAACTATGGAACCATGCCTGGGAACATCTTTCTGTGTGTGTTCCTCACCCTTGGAGCAGTCCTCACTGGTGAGTTGGGGCCTCAGGACAGGATGATGCTCAGGCTGCTCATGGGCTTAGGCTGTTGGCAATTTGAGACCTCAGTGTTTTGACTGATCATACAGTTTGAGGGATACACATGCAGAGGGGCAGAAGGGAAGGCTTGTTAGGAAATGTGTTTGAGAGGCGGTAGCATGTTTTTAGTGGAATGAGCCTGGGTTTTGGTACCAAAAGACCCTTGTTTGCATCCCAGACTTGACACTAACCTCCATAGCTGTTTGACTGTGGGCAAGTGGACCAACTTCTGGAAGGCTCACTTTCCTAATCTATAAAATGGGGGTTGTTGTGAAGATTAGAGCAATGTGTGCAAACTCCCTGACAAATATTAGTGATCTATAAATGAAGGCCAATTTCATCATTGGCTTCTGCCTGTCAGGGACATCAGTGATCCCCAGGCTTTATCAAGTTGGCAGGTGGAACCCCCATTTCCCTGGAATATCTGAAGTAGGTGACCCTTAGGAAAATGAGGGCTCCCTTTCTTGGGTGAACTTGTCCATTGGTCTCCTTAATAACTCTTGTGTCTCTGTTGTTGTTCTTTTTCAATCCCTTGACCTCAGCATTCATTAGGGCAGATCTCCGGAGGCAGAAAGCAAACAAAGAAACTCCTGAGAATGTGAGTATGTGGGAGCTTGCTTTGCTGAGAGCTGGGTCCCAAGCTTTGTTTGAGGATGTGGCAGCATGGGTGGGCCCAAGGGGCTCCCAGAGTGGGCTAGTTCTCTGGATGATGTGAGATCAGCTCAGCTCACATAAACATGGTGCCCAAGAGTTTCCTTGGTGGGTGTTTCAGCACGGTTTTTGTGCTGTTCTTTCCTGGACTCTTCTTCTGCTTCCTTCCCTTCTCCTGGCCTCCCTGCTGTGGTCCCCAGAGCACGTCACTGTTGTCACAGTCTGCTGAGCAGCGCCCACTCCTTGGATCCTGAGACAAGTCCTGAGACCCTGGCTCCACTGCTTTCAGCCTTGGGGTCAGTGGCTGGAGAGGAAAGGTGGGAGCCTACCTCGACCACAGTGGTGGTGGACTCAAATCAGTGGCTCTCCTGGCAGGTTACAGCCCCTTAGGCAGTGCCATGGGGATGAAGGGACCTGCACCAGTGGACTTCCAGTAAGGCTCTAACAGAAGTCAGGAAGCAAGAGCTGATGGTGATATAGGGGGAGGACTGAGAGTATGATCTAGATCAGAAGAGGGTTTCCCAACTGCTTTAATCAGCTGGGAACTATTTTAGCCAAAATGTTAGGTATCACATCTGAGCCAGGATGAAAGCGATTTCAAATCTGAGGAGTAAAAGTGGGATATTACTTAAAAAACAAATAAACACCCAAAACCTATTACAGAAGTAATACATGTTCTTAGTAGAAAAACTAAAAAATACAGAAACGTATACAAAATTTTAAAATCATCCTGTATCATCACCTAGAGATGAAATGCTGGTTGTTTTACAATTACTTAAATGTCTGTATCTACATAGAATATGTATGTGTATATATTTTATATTTATATATGGATATGTGAATATTTTTAAAAGAAAAATGGAATCTTCTATCGCTTTTTTTTACTTGTTGTGAACGCTTTATCAGGTCATTATTCTTTTACAATATACTTTTTTTTGTCTTTAAGTTTCTTTTTCTTTAATGTTTATTTTTGAGAGAGAGAAAGTGCGTGCCCAAGCAGGGAAGGGGCAGAGAGAGAGGGAGACAGAGAATCCCAAGCAGGGCCCATGTTGTCAGCGCAGAGCCCAACACAGGGCTCAGACTCACTGTGAGGTCATGACCTGAGCCAAAACCAAGAGTCAGACGCTCGATCGACTGAGCCAGCCAGGCGCCCCTATAACATGCTTTAAATGACTGCACAGTGTTTAAATGAGTGCACATGGGTAAACCATGATTTAACAGTTTTCCTGTCTGTAGACATTAAGGTTGTTTTCAGTCATTGTTATAAACAATATCGTGAGTAACGTCCCGGAGGCTGAATCTTTGCGCGTGTTCTTAAGCACAGTGTTTCCTTGAGAAATGGATCCGTGGTCACACACATTTTAAAGACCTTGATACGTGTTGCCAAACTGGTGTCTAGAAAGGTACTATCAAAACTATTAATTTGTATTGCTATAGCAGTGTATGAGTACCAATGTTGAGGATATATCGTTTTGGAAAACTTTGCCAATTTTCCAAGGCAAAAAATGGTACCTGAAAGAGGTATAGTTAGCGTTGTAAGGATATGTGTTGGCAGATAGATGATAACCTTTAGTTCTCTATTATTTGTCTTCTGATATCACGCTGTAGAGTTGGCAGGCTGCAGCAGGGAGCAGTAAATTCAGTGGGGAGGCAGGGAAAGCCTCGGAGCAGAAATGCCATTTTCCAGACTGGCGTGAGGGCTGTGGCATTGCCACGGCGGAGATGGGCTTTCACCTGTGCCCATGTAAAGGAAACGATGGTTTGGAACATTTTGGTGAATATATAGTGAGCCTGGGTAATAAAAAAGGAGAGCCGGTAACAAAACAGGAGAGATTTCTTGGGAGAAGGTTTTAATTTGGAATGTGACATATTGTGTCAAGTGATAAGAGATTTTGTTTACTCTGTAATCTGTGTTTATGTTGGCAGACATGGGCAAACACGAGGAAAGAAAAGGTCACCTGTTAATCCTAGCACCCGGAGATAACCTAATAACATTATAGTCCGTCATTAAAGTTGTTTTCTTTGGGTTTGCTTGTGCATATTGGTTTCCCAAACTGATTGTTTACTTAATGTTAGCTTGTCAGCTTTTCCCCAGTTACATCCTACAACTCTCTATTTCCATTTCCTCTTGTTTAATACTTAGGTTGCTCCACTATTTCATTATTCTTGCAGCGGCATCTTGGTGCACATAGACCAGGTTTGTTAATCAAGGTTGGAGTTGTTGGCTTACTCACCTTCTGGATGGGGTATTGGAAATAGCACTGAGTAGGAAGAGGAGACAAATCTGGGGATCGTGCTCAACCGTCTGTGTCCCTGGATAACTCACCATGCATCTTTGGACCTCACTTGCACCTGAGGAGGCTTATTGGTATGGGAAGGTCAGAGTCATGGTGGGTTGACACCCAGGGAAGCCAGGGCTGTTACAGAGCATCCCTCCACTGGAGCCCAACACTAAAACCCCACGGCAGTCAGGGTGAGACCCAGCCACCACCACATGAATTCATCATCAGAGCCAGGTAAAAAGACAGGGCGCCTGGCAGATGTGGCCAGAGCTGCTCTTTCTAATCTATGAGATGTACAGTTTTGGAAAAAAGAGACAGAACTGGCTTGGGGCTAGTGACTAACCTCGATGATGAAAATCTTGGTTTGGGTTTCCATTTTTCTTCCAGTTGGTAGTTCTCAGCCAAGAGACGGTGGCTGTACTTCTGTCCCCACTAAGCTGGGTTTCTGGTTGTGATTTCAAAGTGCCAGCTTTGGAGAGGGCAGGCATGTGTGGGCACACACGTGTGTGTCCGCGAGAGGAGAGAGGCTGCCTGGTTGACTTAAGCAGGCTGCTGGTTGCCTGAAGAAGGCTACTCATGGCTGAGGTTGACCTGGGGCCAAAAAATTAGCAAGAGTGAGAATGGGGAGGTTGGGTTTCTACAGCTGTTGACGTACGTTAGCCTTGAGACAGTCCCTGGGGGAGAAGCACCATTTGTCCAATTGGCACTGGACTCTAGCTGGGCCTGTAGATGTTCCTCTGGCTCTTGAATGGTGGTGGGGGCAGGGCTGGGCCTGTGCCAAGGTCTTCTCACTAACTGGATGCACACTCGAGGTAAGAAGCAAGGCACCGCATGGACTTAGGGACCCCACAGGATGACTTCCAGGCCATACTTAGTTCCAACCCCACCTCACATCCTTTCCCTGAGAAAGTCAAAGCCGCACTGACCCCAAGTCTTCTTCTCTAGGTATAAAGGGTATAAGAGATATTTTTAGCCAGTGAGTTTATATGCATCCTGCCTTTATACAGATTCTCTTCGATGCATCCATTCCCTGCACATTATCCTAATACTCCTCGTCCTGGGGGCTGCCTCCAAAGGAAGGTAGTCAGAAATTCCGTGGGAGTTGCAGACCCGGCACTTTGGATAGCTCCTTGGTGGCCAGTCCAGATGAGTTTTAGGCTGTCAGAATGGGGAGGGAGAGCAGGCTCTGCCATTTCATTCCTGAGAGGGAGCCTGGAATGGCACTTGGAACAGGATGGTTTGTGGTCGCTGTGGCATCAGAGATGGCTTTCTTGGCTTTTTTCTTTGAGGATGCTGTGATGGTGTGTGTGTTTAAAGGGCACACTGGCAAGGACTGGTTGCTTTTCTTCCCTTTGTTTACTCTTGGGGCCGCCGAGGGGCCTCTGGCTCTTGGTTTTCCCACTTTGCCACTGATTATGGTCACTAACAGGCAGTCGTTCCGGCCCAGGTGGAGTCTTGCCCCTCTTCACCCACAGGGTTGCCTGCTTGTTTTGCCTTGCAGAAACTCCAGGAGGAGGGGGAGGAGGAGGAGGAGAGCAATGCCAACAAAGTACCCACCATTGTGTCTGAGGAGCACTTCTGAGAGAAGAAGGTGGTGGCGACTCAGGGAACACCGACGGCACCCCCCCCCCCCCCCCCCGCCCCCGCCTCTTTGGTCAGCATTCACTGCCAGCACACAGGTCTTCACCGGAGCAGCTTTTGGAGGGAACCGACTGGAATATCTGTGGCTTGGATGGCGGTGCCTCTGCCTCCTGGAACCCGTTCAAGAGCTTGCATGGTCTGGTTGGGGACGATGGCACCTTTCACCAAATGCACACTCCATTCCCGCCCCCTCCCCCTCGTGGGTTATGGGAGCTGGTGTTGGGAGAGTTTGGTGGAGAACGGTGCTGCCCTGTCTTCCCCCTTCCCCTCCATCCTGCAAAGAAAGAGCCTGCAAAATTATCGCGGAAAGGAAGCTTATTCAGGATATTAACTTTTTCTAGTGTCTTAAGACCCTTAGAAGCCCAGTCCTAAGGAGAGGCAGCTGCTCCGGATGAGGGGAATTTGGGGGTCACCAGCCCAGCTGCTGACTTCTGTGGGAAAAAGCACCATCAGAAAAAAAACTGCATCAGAACGAAGCCATCAGGACTCGGCCTCGTTTCTCCTGGCCTGAGGTTGGGGTCTGCTTCCAAACCCTTTCCTAAGAGCTGATCAAACCAAACATCAATAAACTTGACAGAAATTTTGCTGTGGCCATGAAGAAGAAACCCATTTGGGAGAGTGAGCTGCCTAGGTGTGTGAGGGCACCTGTGAAGGCAGTTGGGGACCGTGGTGGCTTGATTTGGGACTAAGTTCTTTTCTACAGAGTCTCTGCCCAGGGACTTCCGTGTGGGTCACAGTCACCTCTGATGCCTTCATGTGGACACTACCTTGAGAAACTCCATCAGCCTCTGCACTTGCTTTCTCTGAAGGGAGGGAAATCCCAGCCAACTTCCTGTAACCTTTACTGAGAGCTAACCTTGATTCATCCCACGCTGAGAAATCCACAGCTGTTTCTGCGAGATGAGAGGAAAGGGGCAGAAGGAAAGCTGGCCCTTGAAATGGGAAGTGAGTCTGCTTGAATTAAGTGCACCTGCCTCCGGAGGGGACAGTATTCTTACACTCACCCCCTCTTCCTGCCCTCTTCCAGCAGTAATCTTTTTTTAAATCAGATATTGTGAATTTAAAGGGAGTCCCTTTAAACCAACCCAAGGTGACTTCCTCTCCTGCCTAGCCTGCTGTCTGGCTCTACTCATGGCCTTGGGTGGTGTCCCCTGAAAATAAGACATTTCAGTAATTTCTCCTGCGTGGTGAACAGCTGTGATCATGACCATGGTGCTGTTTGGATGTGGCCACTGCCCCGGCCTTGGCAAACGGGAGCAGCCTGGGTCGGTTGGCAGCAGTGCCGGGGTGCCTGGGCCACTGCCTGAGGGGAACCAGGTATGTGTGTGTGTGTGTGTGTGTGTGTGTGTACATTCTGTACATTCCGGGTAATAGAAGAAGTTCACACTTCTGGTGGGGGGAGTGATTGGGGGTGGAAGCGAAGTGGAGAGAAAGCGTGTCTTACTTTTGATAAGGAGAAAGGTGCTTACTCTTCAGCTCCTTCAAACTTTTTAACAGAATGTTTACCAGATCCATTTGTTCCTTTATTTTAAGAACATAATTTGTATTTTCTGTTTGTAATGCCAGATGTTTTAAGGCAATAAAAGATTCTCCGAGTGGTCTGCCTTGTCGTCAGGTGGGGGCGGAGGTGCCTTTTGGCACAAGAATGAGAGTCTTGCCCATTTCAGGTGCGGGAGGGGCTGGGGCTAGAGGAGCAGCTCCTGTGGCCTTCTGCGGAGGTGGGTCCTCTGTTTACGCAGATGTTACCATCCCAGTGGGTTACTTTTTAAAGACAAGGCAGTAAAAGTGAACGTTGGCCTACGTGGTGCCTGGCAACTCGGCGCCCAGCACGTGACCCTGACCGCCTTCTGTGCTGTGTGTATTTGCAGACGGTCCACTCGGGGTAACCGCTGATAGCCCACTGTGGTTTCTGGCTCTGCCTCAAAGCGTGGCCGAAGTATTTGTTCTAGGACTGTACCATCCTGCCCTGGCCAGAGTCCACGCTTTTGGCATCTGCTGTGGTGCTGCCACTTCTCTTCTGATCTGTCCGGCCAACTGCCACTTCTCCCTTCCCAGGTGCGTTCACCCCATACTGTGATCTGGACATGCTGCTATCTGCTTTCTGTGCATTTCTTTCCTGGAAATTGCACTGTGTCTGTGGCATTCTGGGACCATTATCTGTTAGCAGTTCTGAGCTGGAGAGACATTACGGATTCTACTTTAAATCATCTCGGAAGGGAGCCAAGACTGGCGGTTAAAGAAATAGAATATTCATAATATCTTCCAACTACTCTAAATCGTCTCTTTGGATCCTTTGGGAATCTTGTCTTTGCTCATCAGGAATCACATTTCTAGGATGTATGCTCAGAGGATCCGCATCCAACTCATGCATGTTTTCAATTCACTTTCTTAGGTGGGCTCCATGTGGATCTACACTTACATGCAAACTCTGCAAAATCATTGCTTTTACTATCTCCTTAACAGTAGTTGGTGAGGGAGGGATAGTCTGTATCCCTGAGCTATTTTTCTAGACGTAGTGTTGGCATGTGAGGCCTGGTATTGCTGCAACCACTTTTGGCACCATAAAGGAAGCCAGCCTGAGGATGAAACCAACACAGGAGGGCAGAGCAGAGTCAGATCAAACCATTCCTGAAGCCTATAATCCACTGAACTTTTCAATTTTGTGAGCCAATGTTATCTTTATTGTTTAAGCTAGTTTAAGACAGTTTTGTTCTTTTCACCTAAAAAGCCTTAACTGATAGAGAATTCCCAGTGCATTTAAGTATTTATTAAGCTTAAAGTATTTAACGTTAAGCTTCCTATCCTGCCTTTGCAAGTCCCCTGCCTCCCTGACCGCTCACCTTTCTCTTCCCAACTTCTCTACTTGGTTCTTACTCCTTCAACAAGATGGTTCCTACCTTCCAGATGCTGTTCCCTCTGCCCTAAATGTCTGCCTCCTATATGAAGACATCTAATGCCTGGGCATTCAAGGCTCAGCTCAAATCCCATCCCCTCAGGGAGTCCTTTCCTGATAATCTGAACTGTGCACCCCCTACCTTCTTGATCATAAAACTTTGTATTCTAAATTTTTTTTTTAACGTTTATTTTATTTTTGAGAGAGACAGAGACGGAGTGCGAGCTGGGGAGGGGCAGAGGGAGAGAGGGAAACACAGAATCGGAAGCAGGCTCCAGGCTCTGAGCTGTCAGCACAGAGCCCGATGTGGGGCTCGAACCCACAGACTGTGAGATCATGACCTGAGCTGAACTTGGCCGCTTAACCGACTGAGCCACCCAGCGCCCTAAAACCTTGTATTCTAGAGTTCTTAGCGTCTGAAGTTGTTTTTGTGTGTTGCTTTATTGTCCATTACCTTGACTTCACTGCAAGGGCCACAGGAACAGGGACATTGCCTGGGACATCATTTCTCTTTCTCAAGTGTCTGGCCTGGAGTTAAATGTTCAATAAATACTTTGTTGATGTAATGAATGGGTTCTTCAGTCTACACACTGCGTGTGGGCCCCGCCAGTGAGGAGCCCCTCAGAATTCTGTTTGGAGGGCAACTACCTGCTCGAGCCCATTATCATTGGGGTTTCAAGCTCTCCTTTCCATGGTTAGGCAGCTGTTCCTTCCGTGCTATTTTCTGCCTCTGCTTTCTCAAGAAGCTGTCTCCTCCTTAGCAAGAAAACAAGAAAGGGTCCTCCTGACTGTTCAGTTGTGAACTCAGAATCTTGAAGGTGGGGAAGGAGAGGCAGACTGGACTTCAGGACAAATGAACAAGTGACCAGACGTGCCAGCGGCAGCCAGGTGTGCCTGGGTCCTTGAGCTGTCCTACTCATTATAGTGTATTTGATCCACAAAATGCTGCGATTCTCCTCTGCTACAGCTCAGAGGAGAGCAGGAGCGCTCCTGGCTTAGGGAAGGTCAAAGTACAAGGACTGATCCAAGCACAGGGTTTTTCTATTTACTACAAAATTCGTTACACAAATACAGCTGACCAGAAGGTCTAAAAACAGCCCAGACTCTTCCAACCCCAATCCACTTGTAGACACAAGGATATGAGCCATGCTCACTCACAGGGGAGCCCTTCTTAGAAGAACTGCCCATTTCTCGGATGGTTCAGAGTCTCGGGTCCAGCAGCAGAGAGGAGCCCGACCTGGGAGGGCAACCCCGAAGCAGCCCTTGGAGGCTGCTGCTCTGGGCAAGGCAGCAGCTGTTAAGTTTCACAGTTCACGTGTTCCCACCACGCAAGTCAGATGAAGGGATGAAAATAAAAGGGAAAAAGCAGAAGGCTGGAAAAGGGTCCTGGAAGAGGCTGCTGGTGGAGGAAGGGCACACAGTGGGTTTCGAAGGTGCTGGCAATTTCTTGGTCTGGGGGAAGGTATGGGGTATCCACCTTAAAATGATTCTTTAAATTGTTCGTACACATCATATACTTTTCTGTATGAAAGTTATACGGTATTGTAAACATAATTAAAGAAAAACCCCAAACGTAAAAGGCTAGCAGGGGGTCAGAGGGCTCAGGATGGTGCAGAAAAGAAGAACTAAAAGGAGGGAGGATAAAGGTAGGGGACAGCAAAGGTGGAGGATGGAGTCTTGGAGCTGGTAACGTTGGCCTCAGTTTCTCTTCTTCTGTCTGGATACTGGTTCTACTTCTAGGTACCGAAGCCCAACTAGCATACCCAGGATCGAGAAACCTTCAACACAGAGAAAAGGTTCGTGGCTGACACAGGCACGGCACTTTCTTACACCCTTGTGTGTCTGCCCTCTGCCCCAGCCCGAGGGTGCAGTTCCTGCGGGAGGTCTGGGGTGCTCGGATGCTTACTTGCCACCATCAGGGGTGCCAGGACGCCAATCGTGGGAGCTGCGGTCCCAAAGACAAACAGCTCGGAGAGGAAGTGGCCCAGGGCGAGGAGGAAGGTCCAGAGTGTGATGTGGTACAGCCTGCAAGGGAGCAGACAGACGTGAGAACAGAGGCGATGCTTGTGGGGCGCAGAGGAAGAGTAGAGGTCTGGCTCCACACACACAGAAGCCAACCCAGGGAGGCGACTATGGCTAAAGGGAGAGGAGACTTGGGCCAGAGAAAGACCTGTCTGCTCGACCACATCGATTTATCCTCTACTAGGACAAAACGGAAGGTTTCCACTGCTAGACTGAGAGTGCGGTTCAGGCATCCAGAGTGGGTCTCTGAGTCGTGGCAAGGTGGTGAAGCCAGCTACAGCAAAGCGAGTCTGGGTTATGGCAATCCTAGCAGTATAGACAGTTTCGGATCAATCACGCTTACATATTCTACTCACTTGGCTCTGTAGTCCACGCCCACCTGGCAGGTGTATACGAGGGATGCCACAGAGTGAAGGGCCTGAATGGGGCATGAGCAGCAAGGACCTCTGTGAGGCTTTTAGACGCTCTTGCAACGTGGGCTGGTTATTTAGTATCTTAGCCTAGGAAAATGGTGGAGGACACAGTGATAATCTCATGGGAAGAGAACTCTTTCCTCCGTTTTGACCAAGAGGTGGAAAAGAGATAGGTTATAGGACGACTGACCACATGGATTGGAGATATCTTTTTTTAACTGTGAAAAATTTAAAATTAAGAAATACTTTAAACATACAAAACATTGTTGATAAGAGAATATTCTAATGAACCTGTATGCAACCAATACCCTGCTCCAGCAAATCTGGATGTTTTGACATTTTTGCTTCAGATACTTTTTCTAAGAAACAAAATATTACAGGTAATCAGTTAAAGCATTCTGTGTATCCTAATCCCACCTGGACCCCCTTCCCGAGCCCCCCTCCCTCCCTCCCCAGAAGGAACTGATATGTTAAATTTGAATTTTATCATTCCTGTGTATGTTTTTATACAGTCAGTAAATACGTATGTTTGGGTGCTGAATTTGAACTTCTGGTTAGGAAGGAAATCGAATCCCAGTGTAGATCAGAAGAACATGGACCAGCGTCCCAGGCTAAAAAAGGCTAGAAACAGAAGTCGGCATTTGTGGCTATCCTGTGTTGGAAGAAGGGGAAAGGAATGGGGGATGATGAGGTAAGTCTCATTCCAAAAGCACAGCAAATGAAAGATACACCTCTTATACCTATCGGCAATTCTTTATCACATAAAGGTCTTTAAAGGAATTAGTCAGTTCTTCCTCCCAGTCACCTTGAGAGGTACAACAGATATACTGGTTTCATCTTATACATAAAGAGACCAAGATGCCGAAGAAAGTGAACTGGTCCTTGAACAAAATGGGTTTGAGCAGCAAGGGTCCACTTTTATGTGATATGTGGATTTTTAAATACTTAATTCGAGACAGAGAGAGAAAGCAGGGGAAGGGCAGAGACAGGGAGACAGAATCCCAAGCAGGCTCTGCCCTGTTAGCTCAGGGTCCAGTAGGGGGCTCATCTCACGAACTGTGAGATCTTGACCTGAGCTGAAATCAAGAGTTGGATGCTTAACTGACCGAGTGACCCATGTGCCCCTACATGTGGATTTTTAGATAAATACAGTACAGTACTGTATTTTTTCTTCCTTATGATTTTCTTAAGAACCTTTTCTCTGGCTTATTTTATTGTAAGAACACAATATGTAACACAGATAATGTACAAAATATGTACTAATCGACTTTCTTATCAGTAAGGCTTCTGGTCAGTAGTAGGCCATTAGTAGTTAAGTTCTGGGGGGCATCAAAAGTTAGATGTGGATTTTCAACTATAGGGAGCCACTGTTCCTAATCCCCATGTTGTTCAAGGGTCAACCGTATAATGAACTTGCAGCTACAAAAATAGTTACCAGGAGAACTGAGACAAGAGCCCATTTTCTTGTTTTCATTCTTGGGCCCCAGGCTGTTTCCACTAAACCACACTGCTTCCAAAAATACATGTCAATCTAGAACAAGTCAAACTATAGTTTCAAGTTCCAAAAAATAAAAATAAAAAAAAATTTTAAAAGTTGGGAGAGATCGCAGGGTTAATAGCATTGCTTCAAATCCCACTTGAGTTGGCCTTCCTCAGTTCAAATTAATTGGGTCTCTAATATGTAGATCTGCAAAATCAGGAATGAAAACCATTCATTATCTCCCAGGGCTGCTAGGAGACTTAATCAAGGTCATGTGGATAAAAGCTCCTGGCATTAATCAGAGATGTTCGGTAAATATCATCACCTCCTCTTTTCCCAAATGCTGAGAGCTTGAATATGACAGAAAAACATTTTAGTGTGAGGTTGGTATTTTGGTGGCCTTAGCCACTGACTGGAGCAAACTTTCCACTTTGGTTGTGGTGAGGATGGTTGGAAAGGAAGCTCGAGCCCCCTCCAGTGGTCAGCACCGGTTACAGCATTATGTAGACAGGAGGCTATGGCCCTCTGCAAATGGTCCGAGGCAGTGTGACGACCCTAGAGGCAGAATGTTAGGAGTCCTGGGCTCTCTTTCACCCTCACATGTGGACTCTGCATAGGCGCACAGCAGTTTACTTGTGGGTTCCTTTTCGCATGGATTGTGATTTTTGGTCATTCCTACTTCTTGAGGAATGTGAGAATAAGGTATATGTGGGTGGCTGCTCTAAAAAGAGCACACTACTCTACTTCTGGAGCAGAGAAAGGCTGATTCTTTAGTAAAGGAGTGGAGGGATGTGCTGCAGGCCACTGGATCAATGGTAATAGCCAGTTGCTACCGACTTCCAAAGAATTTTCAAACTTCAAAGACCTGTTAGGCCTATTATGTTTTTTTGGCTTGGAAAGAATAGAACCCATTAACATTTTATTATCCATGTTCTAGGCTAATGTATGAACATCAGCAGGTCTCCAAGGGGAGGGGCACACTGGATATGCCTGGCACCTGATTTCCAACAAGGGATGCTTAAGCTCTTTCTTCCCTTACATACGTCTTGTTGTGGATGTCGATGGCACAGAGGCAGCGAATCACTGATGAGAGTAGGGTCCAGATCCCAAAGGTCCGAGCTTGGAGGCCATTCACTGTATGGTAGGAAAAAGCAAGAGTGTTGAGAGAGTCAGGGGTGAGGTTCCCTCCAAACTCCTCTCACCTCACTGGTGGTTCATGGGAGGCAGGCTGCTAAGCCTGAACTCTCTTTGGCTGGGCAGAGGGGAGGCTCTGGTGCTACACATGGGAACTAGAAGGAATGGAAGGAATTCCAGAATGAGAACGGCTTAGCTCCTCTTAGACCCAACATGTCTACAGTTGGGTGGGGGAATTTCAAGAGGAGAAACCCAACGAAGGGCCCACTTAGGCAATAACTCCTGAATGCAGACGTTTATGCCTCTGCCCTGGAAGCCACTCAGGTGCTGGTGAAGTCCAGCAAGCGTGGGTCAGCGCACGTTTGGGGGAATGTTGCACATAGTGGTCTGTCAATACAAGATGTCTAGGCGGTGTAAGCTTTCAAGGCTGAGGCAGGAGAGGACTCAGAAATCCGGGGGCTTATCTAGATGCTCAGTCTGGTTTTGAAGAGACGAAGTCTTCTCTTGGATCCAGATCTGTATTATTTGAACAAAGGCCAAACCGAGCTGCTTTCCTGTGCACTTTGTACTGGAACAAAACACTGCTTGTTTGGTGTTTGCTGCGGCCACCCTGCTCTTGGTGGCTTTGTTCTGATACCGCTGTACTAAGTATCTTGTCCTGAAAGTATTGATCATAGTCCTCCATAGCAGCTGTTCTTGACCCTGGGTGTTTATTAGAGTCAACTACAGAAGCTTTATCCATTTCTCAAGACCTGGGAATGAGACCAATTAAATCATATTCTCTGAAGGCAGGCCCTGGGCATGAAGTATTTTCTAAAAATCTCTCTCTGGGTTGACTGCAATGTACAGCCATTTATCTAAGGCATCCTGTGGCCAGGAATGCCACAACAGTGAAAGTTTTCCTTTGCTGGTCTACTGAGCAAGAGAAATTGTAAGGGACAAGACTGATAACTGAAAGGTCTGCTAATGTTTATTTGGGCTTTAAGGATTTTCCATCCTTTGGAAAACCAGACAGTGATACCAATTTCATAACCCTGAAGGCCTTTACGTGGTAGTAAGGTGGGAAAAAAATCCCATATGCCAAATATCTAGTGGGCGGCCCTGGAAAGCTGTAATTTTTATAAACAAGTTTGATAGCTTTTCTGATGAAAAGATTGAGGAAATATCTCTAGTTAGTGAGATACAAAAGTGGAGTATCTCACCAGCCCTAACCACACTAGGCCCCAAGTGACATTCTACGGGATGCTCCAGAATACTGTGGTTATCAGCAGAGTACCATGACAGCCCCCAGATTAGGAGGGGGGGAAGACAGTCTCTGCTTCTGGGCTGGAGATAAGACACCCACCTACCCACCCACAGTTCTTTTGCACAGCTATATGCCCTTGAGTGAATCACATGACCCCTGGACTTTTCTCTCTCAATTTAAACTTAAAGGGTCAGACCAAGGGTGCCTGGGTGACTCAGCTGGTTAAGTGTCTGACTCTTGATTTCGGCTCAGGTCATGATCTCACGGTCCCACGTCGGGCTCTGTGCTGAGTGTGGAGCTGCTTAACATTCTTTCCCTCCCTCTCCCTCACTTGTACGTGCTCTCTCTCTCAAAAAAAAAAAAAAGGACCAGACCAGGTAATTTCTGCAATCCTGTGCATCTACAGTCATCAGAAGGCAGTGTTTGAGGGTGAAAAAGTGAACTGTCCCACCCACTCTTCCAGGTTCTTTACTCCTACTGTACTTGAGTTTTGTTCAAAATGAGCCTTAGCCTACTTAGATTCACTTTATGTGGAGACGTTGCAGAAAAATGAGCTAGGTCAGGGCCCAAATCTGGGTTAGCTATAAATGTGACACAGAATTGTCAGCTGCGTGAAATGATCCTGCAGCTCAAACACCACTACCCCACACATCGGTGCAAGGAAGCGCAAGCTGAAATGTGAAAATGGTCTCAGCAGAGAGGCTCAGGAAGCTGGGACAGGCCACCAGGGGCCTTCTAAGCTTCACTTTGGGAGACCAGCTCAGAGGAATGTCGGGTATCATCTCAGGGGCTCGTCACGGTTTGGGAAGACTTTGGTTTTATAACTTCCCATTTGCAACACAGAATATAAACCATTTGGGGCACAACCTAGTTTCTGAAGAGGGCTGAGATAATATGAAAAGCTTCTTTATAGCTTTCTAGTGGGGAATCCCAGAGTCACCAAATAATTCGATTTCCTCACTTGCCCTTGTAATACTTTTTGTATTGCCTGTAAAACGTATAGGGCAGTATAAAATGAATGAAAAGGTATTCAGACAAGCTTGGGGGGAAGAGGGCCAAGTGCTATCCACAAAGTCTATTGTTCCACTGGCTGCCAAAGGTTAGGTTAGCCAGCATCAGAATCACCTGGAAAGTTAGGAAAAACTACACCCTTGGGTCCCATTCAGGAGTGGGGCGAAAGTTTCAGGAAATAAGTTTGGAGAAGAAAACAGGCAGCTGTGCTGTTTGTTCGTTTTTAAATTTCCTAGGTGGTTCTCATGGACGGCCTGGCCTAGGAACCACAATTTAGGCAGCTCCCGCAAAGGAGGCAATTCTCTGACTTCTTACCGAGGTCTGGCTTGCCGGTGTAGAGCTTTTCATAGAGAAAGGTGTGGTCTCGGAAGCTCTGCAGTGTGTTTCCCATGGCTATGATGGACACCATCACCAGCCAGCTTCGTAACACGTTCAAGAAACGGCTCATGACTTCCGGCCAACCCGAGAGGGCTCTTTGCCTTGGAAACAAAGGCAAAAAACGTGAGACAATTAGTCTACTTCAACTATGAGCTCTCTGACTTGTGTAGTTAACCTGTATCCCACTCATGAAGGCTGTACTAAGTTTATCTGGGCAATCACTTTGTGAACTGCTTTCTAAGTCTCTGAGGCTCATCTACCCTCAGTTATCTTGACATATTATTGTTACTTCACCCAAAACCAAAGGGTGCTAACCTTTACCTAGAGTGAAAAAGGCTAAATAATGCCTGGGGCTGGAAATGGTAAACCTAGCCAAAAAAAAAAAAGGGGGGGGGGAAGGAACGGATGAAAAGGAGGTGTACAAATTTTACTATAAATTAATAAAATGGTCTCTTTTTTCTTTAAAGTTTATTTATTTAGAGAGGGAGGGAGAGAGAGAGAGAATCTCATGAACTTGGGGCTTGATCTCACACACCGTGAGATCATGACCTGAGTGGAAATCAAGAGTCGGATGCTTAGCCAACTGAGCCACCCATATGCCCAGTGATAAAATGGACTTCTGAGTAAGACTTATAGAAACCGGTCTCAATATTTAGTTAGACTAATAGTGGTGAATCAACAGTATACTTTGCAATAAGTGACACAGTACTTATTTTTGTCTAAGCAACTTCTCCACAATGTTAGCCTTTTCTCTTGGTTGGAATCAGTCTTTTGCTATCTTTACTCCTAGCCTAGTTTTTTTATGTCATTCTTTTTAAGGTAAGTGGCTCAAAGGTGACTGTAAATCTACCAATGGTTACCTGCCGGGCTATTGATGACAGATCCTTCCAAGCCTTATATATTAGCGTGGAACCTGTGGAGTACGGGCAATATTTACACTCTCAGATTTTTTTCCACTCTGGTTCTCAGGTACATCGGGCTCCATAAGCTAAATGATCTAAAAGTTAAAAATAAATAAGCTGCCGTGACTCGAGAACTAGCAGGAAAATTACACAGAGAACGAAACAGCAATGTTGGTGTTGGGTTGTAAGAGAAAGAGTAACAGCTAACAGTTATTGGGCACTTGGATAGGCCGTGCACTTTGCCAAACACCTAACATACATTATCTCATTTAATCAATCCTTAAACAAGGTGGGTAGGGACTATTCCTATTTCCATTTTACAGATGAGGGCTGGCACAGAGACATTAAGGGATTTGCTTGGTTACACAGCTAACATATGGCAGAGTGGAGATACAAACCATGATCTGTTGGACTCACACTGCAATACTGCCTCCCTGAGAATAGTTTGATGAAGTTTTTTTTTTTTTAATGAAATTTCCATTTTTAAATTTTTTTTTTCAACGTTTTTAATTTATTTTTGGGACAGAGAGAGACAGAGCATGAACGGGGGAGGGGCAGAGAGAGAGGGAGACACAGAATCGGAAACAGGCTCCAGGCTCCGAGCCATCAGCCCAGAGCCCGACGCGGGGCTCGAACTCACGGACCGCGAGATCGTGACCTGGCTGAAGTCGGACGCTTAACCGACTGCGCCACCCAGGCGCCCCGAAATTTCCATTTTTAAGGGAGACAAACACACTATATCCACTTCTGTCTCGAAGCTGTATACAAAGTCCTCACATGGTATACTTTTTGTTTAAAAAAAAATGAACCCTTGAGGAGCAATGATTTCAATCTACTTGGTTTAAATAAAACTCCCGTTAAGAATTTAGTAATAGAACTACTTCTCATCTTCACTGTGGTTTTGTTTTGTTTTTGGCTGCTTTTTTGCTTTCCCCACAGTTTATCTTTTGTCAGGTTAACTCCTTGGGCCTGAAGTGGTGATAAACTATCAGGCTTTTTTTGGTCACTCTGGCAGAAGTTTCAGTGTCTTAGGCTACACAGTTGAAATAGATATTAAAGTCAGCAATGGCCTGACAGTGTGAAGCACTGAAAAGAAAAGAAAAGAAAAAAAGAAAAGAAAAGAAAAGAAAAGCTCTAGAGGAGGAAGCACAAATCCCTCAGGGAATGGTAGATCACAACAGTGGACCTAGTTGAAGTCCAGAGAGAATAGAGCTTTACTGGAGATCACAGGCGTCACAGCATGGGCCAAGATTCCCTCATCTTTCAAGATATCACCCTCCCCCCGCCCCCGCCCCCCCCCCCCCCCCCCCCGCCTCCTTATTTTCTCACCATTCCTCAGTAGGAGACTCGCGCTTTCACCTCCCAGGGTCAGAAAAGCCTGATGGAAGGCCCCATCTTTGAGAGAACTTCTGCCCATCTCACGGAAGCTCTTAGAAATCCCCACGATACCTGATGAGCGCAGAACCTCAGCACTCTTCCGAACTGCTCCACCCATCCCTCTCCCCCAAATTCCCTAAAGCTTTAGGGCCTCCTAAAGCATCCAGCATCTATTCTCAAATTTTCTCCTGGCCCGGCCCGGCAAAGGTGTGGTGTTAAAACTAGTCAGGAGAGAGAGAGAGAGGTTCCTATCCTGCCCCGATCATTCAGCACCTGTGTGACCCTGGGTGAGAAATCTGCAAAATGGAGCTTAAAAAACACCTATCGCAAGGGTTATTGTGAGAATTACATGAGAAAGTGAAGGGTCCTTGCCCTGGGCTAGGCTCATAGTGCCTGCTCATTCCTTCATTGGTTTCCTGAACCTACCATGCCTTCCTCTTCATAGTCCTAGCTCCTCCTTCTCAAGGTCTCTCGAACCCCTTGTCCCCCAGAAGGTTGCCTCCCAGGGATCTTCCTTCCACCCCACCTCCATTTTTCCAGACTCTCCGGATCCTCTCAATCAGATGGCACAAAAATGCCTCCCTCTCTTTTCTCCCCATGTTGCGCCTACCTGGTGACCGGAACCCCAGCTGAGCAGCGGCGGCAGCAGGAAGAGCAGCAGCAGCAAAGATCCAAAACAGCTCCAGCGAGGAGTCCACCTGAGCCATTTGTCCTCGCCCCCGCCCACAGCCCGGCTCCAGGATTGGGTCGTTTCCGTCAGTCTTCGCTCTGATTGGCTGCTCCTGCTTTGCTCGAGCAGGAGATGGGGCGTGAACCCCTTTACTGCCAATCAGCGGGTGCCGCTTCTCAAGGCACCTCCCCTCCCGCCCCCGCCCCTCTGTACCGCTGCTCACGCAGTGAGCCCTCTTCTTGAGCGTGGCGGAAGAACTTCGCGGCTGGAGTCAACCCCTTAGTAGTGGAGGGGAAAAGAGCGGAAAAAACAACTCAAGACTTCTGTTGAGGGCAAAGCTCTGCGCCCGCGCTGCGCCGCGGTGACGAAATTCCTTCGCGCCCGAAGTCGAGCGTTTTCAGCGCGGGGTGGCGGGCGCCTGCGCAGTGGCTCCCAGCGGGCGGTTGCTTGTTGGTTGTTGTAGTAACGGGGGAAGCAGCCGTCGGCGGCGGCCGTGAGCCCGCCTGGGGAAGGAGGAGAGGGTGGTAGGCGCAGAGCGCGGTCCCCGCCCGCCGGCTCCGAGCCATGGGAAGATGAGACAGGTAAACGCCTGCGCCGGGGCGCTTCCCTACCGGAGGGAGGTGAGCTCCCGGGACTGGGCGGGCGCCAGCTGCTGCACTTCCCTCTTGAAGTCTGGGAGCAGCTGTTGGCTTCCGGGCGCGCTAGGCTGAATCGCTGCGGCGGAGTCGCCCCTGTCCTTTCCGTGGGGAGCATCTGAGGACCTACCTGGGATTGGGGTGAACCGGGGGTGGGGCTGAGGGGCTGATCCCTTTAGGGCGAGGACGCTTCTTGAGCGAGTTGTCCTTAATCTTCTTCCGATCTCCGTGTCTCTCTCTACTCTGCTGGCAGCCTGCGACAGGTTTGGCATCCGTTCCTCGCTTGGAGGTCTTGTTTGTTTCGTTTTAATTTAAAGGACTTCCCAACATTTTGGGAAAGATCGGGAAATCCCGTTGGGAATCCCCCGAAGAACGCCTTTGAAGTTATTAGATCGTGCCCATTCCGCTGAAGATCTGTAGGGATCATTATCGGGATCCACGGTTTTTTGTCCTGTTTACGATCTTATATGTGTATATGAATGCATAGAAAAATAAGATTTGCAAAGATCGACATCAGATGATTATCTCTGAGTGATAGGGTTATGGTCATTTAAACATTTTCATTTTCTATATCTGTAATTTCCATTTCAGCCCTAAACACCCAACAAACGTACTTTTTACTATGAAAACATATTTTAAGTTAGAAATATCCTAATTTTAATGCCTTTTCGAGATTCAGATCATAGTTTGTGATTTTTAGTAAGGGAGAATAATTTTTGAGTGTTTGAAAGGACAGTGTTTTTGTTTTTGTTTTTTTCTCCCAGCTATTTATGACCTTGATTCAGGAGAATATATTAATCTTTTAGTTTAGTGGTTGAGTTTGTTTTAGTGGAAACATGAGGGCATTTTACCTGTGTGCTTGTCATAGAGTCTAAAGAAATAATTTCAAGGATCGTAAATCTTGAGTTTTTATTTTTAACCCAGACAGGTTTTTCTAAGCAAGGAGTCTGTTTTAGGCAATCGACTACCTATTTCAGACTTTTCTAAGAGCTAAGTCTTATTAGATTTAGTATGTAAAAGAAAAATGAGAAGCTCAAACTTAATAAGAGCTCTTTATTTTATTTTATTATTATTTTTTAATAGCAGCTCTCTAAATGCACAGAGGACAGACAGTATGTTTGCAAAAAAATTTTGATTTTTGTGGCATTAGTGGGGCACTGTGAGAGAAGGTAAGCTTCCAGAGATTGGGCACCATTTAGGTAAATATTCGTTTTTTTAGACTTGGAAGATTAATAGCAATAACAAACAAATAGACAACCCTGTTGTGTTTCGAATCATTTGGCTTTCTTGCAGGAATCACTGCCACCTAAATTGTTTGATCCAGTGAATCTGCAAGTAAAGGTCTCTGAGGCCCCCCGTCTGCTGACTGCATGACAAACCCTAAAGGAAATGCCAGTCGTGATGGCCCGGGACCTGGAGGAGACAGCATCATCCTCAGAGGATGAGGAGGTGGTAAGCCAAGAGTAAGTAAGAGCAAGCTTGCTTTTGACCCTTTGCCTTTAGGGTGGAAAATAATTCTCTTTTACTTATACCTTCTTTTACCTAGTCCTTCTTTCGGTATAGCCTGACTCTGGTTTTAGTTTCTGACCATGATTTTTTTTTCCTTTTTTTTTTTTTTTTTTTTTTTTTTTAATAACTTATTGTCAAATTGGCTAACATACAGGAGACAGTGTGCTCTTGGTTTTGGGTGTAGATTCTCATGGTTCATCGCTTACATACAACACCCGGTGCTCATCCCAACAAGTGCCCTCCTCAATGCCCATCACCCATTTTCCCCTCTCTCCCCCCCACCCCCCCATCAACCCTCAGTTTGTCCTTTGTATTTAAGAGTCTCTTATTCTAACCATAATCTAATTCAAGATTTTATTAGTTGGTTACCCTTAGCTATCTGAAATGAGATAAGGCTTTGTTTCTGGGCTCAGGAGTGAACATTGGCTCTAGATGTTGCTCTTTGTATACTCTTGATTGGAGCTTGTAACATAGGAGATTTTGATATTTGTAGACATTAAAGCAAAGTAGGCCTCCAAACTCTGTGAGATAGGTTCTATTATTTTCTCAAAAGCTTTTACAACCATAGAATGGTAGTATATAGAGAGGTCAAGTAACTTACCAGAGTAACTGTGGGGCAGTACATTAGAATTCTGTAACCTGTGCTGTGTCCATTGAACCACACTGCTTTCCTGAGTTCTTTTGGGTAAGAGTCAAGTTTTTGACTGCTGGATTCTCATAATAATAATAATGAACGACGGTGATAAGTGCAGCTTATCATTTAGCATAGATGACGGTAAGGGCTTTAACTGATGTATCTCATTTAATCCGAACATGTTATTATTCCCACTTGATGAAGCTCAGCCATGCAAATATCAAAGAACTTTTTCAGGGATTCAGGGGGAGTAAGTGATGGATTGAGATTCAGACCTAGTTTTCCAGGATTTTGAGGCACTTTGCTGTTTTGCCTCCTTTAACATTATTATTTGGCACAGAGGACAAAGAGAGAGTGCGACTCAAAGTTAAGATTCATTTTTAAAGATTCTCTGTGAGTCTCCTTGGGTACTTGTATGCTATGTAACCTGGAAAGTGGGGATAATATCTCCCCGGCTATTTTGTAGAGGTATGATTAGAACCGAATAGAATGATATGTAGGAAACTACTTTATAAATGATGAAGTGCCATACAAATGTTAAGGCATTATTTGTACTGGCTTTAATATTGAATTTAAAGTCGATTTCTTACTATAAAGTAGAAGGTTACATTATTTAATATGACTACAAAAAATTACTGAAACATTCATAGAGCTTTGGAGAGAGGCTTCTCATCACTGTTAGGTCATAGAAAAAATAGAGATTTAACATTATATTTGGGTCAGTTTTATTCAGGATAATTAAATGGATAATTCCCTCTAGTCACTTTAGCTTCTTGTGACTTTTTGCTTCTGTGTGCTGTTGCTTACCTGTTTCACAAAATTTAACTTTTGCTGCAAGCATCAGTCTTTCTGATTTCAAGATTATATAAAAAAATTTTGTTTTTACATTTATTTATTTTTGAGAGACAGAATGAGACAGAGTGCGAGTGGGGGAGGGGCAGAGAGGGAGACACAGAATCCAAAACAGGCTCCAGGCTCTGAGCTCTCAGCACAGAGCTGGATACGGGGCTCGAACCCACAAACCGTGAGATCATGACCTGAGCCGAAGTCGGACGCTCAACCGACTGAGCCACCCAGGCACCCCTCAAGATCATTCTTTTACTTCATGACTGTTTCTTTTATTAGTGGGCTTAAGGGTTGGGCCTGATGAGTATTAGATTGAACTCTATGAAATTGCTGTTTTGACAGATCAAAAACAGTAAAATATTGACAGTTTCAGATGGTTCAACCTAATATTATAGTAGGTACTCAGTAAATACTTGTTGACTGAGTGACTGAATGAAGGAATAAATGGAGACTTTATGCTTTAGATCACCTTGGATCAGGGGTTCTTAACTTTTTTCTATGCCATGTATCCCTTATCAGAATAATATTTTTAGGTGCTTAAAATATATATCATTAAAAATACTACCAATTACATTGAAGGCAGTTATTAAGATTAAAAAACCCAAACTTGTGACACAGTGTAGTGATATGTGCTTTTTCACCGATGCATTAAAGATTATTCATCTGAAACGTGGGTAAGTTAAATTCCATTTTCCAAAGACCGCAGTGTGAAGACCGTTTTTGCCCAGTTTGCACGAGCTCATCACTCTGTCGGGTAGTCTTTGTTAGCATTTATAAGTGGGGAATATTGGGAAGCATCTTGTTTGTCTGGACCACCACTGTGATGTGTCACCATTTGGCAGCTGACTGATTGCTTTGTGGGACCTACCAAATTGTTGTCCAGCTTCATGTCGGATGAGGAAGACTGACCACAGGTGATCTCGTGGCAAGGTTAATAACTACTTTAAGTGATAAATGTAAATGATATTTTTAGGTATCTGCAACCCCTGTGCGATATGGTAGAAAAAATCTCTAATTTCAGACAGACTCAAAGACACAGATGATGCTCGTACCACTGGGCTAGGTTGCCCACCTTCATAGTTGAGAAAGGTTAAGTTTCTAGTAGAAGGTAGTGAAAATACAGGTGTCATTCCCCATCCCAATCCAATTTCATGGGTTTTTTGCTCTTCTTCCTTTCAAACTCCTGTTGACTTTTGACTGTTAATGTTCCAGCAGCTCATGTCTAACTATCAGACATTTTATACTTTAGGAATCTTAAGCCAGTCTTGTTCACACTTGGAGTGATACGCTTTCATTTTTAAAGTTTTGGAAGTTATAAGGCCATAAATCATCTAAGGGCGTTGATTTAATCCAAAGATGTATCTCCATGGCCATCTCGTCGATGTGCTCAGATCCCAAGGCTGTGTTAAAGAGTTCATGCCTGGCAGTCCTGGACCTCAGGGCTAGAAACTGTCCAGGCAGTCCTTGTTTTGCATTATTTCAAATAGTGAATTTAAAGGGGCTATTTTTCTGTATTTTGCTAGATTTAACTGTAGATGTGGAAGGATTAGATACAAGGTTTCTTAAGGCACTAAAAAAATAATTTTAATTCCTATCATAAAAGCCAGCTTTATATCAGTTCGTCAACATACACGTGGGGAAAAAAAGATCATCGACAGATGATTATACAGTGAGTACTATAGGAATTCCGAGAAAGAAGGCGTCATTGTGGGGCTGGAGGAGGTGGGAAAGGCTTTATGGAGATGGTGAGATGAACTGGGCCTTAAGGGTAGGGCTAAATGAACAGAAATGACGAAGGCATTTCCAGCAGGGGCACTGGTATGAATAAGGCATAGAAGCTTTGAATTATGTAGGCTAGATCCCAGGAGTAAATAATATATATGCCTCATGAAATTGTTTTTTAAGAACCAAGACGTTGTTAAGCTTTCAGTAAAGTGAACCTTCAAACCTTCTGCTTCGGTAATCATCCAAGTCTTGTGTTCGTTCATGTCTCTAAGAGCGTATTTTCTTAATGTATACCTTTTTCTGGTGTGAATGAAAATTTAAAGTCCCGATTTTCAGTTTCCTAACCGTTTTGAATCTTTTGCCTTTAGCACCACCTGGCGGGAGCATGCTTTTAAAGACGACATAGCGTCTGCCTTAAGTGTGTTTTAGTTGACCTGCTGAATTCATTACGTGTCTGCCACCTCTTTTCTCTTTTCATAGGTTGTGAGTGGAAGGATTTCTCCATCAGGGATTTGGTTTTCCACAAACAGCATAGTTAGGGCGTTGGCTGTTCTTAGCCTTGTATGTGTTTCTTGAGTTCCTGACTCTTGTCACGCGTTTTAACTTGGAGCAGTGATCCATTGTTTGTAAGCGGGAAGGCAGAGTGGTGCCAGTTTGTAGCTAGTGCTAGATTCACAAGGAACTTTGCATCATTTCCAGAGTTTCTGTCCAAGACTTTGCTGTTTAGGCTGCCTAGTTTTTCTCTCTCCTCCGACTTAGAAATATAGTAGAAAAATTACAGTTGGAAGAGATCCTAGGAATCATCTGGCCCCGTGCCCACCTTTTACAGGTGTTTAAGATTAAAAAGCAAGCAAACCACAAAAAAATCCTTCTTGCTAAAAAGTGCCCCTGATAAATACCTTTTCTTACAAATGGGCACTGCACCCAAGTCAAAAAGTAGGAGCAGTAAGCATCCACATTCCATTTCTAGAAAACAGGAAATGAACTAGGTACGGTGTTCTTTGCTTTTTTGCTAAAACACTTTGGCAGCTCATCCAAAGTCTCAAGTCTGCCTGGCAGCCTGTGCATTCAAAATGGGCATCTTTTTAAACGTGGGTTGGGAGGGTCTGACTTGGCTCTGAGATCTGTAGTGTGACCTTTCTTAAAGAGGTGTGGTCATGTAAGTTTTTGAGAGCGGCCCAAATTTTGGCTAAATGGATCTTATTCTGTTTAAGGAATTGATTAGTTTAGGTTCCCAAACTGTTAGGTTTAAGTTGTTCCATATACGAAACATCACTGAAATGTGATTAGGGAGATGGAAACAGGGAAAGAGCCCAGGCAGACACTTGAGTTCAGGTACGTCTTCTCTTACTTAACCAGCTGTGTGGCCTTCAGCAAATCACTTACCCTCTCTGAGACACCCTTTTTTCCCCCCCAGTTCCTAGTGTGGGTAAGAGGATTAAGTGAGATAGCATATGAAAGCTCTTATTCCTGGCACATAGTAGGGACTCGGTCATTTCTTTCCCTCCTAACTCCTTGCACAAAGGAGGTTGAAGATTTTCCTAATCTTTGAGTAAATGTACATCTGTCTGAGATTGATTAAACAGAGATTTCCTGAGGATAGAGGAAGAGAGTAAAGTCAGAGATCCTTTTCTGGAGAGAAATATTACTCCATTTTGTATAGGCTTGCTTTAAAATACGTGATTTTAATTGGAGCGCTTGTATTAATTTTGGGTTCCTGGCTCAGAATCTTAGGATGCGTCATCAAATTGGCTTAAAAAGGGACTGTAGAGTATAAAAGGGTATATAAATTATTGTGAATGCTGTATATTAGTTAGGATTCTTTATGTATGCTGGGGATTAAAACATAAATTGTCTTAAAAAAGGGAATTTATTTTTTTATTAAAAAATTTTTTTTCCCGCTCTCCCCCATAAAGGGAATTTATTAACCCATATTCGGGAAAGACTTGATTCTGCAGCTCCCCGTTTGCTTCTCAGGATTTCGCGTCTCTCATTCCTCAAATGAGGTTTTCACTGACTTCCTCCTTTACTGACAGCTCCAGGCTCTTCTCTCAAGGACACAAAATGACAGTTGTACTTGGAGACCTCATTCTCTTACACCGTCAAGGGGAAGAAGCCATCTCTCCTGCAGCTGCTGTAGAAGAGAAAGGAAGCAGCTTTCTTCTAGAGGGTCTCACAACATATCTTCTGACACTCACCGGCTCCAGTGGGTTTATGTGCTCATCCCCGATCCAGTAACTAGAACTGAGGGGTGAAGGCCCTGAATGGCTGAGGCCAATCAAAGCCCGTCCCTGGAGCAGGGAGGGAGTTAGTCGTAAATAGAACACATGGCTAAGAATGGGAGATGAATGGTTTCCCATAGGGCATTTGGGGTTCTTGTTCCAGGCAGAGGGAAAGTTGCTAAGCAGCAAACCACAGCGATCTGCGTCAGTGGTTAATTCAGACTTGGAGCTGTCAGTTAATGAAAACCTTTTGTTACGGCTGTAGGGATCATCCGTGTATCATGTGGACCGGAGGCTGCAGGAGAATTCCAGTTTTGGTATTCCATGCTGAGGCTATTCTGACAAAGGACAACAATATTCGAGTAATTGGCGGTAGGTATGACGTCCCCCCACAGAGGGCAGGGCTGGGCATGGCCCCTGTACCCTTGTCTTGCAGAAGTTGATATCACATGTAAGTAGGAAAAGGGCCTTGGTCACAAGAAAAATGTAGCAGTTTTTTTTTTTTTTCATGCTCGAAAGGATTATTTGTAATTTCTTAAATTTTCTGCATTTTAAGTTGCTTTTCTTCTTTGAACTTTGTCTTCAGAATTATGCGTATGTGCGTTATTGTTATTCTTTGTGGTAAAATATACAAAACAAAATGTACCCTTCTAACCATTTCAGAGTGTACAATTCAGTGGCGTTTAGTACACTCACACTATTGTACAACCCTCACCACGATCTAGTTCCAGAACGTTTTTCATCATCCTAAAGTAAACCCTGTATCCATTAAGCAGTCACTCCCTATTACCCCTTACCCCAGCAACTAGTAACTGCTCATCTGCTTTCTGTCTCTAGCGATTTGCCTGTTCCGGACATTTCGTACAAATCCGCTCAGACAGGATGTAGTCTTCTGTGTCTGGCTTTTTTCACTTAGCTTTTTAAGGTTCATCCATGTTGAAGCATGTATCCGTACCTCATTCCTTTTCATGAAATGCCATATTTTGTTTATCCATTCATCAGTTGATGGATCAGTTGGTGGTTGTTTCCACCTTTTGGCTCTTGTGAACAGTGCTGCTCTGAAGATTCATGTATGAGTTTTTGTTTGGACACCTGTTTTCAATTCTTCTGGGTCTATAGCTAGGAATGGAATGCTTGATCTTAGGGTAATTCTATGTTTCACTTCTTAAAGAACTGCCAAAGGAGATTCCATAGTGTCTACACAGTTCTGCATCAGTGATGTAGGAGGGTTCCATTTTCTCCACATCCTCACTGACAATTGTTGTTTTCTGTTTTTTAGATGATAGCTGTATTAGTGGGGGTGAAGTGGTATCTTACTGCGGTTTTGATTTTTATATCCCTAATGACTAATGACATTGAGCATCTTTTCATGTGCTTCTTGGCCATTTGTATATCTTCTTTAGAGAAACGTCTATTCAAAGCCTTTGCCTATTTTTGATTTGGGTTGCTCGACTTTTTGTTGTTGAGTTATGAGTTCTTAAACATTCTAGATACTAGACCCTTATCAGATACACAATTCCCAAATTCTTCTGCTAGATGGATTCGCTAGTGAATTCTATCAAACATTTAAAGAATCAACACCACCAATCCTTCTCAAACTCTTCCAAGGAAGAGGAAGGAACTCATTATATGAGGCCAGCATTACTCTGATACCAAATCCAGAATAAGACATCACAAGAAAACAAAACTACAGTCAAAATCCCTTATGAATACACATGCAAATATCCTCAACAGAATACCAGCAAAGCAAATCAAGCAGCATATTAAAAGGACTATACCGTGACCAAGTGGGATTTCTCTCAGGAATACAAGGATGGTTCAACATACAAAAGTCAATCAATGTAACATACCATGCTAATTTCACTTCGTCTTTCCAACCTGGATGACTTTTCTTTCTTTCTTTCTTTCTTTCTTTTCTTTCTTTCTTTCTTTCTTTCTTTCTTTCTTTCTTTCTTTCTTTCTAAGTTTATTCATTTATTTTGAGAGAGAGACAGACAGAGAGCGGGTGAGGGAGGGGAAGAGAGAGAGGGGGAGAGAGAATCCCAAGCAAGCTCTGCACTGTCAGCACGAAGCCTGACACAGGACTCGAACCTACTAACTGCGAGATCATGACCCGAGCCGAAAGCAAGAGTCAGAGGCTTAACTGACTGAGCTACCCAGGTGCCCCATTTTTATTTATTTATTTTGAGAGAGAGAAAGAGGGAGAGAGAGAATCCATCTAGTCTGGGCTTTTCTTTATTGGGAGGGTTATTCCTGATTCAACCTCTACTTGTTATGTATGTATTCATATTTTGTATTTTGTATTGAGTCAGTTTTGGTAGTTCATGTGTTTTTAGTTTTTGTCCATTTAGTTTATCTTATTTGTTGGCATATGAATATTCATAGTATGTATTTATTTATTTATTTATTTCATAGTATTCTATAATCCTTTTTATTTCTGTAAGGTCAATAGTAATGTCCCCATTTCATTTCTGCTTTTAGTAATTTGAATCTCTTTTTTCAAGCTAGCTAGAGGTTTGTCAATTTTGATCATTTTAAAGAGCCAACTTTTAATTTTGCTTACTTTCTCTATTGTTTTTCTATTCTCCACTCTTCTTTGATTTTCAGTAGTGCTCTGACTCCTGGGTTAGCCTGTAGTTTGTCTTTAGAGGTTACAGTACCATGGATCAGAACTGTTGTGTGATATAGTGGAAAGAGTCTGTACATGGGTTCGTAGTTACTGGTTCAAATCCCAGCTTTGGTATTTACTAGCTGTGAATCTGGGGCAAATCACTTAAACTCTCTTGACCTGTTTTATTATTAGTGAAGTGGAGATCATAGCTACCTTGCAGGCATTGTAAGAATTGATGAGATCATTTAATATTTGGCACATAGTAGGCACTCAAAACTTGTGCTACTTAATTTCACTTGTTGAACAGGATCTGTTCTAGTTTGAAATGACTTTAAGGTCTGTCCTTGCACCATAATAAGCTAGGAGTTCAGAGGACAGTGAACACCTGCTTCTGGGATTTGAATCCTCCTCCCTCCCCAAGGGTCTTGTTCTAATCCCTTCAGCAAGTTGCTAGGTTACCACTTAAAGGGATATGGTTCATTCATGTTCTCTGAATTTGGAAGAACTAAAGATTTGCTAACATTTTCAAAGAAACTCCCTGTCATCATGATTGGAATTAAAACATCAAAGGCGGGTACAAACAACAGAAGTAAATAATCTCCCCCAAACATACTTCTTTTGGTCTGCTTGTCACATACATGCATCTCTGTATGCCATGGCAATAGGCAGACCCTTCCTTTTTTAGAGTATCCAGGGTTTACTGGGAATTAGTATCCATCAGTGTTGTCATTCCATTATTCAACCAGTCCCTGCGTTTTTAGAACGTATATGTCTTTTTTCTCCCTTTCCACATACTTGTGATTAAAGAAAAGGCCACTGAACTTTTTTCTCAAACTTTGTTTTCGAATTTTCTGTATCTTCCCAATTCTTTGAGATATCATGATTTTTTGCACAGTCCTTTATGAAAAGAACAATTTGAATGAGTTTTCTAGTTGCTGCCTCAGATTTCTGAATTGTTAAATTCTCTGGGTCCTTTTTTTTTTTTTCTTTCTTAAATAGCTGACATAGATCTGCTCAGATCATAATCCTGTGTTTAAATCCCCTTGAGAAGTTTCTGGGGGATTAGTTATCTTCTGTTGATCTTAAAGTGTTAGATGCCAGTCTTATTTTTTTCTGTTATCTGTTAAATGTTTCATTGTATTTATTGTTAATACTTTTTGTACAATATTGCTGTATTCCAGAAATATATTTTTTCCTTACTATATCCATTTTTTTTCAAAATTGTATATACTTTGAACATGTGAATGGATTGCATTTTAGAGACAATAGAGATATTTGCAGTTTAAGGTAATCCATTCCGAAGGAAGCATCATTTTTTTTTAAATTTAACTAATTAATTTATTTTATTTTATTTTTGAGAGAAACAGAGCATGATGGGGGGAGGAGCAGAGAGATAGGAAGACACAGAATCCCAAGCAGGCATCAGGCTCCAAGCTGTCAGCATAGAGCCCAACACGAGGCTCGAACTCACAAATCACAAGATCGTGACCTGAACCGAAGTCAGACGCTTAATTGACTGAGCCGCCCAGGTGCCCCAGCATCGTTTTATAATTTGTCTCTGAATTTGTCAGGTTCCTCAGTTTGCAAAATGTCAGTTTGCATTTGTGTAGACTAGCACTGTCCAATAGAAATATGATGCAAGCTAGATATGTAAGTTTTCCAGTGGCCTTATTAAAAAAAAATAGAAATAGGTGAAATTAGTTTTAATAATATATTTTATTTTGGGGCATCTGGGTGGCTCAGTTGGCTAAGTGTTTTGCTCAGGTCATGATCTCATGGTTCGTGAGATCAAGCCCCACGTTGGGCTCTGCACTGACAGCATGGAACCTGCTTAGGATTCTCTCTCCCTCCCTCTCTGCCCCTCCTCTGCTCATGTGCAAGTGTGCTCTCTCTCAAAATAAACTTTAAAATATATATATTTTATTTAATACAAATTGTCATTTCCACATTTACTCAATATAGAAAAATCATTAAGATATTTGACATGTATGGGACACCTGGGTGACTCAGTCAGTTAAGCATCCGACTTTGGCTCAGGTCATGATCTCGCAGTCTGTGAGTTTGAGCCCCATGTCGGGCTCTGTGCTGACAGTTTGGAGCTTGGAGCCTGGTTTGGATTCTGTGTCTCCCTCGCTTTTTGCCCCTCCCCAGCTTGTCCTTTGTATCTCTCTCTCTCTCTCAAAAATAAATAAACATTAAAAAAAAGAAAAAGATATTTGACACGTAGTATGTATTTTACACTTAGAGTGCATCTCAGTGTGGTGCAAAATATATTTCATCACAAATATTTAGTCTGTGGTTAGATTTTACACATATTATAATTGAAAAAGTAAATTCATATGTTCAAGTTCCAAACACGTTTTCCAGTAATTGAATCAGATATCAGTTTTCCAATTTAGATTAATAAAGTTAAATAACGTTGAAAATTCAGTTTCAAAAGGTCACACTAGTTATATTTCACGTGCCCAGTAGTCATACGTGGCTAGCGGCTATACCATGTTCAACAGTACAAGTGTAGAGCTCATTTTGTGACAGTAAGGCAAAGCTACACTGTGTTGCCATTGAGAGGATTACTCTTCAATTCTAGAAGTAAAGAACGTCAGTTTTATCTTCCTTCTAGTTTCCCAGGCTATTTTTGACCAAACTTCTTAGGGCATGTCCTCACTCCCTGGGTGCTTCTGTACTGACAGTTAGATTATTGGTTCCTTGTTTTAGTTTGCTGCGCTGCTGTCTGTCAGTCCTGGAATTTGCCAGGAGGCCTGGCACTGTGGGTTGCCCCTGATACACACGTGAGTGGTTGGAGAAGAGGAAAATTCCACGGTCTTATGGTGCATGCTTAGAGGCTCAGATATCAGATGTTAGGCAGTTCGCTAGTAGGATCATATCACGCCCTGCTTCTTTTTATGTGAAAGGAAATATGGATAAGGGAGTTGTTTCTTGGACAGTTGGGGGCTGGCTCAGTTTATAGTTGCAAGCCTCCGTTTGACTTTTGCCATGGGAGCAGAGCCCTGGGTTGCCAGGTTTTTCAAACGAAGCCCAGAAATCTAGATTTTTATATGAATTCTTTCTGTTTTAAAAGGTTAGTGACTAATTCAGTTTTATGTTTAAAACACCACAAAGAATGAACGAACCATGTCTGCAGGCTGGATGGGTTTGGCCCTTGGGTCACCAAAATATAACCTCTGGTCTAAAATACACTGGTAATCAGCATCATTGGACACAGAACATGAATGTGAGTTAAAATCCCCGGCAGTCACACTTGCACCCTATCTTTCTTGCACTCCCCTTTCGGAGCATGTGCAAAGTATTGGAGTTGGCTTATAGTTAGCTGGTATAGATTAGAGGAAGTTGGTCACTGCTTACTACTTACATACTGTGAGCGGTCACTGAGTGTAGTGATAATGGCATTTTTCTTCCGTGTTAGGAAAAGTGGGAGAAAGAGTATAAATAGCATTTTAATTAAAAAAAAATTTTTTTTTTGATGTTTGTTTATTTTTGAGAGAGACAGAGACAGAATGTGAGTGGGTTGGGGCAGAGAGAGAGAGGGAGACACAGAATCTGAAGCAGGCTCCAGGCTCCGAGCTGTCAGCACAAAGCCTGACGCCGGGCTCGAACTCACGAGCTGTGAGATCATGACTTGAGCCGAAGCCGGATGTTCAACCGAATGAGCCACCCAGGCGCCCCGCATTTTTATTTTTAAATTTGCTGCATAAAATGCATAATTTATTATGTAATACTATGTGTTAATAGCTACTTTGCTACATATTTACTTTTTTACTCTATAAAAATTTTTACTTGGTAAAAATTTATGCTGCTGTGTAGCAACGAGTGTTATAAAAGCTTTGTGTGTGTTAACTGAACTACCCCGTGAGGTAAGTACCTTTATTACCGACCCCATTTTACAAGTGGGGAAACTGACCATGGAGAAATCATTTGTTCATGATTGCAGGCAGGAAGTGGTAAAGCCAGGATTTGAACCCTTGGCAGTTACACTGCAGAGACAGACTCTTTCTCTTATTGCTCCTCCTCCTTCCCCAGTGCCCAGGTGGTCATTCTCCGTTTTTCCGCACACCTTCCTGACTGCCCTCCCCGTGGTCTGGCACCGTGAGGCCCGCAGTGCCGAACCGGTGCGGCATCAGGTGCGCTTCCGGTCTCTGGCGTTGATGATCCTTTGGCTTTTGCATGCGCAGAAATGGAGATGTTGGGGATCACAGTTATAATGAAGAGACCAGATTTTCTTTCACTTTCTAAACATTCAACCTAGAAAAATTAGAAACCTCTCAACCAGCTGTAAGAACAGTACATTGAATGCATGTATAGTGTTTCCCCGTGCTCACCAACTATTAACATTTTGTCTCCCTGTACCATTTGAGAATTGGTTCAAGTACTTTATGCCATAATATCTTGTTTAGCAATGTATCCCTAAGGGCAGGGCGTCCTCGGTATAACCACAGTACTGAGGTGACATTCAGGAAATCTGTCACTGGTAAAGTACTTTTATCTAATATACAGTGCTAATGCACATTTCCCTAGTTGTTCCCATTTAGACCTTTATTTATTTATTTATTTATTTATTTTTAATTTTTTTTTTAATGTTTATTTATTTTTGAGACAGAGAGAGACAGAGTATGAACGGGGGAGGGTCAGAGAGAGAGGGAGACAACAGAATCTGAAACAGGCTCCAGGCTCTGAGCTGTCAGCACAGAGCCCGACGCGGGGCTCGAACTCACGGACCGTGAGATCACGACCTGAGCCGAAGTCAGACGCTTAACCGACTGAGCCACCCAGGCGCCCCAATTTAGACCTTTATACTACTTTTTTTTTCTAAAGTCTAGGATGAAGTCAAAGATTGTATTTACTTTTCATATTTCTCCTTTAACCTCCCGGGCTTTTTTTTTTTTTTTTTTTTTTTTTTTTGTCTTTCATGGCATTGACAGTTTTAGAGATTCCAGACTAGTTGCTTTGCAGATGTCCTTACGTTTGGGATTGTCTGATTGTTTCTCCATGTTTAGATTCAGGTTTAAAGTTTTGTAGGACTATCACATAGTGTATCTTCCTCAGTGTATTACGTTAGGAAGCATGTGATATAATTGTATTGCCTTGTTGGTGGTGGCAAGTTTCATCATTTTTTAAAAAATATTTATTTATCTTTGAGAGGGAGAGAGAGAGAGGGCGTGAGTGGGGGAGGGACAGAGAGAGAGGGAAACACAGAATCTGAAGCAGGCTCTAGGCTCTGAGCTGTCAGCACAGGACCCAGTGTGGGGCTGGAACTCACGAACTGCGAGCTCCTGCCCTGAGCCGAAGTCGGACACTTAACCTACTGAGCCACCCAGGGTGCCCCTCATCATTTGGTTGAGAATAGTGTTCACCAGATTACTTCATTAGAAGTTTTGTTTTGTTGTTTTGTTTGCTTTGTTACAAGCATTCTCTGGAATGATATTTTGAGATGCATGAATATCCTGTTTCCCAAGTCTCTCACCCATTGGTTTCCACTGATTTTAGTCTGAACCTCTTCCTCTTACAGTTTTTGTGAAATACTAATATTCTGTTTCTTTCCTTTTACATTTATTAGCTGGATTTTCTGTAAAGAACTTTCCCTCCTCTGATAGGCAGAATAATGGTCCCGCCCAAAGATGTCCACCCCCTAATCCCAGAACCTATGAAAATATTACCTGACATAGCAAAAGAAAATTGAACTTTTAGGTGGATTTAAGGTTGCTAATCAACTGACCTTCATCACAAGGGTCCTTTAAAGTGGAAGAAGGAGGCAGAAGAGGAGTCAGATTGACGCTGCGTGAGAAGGACCAGACCCTTCATTGCTGGCTTTGAAGATAGAGGAAGGGCACCAAAAGCCATGGAATGGGGGAAGCCTCTAGAAGCTGGAGAAGGAAAAGAAATGAGCCTATAGAAAGAGTCTGTAGAAAGGAATGCAGCCCCCCTCTTGCCTTGATGACATCTGTGTCAGACTTCTGACATAAGAAATATCAGACAACAAATTTGTGCTGGTAAAGCCATCAAGTGGGTGGTAGTTTATTACAGGAGCAGCAACGGAAAACCAGTATACCTTCTTACCAGTGTGGACTCATGGGTTCTTTTTTTTTTTTTTTTTTTTTAATATAAGTGGATTATACTCTATCTCTGTCATAATTCATTTTTATTTTCAAATTGTCTTAAATTTGGCCATTGAGATCCTTGGGATCCATTGGGATCCATTGAGATCCTTGTGACATGTTCCCAGTCAGTTTTTGAGCACTTTCCTCTCTTTGGGCATAACAAGATATTCCAGGCCTATCTTGTGCTTTCCCTCGCCAACTTGGAATCAGAAGACAAACTCTTAAGCAGTGCACTGTACTGTTTCTTAAATTATTCTCTGCGCTGGAGTGAAGACATGACTCTGAAGTGTTTTTCTTATAACCATATTGCAAAGACAACATAATAGTGATTGATCATTGGGAAAATCCTGTGACTGGGCTTTAGAAGTTTGCCACAAGAATGAGAAGTATGGAGTGTCTGGTCTTTTCATTCCCGTCTTCCTGCGTCTGCTCTGCATGGTGTTCTTGCCAGGGCTGGGCAAGTAGCAGCAGGGATTTATGGATATTTTCACATAAATTCATAAAAAGATAGGCTTATCTTTGACTGGAGAGGCTGAATTTGGTTCTAAGGTCTGTCTATAAGTTTCTGTATTACACTCATTCAGAAATTGTTCACTGTGCAGTCTTTTTCGAAAAATGATTCTATAGATGTGGTGCCTGGCTGGCTCAGTTGGTGGAGCGTGTGACTCTTCATTTCAGGGTCGTGAGTTTGAGCCTCACCTTGGGCATAGAGATTGCTTAAGAAAAAAATAATTTAGGAGAGGCACGTGGGTGGCTCAGTCAGTTAAGTGTCTGACTCTTGACTTTGGCTCAGGTCATGATCTCATGGTTTGTGAGATTGAGCCCCACGTTGGGCTCTGCACTGACGGTGTAGAGCCTGCTTGTGGTTCGTTCTCTCTCCTTCTCTTTCTGCCCCTCCTCTCTCATGCTCGCTCTCTCTCTCTCTCTCTCTCTCTCAAAATAAATAAATAAAAACTTTAAAAAAGAAAAATAAAAAAAAATTTTTTAATTGTGCTGTAGAATTCTTAGCTAATTTTTTCAAACACTTTGTGGTGGTGCGTAGAAAAAGATGGCATTTAGTGGGCCGGAGTAAAATTTAGTCTTTGGAGATGTGTAGAAATCTCACATGATTGCAGACTTTAGTCTTAGGGGTCAAAAGCACAGAATGCGTATGGGGCCTGGCAGGTAATGTGAATGAGTGAAGGGACCATGAGGGGACTGTGCTGAACTAGACCCTGTGAACCTGTCCTGAAGGGAGCACTCACCCTTCCTCAGTGGACTCACCCTGGTAGAGAGAGCGAGCCCAGGGTTGCCAGGGTTTTCAAGAGAGCCCAGAATTCGAGATTTTTAAATGAATTCCTCCAATTTCAGAAGGTTAGTAATTCAATTTGTTTTTCGTTCTTTTCTTTTTTCTTTTTTTTTTTTTTTTTTTTTTGTGGTGGGGGGAGAGGGACAGAGAGTGATTAGAGAGAGAGAGAGAGAGAGAGAGAGAGAGAGAGAGAGAGAGAATCTTAAGCAGGCTCTGCACTCATCATGGAGCATAGTATCTACTTGGCAGTTCACTGGGCCTTTGTGCCTCCTGCAGAAAGCCTGGCTCGGAGCCTCCTGAGGTGGGGTCCTCACGCTGATACCGCGAGAGAGGCAACCAGTCCCGTGGTGGGCTCTGTTCCATTGTTGCTTTATTCTTGGTTACCTTCTGTGACGGTTCACGTAATGTGTCAAGGACTCCTGGCTCAGTCTCATGACCGTAAGATCACCACCTGAGCTGAAATTGAGAGTTGGACGCTTAACCGACTGAACCACCCAGGCGCCTCAATAATTCAATTTATTTTTATTTATTATTCTTATTTTTTAATTTAGGTGTTTGAAAGTCTTTTTTTTTTTTTTAATGTTTATTTATTTTGAGAGAGAGGGAGCAAGAGCGTGCGCACATGGGTGGGGACAGGGCAGAGAGAGAGAGAGGCAAAGAGAATCCCAAGCAGGCTCTGCCCTGTCTGTGCAGAGCCTGATGTGGGGCTCAATCTCATGAACCATGAGATTATGACCTGAGCGGAAATCAGGAGTCGGACGCTTAACTGACTAAGCTCCCCAGGCGCCTCAGGGTGCATCTGGCGCCTGAACAGGGATATGAGCTCCGGACCCTCAGATTACAAGTCTGATGCTCTACCGACGGAGAGACCCAGGCTCAATTTGTTTTTAAAGCACAATGAGAAGTTAACAAACAATGTCTGCAGATTGGTTTTGGCCCTGGATTGCCAGTTTATAACCTCTGGTCTAAGATATACTGGTAATCAGCATTATTGCACACAGAGGACTGTCTAGAGCAGGGGTTCTTAACCTTTTTGTGCAGTGGACCAAATGTGCAATGGCAGTGTAAGGAAGCCTGTGGGCCTCTTCTCAGCATAATGGTTCTGAAGTGTATAGAAAATATATAGGAGTCTAAACAAAATCAATTGTATTGAAATGTAATTATCAAAATATTGTATAAAAGGTAAATTTGTGACATATATGCATTTTTATTAGTGCATTAAATAACATGGTCTGCTAGGAGGTTTGTTAACTGCCATAATTTTTATATATTGTGAGAAATGACATTTTCAGATAACTGTAACAATTGTACAATAATATTAAAACACCTGGTACCTATAGGTGGCAAGGTCACGGGTATTGCTAACATTCCGTTTTGTGCCTACATTTGTAATTGAAGATAATGTTAAATTTCAACTAGTAGTGAGAACAAAGATGCCATTTTGTCTTCCATCTATTTTTAATAACCCGCAGCAAATGTCAGGTTAAGAACCCTTGGTCCACAATAATAGTAGCCTACTTAATAATAGCATAAGGGGGGCGCCTGGGTGGCTCAGTCGGCTGAGCGTCCCGACTTCAGCTCAGGTCACAATCTCACGGTTCGTGGGTTCGAGCCCCGCGTCGGGCTCTGTGCGGACAGCTCAGAGCCTGGAGCCTGTTTCAGATTCTGTGGCTCCCTCTCTCTCTGACCCTCCCCCGTTCATGCTCTATCTCTCTCTGTCTCAAAAATAAATAAACGTTAAAAAAATAAAAATAAAAAAAAAATAATAATAGCGTAAGGGTAGTAGTACAATGTTACCGAGTACAGTTAAGCAAGCCACAATCTCACAGTTTTATTTTTGTCTCTACAGTTAACTTTTTGGTTACTGAATTTGATTCTGTGTTTTTCTCTAGAACGTTATCATTTGTCTTACAAGATTGTGCGAACAGATAGTCGCCTGGTACGCAGCATTCTGACAGCCCATGGATTTCATGAAGTAAGCTCATTTTTACTACCTCACCTGATCTGCTCTAAAACTGAAAATCCTAGAGATCCAACCTGACGACCAGTTAATAGGGCAGCTCTAGAGGGTACTTGGGAATCTATGCTTAGTGATGATGCAGAGCTTATGTTGAATTTCTGAGTGGATTTACCAGTTTCTCCTTGAAATGCATGGAAAACATTTTCACAAGATTCCTTCCCCCCCGCCCCCCCTTCCTCCCTTCTTCTCTCTCTCTTTTTTTAAACTAAAAACTCCAAACGTTTTTCTTGCTATGATTAGGCTTGGGGTAGAGACAGAGCTGCCCATAGGGAATGGTCTGATACTGAATTAAGATTCTTTGATGGCAAGCAACAGAAGTAGATTCTGCCTAATTTCAACCCAAAGAGGGCCCCCTGGGTGGCTCGGTCGGTTAAACGTCTGACTTCAGCTCAGGTCATGATCTCATGGTCTGTGGGATTGAGCCCATGTCGGGCTCTGTGCTGACAGCTTAGAGCCTGGAGCCTGCTTTGGATTCTGTGTCTCCCTCTGTCTCTGCCCCTCCCCTGCTAGTGCTCTGTCTCTGTCTCTCTCAAAAATAAATAAACGTTAAAAAAATAAATAAATAAAGGATTTGTGGGTAAGTTATGCACAGGATGCGTAGCAGAATCAGAGGAAGAGGTGAAAAGGCAGGCCTTTGTAAGGAAAGAGACTAGAACAGCTCCAGGGATCTGGGAATAGGAATCTTAGGGACTGTCTTTTCGAGGCACTGCCATAGAAGTGACTCAACTCCATTCATTGTCATTGTGCCTTTCTCCACTGAAGACTGGAGATAGTATGACTAGTCCAGCTTGGGCCATGGAAGTGCTCCTTGCAGGGGGTCAGGGGGTGACTGGCAGTCTTTTTTTTTTTTTTTTAACGTTTATTATTTTTAAGACAGAGAGAGACAGAGCATGAATGGGGGAGGGTCAGAGAGAGGGAGACACAGAATCTGAAACAGGCTCCAGGCTCTGAGCTGTCAGCACAGAGCCCGACGCGGGGCTCGAACTCACAGACCGCGAGATCATGACCCGAGCCGAAGTCGGCCGCTTAACCGACTAAGCCACCCAGGCGCCCCGACTGGCAGTCTTTTAAAACCAAATGGTATGTCATTCCCAAAGAAAATTAGGAAAATTGGGATATTGATATTAAAAGGGACAGGCAAAAATGCTGGACTGATTTACACTGTAGATATTTTGAGAAGATTGATAATAGTCTGGTTCCTAGCTCCTTATCTTAGGTTGAGGTCTGAGGTAGACATTTTGTGAAAGTTCTGATACTAGTCTATATCCTGTCTTGGTGTTTTATCTCTGGGGCCTCACTCGTACCTCTCACATCATAGGCACAGGGTACATAATTGTTGACTGAACAGACAAATGAATAGACAAAATCATTCTTATGAGTGAATGAATGATATCCTGAGTTGGTTTGCCATGACAAGGTTTTAGTCCTGATCAGTGCTTTATATCCAGCATCTGTAAGGACCCAAGGACACTGAGACTGAGAGTTGTGGGTTTGAGCCCTCTTCTCATGCTTTGATGTGTAAGAATGTTAAGAGACATCACAGACTTCTATAGAAGGATTCATTTATTCCACTTTTTGTATCTGGGATTTGCCCACCTGTCCCATCCTTTACAGCTTTTCATACTCAGCTTTTATTTTCCTAGGTTTAAATACTAACTGGGCACTCACTCTGCTCTGTAGATGAAAAATTTCTATGGCCTTTCTTGCCATCTCCTTGGAGAGAGGCTATCTCTGATGTTTTTGTATCTTTTTATCTGCCCTCAGGTTCACCCAAGCAGCACTGACTATAACCTAATGTGGACAGGATCCCACCTGAAGCCCTTCTTACTTCGCACCCTTTCTGAAGCACAAAAGGTTAATCACTTTCCCAGGTAATGCTCTTGTAGCTACTTTGCTCCATTTAAAGGTACTTGACACTGGGCATGTGGCCAAGAGAGATAATTAATGTCCTTAAAAAAAGAAGTCTGTGATACGGGGCAGCAGTCTGCAAATCAAACCGAGGTGTTCATCTCTGTAAGCATATATTATATGAAGCCTCTCCAAGGACTGTGTAGACACGGATGGTTCTAAAGGAGACTGTTTCTGGATTGTAAATCCCATAGGTTCTCTTTCCTAATATTGAGCAGTTTGAGAGCCCCTTGTGTGGAAGTGTTCTCCCTCTCTCACCTCCTTTTTCAGTTACTATTCTTCCCTTTTGTAAGACAATGGCCCTCTTAGAATGTTAACATGGTGCATTGTCCTTGGGTGCAAACATTTCCAGGGTTCCAGACAAATCCCCCTCCCCCCTCCAAAAAATGGTGTTGAATTGAATTCTGGTAATGACAAATTATTTTTCCGTGATAGTGATTTCAATTTCTTTGCTTTTAATAGAATTCAAAGCATAAAACTTGACATAGTCAAGTTGTCAGCTGATAGGCCATTAATTTTAATTTGTAATGGTAGATCATCTTGCGATTTTTGACACAGAATTAGGAAGTTGAAAGAATTGAGTGTCACTGGTAGAGAAAACTCCTTCCAGTTGCATTTTTAATGGCAGCCTAGAGAGGCAATACTGCCTAGTGACCAGGAGCATAGGCTCTTCTAACCAAGTGCCTGGGCCCAGATACCAGTTCTGCTGAGCGACCTTGGTAACAAGACCTTTCTGAACATCATTTTCCTCATTGGTAAAAAGATGTTGCTAATGATCCACACTTCACAGGACTGTTGTGAGGATTTAATGTGTCCAGATCTAAACTATTTAGAACAGTGCTCGCTCGTTACATAGTAAACACTACAGAAGTGTTAGCTGTTATTTTTGTGACCAGAGTTCCCTAGTGTTTTCATCTGTGAAGAAGAAAATAGGAATAAAATTGATGCTGAAACCCTACCTTACTATGGCAGTCATACTCAACCACGGAGAGACAGATAGATGACCTTATAGACAAGAGGGAAACAAATCTCATCTCATGAAGAGAAGGAAATCCAGTACAACTTTTTTATTTGGACTGTGGTTACATTTTATTTTATTTTATTTTATTTTATTTTATTTTATTTTATTTTATTTTTTATTTATTTTTGGGACAGAGAGAGACAGAGCATGAACAGGGGAGGGTCAGAAAGAGAGGGAGACACAGAATCGGAAACAGGCTCCAGGCTCCGAGCCATCAGCCCAGAGCCTGACGCGGGGCTCGAACTCACAGACCGCGAGATCGTGACCTGGCTGAAGTTGGACGCTTAACCGACTGCGCCACCCAGGCGCCCTTATTTTATTTTATTTTATTTAGTTCTAGGACTTAAGTCCTAGTTACTTATGCTCACAAGTTTTATTTTCATATGCTTTTCTCATTTTTATCTAATGAAGTTTCTTTCTTAATTTTTCAATTCTCTTATATCTCGTCACTGTGTGTAAATACCTGGCCCAAGTCAAGTAATTTCCTCATAATCTTGCTTAAATGTGAATTTTGAGTTCATGACAAGTTTCAGTTTTATGTCTCTGCTTCATTTGCAAAAGTAACTTAAGCCTTATTTTTCTTCCTTCATGTCTAGAAGATGTGGATTTGGTATTCTAAATGTGTGACTGGATGGTTGAAGTGAATCAGATACGGTCTATCTTAAGTAGGCATTTAAAGAGTCCTTGAAATAGCCTACACTGGAGTCTGCGTTCCAGTTCATGTTACTAGTATATTATTTATTTTAATGGTTTTTGAAGTACTCCTGTAGGTGTATAGGAATTCTGTCTCAGTTTAGAATCAAACAGTCAGCGTTAATAAATTTGAACCTGTATTTTCTGGAGTATTCCTTGAATGTGGTGTTCTTGTATGTTCGAACACACTGATAACCCATCATCTAAATGCACCATGCTTCGTGGCTTCTGCTGCTCTGTCTCGCATGGTTTCAATCCAGAGACCTGAACTCAAGTGTAAGAGGCATTCAGGCACTTAAAATGTTTCCAGGGCACCTGCGTGGCTCAGTTGGTTAAGCGTCTGACTTCGGCTCAGGTCATGATCTCTCAGTCTGTGACTTCGAGCCCCACGTCGGGCTCTGTGCTGACAGCTCAGAGCCTGGATCCTGCTTTAGATTCTGGGTTTCCCTCTCTCTCTGCCCCTCCCCCCACTCATTCTCTCGCTCTCTCTTGCTCTGTCAAAAATAAACATTAAAAAGATTTTTTTTAATGTTTCCAATATTATTGTGAACTTTCTTAATATAATTTTTAACTTTTAATTTTAAATACTTTTAGACTTCTAGAAAAGTTGCAAAAATAATATAGTTACTCTGTATCCTTTACTCAGTTTTTCTAACATTAATATCCATTACAACAGTGGCAAAATTATCAAAATGGAGACATTAACCTTGGTATACTGTACATTTTAATAAAAATTCGTAATACTTATGGTGTTTTGATATATTGTGTACTACAGTAGTTGCCGTGATAATCAGTTTATAGCCTAATGATCAGATGAAATTTGAAAATAATGCATATTAACTCATATGCATATTTTGTTATAGAGAAGGTATGATGATATACGAGTTGCAAGCATGAAGTATGTTCTATTAGGCTAACCCCTTATTTGGGGGAAGCGTCACGGAAGAAGTAAAAACAAGAGTGATTGAGGGATCACGCCTGGGTTGGGAGTGTGAAGGAGGATTCTGGGGTGCTGGGAATGTTCTGTATTTAGTCTCAGTGGTGCTCACACAGGTGACCAAAACTCATCACGCTCTGCATTTGTGATTTGTATGCTTCTCTGTATATATATTACCTACAGTAAAAAGTATATTTTAAAAAGCGAAAAAGATACTGACAGAAAAAGAGCTTTTTCTTCGATACTATTTTTTAAATGTACAGGGGCCTTTGAATCCTGATGTTATTTTGATTCCCTTGAGTATACTTAAAAGGGTAGCATTAGAATTTTGTTTTAAAATAAGATTTACCATTCGTTGGCCCATTTGGGATGATGGGCTGAGCGACCTTGGTAACCAGATTTTTTTTGATGAAAAATCTTAGATGCCGACTAAAGGATATATAGTTTCCTAAAATTTGTATGGGGGGTATCAAGCAAAAGGATTTGGAGACCTCTAGGATTGGGCATCTGTAGGAGAATGCATTCTTTTTCTTATCCTCTCATCAATGTTTCTAACTGATGATAAACGTCACTGGGGAGACTATTTAAAAATATGCACTCACAGGTCCTGTTGTAGATTCGTGGAATCACCATACCCAGGGAAGATGTATATTTAAAAAGTACCTTCTAGGGGCTCCTGGGTGGCTCAGTTGGTTGAGCATCCGACTTCGGCTCAGGTCATGATCTCACAGTTCGTGAGTTCGAGCCCCATGTCAGGCTCTGTGCTGACAGCTCAGAGCCTGGAGCCTGCTTCCGATTCTGTGCCTCCCTCTCTCTCTGCCCCTCCCCTGCTCATGCTCTGTCTCTCTCTCTGTCTCAAAAATAAATAAAAAACATTAAAAAAAAAAAAAAAGTACCTTCTAGGTGCTTAATCTTTCTAGGTAAGTATATACCTAGAAACCATATATTTAGAAAACAGTGAAGATAGGGCGCCTGGGTGGCTCAGTTGGTTAAGCGTCTGACTCTTGATTTCCGCTCAGGTCGTGATCTCGCAGTTTTGTGAGTTTGAGCCCCACAAAGGCTCAGTGCTGACAGCATGGAGCCTGGTTCAGATTCTCCCTCTTTCTCTGCCTCTCCCTTGCTCACACTCTGTCTCTCTCAAAATAAATTAACTTAAAAAAAAAAAGAAGGCAGCGAGGTGATTTATATCTGGAAAATTTGGAAATTACTGTTCTAGGCTAAGTCAATATTATAATGTGGACCATCTGTACCCAAATCACCTGGGACACTTGTAGAAAATGCAGAATCCTAGACTTTATCCTAGAATTTTGAGATGTGGGACTTACAAACAATAATTTTAAAGAAACTTTCTGGATGATTCTTATCTAAAATTTAAGGACCTCTGCTTTACATTTATGAAGAGGATGATGGGTAAGAAAGAAGTGTTTGTGATACCTGGACTTGGCAAAGTCCCCTTTGATTTTAAGAAATTATATTGAAAAATTTGAACTGAGAAACATTAAGTTTTAGTGGTTATAGTAAAGATTCTTGGATGGTTTTTAAATAGTGGAGCAAACCATGAGTGGAAGCCAGTGGTGGAACTCGTGAGTCCAGTTGAGGCTAACTGAAGTGCTCTGGAATATACTTCCTGATAGGTGGCAATTATTGCCTGAAGTTTGTGGTGATCATTACCTTGCTTTTCTTTAAAATTTTATCTCTTGCACATCCATCTTTTAATGATGTAAACTAAGTTGTCAGTGGGATTCTTAACCTAGTGATCTGGTACTTTACTACAATAGGATCATTGTAGTCTAACATTAAGGTCTATCTTGGTCACTGTGTAGGAGAAACATATCCAACCCGCAGGTACTTGTTTTACTAATGGTGATGCAAGTTCCATGTAGTTATAGAAGAGGCTGGACAGTTACTGCTGTGGCATTAGGCCTATAAATGTGGGAAAGGTAGCCACATCTTCTGTTTTCCTCACCGGTCCTATTTTCAAGTCTGCTAATCTTTTTTCAGGCCATGTTTCTCAGAAGGTCACACCCTCTAGGTATCTTTGTGTAAAAATTCCCAGAATGCTTTGGGCTTGGTACTTGTTAGTTGGTTACTAGTGTTTTTTCATTATTTGGGTAATCTAGATTTTTTTTTGTACTATTAAAGAATTATGATTCAATTAACATAAAACACCTAAAATGTTTCATAATGATTTTTAGCAGTGAATAGTCACAGGTGGCTGATGAAGCTTTATGAAGCTAGAATTTATTTGATGCATTTGGCTTCTGGACCCTGAAAATTTGAATATATTTATCAAAAGTCGAACTTAGAACACAGTCTTTTTTGTTTATTTATATTTAAAGTGTGTTAGAATAAATTTAATACTCATAAATCCCACCAAAACACATTTGGCAAAAAGAATCAGATTTAAATGTAAAAGCTAAAACTGTAAAACTTCTAGAATAAAACACAGGAGAAAATCTTCATGCACTTGGATTTGGTAAAGATTTCTTAGCTCTAACAGTAAATGCACGATCCATAAGAGAAAAATGTTGATAAAGTGGGCTTCCTGAAAATTTAAAATGTCTGCTCTTTGAGAGACACTGTTAAGGAAATGAAAAGGTAAGCCACAAACTGGGAGAAAATATTTGCAAAACATATATCTGATACAGAATTCGTATCTAAGAATGTATAATAAACTCTGAAAACTCAATAATAAACAGGATTTTTTTTTTTTTAAATGGGCTAAAAATATGTGAACAGATACTCATCAAGGAAGATAGACATGAAAAGATGTTCCTCATCAATAGTCACTAATGGAATGTTAGTTAAAACCACACAAGGTGGGGCACCTGGGTGGCTCAGTCGGTTAAGCATCCAACTCTTGATTTCAGTTCAGGTGATGATCTCACGGTTTGTGGGTTCAAGCTTCACATTGGGCTCTGCTGACAGTATGGAGCCTGCCTAGAATTCTCTCTCTCTCTTCCTCTCTCTCTGCCCCTCCCTGCTTATACTTTCTGTCTCTCAGAAATAAACAAACTGAAAAAAACCACACACACACGAGGTACTACTAACTGCCTATTGGAATGGCTAAAAACAAAGAAAAAAACACCAGACAACACCAAGTGCTTGTCAGAATACAGCACAACTGCAACACTGAAACTTTGCCAGTGGGAAAGGCAAAACAGTACAGCCACTTTGGAGAACAGTCTGGCAGTTTCTTATAAAGTTAAATACATACACACGTGTTGGTTTTAAAACGTGTCCGCAAATTCCTTGACCTTGCCTTCAAATGGCTGAGCTAATTTTTCTGTTCTTGGGTGTGAGCTGGACTTTGTAACTTCTTGTTTTTATTTTTAAGTTGATTTAGTTTCAAGGCGGGGGGGAGGGGCAGAGAGAGAGAGAGAATCCCAAGCAGGTCTGCACTGTTAGTGCGGACCCCGACGCAGGGCTTGAGCTTACGGACCGTGAGATCATGACCAGAGCTGGAACCAAGAGTCAGATGCTTACTTAACTGACTGAGCCATGCAGGCGCCCCTGGACTTTGTGACTTCTAATGAGCAGTATGTGGCAGAAGTGACATGGTGTCACTTCTGAGACTAGGTCATTAAAGTCATTGCAGCTTTGTTCTTGTCCCTTTCCTTCTCACGTCACCTGATGTAGGAGGAACCAGCTGTCATGTCACAAAGACACTCTGTTAGCCTTACAGAAAAATTCACATGGGGAGCTGTTTGTAAAGTGGGTCCTTCAGCCCTAGTCAAGCCTGATGGCTGTAGCTCTGGTCAACATCGTGATTGACATCTCATGAGGGAGCCCCGGACAGAACTGCCCAGTCCTGCTCCCCTCACACTCCTGACCCACAGAAATTTTTGTTACGGTTTTCATCTGTAAGGTTTTGGAGGTAATTTTATTATGCAGCAGTAGACAGCTAATAGAACTTACCAAACACTCTTATTAAACCCGGCCATCTCATTCCTAGAGAGATGAAAACTTACGTCCACGCAAAAGCTTACATTCTTACAAAAGTCCGTACGTAAATGCTTGTAGGGACTTTATCCGTATCTTCAAAAACTGGAAATGGCTCTCATGTCCTTCAGCTAGTGAATGGATAAAGAAACTGCGGTACATCCAAGTGGTAGACTACTACCGAGTCATAAAAAGGAATGAAATTCTGATGCATGCAGCCACAAGGATACGTCTCAGTTGTTGCCAGTTGCAACGAAAGAAGCCAGTCTCAGAAGGACGCGTGCTATATCATTCCATGTCCTTGGCTTTCCGAAAAAGGGCAAAATTATAGGGACAGAAAACAGATGAATGCTTGCCAGGGCCTGGAGGTGATTGGAAGGTTCTTGGGGTCACTACAGAGGGACTTGGGGTGACTTTTTGGGATGTTGGAATTGTTTGTGGTGGTGGTTACATAATTGCATTGTTTGTTCAAACTCTTAGAATTATACACTTCTTGGGGCACCTGGGTGGTTCAGTCAGTAAACGTTCGACTTTAGCTCAGGTCATGATCTCGTGGTTCATGAGTTCGAGCCCTGCATTGGGCTTTGTGCTGACAGCTCAGAGCCCAGGGCCTGCTTCAGATTCTGTGTCTCCCTCTCTCCCTGCTCCTCCCCCACTCACACTCTGTCTCTCTCTCAAAAATAAACAAACATTAAAAAAAAATTTTTAAAAATTATACACTTCTTAAAAAGGGTAGATTTTACTGTATGCAAGTTATACCTTGATGAATAAATCTGACCAGAGAAATCCATTTTATGAAAATGATTAATAAATCTTTGGAGGTGACAAAGTGATAGATTTGAGATGTAATACTGTCCTCAATGACTGCTTCCGAACTGTGAACTATAAACTCTTTAGTATGTGATAACACGGGAAAACCTTTCACAGATGACTGAAATGGAAAAACTTTTACAATTTTTAGGTCATATGAACTAACCCGGAAGGACCGACTGTACAAAAACATCATTCGAATGCAGCATACGCATGGATTCAAGGCTTTTCACATCCTCCCTCAGACCTTTCTTCTGCCAGCTGAGTATGCAGAATTCTGTAGTAAGTGCCTGGCTGGGAAGGCCCCGATCCTTGGCCCCTGAACTTGGGGCAGACTTACCCCAAGGGCTAGCTACCTCGAGTCAGTAACTAATGAGGGCTTTTCACATCCTTAAAAAGTTGTGCTTCTTTACTAAAACAGTTAGGGAAATAATTTTAAGACTCTTTTTATTCTGATTATGTACCTGTATGTGTATTTTTAGTAAGCTCGTCACTGTCATTTCTGGAAGGACACATTGGTGCCCTGCACACATGCCCCTGTCAGGTACAAAAAGTCTCTTTATTGGCAAGACTTCGTGCCTATGTGAGAAAGTATATGCTTCTGGATTTGAACTATATATGCTTCCTTTTGAGTGCCTGTTTTCCTCTTGCCATTTAGGGGAATATTCCTGTCACCTTAACGTCTGGACTTGTGTAACTTAATGTCCTTTGAGGTTCAATGATCACGCATTTTTTAGTGTGAGGGTTTAGAGGTACCAGTTAGTCACAGTCTTGTTGGAGTTCAGGAGAATTGAAGAATACATGTGTTAGCCAAATGGGGAACCAAATGTCAGCTGTGTGGTTGGTAAAGCTAGATGGGGACCTGTGGCCTGCAGCCCATTCCCAGTGGGCTCCTTACTTCTTTTGCCTCGAAGTGAACGGTCTTCCCAGGTCCCAGCAGGTGAAATGGGCTGCTTCAGGCTTTCCTCCCTGGGGACAGAGCCCGAGTCAGTGGGCTTGGTGCACAGAAGAGGTGCGAGTACAGAGAAGGTGTGAGGCAGGTCTTTTGTGAGAGTCCGCACAGTAGTTGTAATATGAGCCAATACGGAACGAGTGTTTCTTTTCTGTAAAGCCCTCTTCCAAGTGGCATTTCTACTGTGAGGTAGGCACCGCTGTTATGCCAGGTTTACAGATGAAGAGATGAAGGCAGGCACGGAGAAGTCGGGAGCTTTCTGAAAGTCATGCAGGTTGCAAACGGTGCCGTCAGGCTCACACTTCGTGGTTTGGTTTTAGAGGCCGCACTCTTCACCACCGGGCCTTGTTGCATAAAGACACTGGGCAGTGTGCCCACAGTGTCCACTTCCCGGTAACACCGGTGAGAGAGGATCAAGGAGGACACGAGGGGAGGACAGACACATAGATATCTTTCTTCTCGGTAAGTCCAAGAGAGAGACTATTCCTGTCTTATGGGTAGAGGAGGCATGGAGAGAAGAGAAAGTTCTCTCTAGACTTCCTGACCCTTGATTTTCTTAACCTGTAAGACTTAACAGTCTGGTTGCCCAGTGCGGGGTTCATCCTCTGGGACTTCCGTCATCAGGATCTCCTGCTTCCACCCTGGTGAGGCCGTTTCTCTGATAGCACCTATTCCAGCGGGGACGCTTGACGGTTCAGTGTTTGCCCACAGAAGGCTCTGGAATGGGTCAGAAGAGCTCTGTTGGACTCAAAGCCGAAAACTTACAGCTTAGAATTTTTATTATGTGACTTTAGCCACGTTACTTAAACTGCTCTGTGCCTTAGCTTCCTCCTCTGTAAAGTAGGCTTATTACTAGTACTGACCTTATAGTGTTGTTGGGATGTTTAAATAGGTTAATACATGGAAAGCACTTGGAATGGCACCTGATAGGTGTTGAATAAGTGTTCAATGTTATTCCCTTTTTCAAGTGACGTTGAGATGTATTGTTACATAATAAAAGATCATGCGATAAGCCAACACGATAGCATAAAAAATACTTCAACTAACATGTTAGCAACATGGCCCAGGTGTGAAAACTGCTCCTGTTAAAGTGTACAATAATTCCCTATTAAAGTCTACAGGAATCTGAAATGAAAATTCCCTTTGTCCTCTCTCTGCTATTTCTTATCCTGTTGTTTTCCCTCTGGAGGCAGGTTCAGGGGTGGGGATGCTCATTCAGATGACTGGATAGAGTTAGGATTCCTCCATCAGTTCAAGCGTGACCTGTCTTTCAGTAGGATTGCTTCTTTAGCGTATTATTCAAACTCGTATGTGCTCTACTTTTTAACAAAAATGAATTCAAAAGGTCAATAGAACACACAGAATTAATACAGCCGTAACTCAGGGCCACCACGTTTAGCCCCAGGACAGTTACTGTAGGCAAATGGTGTTCTTCAGTCCCCCAAACAAATCACTTAATGATGTCATCACCAAAGACCACAGCAGGGACCCACCATGTTTGTGGAAAAGGGGGGAGAGGGAAGACATGATAGTCAAGAGGAGTCATCTTGATTTCAGTCTTGCCAGGATGCCATTCATTCTTTGCCAGTTGTCCAGAGTCCATGACCTCTAAGCTAAAATTCATTTGGGGGAGATCCAACATCGTTGGGTTAGTTGCGTTGCTAAGGTTACATATTAGGGGAGAAACACACCTATTTGTACCACTTCTTCTTTCAGAAAGACATTCCTCTTCTCCATAAAGGCTATTTTAAGTTCTTCTCTTCCTTTGGTGTCCACCCGCCATATGATAGCCCAGAAATTCCATTTTCTCCATGGCTTATGTTCCTGCCCTCCATTGCCCACTCGAGTGTGAGCAATAGGAGATTTTTGAGAAGGAAAGGAACGCAGGTTAGCCTTTAGAAAAATAATTGTGTGAAATGAATTGGAGGGAGCAAGGGGAGGAACGCAGTGGTCACTTGGAAGGTTAATTGCAGCAATCCAGAGAAGAAGTGCAGTTGAACCGAACCAGGTAGCTGGAATGGAAAAGAGGGAGTGGAAAGAGCGATAGAATAAACAGAGTGTACCAGCTGGCTTTAAGTAGTGAGGCCAGGGTCAAAGATGGCTCTAGAGGTGTGAATCTGGGAAGTTAAGAAGCTTAGAAGCACACTTTTTTAATGTTTTTTGCTTTTTTTAAACATTTACTCATTTTTGAGAGTGAGAGAGACAGAGTGTGAGCAGGGGAGGGGCAAAGAGAGAGGGAGACACAGAACCTGAAGCAGGCTCCAGGCTCCGAGCCGTCAGCACAGAGCCAACTCACAGACAATGAGATCATGACCTGAGCCGAAGTCAGCCGCTTAACTGACTGAGCCACCCAGGCGCCCTGCTAAGAAGCATGTTTTTAACCAGGGAGTGTAACCAGAACTGTAAAAGAAGAGCTATTAAAAGGGATGAGGAGTGTGAAATTTGGGAGCAAGTGTGGATTTGAGATGCCTAGAGGCTTCCATGCGGTGATTTGCAGGCAGTTGTAAAGGCAGAGTTGAGTTCTGGCAATAGATTCTGGAAATCGCAGGTATGGAGGTAGATGTGATCATAAGGGAGAGAAAAAGAGAAGAAGCACCCAGAGAGGAGAGAGAGCTTGAAGATAGGAGCTAAGGAATGGGGTCCCAGAGGAGCCAGGAGAGGGTTAAATCAAGAACAGACACGTGGAAAGATGCTCAACATCACTCATCATCAGGGAAATGCAAATCAAAACCACGAGATGTCGCCTCACACCTGTCAGAATGGCTAGTGTTAAAAAGACAAGAAATAGCAAGTATTGGCAAGGACGTGGAGAAAAGGGAGCCCGTGTGCATGGTTGGTGGGCATGTAAGTTGGTGCAGCTGCTTTGGAAATTGGCGTGGAGGTTCCTGAAAAAATTCAAAAAGAAATATCATATGACCCGGCAATTCTACTTCTCAGTATTTACAGGAGAAAATGAAAGCACTAATTCAAAAAGATATATGCACTTCTGTGTTTATTGCTTCATTATTTACAATAGCCAAAATATGGAAGCAACCTAAGGGTCCATCCACAGATGACAGATAAAGATATGATTGATACGTGTGCACAATGGAATATTACTCAGGCAAAGAAAGAATGAAATCTTGCCATTCATGACAACATGGATGGACCGAGAGGGTATTGTATTACGTGAAATAAATTAGACAGAGAAAGACAAACACCATATGATTTCACTTATATGTGGGATCTTAAACAAAAAAAAAACAGAAAAAGACTCATCAATGTGGAGAACAAACTGGTGGCTGCCAGAGGGGAGGTGGGTGGGAAGGGTGGGCGAAACGGGTGTAGGGGATTCACAGGTGCACAGGCTTCCAGTTTTAAAGTGAATAAGTCACAGGGATGAAAAGTACACTGTAGGAATATGGTCAATAATATTGCAATGACTGTGTGTGGTGACAGAGGGTAACTACCCCCATTGTGTTACTTCGTTACGTATATAAACGTTGAATCACTATATTGTGTGTATAAAAAGGTAAAGGGCACCTTTTAATCACTTGTAAATTATTGTCCTCCTGCGCCGCTTGCACATGGTTTGATTTAAGATGATTTTTTTTTTCTTACAAGCTAAGAGAGATCACTTAAGGAAATTAGTCATTTCAGGCGACGTAGTGTTGGACTCATATTGGCACTCTGCAGTGTGAGCTTCTGGACGCCCTCGGGTTAATGGAGGCGAGAATCTCAAGATTCGTGAAGGCTGTTTTGTGACAGTGATAAACCAACATCAGATAGTTAGTTGCCTTATTTTGCTTTCACTCTCTCATTCAAGAAAGAGGGGAAATGGTGGGAGAAATATGTAATTTTGCTGCCTCCTCCTCCTCCTTTTCCCTCCCCACCCCTGCTCTGTTTTTGTGCGCATTTTTGAAGCTGGTTTAGAAATACAGGTTATTTTAGCTGTGCTGCCCTTCACTTACAAACCTGGAGAACGCTTCGGGTATCTAGTTAACCATTGTTGAAATTTAAGATGACAAACTCTTGTCCTTTCTTTCTCTTTGTTTCTCTCTCTCCCTTTTAATCTCCCAATATTTTGAGCAGATTCATACTCAAAGGACCGGGGACCTTGGATAGTAAAACCAGTGGCCTCTTCTAGGGGGCGGGGTGTCTACCTGATCAACAATGTAAGTATGCAGCAGGTGGCACCCTCTGCTGCTGCTGCTGCTGCTTTTCTTATTTTTATTTTTATTTATTTATTTATTTATTTATTTATTTATTTATTTATTTAATGTTTGTTTTTTTTTTGAGACAGAGAGAGAGCATGAACGGGGGAGGGTCAGAGAGAGAGGGGGACACAGAACCCGAAGCAGGCTCCAGGCTCTGAGCCGTCAGCACAGAGCCCGACGCGGGGCTCGAACTCACGGACCGTGAGATCATGACCTGAGCTGAAGTCGGGCGCTCCACCGACTGAGCCACCCAGGCGCCCCCTTTTTTTTTTTTTTTTTTTTTAAAGTAAGGTCCATACCCAAACATGGGGCTTGAACTCACAACTACAAGATCGAGAGTCACACGCTCCACCGACTGATCCAGGCAGGTGCCCTGGCACCCTCTCTTCTTATTGGCTTTTCCCTGCTTCACCCTCCTCCTGATACGATTTTTTTTTTTTCATTGAGAGTAGGTGTTCCTTTCTGAAATCTGCATTCAGAAGTGTGAGGTGAGGTTGGGTGTGAGTTGGCTACTATTCACCTTACTGTCAGTAACCTCTTCCTGTGCCAACAGTTACCTTATGGCTAAAAAGTCACTTGATCACATGTTGAGGAAGAGCAGCCTTTGGGGTCAGCAGAAAAGAGGTTCCTTTTCTACTTTTAGCATATTGTCATATTAATTCCTCAGCACTAAGCATTCATTGGTAGGACACACATTTAGTTTCTCTTGTGAGCAGAACTGTGGGTTCCTGCCCTCAAGGTCATCGAGGAAATGAACCTTGGTGTGGTATGGAATTCTTGACGCTATTTCTGTATCTCCCTCTCTCCTCCTCCTTCTGCCTTATCCTCTTCTGTTTTTCAAAAGTCATCAGTATCTTGATTCTTTGCCAAATCCTCATTCAAAGTTGTTTGTTAAGTCGAGTACATATACGGAGTAAATAAAATTTCAACCCCAGCCTCACTTCCTAGACTTTTTTTTTTTAACGTTTATTTATTTTTGAGAGAGAGAGAGAGACATAGCATGAGAGCGGGAAGAGGCAGAGAGAGAGAGGGAGACATACAATCTAAAGCAGGCTCCAGGCTCTGAGCTGTCAGCATAGAGCCCGACGCGGGGCTTGAACTCGCTGTGAGATCATGATGTGAGCCGAAGTCTGATGCTCATTCGACTGAGCCACCCAGGCGCCCCTCACTTCCTAGACTTTTAATGGTAGTTTTTAACCTAATATAGTTGATTTATGTTTCTTTTCTTAACTTTACAATGTGTTTAATTCCCATTTTGATATGCTTCACCCTCACATCGCCATCTACCCTCCCTTCCACATTCCATTACTGATTACCTTTTATATTTCAGGGTTTATACAATTATGTTATCTTCAATAACTGTGATTCCATTTCTCTGCTTTATCTTTAAGTTGAGTAAAAAATTTAATTAAACTGAGTAGAAACTTCACAGCATTGAATTCTGAAATTTCACCAGCATTTCATTCTGGGTCTTTTCTCATTCTTACTTCTGGACATTTGGTCAACCCTTTTAGTCTGGAAACTAGTGTTTTTCTTTGTTTCAGGAGAAATTATCCATTTTTTTATCTTTGTCTCTGCTACTAGACCTCTTTTTTGAGGCATTCTTGGTCTTTCTTTTTTGTCAACTTGTCTCTGATTTTAAATTCTTGATTCTCCCCCATCTTGATCTTTCTGGATCACCAGTTTGAGCTTTATGCATTTTAATGTTCATTTTATCTACTGTATTTATGTATTGGCTATCATAGTTTGTAGAAACTTTCATTTTCTGATTTGCCTTTTTGTTTTCTTTAATAATAGCCTGTAGTTGCTTAATGGATTAATGGATAGAGTTTGCCGGTTGGCCTTAGTAAGGGTATCAGTTGAAAGTTTTTTAAAAGTTCTCTTCTGTTTTGTGTATTTTCTTGGGATTGCCTTTCCCCCCCCCATGCTGTTGGGTTTTCTCAGTTTCAGTGACCTTAGATGTTGAGTTGTATTTGTGAACAAAAGACTAGACTGATTGAAATTGACAGCTGACCTAGGTTTCCCGTACTGTCCTGTAGGAGTAATTCCCTAGTAGTTTCTCCCTGGACAGGAGGCTAACTCAGTTTTGTGCAAGGGCAAACTGTGTTGACTCACAGGCTGGGAGTGGACGGGAGTGAGGAGTGTGTTTCTTTCTGTCCACCCCTGCCAAAATAGAGCAGGCCTTATTCTGAATACAGAGGAAGATTTTGGTGATTTCGCCCCTGGTCAGCACTACCTTTCCTGTCTTTTCCTGTGTGTCTGTTGTAGGGATAGAGTGGCCTCAAATTCCACTCCTCTGTCTGATCTCTACCGACACAAGACGTCCTCCCCAGAGTATCATCGTTAGGTTCTATTCTGAGGGCCAAGCTTTGGGTGTTGGAGGAGGGCCACTCACTTAATTAAGAATTAATTACCTGGTTCTTGTTCCTCGGCCCACTCCTGGGCCATGTTTGTTCACTGCCAGCTTGGAATTTCTCAGAGGCTCCTTGAGATCACCCTCATCTCTGTTATTTTCCTTCTTCTGCTCTGTTTTCTCAACCTGATCCCATCTGCTTTCTATCTTTCAGGGTTTCCTTAAACTTTTGGTCTCTTATTGGCTCCTTTAAATGTTTTCTAGCTTTGTTATTATTTCATTCTTTTAAAAACCTCTTCACTGTCCTTCCAGTGGGACTCTGGAAGGGAAGAAAGGGAGTGTGTGTGGGGGGGGGGGGGCAGGGAGGAGGTCAAGTACTCTGTTTTAAATTCCCCAATTCTCTTTTTACATGGTCTGAGCTATTTCCTACACGCACAGAAACTAACTTTCTGAGAGGTCTTTCACATTGAAAAGTCCTTAAATTCAGTCTGGACTGAAAACTGAGCAATAATAGCAATAATAGCAGATCTTACGTGCTACAGAAATACAGGATCTGGTTGTGGTACAGCAGCTACTCCAGCCTGAGCCCCAGGCTACAAGTGCTGTTACCTGGCCCCGGGTCACTCTGGAGGCCCTTTTCCCTGGAGTGTCTTGTGACAGAAGGCCCTGGTCACATGCTTTGGATCTCTCTTTTCTCGTTTCTGTTCTGACCTTGGCGCGAAGGCTCCTGTCGGACAGCTTTTCCTTCAGCTCCGCGCCAGGGGCTCCAGTGTTGTTTGAATCTCTTAGACGGCACTGGTTTGGGTCTGGGTTTTAGCTGCCAAATGGAATTGCTATTGAAAGTCAACTGTGGTACAAGTTTGCTTTTTATTTTCTTAGACATGAGTCAAAAAGAATAGGATCTATTTCCAGCTCATCTGGGGCTTTTTTTCTTTTGGAATGCTCTTTTGCCCTGGTGATTTGTTATTTTGAAACCAACATCATAAAGGATAGAAAAGTTAAACTTTCCTCAGTGGGGCTGAGAACCCAGTGCCCTGACTCTTCCCTGGATGGAGTCTCCTAAGGAGGGTGACAAGTCTTTAGAGAATGCACTTGGCAGGCTCTCTTTCTCCCTCCCACCTCTCCCTGGGCTGAATCCCTAGAGACCCCCTGCGTAGATCAAAGTACTTGGCAGGACCCTTTGCCTCCCTCCTCCTCCTCAGTGAGGCTTTGGAATGAGTCTGATTCTTTGAGGCATTTGGTGGAGGTGCCAGACAGAAGCCTGGGAAGATGCCAGCAGGCGCGGGGTTGGGGGGGGGGGGGGCGGGCAACATGTGGACATAATGGGAAAATATTCCCATTTCACTCCCCAAACTGGAATTTTATCACCTTTTACGCAGGCCTACAAACCATGTAGTTAATACTCTTCTCTCTCTGCTTATGCACAAGGCCTCACCATCCCCTCTTTTCCATACCTGGATCTTTTCCCATGGAATATGTGACCCATTAGCCAACTGGATGAAGTAACTCTTTCCAAGGCTGCTGCCTGCTTTCCTTTCGGATTTGAGGGGGAGGGGGCCGGAGTGCTCAGGCAGAGAGGGTCTGTGAGCTGAACTGAAGTGAGCGGGTGCGGGACTTGGGGGGCGGGTGGAGTTAGGTGTGAAGGCCAAATAAAAATATCTTTCCCTGTCTTCCCCACTGGAGAGGGGCTCTCACTAAAAATTCCCAATAATAGCCGTAACCTTTTGGAAAATATCTGCAAACGGCAACTTTTACCATTACAAGAACGGGATAAAGGATAGAAAAAGCGTTACTTTTATGAAATACTGAAGAGGGAAGTATGAGCTCCTGCAGACAGAAGTTATCTTGGCCAGTCAGCTACCTTCCTCTCTTATGATGTGCTCTATTAACTCTAGAAATACAGCCCAGAGGAGCAGAGCTCTGTTTGCTCCATCTCCCTCCGTGACTAAGTGCCCTATTTTCCCCATGTAGTATATTCAAGTCGAGGAGGGAAAGCGCCGGCATTTTCTGATTAAGGTGTGACTTTGATTATGGAAGTCAGATCATTCTTCTTTGTCATTATCTCATATTAATGTTTTCTTTGAGATTTTGAAGTAGCAGGGGGGGTATTTGGTTTACTCTATTTACTCTGTGAACATAATTCCGTATAGCTCTCTTGTTTCTATTTGTTTATATGTTGTTATCTTAAGCACTCTCTTATTTTTTTCTTCATTGTTCAAGAAATATTTAGGGAGTCCTTGCTGTGTGCCAGGTGCTGCCGCTCCTTAAAACCTTTTGAGGAGTAGGGATTATCTCTTAATGCTAACACTGATACTAAGCTAACGTATCTTCGTTATAACTCGGTGCACGGCTCTGAGCGGAGGGGTGTGTGGAGTGCTATGATGATGATGATGCAGGCTGTTGGGTTGTGGAACTTCGTAGAACCCTAGAGGTGCTACGGAGTTTGCACTAAGAGTAATAACTGATATTTCTTGCGCATTTAATGTGTGCCTACCCCTGTACCTTCCAAATACAGACTCAGGTAGTCTTTAGAAGAACCCCATGAGGTAGTTTACTGTTATTTCCTTGGTAAGTGGTAGAGTCAAAATTATAATTCAGGTCTAGCTGATTCCAGAGCATAACACTCTTAACCACTGTACCACTCTACCTTACAACAACTTAACAGATACCATGAGATTTAGTCTTAAAGTCCATTTAGAAAAATGGATGTATTTCCAACTTTCCCAACAGTTTAGATCTTGCTTTAGCATACTTTGGAGGGCATTTGGAGCTTGGACTTGAACTCATTTGAAGTGAGTCAGTTGGGGATGGATGAAAAGGAAACAGGCTTGAAAATATCAAAAGGCTTTTCGTTAGTTGCTTCTTAGCAACTCATGTAATGTATGTAACACTACACAAAAAAACTATACCCAGACCCTTCTCTTCTTCGTTGAGGTTACAGTTGAATTCCTGGTGCAGGTAGAGATGAGAGGTTCAGACCATTGAACAAATATTAAAGTTACCTAAATAATGTGCGAGATTATGTTATGCATAACCCAGGGGACAAATGTGTATGACGAGGGAGGGAAGAGAGGAAATGGGCAAGGACAGTAGATGTGTTATGGAATGAAGACGATTACCAGTGTAGTCTCTGGTTCAGAGGAAAGTTGGGTGGTCGATATCTGTTGCAACCTGTAGGTGTTACTCAGTGGGAAGAGGTCTGCAACTTTATTTTAGGTTTGGAACACAGACTTGAGGCTTGCTCCTTTGTGCTATGATTCATCAGTTCTTACGCACTAACTCGACTCCAAATGGAGATAGCACTTGTGAGAAAGTGATCACGAAAAGTAAGGGAGTCTGGAAATGGTGTGGGTGCTCAAGTCCATGAGTATGAATCAGCAGTGATTGTTGCCATGTCCGTGTGATGCAGGGAGATGGGTTGTGAAAGTTGTGTTCTGAGTGTGGGACAGCAACAGTGGGAAATGAGAGGGGAGTCTCTTTCTCTTGCCCCTGGGGTTGCTCATCGTGTTTGATGTTACGGGCCACAAAATTATCCTTATTTTATGTAGTATTTGGGGGTAGCAAATGCACTGCTATAAAGACAGTCTTTTGAAATTGGGGGACAGTATTATAGGTCAGGACTTTGGGAAAAGATGTGAATAGTACCTAAGAGTTAAGCCTCCGAGGCAGACTGCCTGAGTTCAAATGCTGCTCTGCCACTGTGTGACATCTGTAATATTTAGATGGTGATATACCTGCCTCGTAGGGTTGGGGGAGGATTAAGTGAAATAATACTTGTGAAAAACTAGAACAGCGCTAGACACACAGCAAATGTTCATTCAGTGCATTTGTTAAATTTTATTTTTTTCTGCAAATTTTAATCGTTAACTTCTGTTGCCACTACCGTAGCTGTTATCATTGCAGTTATTACTATAGCCACTTCCCTTTTGGACTCCTTTTGTCCTGGATAGATTGTGGTGGCTTCCAGCTCGTTTTTCTGCCTTAATATAATCCCACACAGAGTTGTGCTATTCCCTATATTTTAACCTTACTATTTACTTAATCAAGAATCCATAATAATTTCCTGCTCCCCACCATGTTCAGGCCAACTTAACCCTTGTTGGGGGTTCGAATCCCTTTGCCAGCGGGGTCTCCTAATATTCTAACCATACCTTTTCATTATTCCCCAGGTCTGTCTTTTAGCCCCAGGTCAGTGAATCTGTCTCCTCTCCTTTCTCCTGAGCTTTGTGCTGCCATCTTTCCACGGCAGCTTCCTTTCCTTTCTACCATGTGCTCAATAGCTTTCAACACTCACTTCTGCACCTACTCTTCCAGGAAAGGCCTTCCCTGACTGATCATCCCACTAACTCATCTGCACTTGTATTTTGCAGTCTCATGTCTTGTGCTTGCAGATATGCTGGTTTGTGTTCTTTCAAATTATATATTTTGGGGGCGCCTTTGGCTGAGCGTCCAACCTTGGCCCAGGTCATGATCTTGTAGATCGTGAGTTTGAGCCCCACATCGGGCTCACTGCTGTCAGCGCCGAGCCTGCTTCTGATCCTGTTTCCCTCTCTCTGCCCTTCCCTTGTTTGCATTCTCTCGCAAATAAACAAACATTAAAAAAAAAAACAAAACAACTCTATATTTTGCTGTCCCTTTACCTAAATATTAAACTCTTCAGAAGTAGGGATTAGGCTCTGAGGGCAGAGATTGTGTGTGTTTTGTTCATCACTGTATCCTAAGTACCTTATACAGTATCCAAATACTCATGATTATTTGTTGTAGAAACAACTCTTTTTTCATGGAAAAACTCTTTAAAAGGGCTAGTTCATTCTTGATACGTAGTGGCATAGGACGTACAACTGATGAGCCCATGAAACATCCATCCCATTTCCCAAATGCCAGGATCCATTGTGGAAAGATCTGTAAGTTTTCTAAGCAACTTAATGAAAGTCTTCACTTAAGAATAATGGTAGTATTTAGGGGCGCCTGGGTGGCTCCGTCGGTTAAGCTTCCGACTTCGGCTCAGGTCATGATCTCACAGTCTGTGAGTTCAAGCCCCGCATCGGGCTCTGTGCTGACGGCTCGGAGCCTGGAGCCTGCTTCAGATTCCGTGTCTCCCTCTCTCTCTGCCCCTCCCCTGTTCATGCTCTGTCTCTCTCTGTCTCAAAAATAAATAAACATTAAAAAAAAAAAAGAAGAATGGTAGTATTTTAAAATTTCCATCACCCTTTACACTTGGGAGAAAACACATTTTTATTTATTTTTTAAGTAGCTTTTATTGTCTTGGCATGTAACTATTTAATGTCATGTATATAAATCTTTAAAGCTGTTATGGCTCTATTTATTATGTGACAAGTGCTGTGTAAATTTATTTTTCACCCCTACTGTAATTGGATATCCGTAGTGTTTCTAAGTGTTATGTGGCCAGTTGAATATAGAGGTAGCTTGTAGGGAAACTTGTCTTAGAGTTTTAGTTTGCCATTTTATCATTTCTAAAAGGTCAAGAACTCTGCTCCCTTATTGTAAATTAGGATTCCTTTGCATTTCTGTCCTTTTATTCTTTGTCTTTACTCCATAGCCGAACCAGATTTCCCTGGAAGAGAACATCCTGGTCTCCCGTTACATTAACAACCCCCTGCTCATAGATGGTGAGTTGAGATTAGGCTGTTGGCTGGACTGGGCTAGATCTTGCTAATTTTAAAACATATTTTCACAGTCTTCTCTAGTAAGCCTTTATGAAGCTAGTGTGAAGTTCTTGGCAGCTGTGGCCCCAGAGATGAGGCTGGTGCCTTCTGTACCTTGTGGGATTATTTTGACAGTGAAATAGAAATGAATAGAAAAGCAAATGCTTTATAGCACATATATGTGAAGACTGTGTGGTACGTATGTGTAAGCTCTCTTTCACATTTTATGTGTGTGTATATATATATACACACATATATATGTATACATATATACACATATATATATACACACATATATATGAAATATATAATTATTCTCAGAAGGCAAGGTGTGCTGCAGGCAGTATGTGTTTTGTTGGGAGATTAGTCTTTCTTTCATATTTCTTTGTTACATTGTCTTGTTCGTCTTACAACAGAAAACAAATGACCTGCATTTTTCCTGTGAACCCCAATTTTTTTTCTAGATTTCAAGTTTGATGTGCGCCTCTATGTGCTTGTGACTTCCTACGATCCCCTTGTCATCTATCTCTATGAAGAAGGGCTGGCTAGGTAAGAGACTTTTGGGGGAGGAGGGGTGTTTATCAGAGTGAATCCATTAAAGAGTGTGTTAAGATCAGGCTGTTTCTTCCTTTTGTGTTCAACTCAGAAAAATAGAGCGTACCCAGATGGATTTCAGATTACAGAAAATCAGTCATGTTACTTTAAGCTGCACTTGTATATCCGCAGGTGGGAATAACCATCTGTATGTAAACACACACCTTTGCCAACCGGGCTGTAGGATCACATTGTACATTTTCATGCAGTGGCAATTGTTATGGTGACCCTGGGGCATTAAGATAATTTGTCATTGTTCTTTACAACTCAACTAGAAAAAAAAAATCCCACATTTGTTACCTGTTACATACCAAACATTCATTTCAATGCTCACAACAGCCTTACAGTTGATGCAGTTTTGCAGTTGGGACAAGGGAACTTGGTCACTTTTTGGAGCGCTTCCAGCCAGATGGTGGTGGAGTGGGATTTGAACTCACGGATCTGACTTCAGAGCTCATGGCCTGAGCTGTTTCATGCCTCTTGTATTTTGGGGGCATTAGCTGCACCCCCCCCCCCCCCAGCAAGTAATATGCTTCACAGTGATTGTTTATACATTATTTTGTTTCTCTTGAGGTACTTTTTAGGTTTTAAGGTAATGTGGCTTACTTATTACAAAATTGAGTTCAAGTTGTAATAATCTGAAAAATTTCCCCCACAGCCACAGAATTTTACAAGTAATAATATTTTCATAGGCCCTTTACATTGTTTAAAATAAATACATAACTTTGCTGTGCTTGTGTTCCTTTCCCCCACAAAACTAGCATTTGCACCGTATAATATATATTTACTAGCTCGCTTACCGTGAAGTTCCTTTTATGTGAGGGGCCTTATAGGGCACAGCAGTTCGGGGGGTGGGGGTGCTTTGTACCCACGGTCAGCCATGACAAGCTAAAAAGCATGGCCTGTGTGTGTTTGTGTATTTTAGAAAATGTACTTGGAAGATGGGAAATCTCATGGTGTAAAAGAAGGCTACCTATTTAATTTTAGTTACTTTGACACATGCTATTGTACTCTGGAAACTGTTATTTTAGAATACTTTTTAAATTACATCATGTACCTAAATTCTTCGATGCATCCTGTGACTAGAATCGGAGGGTGAGCTCGGTTAACCAGCTTGTAGCTGGCTGAGCCGTGCCTTCCTTTCACCTCTAGGTGGCAGTGACAGCATTCGTAAACATTGTCCTCTTCTAAGTTAAGGTGTCTGAGTTGGAGCCTGAGGAACACTGGAGGCTACTGAAGCTCCATGGTTCTGGACTCCTGTTCCTCGAATATCGAATATCGAGGAGGGGGACACTAACATTTCTCAGTTTTTAGGTAAAGGGCTGAACCAGCATCTGAGTGCCAACTGACTCCTAGGTCTGATCAGATTTTCACAGGCAGGAAGTTTTCTCTGGTGTTTAGAGGCACGTGTGTTCTCCTACTTTGAAGCACAGGTTTCAAAGCTGAGTCCCCATCCTCTCTAGATTAAAAAGAAGGGAAGATATACCCTTCCTTCTGCTCAGGTGAACAAGGTGCTGAGGGTTTTCCATTTTGTAAGTTAAGATGATCTGAGCTGTCCTTTTGTAGCGTGAGCGTCTCCACTCCCTTCCCTCCCTCTGTTGTCACCCCATCTTGCCTCTTGTGCCCTTCTCAGGGGCTCGTTGCGTTCTGCCACAATTTGAACTTCTTGAGTAGGGAAAAGACCTCAAGGTATACCCACTGTTTCTCAAGGATATCGTACCAGCATGTTTGGCATATTGCTCCCAAGACATTGCATTCACAGTATTTTTTTATATTTATTTTTATTTTTGAGGAGAGAGAGAGAGAGAGAGAGAGAGAGAGAGACATGGAACACAAGTGGGGGGAGGGGCAGACAGAGAGGGAGACAAAGAATCTAAAGCAGGCTCCAGGCTCTGAGATGTCAGCACAGAGCCCGATGCGGGGCTCGAACCCATGGAACGCGAGATCATGACCTGAGCCAAAGTCAGATGCTCAACCAACGGAGCCACTCAGGCGCCCCGCATTCACCGTATTAATAGCCCTTTCTATTGGTAAAATTTGGCATAGCTTTAAGGCCTCAGTGGCTCAGATATGAAATGAGAGCAATGCCAATGTTTATGATAGAATTTACTACCGATATGCCAGTGCTTTGGCTACTGGGTGTGTGTTGGAAGTCAGAATCCACTGAATCGAATAACTGTCTTCTCTTGCCTCCAGCAGGAACTGAATGTATGTATGTGTGGGTGTGTGTGTACTGTCTTTTAATGGATGCTTTTTTTTTTTCCCCCAGAATAATTTAGAAGACAGCTTTTTAAAAACTTAGTCCGAACTGAAGCAAATAATAGGACTTTTCAGGACTTTGTCACAGTTAAGCTAAAAGCATTGGTGAATATAAAAGTTTGACACAAAGACGGTGCAGTATGTCAGGCTCTTAGCAAGTCTTGCCAGGCACGTTGCTCTGCACCATAACTTCCAGGTGCCCAAGTTCCTGTATCTTTTTAAAAAAAGTTTTTTAAGTGTTTATTATTTTGAGAGACAGAGAGAGAGAGAGGGACAGTGTGAGCAGGGGAGGGGCAGAGAGAGGGAGACACAGAATCCGAAGCAGGCTCCAGGCTCTGAGCTGTCAGCACAGAGCCCGACGCGGGGCTCGAACTCCCCGACCGGAGATCATGACCTGAGCCGAAGTTGGACGCTTAACCGTGAGCCACCCGGGCGCCCCTCAGGTTCCTGTGTCTTAACTCACTGTGTATCTTGGCTTTCATCTACTTTTTAATCCTCAGAATCCGCTTAACTGTGTCACCACATCCAGCAATAGTCTGTAGCTTCTCTGGATCTGCAGCCTCTAGTAATTTTGAGTCACGTGTGTTTTATGTAGATGTTACTGAAGATAAGCAGTTTGGGATGAGATCACTAGGCCATTTTACTTCGAGGCTCAACAAGGAAAACCGTAATTTTTCCTAAAGAGACAGTCCTGGCAGCAGATATAATTGGCTTCCTCGTTAGAAAAGAAGGGTCTTATCCCGTAACACTTGTTTTGGGCCTCGAATTAATGCTTAGGCGACATAAAGATTAAATTCATTTCACAAGACTGTTTTGTGAAGTAAATATTTTGTGTTAATTCTTGACCTTTTTAAACTTCAGAAAAAAGACCAGAAATAGTTTCTTTTTAGAGTCATAATTTCCAGGTGTCCTTGTTGTTTTATTGACACAGGAAAACTGTCATTATTTTTCTTATACCTGGGCAAAATATTGAGATGTTTAGAAAAAAATTGTAGTTGGGCCCAGCATTTTGCCCCAAAAGGTCCACCCTACTTTTGAGTTTGACGAGTATGTTCTTGCTTTGCACCAGCAGGGGACACTCAGTTTCCAGAGAGGGGCTCCATTCTCTATCAAAATGGTGTAGATTCTCTTTCTTGTCAGAGGTGGAATCCAAAAAGACTTTGTCCTGGATTTTACAGTTTTCCGTGGATCCAGTATGTGGTCTAAACGATCTGACAAGGCCCTTTTTGAGCCGGAGCTAATAGCCAAATTTTCACTGAAACAGGAAAAATAAAAAGTTAAAAGAAGTTAGAACAGAATGGACTTGAAAAGCAAATACACTGTCAGAGACCCAAAGATAGGTAGCACTTGCCACGTGGGGAAGTGAAGGTGCCCAGCCAGGGACCGGAGACTCCCATCCTCACTGGAGGTGGGGGGAGAGGTCCCTGAGCAGGCCCCACTCAGGATCTGCCTTTTCTCTGCCTCGGCCGTGTTATTCAGTGGAAATTCAGAAAAGACCCCAAAAGTATTAGCAATGCCTTTGCCTTCCTCCCCACCCCCAGTTCCTTCTTCAGTAGCCTTCCTTGCTAATTAACACTGGCTCCGCAGGGATATTTACCTTTTCTCTGCTGGATTCCTGCGGTTTTGAAAGAATTCAGGTACTTGCCGGTTGCCAAGGAATTCAGATTACCTCACAGGCTGCACACTGTCCAGAATCTCTGCCACAGCAGCGAGGGGGGTTGGGGGGGGTGTAGAGACAGCAACAAGGGGAAGAAAACCCTCTCCAGTGCTCATTGTCACCCTCCCTGGCAGGCCCTTGCTGTTTGTGAAGTTTGAGTCATTTCTGGCTCTGAAGACAGGGGATCAGGCTGGTAATCCCCTCCCAGACGGCTCTGTGGGGCGCTGCCCAGTCACTGCCCCACTTTGGCAGTCTCTCTCTCGGCTGCAGCTGGTTGACAGCAGATCAGAGAGCTCTCGGGCCTCTTGTTCTCTTCCATAAGATTTTTCTGGGTCAGGCCAGGATGAAACCCAGTGGCTCCTGGCAAGGCTGCCTGAGGTGCTGTCTCTTCGTCCTCCAGGCCTCTCTGGCTCGGAATGGCTACACCTGCTGAAAGATAACTCCTGTGCCACAGCCAGGATCTCCTCAGGGCCGGCCTCCTCTTTCCTTTGTGCATTTGGACTGAATGTGTGTTAGATTATGTGACTATCAGAGGGGAGGGACCAAGTGTCCTACATCCAGATTAGCCATGACTCTGGCTATGGTGCGGTATCTTTGAAGAACAAAACAGTTTTTGAATGGAGGAGGAGAGTTTAGAGGATTCCACGAATTCTGTGCTTTCCTTCCTGCTTTGCTTCCATACTGGTGAAGTTCCTGGGACAAGCAGCTCAGGTGCAGCTTCAGTTCATGTTATCCAGTACCTTCTATGTGTCTAACACGGGAACCCTGCCTTTACACAGACACTCGAGTTTTAGACAGGTTGTTACCATTGTCTCCATTCTCACTGAGAAGCATTAGAAGTGTGGCTTCTGACTTAAGAATTCATTGTCAGAATAAAGTTAATCTATATATGTTTCAGTGTGGTTAAAAAAAAAAAGCATATGCTTCTCTCTTCATCGGTAGGCTATGAAATACTACCCAGAATTTCAGATTTGGCGAAGAAGTAGAGGCTCCCCATCCCCCCCCCCCCCCGCCTTTTTTTTTTTTCTGTCATTAGAGCTTTTTATAAATCTTGATTTCATTAAGAGGGAAGTTCAAGACTCAGTGCATCATGTAGATTTCAGTATGTGTTAGGAGCAGTATTTGCAAACTTGGTCCTGGGGTGGCTAGTAGGGAATTAACCTCTTTAAGATTGTGGCTAATAAAGAATTTGTGTTGAAGCTTTCTGACCTAAACAGGTTGAAATTTGATATGTGAAGGTCTAAATCAGGAGGTCACAAACCTAAAGGCTCACAAGGACATTCACTGAAAAAGTTGCCCTGGTGGAAGCTGGAGATCACATGTGCCACTTAAGGGCATTTACTATTCAGTGCCTGCAACGCGTTGATATGTGGTGGTGCTGTGGTCTGAATGTTTGTATCCCCCCCCCCCCGATTCATATGTTGAAATCCCCCCCCCCCCCCCCCCCCCCCCCCGCCCAAGGTGATGGTATTAGGAGGTTAGGTCCTTGGGAGGTGATTATGTCATGAAGGTGAAGCCCTCATGAATGTGATTAGTGCCCTTTTATAAAAGAGGGCACAGAGAGTTTCCTGGCTCCTTTCACCATGTGAACACACAGCCGGAAGCTGCAGTCTGTCTGCCTGTATCTTGATCTTGGACTTCCCAGACTCCAGAACTGTCAGAAATCTATTTCTGTTGCTTATAAGCTACCCAGTTTATGGCATTTTGTTACAGCGGCCCAAATAGACTCAGACAAGGTGGTATTCCAGATCTTTTGGTTTTTTAAGGTTGGCTGAAAATCTAGGTTTTTACTGAGAAACTTCTGTTTTAATTTTAAAACCATTTCAGACTTCTAGAAAAGCTATAAAAATAGCGCAGAGTTACCTTTTACCTTTCATGGAGAGACCCCATTCAGTTTTGGCCAGTTATCCTAATAATGTTCTCTATAACAAAAGGATCTGATCCAAGATCACATGTTATATTTAGTTGTCATGTCTCTTTAGTTTTCTTTAGTGTGGAACAGTTCCCATAGTCTTCCCATGACTTTTATAACCTTTGCATTTGTGAAGATCACAGGCCAGTCATTTTTTAGAATGTCCCTCAGTTGAATTTACCTGATATTTTTTTCATGCTTAGACCCAGGTTCATTATTTTTGGCCAGAATAGCACAGAAGTGATGCTGTGTTGTCACTGCATTATATCTGGTGGCCCATGATAACTATTTAGTGGTTTTTTTTTTTTAATTAAAAAAAGTTTTATTAATGTTTGTTTATTTTTGAGAGAGAGAGAGATAGAGAGACGGAGAGAGACAGAGTATAAGCCAGGGGAGGGGCAGAGAAAGAGGGAGAGACAGAATCCGAAGCAGGCTCCAGTCTCTGAGCTGTCAGCACAGAGCCTGATGTGGGGCTCAAACTCGTGGACCGTGAGATCATGGTCTGAGCCGAAGTCCGACATTTCACCAACTGAGCCACCCAGGCACCCCTATTTAGTGGTGTTTGACCACTTGATTAAGGGGGTATCTGCCAGATTTCTCCACTATAAAGTTACTTTGTTTTTCCCTGTGTAATTAATAAGTATCTTAAGGGGAGATACTTTGAGACCATGTAGACTCTCATTCCACATCTAGTTTTTACCCAGTTTTATTTTATTTTTATTTTATTTATTTTATTTTTTTATTTTATTTTTTATTATTTATTTATTTGTTTGTTTTTTATTATTTATTATTTATTATATTTTATTTTTAATTTTTTAATTTTTTAATTTATTTTTTTAATTTACATTCAAGTTAGTTAGCATATAGTGCAACAATCCTTAATGCCCCTTACCCAGTTAGCCCATCCCCCCTCCCACAACCCCTCCAGTAACCCTGTTTGTTCTCCATATTTATGAGTCTCTTCTGTGTTGTCCCCTTCCCTGTTTTTATATTATTTTTGTTTCCCTTCCCTTATGTTCATCTGTTTTGTCTCTTAAAGTCCTTACATGAGTGAAGTCATATGATTTTTATCTTTCTCTGACTAATTTCACTTAGCATAATAATATTGCTGTAAACATTGGGGTGCATGTGTCCCTTCAGAACAGCATTCCTGTATCCCTTGAATAAATACCTAGTAGTGCCATTGGTGGTCGTAGGGTGGTTCTATTTTTAATTTTTTGAGGAACCTCCATACTGTTTTCCAGAGTGGCTGCACCAGTTTGTATTCCCACCAGCAGTGCGAAAGAGATCCTCTTTCTCCACATCCTCGCCAACATCTGTTGTTGCCTGAGTTGTTAATGTTAGCCATTCTGACAGGTGTGAGGTGGTATCTCATTGTGGTTTTGATTTGTATTTCCCTGATGATGAGTGATGTTGAGCATTTTTTCATGTGTCAGTTGGCCATCTGGATGTCTTCTTTGGAGAAATGCCTATTCATGTCTTTTGCCCATTTCTCCACTGGATTATTTGTTTTTTGGGTGTTGAGTTTGATAAGTTCTTTATAGATTTCGGATACTAACCTTTTATCTGATATGTCGTTTGCAAATATCTTCTCCCATTCCATCGGTTGCCTTTTAGTTTTGCTGATTGTTTCCTCTGCTGTGCAGAAGCTTTTTATTTTGATGAGGTCCCAGTAGTTCATTTTTGCTTTTGTTTCCCTTGCCTCCAGAGACGTGTTGAGTAAGAAGTTGCTGTGGCCAAGGTCAAAGAGGTTTTTGCCTGCTTTCTCCTTGAGGATTTCGATGGCTTCCTGTTTTACGTTTAGGTCTTTCATCCATTTTCAGTTTATTTTTGTGTATGGTGTCAGAAAGTGGTCCAGGTTCATTCTTCTGCATGTTGTTGTCCAGTTTTCCCAGCACCACTTGCTGAAGAGACTGTCTTTATTCCATTGGATATTCTTTCCTGCTTTGTCAAAAATTAGTTGGCCATACGTTTGTGGGTCCATTTCTGGATTCTATATTCTGTTCCATTGATCTGAGTGTCTATTTTTTACCCAGTGATTTTAATATCCATTGATGTTTCTTGCCTGAATTATTACTATGACAGTTGTTAAATGATGATTTTCTAATTCCATCATTCCTTTTTTCTTTTATTATTTGGCATTTTGCTCCAAGGCAGAGCTGTCTCTTCTTCCCATTTATTTATTCATTTATTTATTTATACCAGTAAGGATTCCTATTTTACTTAATGGGTTATGATGCTTTGCTGTCAGGATTTATTTTAATGTCATAGTGTCTCAGATTTGGCCAACAGGAGCCCCTGTAAGCTGGCTTTTGTGTCCTGTCATTTCTTTGGGCACCAGATGTTTCAGGCTCATCTTGTTCTTTCTCTGTCCCAGCTCTGGAATCAACCATTTTCTCCAAGGGGCATTGATTGCTTTTAATGGAGAAGAGTATTTAGGAATCAAGATGTGAGAGCTAGATAAGCTCATTGCTCTGGGGTGTCTCTGCTCCAGGTCCTTGAAATGGGCACACCTCAGAAATCTACGTTTGTTATGTGTTCATGTACACATATACACACTGACATCCATATTTACTTTCGTAAAATGTTTCCATACACTGAAAAGCAAGAATTTATTCTAATACCTCCCAATTCTTCAAAACTACAGGGTTCATTCTAGTTTTTCTCTTTCCTTGTTTTTAGTCTCTCTTCTTCAACAGTGAGAAATCTGACTCCCATTATCTCTAACATATTTATATACTCAGTTCCCTTTTGTGTAGCCAATCTCTCAACCACCTTGGCCACCGCCCCCCGTCAGATGCCCTCCTTGTGTGGATTTTTACCCCTGTGAGGCCGCCACGCTACACGGATAACCTCCTTGGACTGCCTGTGGGCTGCCTTCCTGTCCTGTCCATCTTCCTTATGTAAGCGCTGGCTGCAGGAAGGAAGGTCTGATTTTTAAATGTTGGCCAAGTCATTCAAGTTTTTTTTTTTAAGTTTGTGGGTTAATCAGAACTTGATTAGTAGGCCAGTGGGAACTTTGGTCTAGACGATACGAAGGAAATGTTGGAAGATGGTGACCAGAGATGGAAGTGGTATGTTTAATAGGGATTTGGTGAGAAGCGTGGTATCTTCCTGGCTTAGCAGGAAAGATGAGCACACACACCTACGTGGTCTTCCACGTTCTCCGTCAGGCTAAGGAAATAGTGTAGTTTTTGGCTCTTTTGATAACTTTCCATTGAGCTTAAGTTTTTTTGTGTTTCTCTAATTCTTGCTTCTTACGCTCTTTAGAGACCCACTCTGTGACACTAATGATCTTGTCCTTGCTGGAGTTGAGAATATAAATTCCTCAGTGAGAAGGATGATTAGGAGGAAGAAAACTTACTTTTTAGAGATGCAGTTCTATTGAAAAAAAAAAAGGTGTAAAAATGACAGATGTGTGGAATACCAGGTTGCTCAACCGCCAGGCTTTTGCCAGGCTTTTCTTGTTGACCAGGTTAGATCAGATACTCTTACTGAGAAGAGATGAAAACCCTCTTTCTCTGAAGCAGAACCCTTTCCCTCCCTCTCAATCATTATTCTTCTAGGGGAGAGGATGGCAGGAGGTATGTCACTGTGAGGTAATGTCTGGATGAGGCAGGCAGCCTCTGTGGGGCCCCGTGGGTCCTCTGTGCATTTCAGAAAGATTCAGAGAATGATGGTCTCCTGCTTGATTGGAGAATGTCTACAGAAGCAAGATTGGAAGGCACAGGCAAGGTTTACTCATCATGGAGTGGCATGGTTAGAAGTTAGGTGATAACTAGTGGAAGTTTCTGAGAAAAATCACAGGTCCTTCTCACACACAGATATAATTGTCATCAAGCCCTTGTCCTTTAGCCGTACATGCCTGGTCAACATTTTCTCTTTGTCCACATCCTTCTTCCTGTCCTCATGTTTGTTTATTTTAATTTTGGGTTTTTGGCGGGGGTTGTTTTTCACTTCTCTTTCTCTGGCTTTTGTATATTTCTAGTACAGGGAATTAGGAAGAGATAGTGGGTGGGTGAGAAGAAATAGAGAAGAGGAAAATTTTTAAATGCTGCCCTTTAATGTGGTAAAAATTCATGTTGACTTCATAGTCTGAGTAAGCATATGTAAATAATTTGTAAATCATATGAAAATAAACTTGTGGCCGTCCAGGATTTTTTTTCACACACTTGGATATGCCTCTTGGGAAAACCACTTTAGTGAGGGGTGATATGGTTATAGTGGTATGTAAACAGGGGTTGATATTTACCATAACCATTCGACTCGAGTGTCCTTTTGTTGATGTTGAGCATCACTGGAAAGTTTTCTCTTTCCCTGGTTACTTCCTTCAGAGGCACGTATATTTTATACTTTGGTCTTCTTTTGACAGTAGTCCAGGATATCAAATTGCTGCTCTGTTTTCAGTGGGTTCCATGTTTAATCCCTCTGTCTTTTGCCTTCATTCCAAATTCAGGAATTAGTCTCCTACGCTGTGCTCATAGTCATGTTGTCCTGCAGACCTAGGTTTTGTGTGCTGTTAATGTTGCCATTATTGTTTTCCTAAAAGGAACTTTATAGGTCAGTTCTGTTATTTCTACAGCCATGTATTTTAAATCGACCATTCTGCTGTCATTTTATTCTTTTTGCTTAATAGTTTCCAAAGAATGCTATGGTGCCAGCACCGTATAGGCACCCCATAGGTGTCTTGACCAGCAAATGCTCTGTCATCCACAGTGTCGTGTACACAATTTCCCAGCCATGGGTAACTCTGTTTTCGTTTTTCATCCTTCCTGTTTGTCTAAGGTTCTATCAGAGAAACAGCATCTCGTGGTTAAGAACATGTGTTGTGGAGTCAGTGTGATGGGCGGGGGGGCGGGGGGGGGGGGTTGGAATTTATATATTTATTAAAGTTGTTTTCTTTGAACTTAACATTACGTATGGAAATGCAACACATTATTACAACAGCCAGATTTGCAAACAGCAATATTGTGGGTGAGAAAATAATTCAATTTAGGGAGAAATGATTGTTTCAACATTTAACCAGATGTATAAGAGACAACAACATTGTGACTAAGAGCATGCGTTTTGAATTGGACAGCCTTGATTTTGTTACTGGCCATGCTGTTTCCTTTTTTTTTTTTTTTTTAAGTTTTAATTTAAATTCCGGTTAATTAACGTACAGTGTAATATTAGTTCCAGGTGGACAATATAGTGATTCAACACTTCCATAATCACCTGGTGCTCATCACAAGTGCACTCCTTAATCTCTCTCTCTCTCTCTCTCTCTCTCTTTCTCTCTTTTTTTCCCCTTACCTGTACAGAAGCCTTTTGTTTTGATGAAGTCCCACTAGTTTATTTTTGCTTTTGTTTCCCTTGCCTCAGGAGATGTATCTAGAAGTTGCTATGGCTGATGTCAAAGAAGTTAGTGCCTGTGTTCTCTTCTAGGATTTTGATGGTTTCGGGTTTCACATTTAGGTCTTTCATCCATTTTGAGTTTATTTTTTGTGTATGGTGTAAGAAGGTGGCCCTGTGTCATTCACCATGTTGCCGCCCAGTTTTCCCAAACACCGTTTGTTTAAGAGACTTATTTCCATTGGATATTCTTTCCTGCTTTGTCAAAGATGAGTTGACCGTGCTATTGTGGGTTCATTTCTGGGTTTTGTATTCTGATCCATCGACCTATGTGTCTGCTTTTGGGCCAGTATTATACTGTTTTTGATGATTACAGCTTTGTAATACAGCTTGAAGTCTGAAATTGTGATGCCTGCAGCTTTGCTTTTCTTTCTCAGGATTACTTTGGCTACTTGGGAGCTTTTGTGGCTCCATACAAATTTTAGAATTGTTTGTTCCAGCTTTGTGAAAACTGCTGGTGGTATTTTGATAGGGATGGCATTAAATGTGTAGGTTGCTTTGGGTAGTAGAGATATTTTAACACTATTTGTCTTCCAATCCATGAGCATGGGATGCTTTTCAATTCTTTCATCAGTGTTTTATCGTTTTCAGAATATAGGTCTTTCACCTCTCTGATTAGGTTTATTCCTAGGTATCTTATTGTTTTTGGTGTAATTGTAAATGGGATTGATTCCTTAATTTCTCTTTGCTGCTTCATCATTGGTACGTAGAATTCTTTGCAACAGATTTGTTTGTTGATTTTGTATCCTGAGACTTTACTGAATTCGTTGATCAGTTCTAGGAGTTTTGGGGTGGAGTCTTTTGGGTTTTCTATATATAGTATCGTGTCATTTGCAAATAGCAGATTTGCTGATTTGGATGCCTTTTATTTCTTTGTGTTGTCTGATTGCTGAGGCTAGGACTTCCAGTACTAGGTTGAAGAAAAAGTGGTAAGATAAGACATCTCTGTCTTATTCCTGACTATAGAGGAAAAGCTCTATTTTTCCCCATTGAGGATGATTATTAGCTGTGGGTCTTTCGTATACCGCCTTTATTATGTTGAGGTATGTTCCCTCTAAACCTACTTTGTTGAGGGTTTGTATCAAGAATGGATGTAGTACATCCATTTGGACAAGTGATTTTGGACAAGTTACTTAATCTTTCCAGGTTACATTTTAGTTTTTACTACTCTAAAAATCAGATATAATATTACCCACTTCAGAGAATTGCTTTAAGGAACGAATTACATATTATATATGAAACACCATGGGAGTGGGCATTTATTAAGCACTCACTGTTAATGACGTCACCCTCCTTTTATTAGTATCACACTGATCCTGAGTTCAAGCCTGTATTTCCTTGAACCCCTGTTCCTGGCATGTAACTTGTGTCTTTTCTATCAGATTTGCAACCGTGCGATATGATCAAGGAGCCAAGAACATTCGGAACCAGTTCATGCACCTGACAAACTACAGTGTGAATAAGAAGAGTGGAGACTATGTGAGGTACTGGCTGCATGCGAGCCGGGCGCCAGGAAATCAGTTTCACGTGCAGGTGCCGGAAATGTGGAAAGTCAACTTGTTGCACTCCATTTATCTCCATGGAACTTACAGGAAGCTGTCATTTAATGTAGTTTTGAGGCATATCTGCTATTGCTTCTCCGTTGCTTGCCCAGTTACGGCGTCTCCTTTCTCTACCAAAATAGGCCTTCCCACATTTCGTCTTCACTGTCTTTCCTCACTTGACTTAGGGGTGGGAATTTAATAGGCATATGGAACTTTTTAGAAGACAAGAAATGAGGTCATTTCAGCACTTGGCAAAATGTATCAAACGCTTAAAAAATATTGGTATCCTTTGACCCAGCATTTCCATTTCTAGGAACTTAACCTTAAGAAATAACACGAGATGTGCGCACAAGATCAGAGAGAAGAATGTTCATGACTGTACATTGTCAGGTGGAAAAAGCAGGTTACCAGACACTACTTGCAGTTTAAGTTCTTTTTTGAGTCTATAAGATAACTAAAGCTGTTTATTTTTGCTGAGGGAGAGAAAATGTAAACTAGGAGGATATATACCAAAATGGCAACAGCGCTTAACTATAGTGGATGAGATTATGGGTGGGTGACTTCTGTTTTCTTCTCTGCACTTTCATGTATTTCCTAAAATTTTCTAAAATAAATGCTTGTATGATCAGAGGGAAGAAAAGTTAGGAATAAATTAAATGAAGAAAGAAATGAGGCCATCTCAGAGAACGATTCAGTGGAAGGGAGTACCAGCACAGCTGTGTGGAAACATCCCTTCTGCTCTGTTTTCTTTCATCCTGATAATTTTGCCAGAAAGTGGAAAAATAAAAAAGAAACCCAAACAGTCACTTTCTACTCAGACTAAAAATAGGTGTCTAGAAAGTCCAAGGAAAGAGAGAAAAAGACTCTGGAAGCGATGGCATAGTTGCCAAGGCTGTGTAGATTTCACGGAGTGTCCTGTGACCAGTGTTTGGAATTGACGATACCCTGTCGTTCACCCTGGAAGATGAGCAGACATGCACCCAACTGGTGGGTGGTGGGGTGGTGGTAGGGAATGAGGGGGCATCTGCAAAACAGTTTCCAGATCGCAAGACCTTTCCAGTAGTCATGACAGTGTACCCCGTTTGGCAGTCTGCTGCTCTGGTGGTGGGGCACTTCACTGATTTTATTGTCGCTCTCACGGATTCTCCCTTCAGCGATACCTCAGAGGGTATCCAGAAAAGCTGTGTGGAGAGCTACCACTAGAGAGGAGAGAGCCTGCTTCAGATGCTAAAGCAGTTCCATGCTAGGTTAGCTCATTAGAATGTTATACTACATTAGTTCACTAGCCAACCAAGACTCAGTTCTGGTCTCAAAATGGCATTAGAAGTTGTTTTGTGGGCTCATATGACTTTCACCTCAAAGACTAGGTTAGCATCCCCAAACGTGTCATTCTGTTCACGTATTGTGGCCACTCTTAAATTGTTTACATCCTTTCACACATTGCTTCCACTTGTGATACATAATAATTGTTTGCTTAAGGAAGAATTTGCTGCCTTTTCCCCTGCCCCCCCCCCCCCATAAGAGAAGCTATATGCATTTTCATTAAAAAATAAATCAGTGGTAGAAAGGGATATATGACAAAGGGACTAAGAATAGGTGCTGAGTGGAGGTCCGCAAAGGGAATGTTTTCCTAAAGATTAAAAGGACAGGTATTTGCAAAAAAAAAAAAAAAAAAAAAAATCTGGTTTCTACAGCCAGGCCTATTTGCATGTGTGACTTCGGTCCATTCCTTTGTTTTAGTTGTGATGATCCAGAAGTGGAGGATTATGGGAACAAATGGAGCATGAGTGCCATGCTTAGGTATCTGAAACAAGAAGGCAGAGATACAACTGGTGAGTACCAGGCCTTTTTCAAAACTTTGTGATCTCTCTCTTCTGTATAACCTCCCTGTGCCTCTCAGCATGCATCATTCTCTCTAATTCTGGTAGTGTCTCTGAGACTTCTGACAGGGTCGTCGTTCTTTTTGTTGTTTTGTTTTTAAATTTTTTTTTTTAATGTTCATTTATTTTTGACAGAGAGAGAGAGAGAGAGAGAGAGACAGAGCATGAGCGGGGAGGGGCAGAGAGAGAGGGAGACACAGAATCGGAAGCAGGCTCCAGGCTCTGAGAGCTGTCAGCACAGAGCCTGACTTGGGGCTCGAACTCACAGACCGCGAGATCATGACCTGAGCCGAAGTTGGACGCTCAACCGACTGAGCCATCCAGACACCCCAGGGTCGTTGTTCTTGATGTTGATTTTTCCTGCCCTATAGAAGATGGAAAACAGGCTTTCTGTGATGCCACCCCCCCCCAATCCCTTTTCTTGTTTCTAGTTTGGAAGGCATCACTTTGTCCTTTAACCTTTAGTGAATTTATCCTTCTTGAATGTTGAGCTGCAGACTGAAGTACTGTCTTCATATTGGCCCTGAGTTCAAATTTTTCAAAGTTAATCTGCCTCACTCATGTTGAATTGGGGAATGAGCAGTGTCAAGTCTGAGTACAGGGCTTGGAATCAAAATGGACACTACTGGTTGAGCCTTGAGCAGAATGGGAAACAGTGTGCAACAAGGCTTAGCTCAGTCCACAAAGGGGAAGGGCGATGGAGAAGCCTGAGAAGGGGGAAGTAAGGCTTCTTTTCCATTCCATGTCTGTCTTTTGTCATAGGATGCCACTTCAGTACAACCCCTGCACCCACATTCTTGACCGTGTCACCTTATTCATAGATAATGCCTTCTCCTGGAGTACCTATTTGCAAGACCGCCACCCGGAGACTTTTTGGAATGAGCACATGTGCTTTTACAATCACACCGTGTTCCAGAACCCAGTTTTTCTACTCTGTACATTATAGTGTCTCTTCCTTCTTCTTCTTCTTCTTTTTTTCTTTTTTGTAGCATTGATGGCCCATGTGGAAGACCTGATTATTAAGACTATAATCTCCGCTGAACTAGCTATTGCTACAGCCTGTAAAACCTTTGTTCCTCACCGCAGCAGTTGTTTTGGTAAGGAGACTGACGAAGCTTAATATGTTGTGTGAAAAGGGGCTTGGGAAGTTGGGGGGATCCTGGGGTAGAGAGGCTCTGTGATTCTACAGAAGTGAGAATGTGTGTGTGTGGCGGGTTTTTCTTTCTAAGCTCAGGTGGCATATGAGGGCCCTACTAAGAGGCCAGTGGTGAGCTTAGTTGGAGGTCCCCTGAGGACTCACAGGCTTTCTGTGCGGGAAGCAGGGATTGGAACTAAAGTGTGGGTCTCTCTGTCAGAGTGCAATCAGAAAAAGCCTGCAATGGACTGTACAGGAATCCAGCTCTAACAAATATATTCCAGAGCCCCTTGGCAGCCAGACTGGGAACCGTTCCAAGAAGCTCTGGCTGGTACCAGTGTGTGCTTTCTCCCAGTTTCCAATGACTCCTCCTTTTTGTTTTAGTCTTCTTTCTAGTGGGTTTCTGCCCCCCCCTCCCTTTTTTTCCCCTCCTCTTCCTCCCTCCCTCCCCTCTTCTCCCACCCTTAACTCCCTGATTGCACAGAGAAGAGTAAGAAACAGTTCACAACTCCTGGATCAGGAAGCCTGTTGCCTACTGACCCACTGGCTATGACTGGCACCGAGGACACCTGCGCACTTTGCTTTCTGTGTGGATGTGAACTGTGTAGTGATTGCCAGTGTGTCTGTAAAGTCAACTAGGCTTTCAGCAGGTGTTAGGCTTTGTTAGTAAAACACACTAGGGTTGTTGCTGGGGGGATAATGAAAGTAATACAGTAGTAAGGATATCAGAGTCATGGCTCGCTCGGGAGTCAGGGTAGCAGGAACGTGAAGAACACGGACTTTAGAGCCTGACGGATGGAATTAGTGTAAAAGCCATTTGCACCCCTTACTTGCTTTCTTATTTTCAGCAAGTTACGCCAGTCCTGTTTCCTCCATTATAAAATTGTACTGATGACGGTACCGATCTCCCAAGGATACCAGGAAGATCAAATGAGATGATATATGCCAAGCACTTGGCCCAATGTCTGATCCTCAATTTGCACTCAATAGAAATTATTTCTTTGCTGTTTTTATAACTAGAATGAGTAATTCTTGATCTCTTTCACGGATTATCATAACAGTCTGTACTTGAGAGGCAGTAAACAAAGGGAGGTGTTGAGACCAGGAACAGAAGACCGTAGACAAACCAAGACCTGAAATTATATAAGAAAAGGAGAGGTTGTGGTACATTTTCTAAGTATAGACGTGTTCATGTCCTCTAAAACCCTACATGGCTCTTTAGGGTTAACTAGTCAATAGAAACTTGATAGGACTTCCAGGCTTCTAAGTACCGGACCACAGCTGAATTTTCTAGAATTCAATTTCTCCTCTTACACCTTATAATCCAGCTCTACCACCGAGCACTCCATGCCTTTGTGCCTCGGTATAAATTCTTCAGTCCTGTCTGCCTGGCACACTCCTGTTCATATTCTCAGACTAAGCTTGACATTGTCTCTTCTAGGAACCCTTGCTTAATAAAATGCCCTGTTGTGCCTCCTCTCTCATACTGTTCTGTTGTGTTCTTTTCCTCTCATATTGTGACGTTTTGCTTACACATGTGCTTCCCTGATAGTCTCCGAGCTTAACTTCTCGATTGTCAGTAGTCTCTCTCTGTCCCCCCTTCCCCTCTCATCCTCTTGTGGCCAAACCACACCTTACACTGACTCCCTGGACCTGCCAGGTCCTTCCCTTCACCTCTGCCCTTTGCACCTGCTTTATCCTGCATCTGAAATCTTTTCCTCATGTTCCTTTACTTAATAGATCACCGCCATCTTTTCAAGATGAAGTCAAGTATCATTTCTGTGGTGAAGTTTTTCCTAAGTGTTCCAGTCTGAGTTAGCCCCCTCTACCCACAGCTTCCCATGCATAATCTGCAGTGGTACCTGATTGTCATCTGGTACCCATTTATGTGTCTGTCTCCCCTCCTGGACTGGAAGCTCCTTGTAGACAGCAGCACCGTCTCCCTAGTTTCTGCTTCTCTTGTGCATAGTGGTTTTTTTGCTCTTAGGAGATGTTCAAGAAATGTTTATTGAACATTGGTACTTGCTTTAATTGCCTTTTGGTGGCCTCATAGTAAGCTTCTTAGTAGATCTGGTTTGGTAAGGGCCTAGAGCTCTTAGCATTAATTATAAACTGCTTGAAGAAGGGGTGCATAGAACATATCTTCCAACTTCAAAAACCTCATTGGATTAAAAAACTAAGGTTTCTTTTCCACATGTACTTGGCTCTTATACGAAGCTTAATTTCTTCGTATAAAAATCTTTGTTCTTTTTGAACAAATTCTCTTTGAGAATTTCCGGAACTTAATGGCAGTAGAGATTCCAATATGAAATAAGCAGTGACTTTCCCTGACTCAGTGAAATACCCCTAAGTCCATTTCATCATCTGTGGGTCTCCTTTCCTCCTCTTTGCTTTTATTCCGTTTTAATAAAGTGAGTGCATCTGGAGTTTTTTAAGTTGTTGACTGTCTTCTTGGTTTTTGTGGTTCTAATTCCACTTCCTGTCGGCCCTGGGATTTTGTGTGCTTCGTTAACCTCCCCCCCATCAGGTATGATTTTGTATGTGTGCGTATATTTGTGTGAGTCTCTCTGGCTCCCACTTACTCCTACTAACTTCCCTTGGGATTTGAGTTACAAGGAATAAAACTGTTTTGTTCGTTTTTTTTTCTTTCTTTCTTATTTGTTTTAGAGTAAACAGGAATTGAGAGCTTCCCAGAAGAATTTGGCTTACACAGAGCGTTGGTGCTTTTAGAGGAAGCCAGTAGTCCAGTGATGGGGTTCACTATATTCTTTTAGTTGTTTCGCCCTTACACATTATGAATGTTGGCCAGGAGCATTCCAGTACTATCTAAGTGTTTCTGTCTCATGATTTCTTTCCTGCTCCACCATCTGTGATGCCCAACTGTGCTTTTAGGTACTTCTAATATTCCCATTCATTTGTTTATTTATGCATTTAACTTATTTTCAGTCCCTGCTCTGTGCAAGGCATAGATTATAAGCAATTATTCCTCTCAAACCAGATTTTACATGGGATGATATATATACACACATGTATGTATACACACACACACACACCTGCATTATATTATTGTCATTTCAATGTAGACTTAGTAACCTTCATAAACTACTTGAAAATTAGCCATGTAATGCCTTCTCATAGATTTGTACATCTGGAAAGGACCCCAGAGAACAATTAGTCCATATAAAGAAGTTGGGGCCTGAGAAACTAAGAGCCTTGCCCTTGGTTCCAGGGCTCACGAGTAGAAGACCCCACGTGAAAGAGACCTGGCCTGGAGGGCAGGGGCCCACAAGATGGTTGGCAGACAGGTCACCTTGATCATTCCTTGTACTCTTGATTTACAGAGTTTTTGATGCCCCTCCCAATAAAATAGATTGCTGACAATCTAATTTTTACTGCCCTCAAGATTGTAAAAATACGGTACCATGTGAAATATATGCGTAAACAGCCACCCTTTAAACGTGCTTAGGAAATTGGCACTGTGACATAACTGGCAAGGAGAACGGCTTTTTTGACCAGTTGGAGAAAAACAGCCCAAAGCAACAGGATGTTAGCTGTCCTTTACAGATGCTGCTGCTGACGGCAGTTTTATCTATGTGTGTGAGGATGGCTGAAGTGACAGGCTAAGACCCCGGCCCTCTCCAGCCTGGGATCCTCTGGGCCAGCTGTCCGTGCCACTTGTAGAGCTGGCAAGGCTGGCTTTGTTTAGGGCAGAGACCGGTAGCATCTTTGCTCGGGACAGTCCATGCTCAGTACACCTCTTTGTTGAATGAGCGCTGGTTTGGCTTTTCATTGCTGTTGTTCTAGACCATTTTGTGGGGTAAGCCGACATTCTCAAAGGGTGGGTGTCCATAAATATTTGTTGAAGGGAGGAAAGTGGGCAGCATACATTCCTCAGTTACGTAAACTACTTGACCACCACCAACAACATCGTAGTGAAAGTCAGCAAACAGTTCACTTTGTGGTTTAGCCCATGCTCCTGTTCAGGTGGGAAGAGAAGTTACCGTAGAAAGTAACTCGGGAGAAAGTACCTACTGGTTGTTAAGCACTTTTCCTTGGTTATTCCCTTTAGCCCTGTTAACAGAGTTTTGTTGGTATTTATTACCCATGTTTTATAGCAAGGAAAAAAGATCTGGAAAGGTCAAATAATTTATGCTAGGTTGTGCAGTTAACAAATGGCCAAGCCAGGTTTGGGATCCAGGTCTCTTTGGCCCTTTCTCCACTCACATAAAGACAAGTTCTGATGAGCCCAGCCACTTTTGGCATGCCCCATATCCTGGATTCTCCTTCTGCTCTCCTGTAACTAGATCTCAGGAAAAATGATATCATTCTTTCTAGCAGATCAGGCCTGAAAAAGGCACTCTTCGGCTCTAATCAGCAGTCCTGAATCCTAGCTACTCCTTTCAAATCTACCTTTACATATGGTAGCCAGATACCATATTGATTTATTGGACTAGTTAACAAATTGGCTCTGGGCTTTTTCTTTTATTTAGTTCATTTTCCTGTGGGATCTTGATCTGTTTTTTTCCAAATTCTCCTTCTGGACCCCAGATAAAGACTTCCTCCTTAGGTTTGCAACTCAAATCCAAAGCCAAGGTAAAAAGAATTTCCTTTATACAATAGCATTTGACTGGCAGTGTGGACTGGCTAATGTCAGCACTTTCCACTGCCTCAGGATTACAGCTCCAGCTGGGACTTTATTTCTGGGGAGGGTTAGTGGATTGATTTCACAATTAGTGGTGTGCCATGTTTAGTCATCTGTTAGCCCTTGGATGCATTATTATTTTCTCTATCAAATCTTTTTTCTTCCTCCCTTCCTAGACCACCTTTTATCAAGTTTTTTCTTAATATGTCTTAATATGTAAAAACCTTAATAGGAATGTCTCTTATTGTCCTTGTGGTTGGTAAGCTTTATTATGAATATTTCAAGTCTTGTGGCCAGGGTTATTTTGGGGGAGTAGCTGCAAATTACTTGTCTTTTTGAAAAATTTCTACTCCTGAAGCCAAGACTACACTGTATGTTAACTAACTGAATTTAAATAAAAAAATAGGGGCGCCTGGGTGGCTCAGTGGGTGAAGCATCTGACTTCAGCTCAGGTCATGATCTCACGGTTTGTGGGTTTGAGCCCTGCGTCGGGCTCTGTGCTGACAGCTCAGAGCCTGGAGCCTGCTTCAGATTCTGTGTCTCCCTCTCTCTCTGCCCCTCTCCTGCTCATGCTCTGTCTTTTTCTGTCTCAAAAATAAATGAAAACATTTTTAAAAATTAAAAAAAATAAAAAATAAAAAATTTAATTGTCAAATGCTTTTCACTTCTTTTTTCCTCTTTCTTCTTATCTTTTCTTTATCTTTCTTTTAGTATTTCTTGATTGCTTCCTAGGTACCTTTTATGGTGCAGGCTGCTTGTAGTATAACGATGGGTAAGACATGGCCCTGCCCTCAGGTGGTGGGGAGGAACAGGCAGGAGATCACAAAAGCGGTATGGGTAGTAGAGTGACTCAGGTGCTCTAGGAACACACAAGAGCTATCCGCAATGCCTAGGGGAAGCCAGGGAAAGCCACGTCTACCAGAAGGAATACAACATGCACAGCGTCGTGTCAAGGCAGAATATGGCAGTTTGTGAAATAGAAGCTTAGTGTGACTGGATGCAGCCTGCATAGGCTGGGGTGGCAGGAGTTGAGGTCACGGAAGCAGGTTGGAGCCCCGTTCTAGAGGACTGACGTGTAAATTCCTCCTGGAGACAGCAGGCAGCGACTGGAGTGTTTTGAGCGGGAGGGCAATAAGATTGTTATTACTCTCTTTAACTTTTATCATGATTTGACCCAAAGCTTTGGATGACAGAGTAACAACAAAGGGAATACTGTATACCATGACTAGAAGTGACGAATTTAAAACCCTTCAAGTACCACCTGACGTCAAGTATCTGTTGTTGGGCCAGTTCACAGCCTATCTCTATCTGACTATTAGATTTATGTCTTAGAAATTCCGACGGGCATGTGGAGAATGGACTGCAGTGGGGAGAGACTAGTCCTAGGGAAACGAATGGGAAGTAAGAAGTCTGTGGTGATAATGTACACTTAACCACGTGATTCAGCAGTCCCACTTGTAGGTGTTTCCCCAAGACAAATAATGTTACGTGTTCACACAGATACCTGGATATGAAGGTTTATAGCACCTTTGTTCATAGCCACCAAAAATTGGAAGCGGCCCAAATGTCTGTGAACTGTTGAATGGATAAACAAGTTGTGGTATATCCATAACATAGAATCCTACACAGCAGTAAAAGGAATGAACTACACTGTTGATACATAAAAACATAGATAAATCTCAAAAGCACACTTCTAAGTGAAAGAAGCTGCTCTCAAAGGTTCATCTGAATGATTTCCTTTATTTGGCTTTCTGGAAAAGGCAGAGATCAGATCAGTGGTCGTTGGGGGATGAGGAGTGAGAATTGACTGGAAAGAGGGGCACTGGCGTGTCTGTGGTAGAATTGTTCCATATCTTAATTGTGGTGGTGGTTACATGACTACATACGTTTGTCAAAACTCATCGAACTATAATTTAAAAGGGTGAATTTTGTTGTATGTAAGTGATACAATAATTTTATTTTCACAAACTTGTTTTAAAACAAGAAACAGTCATAGGTGGATGAACTTCAAAAATGCTGATTGAAAGAAGCCAGACTCAAAAAGTGTATACTGTATGCTCCCATTTATATGCCATTCTAGAACGGACAATGAATCTATGGTGAAAGAAATAAGAATAGTGATTATCCAGGGGTACGATGAGGGGAAGCAGGGTATTTACCAGGAAGGGGCATGAGGGATCTTTCTGGGATGATGGAAATGTTTTCTGTGGGTTGATATGAGTGTGGATTACGTGGATGTATCCAGTTATCAAGCCTCATCAAGTTGTACACTTAAGATCTGTCTCTTTCATTATATGTAAATTACATCTCAAAAGAGAATGTAGAAGCCTGGATTAAAGAGAAATAGAGAAGAGGTCTGGTAATGTGTAGGTTTTGGGAGGTGGTGAAGAGAGTGTTTCTAGCTTTGGAGACTGGTGGATCAGGCCACCATTTTCCAAGGTGAAGAATAATGGGAAGCCAAACAGGTTTGGGGAAATACAACGAGCTATATTTTGTTGAGTGTTGAATACTCCTGGGATATCCTAGTGAAGTTGTGTAGAAGGCAGTTGTGGAGTTATGGATTTGGTGTTCAGGAGACACTTGACTAAAGATATAGATTTGAATGTCATCATCATAATGTTAATTGCAGCCATGAGAATACATGAGATCGAAGAGAAGTAGAATTGAGAAGGAAAGAGCCCTGAGGATGCCACCCTGAGCAAACCTGCCAGTGAATAGCTGGGCAGAAGAGAAGGAGTGAAAAGAGGAGGAGAATCAGAAGAGAGCAGTGTCCCGGAACCAAGGGAGAAGAAAGTTCCAATAAGTAAGGGGTGGTCAACAGTTTCAGATGTTTGGGCTTAGCAGTAAGGTGGTCTTTGTTGATCACAGTGAGAACAGTTACTGTTTTAGACAGCGGGAGCAAAAGCAAATTCTTATGGCTTGGAGAACGAACAGGCATTAAGAAGGTTAAGGCAGCTAAGTGTAGATTGCTTCTTCAGGAAGCTGCATTCAAGAAGTGGGGAGATAAGGACCCGAATGTGAAGTGGTGATGGAGTCAAGCTGCTTCTTACTAGTCACGCATATAATTCTCAAGTTTGTTTGGATTTGGCTGGGGGCTGAAGGAAATACGTCTCATGAAAGGAAATTTTCCTAAGGAAACATTGTTGATCGAGGTGGTAGCACCAGTCCTTTGAAAATACTTGCCTTTCTGTTATGATGGGGACCACACAGAAGAACAAAGAACGTAGTTCTCAGAGTGGGCAAAGCCTAGCTTGCCCACACCCTTTAGTGACAGGAACACTTGGTGTATCTCATCCTGGACACTGAGTTTTTGAAATTCTAGACCCTGTCGCTAAAACACACAGTATTAAAAGGGGAAGTTTAATATTCTCAGGACAGCATACTTCTTACCTTTTAAAATCTTTCATGTCCATAGAAAAGACCGATCATAAGTTAAAAGGGTCATTATGAGGACTTTTGTAGCCTGCCAAAAACCGAAATTATTTTTCTTAAGCTGAGTTGATTATTGGAAGAGGTCAACCTGATACAAATGCCCTCTTTTCACTCCATTTACCACCCTTACCCAACCCTCCCACTTCCAGCTCCTCAGGTGAGCTGGGCTTTGCACTGTGTCCTAATGCCACCACATACTCACCCACTTTGAAATGGGAGTAGATCCAAGCCTCGTGCGTGTACAGGTGCCGTTAGATCCAAAACTGATTTTGCGATTGTTTAGCCCTGATGGGTTTCATTCACCTGGGTAAAAATTTAGCATGCCCAGTAAATGGGTGTTGTCTCTCTTTGGGTTATTTCATTTTATTTTTTCTTACTTTCCAGAATGTTGGTTCTCAGCCTTTCTGCTGGGATTCTTGGAATTTGCCTCTTAATTCAGGAAATAGTTAAGTAAATGTGCTGGCTGTTTAATGCAAGGTGTCTAAATAACGGGTCTCATTGATTCTCATTCGGATTTCAGTTTTCCTTCATTTGTGGTTCATTCTGCAAATCTGTGGTTCATTCTGCAGAGCTGGTCAACATGTGCTTCAGGCATTCTTACCCTGTTCCTCGTGCCATTATTATTAATAATATTAGCATTTTATGAAATAGTTGAATCCTGTGCTACTGCTTGTGTAATGTTAACATGGACTTGTGGATTTTGCAATTAAGTCTTCCTTTTTCAGTGCCTTATTTAGTGCTGTATCACAAAAGACTCTTTTTTTCAGATTGAAAGGGGAATATTCTGTGGGATGATTGAAGATTAGGTAAAATATTCAGAAGAATGGCAACTTTTCCCGAGAGAAAAATTCAAATATGATGTCTACCTGAATCTGTACTGCATAAATAGGGATTCTGGATATAGGTGTATAGAGCACACAGGTATTGAGAGATGGTGATTAATAGAGAAGACCCGAGGGGTGAAACAATGCGAAAGAAATATCAGAGAGAGAAATGACTTCTCCAAGTTCCTCAGTGAATAAATAGTAGAGTCCTGAGAAGGATCCAGGTCTCCAGATTCCCCTTCTAGGATTCTTGGTCCCATAGCAGATTTTCTGTGTTCAAAAGACCATCTGTGGCACCGTCTTTTTTTAGAAATTTACATTTATTTTTCTATGTTATTGAGAGTATTGAGGAATGGGAGAATCCTTTTTGAAGTAAAGACGTTTGTTTCAAAATGAGTTTCTGGAAGATACCTGGATGTGTTCTGTAGATGTGAGCTACAGATGTGAGCCTGTGACCTCTGACTGAACTGTAAGGAAGCTCATCTTTTCTCTTGGAAGGAAGATGTAGATTATTTGAGGGACACGGAGTAGGAAGTTCGAGAATGAGTGGATCTTCTGAAAGTCAGATATATTTCATATATGTATACCAAAGAGGACTGTGGAGAGGGTCTCATTAATAATAATAATAATAATAATAATAATAGTAATAATAATAGTAAAGGCTGCTAGCTGAGTTTCCATAGTTAGTGTCATATTATCCCTGCATCCTGGGAGAAAAGGTTCTTGCTTTGCTCTTTGCAACAGATGAGGAGTTAGGGAAAGAATCAGTAAAGAACCAGAAACCATGGAAATTTGGTCTCTGGCTCCCTCCCTTTTTTAATAATATTAGTGGTGCAGGGTGGCTCGTCACAGTCTTCTGTCTTTCTGTGTTGAGCCAGTGTATTTTCTGTCTTCAAAGGGAAATTGAAACCATAGGAGAGGGGAAGAATAAATGTATTTTACACTCAGATTTCTTCTTAATCTAGGCTGCCAAAGCAAGATCTTGGTGTAGGAAAATGCATTGGAAGGGCCCTAGAGAGAGTCCTTCAGTAGATTTTTCTGTTTTCAGAATATGACGGGAGGACAATCCAGAACAAACCTAAAGTATCATTGATGTTCGATGCACTTGTTACATTCCTGCTCCCAACACTTTTTTTTTTTTTTAACCCGTAAGCACAGCAGAATCATGCTTGCTAACTTTTAGAGGTCAGGTCACTTTCTGTGTAGAGCTCAGGAATGTCAATAGAGTGGATGATAAAAAGTGGAATTTTATGACATTGTCTCATCTCTAGAGCTTGATTAATTTCTCTGGAACTTGAAAGATTCTCTGCTCCTACTTCCACTCATTACTTATACTCACCAAATTTCTAGGCCTCTGGTGGGGGTTGATTGGATTCAGCCTTCTAGGGTCTTTATTCAGTTGTGACATAGAAAATGATCTTGTGTATTGTGTTATGTTGTATTTCTAGAACTCTATGGCTTTGATGTGCTCATAGATTCTACTCTGAAGCCATGGTTGTTGGAAGTAAATCTCTCTCCTTCTTTGGCCTGGTAAGTAGTCTGTTCCATCAACTAGAAAAGGACAGACCTTCAATGAGTAACACTAAAATACTTTTTTTTTTTTTGGTCATTTCTCTTGGCACAAGACTTTTTTTTTTTAACCCTAGTTATTAGATAGAAATGACTAGAATTTCTAAATTTGAGGGATTTGTGACACATGGTTAAAGTCCAGATGGCAACATGAATCCCTATCTTACTATAGTCGATTTGTGATCTATGTTTACTGTCTTCTTGAGCTTCCAACGGATGCTTCTTGTGAACCTTTTTATTTCCAGTTCTCCCTCTCTCGCCCTCTCTCTCTTGTTTTAAAACGTTGTAGGTGTTCTGCTAAGGCTAAAGAAATGCATGAGGTATTATATTTCCTTTATTGCTACAGGTTTGCACAGACTCAAATCCGCATATACTATAAAGGTATAGAGCTGGGTCTAGGGTAGGGGGTATGATATTTGGTTCTTTTATCATCTGTGTTCTGGTATTCATCTAAGATTAGACTCAAAAAAACTTCAAACAATCTTATAATTTTTGTAACCTACCTGTTGTTTAAAAGAAGGAAAGAAACCTATTTTTTAAAACCAGAGAAGATTGTGCTTGTATCTGCAGCAGTAGCCAGAGTTTCTGTCAGCTGTACGCTTCTCTAAACAGCTAGAGAACCCTAGAGATTTATGCTGGAGACCACCCAGTGGCTGCATTTTTAAGGATGAAAGATGTTGGCAAAATGCCAAGTAATCAAATAAAGACAGATTGACTACTTCATGGGGTGGGAATTTGGCTTAACCCCAATAGTAAGGTATAGAACTAGATGTTACAGATGATTCAGATGTTGGGCTCCTCTTATGTTAAATCACCTCTTTGCAGATTGCCCAGCAAGGTGCATCATACAATGTTAGAGATCCCCAGAATGATGCATTGGTCCAGCAGCCAAAGTAATCCGGTTCATGGAGGAACACCTCAACACCAAAGCCAGCGTGGCAGTCGCTGCCACAGGGAGGCTTCCAGCTTTTAGTTCATATTGTTTCTGTTTCCATGTGGGTTCCTGCTGCATCATCTGGTGATATTTTGGTATAACTGGTATTTTTCTGCCCTCGTTTGCAAGCCTACAAGCTTAAAAAGATTGATTTAGAACAGAAAATGAAGGCTTAAAAAAAGTACAAAGATTACCCCAGTTTCTTCTCTTGCTTGTGAATGTGATTTGACTATTGCAGCAGTAAAAAATAATTTGAATGATGGGCATACTTATAAAAGAACATATTAAAAGGCTAAATCTCTAAAATCCACAGTGATAATGAAGCAGTATTCTTGACTTGTTCACAATTTGATTTGCACAAGACCTGCTGGGATAAAAAGATTGCGTGTCAGGGAACCAGCTTTGCTGCTGGACCTGCCTTACAGGGGATGAGGGTAGCAGTGGGCTTTTCTTTCTAGTATTTTTGCCCAGACTTCTTTTTCTTTTTCCCTGGATTTGATGTGCTTTATTGTGTTGCTTCTCATGGACATTTGGAAACTCTGCTCTATTGGGGCCCATGAGGAGGAGCTATTCTGTTCGTCTATAACATCGATTGCCCTTTCTTTCTCTGTTCTATCAGTGACGCACCTCTGGACCTAAAGATTAAAGCCAGTATGATTTCAGACATGTTCACTGTTGTAGGTGAGTAGTAGCGTTTTCTGAAGGCTCCCATAAAAGTTAACCAGAGCATCCATTTTTGTCAAGCCTCCTAGGTGTTAATGACTGGCAGTTCCTAAGCCATGCTGAATGTTTTGTACTAAAAAATTATATTTTCAGGCAGGCGCTTCTATGTTCCTGCTCCCCCTGGCTCCATCCTGTCCTGAGGCTGAACCGCAACTAGGGCTGAGACCTAATTCCTGGGGAACAGGAATTCTGGGCCAAGGAAGAGAGTTAAGCGAAGGTCTGGAGAAAGTCTATTTTTCTCCGAGCCGAGGGGAGTGCAACTCACTGAAGAAGCTTGTTACAAAGGAGACTGGCTATATTTCCACTAGACGGCCTCTGCTGGTGTCCACATGCTCCCTTCTGTAGTACTTAGAACTGAAGGCAGCCCGGGGAAGAAATCCCTTTTTGAGTAGATAAGTCAAAACTTTGAAATGGAGGTGGGCTGTCAGGTGGGTATATTGTGGGTTTGTTGTTTTTGAAGTGCTCTAAAAAGGCCTGACAAAATATATCTGAAATGAACTAGTACTTGGTGTACCAGCAAATGCAGTAAACCTTAGCTACTCTAGACTCCTGGGATGGGAATCGGCTTCTTTTTAGGAAGTGAAAGGAGCTCACACCTAATTTCTTAAGCCTATCATAGATAATCTAAGAAGCCTACTTTGGAAAGGTGCCAGTAGACCACCTTTGGCAGTTCCAGAAGTAGATCTTGTAATAGGACAGGAATCCTCACTTGCTTCTGGATTCTCCCAGTAAAAACAACATTATTTTCCAGTCACCCTCTAGGAAGCTACTCTAAAATAATTTGTTTTCATAAGCAACTGTGTGTTTTTAAATGGTGGTTTGCACTTTTACTCTGAAGCACATCAGCAATCCACATCTATTTTTTCAATCAGATTCAGCTCCCCAACAAGGAAGGTTGATTTATCTGCATATTTTCCATTCTTGTCCTGTCCAGTTTCGGTGGTTTGGAGTTCAAGTGGAGTGTGTGTATGAGAGAGCCATGCCTGTTCCTCCTGAGGATTTATGACAGTGCAACTGAGTTTGTATAGCTAAAGAAAAGGTGCAGTTAAACCTGCTAATTTCGTGGAAAATGGCGGGTTTTAATGTTTCCCATTCCCCATTCAGGATTTGTGTGCCAGGACCCTGCCCAGCGGGCATCAACCCGGCCAATTTATCCCACCTTTGAGTCTTCCAGGCGGAACCCTTTCCAGAAACCTCAGGTAAGCAAATTCAGCAGCAGGGAGCCCAGTCAAGGCCTATTGGAAAGTGGTAGCTGAAGTAAACGAGTGAGCCGAAGCACTATGGGGATGAGGTCACTTAAGAGCACGAAAATTTGGGAATCATTCCAGACAGGAGGCTGTTAGATTCAGCTGTGGCTAATAGCATATGCTTTTAAACCAACTTCTTCTCTGCTTTTTGTTCTTTTCTTTCGCCTTCTTTTTTCAGTATCTCTCCTTTTTTCTTTTTCTTTTTAAGAATCCCCTGCTTTTTTCACCCAACTGATAGGCTCATAAACAAGGCGCAGAGAGGGAGCCTACAGATTCCTAGTCATTATTCTGCTACATTATTTTTGATCTTCAGGCTAGCTTTGTAAAGAAGATGCTCGATTGAAATAACGTCTTCTCTACAAGTGATTCTCTTCAAAAGGAGCCTCAGTGATCGTGAGGTGTTAATTGAGGTTAAATGAGATAAATGCCTACCATCCGCTGTGCCTGTCTGTCTGAAAACATCACTTGATCGGGGCATCGCTCCAGGCTTTGTGTCCTCTGCATTTGTGTTTCAGTTAAGCCAATCAGCTCATCGTTCTGTCTGTCATCGAACCCATAGCTGCCTGTCTAGACCTGGCTAGTTTCCACTTCTGTTCTTTGCCTTTAACATTTCTTCTTATCTAAAAGGTCTACCTTCCTCCTCTCTTCCCATCTGGATTGATTACCTTGCCTGCCAAGAAGCTTAGAGATTGTTTCTTCTTATTAAACCCATCCCACTCAGTCAAGACCTCTGTTTTTTATTTCAGTATTATTTACTTGTTGTCTATTGCATGGTGTGGCATTCATCAGTTTGTTGCTTTTAAATTGTCCGGTGCTCCTCTGCTAGATTGTAAGCTCTTTGAAGGCAGAAATAGCTGCTTCTTCCCCCTCCCTTCCCCTCTCCTTTTCTCCCCCCGCCACCCCCCCCCCCCATTTATTTCTCCTCCACTTCTCCCTTTTCTTCTCCCTTCTCCTCCCACTCCTCTTTCTCCTTTTTTTTCTTTCGCTTGCTGGTCTCATTTCAAGTAGTGCTGTTTGTGTTTGCCAAGCTCATCACTCCTACTAAACAGTTATACCTCTAACTTTTCATTAGAACAAGGTCTGCACACTCAAATGCCGTTAGGGGCTGCAGGCAGACAGTGTACATGAATAAGAGGGCCAGGTGTACAATACAGCTGAGAGGGGCATGACAGTGGTAGACTGGAGTGTGTGCCCCAGGTGAAAAGGGGGCAGCTGTCTTACTGATGTGCTCTAGCTGATCGTTGCCATGCATGAGTGTGGGCCGCGTGTTGTCAGACCTTCCTACTGTCAAGAGGAATCAGAAATCTTATTTTAAAATATAGTCCAATTAAAGAAGAAACACTTTGCGGACCAAACATAGCATGTCTTTGAGTTGGATTCAGTCTGTGGGCTGCCTGCCTGTGACCATCTGCTCTAGGATTATCCCTTGTTAGTATCAGAGTTGCGATGTGGGACAGGGCGTACTGAATTTCAAGGGGTAGTGTCAACTTGCATTAGAAGGGAAACCAGGCAACAAGGTTTTAAAATTTTGTTTTTAATGCTTATTTTTGAGAGAGAGACAGAGAGACAGAATGCGAGCAGGGAGGGGCAGACAGGGAGACACAGAATCCAAAGCAGGCCCCAGGCTCTGAGCTGTCAGCACAGAGCCCGACGCGGGGCTTGAACTCAAGAACCGCAGGCTCATGACCTGAGCCGAAGTTGGACGCTCAACCAAGCGAGCCACCCAGGTGCTCCAGGCAACAAGGTTTTAAATCACAGATGTCATTTAGTTTCTATTAAGAAAAAGTAGAAGATTGTTTTCTTTGGTGTTTAATAAGAAAAAGTAGAAGATTAACCGAGGTGTCCTTTGCAGACCGTCTCCTGGCGTATCAGTGGCAAGAGCCACAGAGTCTTGTGTAAAGGATTGCGAATGTTTCTGTGCGGCCTTGCAGAGTTTCTGCCGATTTTACTCTAGGCACAGTTGTATGTCAGTCTTGGATGAATTGACCCCTTTTCTTAGCTTGCCGCTCAGCTTCTATTGGCCACTCTTTGCAAATCGTAGAGAATCTATTTGCCTAACTGGTAGGTCATGGCATGACTTCATCCATAAGCAGCCTGCAGGACGCTTATTTAAAGGGGGAAGAAACCGTAGGTGCATTATAGGTACTCTGGAACCAGTTTATCAGGTGGAGTAGTTAACTTCAGGATGCGACCGTAGGATTGTGCTCTCGGTGCTGCGGAGATGAGACTGTAGTGGATACACCAGAGGAGAAAGTGGTGGGAAATACAATAAATGCTCTAGTCTAACAAGCACGAAGTGTAGAGCTCTTGCCTTTGGTGCCTGCTTAGAGATTGTTTTCTCATTTGTGAGATCATAGATGTAGGAATTGGAAAACCTAGGTACGTTAGGAGAAGATGAGGCTTTATTCCGTTTTTCTGTCTTTTATAGCGTCCAGTGTCTGCACAGTTTCAGTCCTCAAACGCCAAACAGGTAAGTTCTGGATCGTTTGGAGACTTCATTCAGATTCTTATTTCCAGTCCCCAACCGGAAAGCCTTTTAGCTTTGTGCTTTCACAGTACATGTTTTGTGCACCTGCTTTTTGACCTTGAATAAGATAGAATTAAGTGCTAATGAACGTACAGAGGTCTTTCCAGATATAGGATACAAGAGTAGAGGCTGCAGGAATTTATGAATCCTCTTTTCCTGACAGTGATTGTGGTGTGATGGAGGCAGTCAGGTTTAAATGATGAACAGAATATTCCGGAAAGGAAATATTGTTCACAAACACTCTTTCTTTTCTTCAGATGTCTTATGAAATGTACCGTTGTTGGTAGCTTAATATTAGAATCATTTTCACATTGGGTATCGGGCTGCATTTGATTGTACCTATTTCTTTTATGTGGTGATTTGCAGTTTTATTAATCCTAGAAACTGCCATAATTAGTGTCTGAGATGCTGCCTTTAAAAATACAGACAAAACATTGTGTCTCCAACTCTTAATGAATAATAGTATTTGCTCTCTTACTGTCCTTGTTAGCGATATTTGAGATTAGCTGTCATTTTCTTCTGTGAAGATCTTTTTTTTCTTTTACACATCTTTTTGAAGTGATTGGGTAGCAGTGGGGGTGGCCGCTCCTGCTATTTGATGTTTTGAAATGAGCGCTGTCGATGTTTCCTACGTAAGCGTGCCACTTGGAACTAGTAGTCCTTCAGCAAAGAGCTCCAGGGTATTTATTTTGGCTTTTGTCCTCTCTGATGCAGTTTCTGGACAGCTTGGGAGCTTAATCTGTAACTTGCATAAGCTTCTGCTTTTGACAAAGCGCTTTCTCTCCATGGTTTATATGAATCCAAGAAGTGACAAAAAGACTTAACGGTTGTCTTGTCTAGTGTTTGGTAACTGGTTAATGTGGTTCCATAGTATGAATTTTGTGTTCAGTTGGTAGGATTTAAAATTTGGTGATGTTTAGTGTCTTGTGTTTAGCAGCCACCTGAGTGTGTTAGCTGCTCTCCATGGCAAACAAATAGAAAAACAACAACAACAAAAAGTCTCCAAAGCTGTTGACTTCAAAGAGTTTACATTCCAATACCTTTTAGGGATATCTAATCAATTTAAGGAGAACTTTAAAAATGCTTAATTCATAATCTTCTGCATTTGACTCCAAAGAAGTGTCTTTGGTATGTTTATTCTAACCTTAATTTCCCTTCACCATTTTAATTCTCTTCTGTCTGGCTCGGTTGCTTGAACCCTTGTAGGTTGCAATAGCCTGTGTCCGAGCAAGCAAGCGAGTGAGGCCTCTTCCCTCAGGATTGTGTGTTTGAACACTGCTCGCCTGACACAAAGCCTCTCTAGCTTTACTCAGCCTGATACATGTTGAAATCTTGGACTCTTCTCGTTCTTTGCAGTGTTTTATTTTGTCACTGTCTTTCTGTTAATGAAGCCATCTCAGCTCCACAGTAGTTCTGACAGAGCCAAGGGAAAAACGAACACAAGTTCCCTGCTCTGGCCACGTACACTTTGTTAAGTTTTCTTTTTCTGTTGCTGTCAGATTGCGAAGTCACCGTTCTTTGCCTGTTGTCTGACTATTCCTTTTTAATCCATTGTCTCTTTCTACATTTCTTCCTTCCCTTGAATGCCTGTGGTTCAAATTTTCCATTCACCAGAAACTACATTTCACTGTTCCAAGGCAGATGGCATGGTTTTGTGGGAAAGACATGGACTTTAGAGTCGGATAGACTCCGGTTCATACCAACTAGCTGTTAGACCTTGGGCAAGTTCCCTTACATCTCTGAGGCTTAGTGCCCACGTCTGTCAGATGAGGATCATAATACATACATGGAGGTATGGCGTGAAAGAAATGATAAAACATTGGGAAAATATTTGGGAGAGTTCTGGACACATACTTTACCTTGGACACATAGACCCCTTCACACTTTTCAGTCTATTGGTTTTACTTTCGCCCATTTGATAGGTAGTATCTGGTATTACTTTGATATTCTTTCTGTAGCCATTCTTTTCACATTTGCTGTCATCCACAAATGCAAATTACTTTATATTTGTTTATTTATCCATCCTCCCAGACATCAGTGAAGATTCTAAGGAATGCTTAGTCAATACGGATTCTGAAAATCACTTCCTAAGTTGATTCAGTACTGTTTATCCTACATCACATCTTTTAACTCTTTGCAGTTTTTGTTGGTGTATTTTATTCATTATACCATGACACTAAGTCTAGATTAGAAGTATAACTTCAAATAAAAATTTTATGAAATTTGTACAAATGCTTTTGTAAAACCCAAGGACATTTAAATATACTTGCTATATTCCCCCGTTTTTGTAATTTTGTCCAAAAAATAAACATTTTAAAGCATATTTTAAAATAAATAAAGCAGTTTCCATACTTACTCTTCATGAGCCCATTAAACTCTAAATGTTTATGGATTTTTTTTCTTTTAATGTTTGTTCCGTTATTTTACTAGGGATTCAAGTTAGACTTACCAGGTGGTAATCACCAGGAGCACACTTCTTACATTTTTGAAGATTGGTACCTCATTTGTTTTTTTCTAATCCTCTGGTACCTCCTCAGTTCTTCATGATTTTTCAAACATAATTGTAAGTGGTTTTGGTAAGTTTTTTGTTTTTTTGTTTTTTAAACCAGTTCCCTTAATAACAAGATGCATGTCTCTCAGACCTGCTGACTTATATTTATTCCAGATTTCCGGATGTTGCATATCTCTTTTTGACTGTAACACAAGTCTACTTACTTTCTGTTTTTTTTCCCCCTCCCCTCATTTCAAAGTATACTTCTGGTTGTGAATTACACTTAAACTTTCTCTATTAACCATTTTTTGTTTATTTCCCTCCCAGATTTATTCATATGTGGTCCTTTTTGTTCCTTTTATTTCATTTGGTAGCATTAATTCGTTTTGCTTTTTAAACTTGAGTTTACCTTTCCTAGGTGGCAAGATGTGTCACATGTAAATCAAGATATTTCTAGTTCATTTGTTTCTAACACAGAATTGCAAAGTTTGTAAAACTGCTTTGGGACATTTTTATTCTTTGTATGTGTTCTCTGACAGACAGGTTTTATTTTTGCTCCTCAATTATGGTATCTTTTATGATACCTGGCCCTTTTCATGTTCTGTGTTTTGTTCAGCCCTTCTCATTGCTGGTACTTGCCTGCTTACTTTAGGTCGGGAATCCTTTTTATGATTCAACATCTGTTTTTTTACTACTTAGAGTGGAGACAGGTGGTTCCTTGTCTCCATGATTTCACATTCTCAGTTCTTCCCTCCCGATAAAGGTTAGACATGTAAAGGTTCTTCTCTGGGTATATTTCTGATTCATAAGTTGTACTAATGATAATTTTACATCTTTGATGCATGTTGCATGGCAGAATTCTTACCTAGGCAGTGGTTTGGCAGTTTAACATCTGAATACCCAGTAGTTAAAATCCTGTGTCATCTAGACAGAGGCATTGGTTCTCTCTAAATTCAGAAGAGCTTTATTTCCTTCGTGTGTTCAGCCAATCCCCTGGAACATGTGGATTTGTTCTACCACCCAGGGAATGTAGCTGCGCTGAAATGTACAAGGTCAGAACCACAGAAGGGCTTGCATTTGGACGGTTTTGCTCTTGTTTTTGGCAAGTCAGTCTGATTCCTTTTTTTTTTTTTTTTCTTTTCTTCTTTTTTTTGCTTTGCTCTTAATCTCCAGGTATGTCTTCTTGGCATTCAGAAGCATTTCTGTCTTTTTTTTTTCTCTGTTACCTTTTCTTCTTCTTTTTCTCTGCCTTTTCTCTCACCTGTGTCTATAATTCAGGTCACCTTTCTTAATCGTTTGTTTCATTAACAAATACTGGTAGAATTCAGCCAGTGGTCTGGGATTTTAATGCTCTGTTGTACCTATGTAAACACATGTCTCTGTAGACCAGTACAACAGATATTGTGCTGATAGAGAAAATTCTCTTTAATCTCAAATTTATTGAAAAGCTGAGATGGGAAAAATACTTCTGACTTTCTAGTCTCATATTTTCCAGCATCTTCCCCGAAGACACAGGAGACCTGGGGGATTTTAGAGAGGTATTTGAGATACTTAAACTTCAGTAGCTACAACTTTTCATATTTCTTTCCCTCTCAGGCTTGTTAATAGTTTAGTTTGAAATAAATAGGTGAAGAGATTAAAGGAGTATCTAGCCACATTGTTGTCCTCTTGGAGTAGCGTTGGCCTTTTTATTTGTAGCCTGGTGATATTTGTGGCGATAAAAGAGTAATAGCCATCAGCTTATGGGAGTTCACAGCTAGAGCGTGCATCTGACAAACACCATTAAGCCCCTTCCATTTTCAACCCCCCAAAGACCCCAGCCAGGAGCATCTCCTGAATTCCTCCACACCTCACTCAGACAACCCACATACATGCACAAATAGCTCGAGTTGGAACTGTGGATTCTGGGGAGCAAAGGAGTGTTTCTGAATGTGCATGGGAGACAACTCTTTGAAAGTGACCAGGAGAGAAGATTGAGAATTTTGGAGCACCAGTGCACTGTTTCCCAGAGCAGGTTTAGATTCGTAGAGGAAGGTTGCAGCATCATTATAATCTCAGTCTCTGGAAGCAGTAATATTATTCCATTTTGGAATATTTCCTAGTTTCCTAAATTTCCTGATTTCCTGAAAAAGAAAAAAAAGATCAAAAATAAAAATTAAAAATTTACAAAGACAATAATAAAAAAAAAAAACAGACAAGAAATGAGCAATAAAAACAAAACAAGGACAAAAAGCAAAAAATTTTTTTAAAAATTGAGGGTGCTGATTAGATGTTATTCAGTAGTGATTTGATCCATGTTCTTATAAAACCATGCATTTCTTTTCTTTTTGATGTTTATTTGTTGGAGCACCTGGGTAACTTAGTCAGTTGAGTGTCTGACTTCGGCTCAGGTCGTGGTCTAGCAGTTTGTGAGTCCAAGTCCCACATGGGGCTCGCTGCTGTCAGTGCAGAGCCCGCTTTGGATCCTCTGTCCCCCTCTCTGCCCCTCACCCACTTGCTTGTACATGTGTATGTGCTCTCTCTCTCTCTGTCTCTCAATATTTATTTATTTTGGTAGAGAGAGAGAGAGAAGACACATGCACACGTGTGTGCGTGGAAGGGGCAAAGAGAGAGAGAGAGAGAGGGAGAGAGAGAATCCCAAGCAGGCTCCGTGCTGTCAGAACAGAGCCTAATGTGGGGCTTAGTCTCATGAATGGTGAGATCATGACCTGAGCCAAAATCAAGAGTCAGGCGCTTAACCAACTGAGCCGCCTAGGTGCCCCTACAACCACGCATTTCTTAAAACTATTCTGACAGCTAATAACTATTTCTTAAAATATTTTTATTATTAATCTTCAGTACATATTTCAATTTATCATTTTTAAATAAATTTTTCTATTCTAAAATGCTTAATCTTTTTTTTTTTTTTGGCTATATCATTTTTTTAAATGTTTATGCTGGAGAGAAAGCGAGCACGAGCACATGCACTGGGGAGGGGCAAAGAGAAGGGGATAGAGGATCCAAAGAAGGCTCCACGCTGACAGCGGAGAGTCTGATGTGGGGGTTGAAGTCATGAACCTTGAGATCATGCCCTGAGCTGATGTCGGATGCTTAAACGACTGAGCCACCCAGGGGCCCTTTCTTATGTCATCTAAATGAGTGCTTAGTCGGTACTCACTCTTACAATAATTTTAGAGAACTTGAGGTACTCTTAAATAGTCTGAGTGATAAGGCAACTTGACCTTGGATAAGGCACTTGACTGCCAGTGGCTTTCTGATCAGAGCCACATCATCACATGTGAAAAAGTATTTTTAGTGAACGATAAGTATTTTTAGCCAATGATAAAATGAGAAGAGTCCTTAAAGCATCCAGTTAATATTTTGGCTTTACGTGCTAAGTAAGCATTCATACTTTTAAAATTTTTGAAAAGGTGAACTTACTTATATGTTTACTTTCCTCAGTCTTTAAACTTTCCTGTTGACTCCCCTCTCATGCCAACATACACTGTTTAATTTATTCCCAGAGATTGCAAGGGAATTAAAATTTTCCCCAGAATCCTCTGCAAAATTTAGTTCTAACCATGATTAATCTATGTGTCAGGACATTTATTTCTTTGTTCAACAAATACTTATTGATCTCCTACTCCATGCCATGTACTATTCTGGGTACTGAAGATATCACTGGAAAAGCTGTTTAGACAAAAGACCCTGCCTTCACATATTGTTTATATCTGCTGATTTCATGGTTATTCTTCATAAAGTTATGTCATTGTGGAGTTACCTATTAGAAAATCTATCTTTTATAACTCGCATGCCAGCTTTGAAGATTAGTATGTATTGGCCTCCCTTGTGTCAAAGGTAAAAGCATTCATGATATATATATTATATATATATACATATATATACTATTCATATATATATACTATTCATAATAGTACAGGTGTGTACTATTAGTCCGCTTGGGTGGCCATAACCAAGTACCGTGGACTTGGTGATTTCAACCACAGAAATTTATTTCTCACACTTCTGGAGGCTGAGAAGTCCAAGACCAAAGAGCCAGCAAAGCAGGGTTCACTCTGAGGCCTCTACTCTTAGCTTGTAGATGAATGCCGTGTCACTCTGTGCTCACATGACCTCTTTTTAACATGCTTGGGCAGACAGAGTACGAGCTGTCTGATGCCTCTTCTTTTAAGGGCATTAATCTCATCGGGCCAGGGTTTCACCCTCCTGACCTCATGTAATCCAAATTACCTCCCAGAAGCCCTGTTTTTAAATACCATCACACCGGGGGTTAGGTCTTCAACAAATGAATTTGTAGGAGGACCCAAACCTTTAGTCTGTAGCAGTGAGTGTTGTTGAGAAGGTCAAAGGTTAGTTACCAAAAGCCTTTCCATAGGTAGTCTACCCAAAGAGAAAACTAAGCCCTTCACAATAGGACTGCTTCTTTCTGGTCAGAGTCACTTCTAGGAATCTAGAATGATAATTTGTGTCCACGTTTCTTGAATTATTTATTAATCTCTGAACTTGGCAGATGTACTTGTCTTATTTTATCAGTCACTTTTTCGGTTTCAATAATAGTGTGTTGACATGCTTCATACCATCCGACTTGCTTTGTTACCTTGATATTTTTCTGCTCGCCTAACATCGAAATGACTTAAAACTTCCATTCTCAGATGACCTTTGTGATCATCCTTCAGAAGGCTGTGAGGAGCATGGCGCATTTGGCTTCCTCCTTGAAGTGCCCGAGGCAGTCATCCTTGATCAAGGTCTCTTGAAGTCCAGCAGTCGCAGTGTGTCTTTTGGTCATAGTTCTTTTCTGTGTCACTGGTGACTGTCATCTCAGTATTTCCTCCCCCCACCCCCCACCCCAGTTCTAAACCATCCCACGGACCAACTTTCACCTGTGACATAATAAATTGTTCCTTGGTTTTCTGTCTTACATCTCACTTCTCCTAACTCTCCTTGTCCGCTGCTGAAAAGAATAGTGTTATTTAGCAAAATTAATGCACATTCAATCCTCCATGGTTATTTTCAGATGTTTTCCCATATCTTTAAAAATATTGGATGAACTTTAAGACCAAGAGTAGGAGTAAGTACTGGATTAGAAGATCACATGGACATAGCTCCTGTTTTTCTGTTGTTTCCCTCTCAACACATAGCATTTTCCTTCTATTCTGTTTTCTCTTCTTGCCTTTGAGTCTACTGGCTTTCATTTATTTCCCAGGGTTTCAGGCTAAGAGAGTAATTACAGAAAATGGGCTTTGGAGTTGAGCTTATCCATATTAGGAAAGACAATGATGTTGAGGGACTGAATAGAGGGAAATGACGAAAGGTGAGGAAAACATTTTGTTTCTGTTTGTCCTTCTCCATAGCGTTCCCGTCCCCTCTCTGCCAGTGATGCGGAAATGAAAAACCTTGTGGGCTCAGCCCGAGAGAAGGTGCCGGGGAAGTTAGGTGGTTCTGTGCTTGGTCTGTCAATGGAGGAGGTAAAGATAACTCTATTTCAGGCCTTTGTGGGTTAACACAGGGTTCAATAAACATTAGTAAGCGATTCATATGTTTATGACCAACTCATTCTTACATTGGAAGGAGAAAGATTCAAGATGGGAGGAACTTATTCTCAGAAAATTCCATCTTATATGGAGTTAATTTCTCCCTTCATGCTTCTTTCATATTTGTGGGTCATAACCCTCTTTCTCTGCTCTGTAATCTTTTGGATTACGGTTTCCAAAATCAGTACTCATTTTATTTTCTCTTTATGTAGATCAAAGTTTTACGGAGAGTGAAGGAAGAAAATGATCGGAGAGGTGGATTTATTCGCATATTCCCTACATCAGAGACATGGGAAATATATGGGTGAGGTGACTACCTTTTTTTTTTTTTCAATCTGTGCCTCAGGTCCACAGCACTGGATTAATTGTGACACAGTGTTGTCATTGCTTTCCATGTGGGTCTTTCTTATTTTGCATATTTACTTATAGTAGTGTGACTATTATCCAACCTAAGCATTAACATTAATGTAATCTACCTGTGCATTATTCTTCCTTTTGAAAAAAAAAAAAAAAAAATCCCCCACCTCCTTCCTAATAGCCCCCTAACCCAGGGTTACATACTTGTAAAAAAATTTTATAGTCATCATTACCTTGGTTTGAAAAAAAACTGTTTTATCATCTATATTGTGCCTAAACAATATATTATTTTTAATCATCATTTAGATCTAGCTAACATACATCAAAATGAGTTTATTTTAAGTGTATGGTTTGATGATAAGTCTTGACAAATATTAACACCAATTTAACCACTGTCATCACCACAATCAAGATGTAGAATGTTTCTGTAACCTTCAGAAGTCCCTTCATTCCCCTTTACAGTTATTTGCCCTCATTATCCTGAGCCACAGATGTCTACCGATCTGCTTTATGTCATTATCATTTTTCTAGAATCTTTTATAAGTAGAATCATACAATATATATACTCCTGTGTCTGGAGTCTTTGTTTGGCATGACGTTTTTGAGAATTATCCATGTTGTGTGAAGTAGTAGTTCGTTCCTTATTGTTACCTACTAATTTATTGTATGAATATACCACAGTGTATTTATCCATTCACCTGTTGTAGAACATTGGCGTTGTGTCCAGTTTGGAACTGTTGTGAAGAAAGCTGTTATGAACACTTATGTAGTATGTGAATATGTGATTTCATTTCTCTTAGGTTAATACCGAGGAGTAGAATAGGTGAGTCATATGATAGGGCGTAAGGTATAGTACCAGTGTATGAGAGTTCTGGTTGCTGTTCATCTTTGTCAACACTTGGTATTGTCAGGGTTTTTAATCTGAGGTATTATAGTGGGTGTGTAATATATCTCTGTGGTTTTAATTTGCTTTTCTCTGATGAATAGTGATCCTGAGCATTCATGTGCTATTGGCTATTTGTGTCTTTTTTTTTCTATTTTAAATTTAGGATTTTGTTGTTGTTGTTGTTACTGTGCTATAAAGGACTGCTGATACAAGTCCTTTCTCGAGATATTTATATTGTGAATATGTTCTCCAAGTGTGTGAGTAGCTTTTTCATTTCCTTAACAGTGGCTTTAAAGAACAGAAATTTTAAATTTCAATGAAGTCCCATTGACAACATTTTTAGAAGATTTATAAATTTTGTGTTTCCAAGAAATCTTTGGCAACCCCAATTTTCACAAAGCTTATTCTCTTATGCTTTCTTCTAGAAGCTTTACAATTTTAGCTTTTATATTTAGGTCTATGATATGTATTGATTTAATTTTTGTGTATGATGTGAGGTAAGGGTTGGGGTTCATTTCTTTTCATATGATGTACATTTGTTCCAGCACCATTTGTTGAAATTGCCCCACTGAATTCCATTGGCATCTTTTCTGAAAATTAATTCAAATATATGTGGGGGTCTGTTTCTGGACTTTATTCAGTTTCACTGATTAATGTGTTTGTCTCGATTACCATAGCTTTATACTAAGTCTTAAAATTTGATAGTGTGTCTTCCAACTTTGTTGTTCTTTTTTAAGTATTTTGACTATTTTGTGTCGTCTGTATTTCTCAAGACATTTTAAAATTTCTTTGTCAATTTCTACACAGAAGCCTGCTGGCTTTTGATTTGGCATTGCATTGAGCATATAAATTTTGAGAGTGAACATTTTAACAATATTGAATTTTCTAATCCATGAACGTGATATATCTCTCCATTTATTTAGTTGTTCTCCTCCTCCTCCCTCCCTTCCCCTCCCTCCTCCCCATCTCCCACCCTCCTCCTTCTCCCCTCCCTCTCTCCCACCTCCTCCTTCTCCCCTCCCCCTCTCCCACCCTCCTCCTTCTCCCCTCCCCCTCTCCCCCTCCTCCTTCTCCCCTTCCCCTCTCCTCCTCCTTCCTCCCTCCCTCCCTCTCTTCCTCCCTTCCTTCCTCCTCCTTTTCTTCTTCTTGTTTTTTTTTTTAATGTATATTTATTTTTGAGAGAGACAGAGCACAAATGGGAGAGTGGCAAGGAGAAAGGGAGACACTGAATCTGAAGCAGACTCCAGGATCTGAGCTGTCAGCACAGAGCCTGACAAGGGGCTCAAACTCACAAACTGTGAGATCACAACCTGAGCCAAAGTTAGACACTTAACTGACTGAGCCACCCAGGAGCCCCTCTTCTTGTTTTTATTTTAATTCCAGTCAACATACAACATTATATTGGTTTCAGGTGTACAATATAGTGAGTCAACCATTCCATACATCACCTGGTTCCATATATCACCTGGTGATGATCACAAGTACATATTTAGGTTTTCTTTTATTTCTCTTAGCAATATTTTCTAGTTTTCAATGTAAAGGCCTTGCACATATTTTTTAAAATTTATGACTTGGTGTTTCATGTTTTTGAATGGTATTGTAAATGTTATTTTTTAAACAACTTTATTGAGTTATAAATATGTTTAAAGTGTACAGTTTGGTAAGTTTTAATATATGTATATATCTGTGAAACCTGCACATAGGCAACCTAATGAACAAATACATGACCTCTAGCTAGAAGTTTCCTTGTGCCTCTTTGTAGTTCTTCTCTCTTGCTCCTCCCTTTCCTTCCCTGCCCATCCCTGTCCCCAGGGAGCTATGATCTGCTTTCTGTTACTAAAGATTAATCTGCATTCCCTGGAATTTCATATAATAGAATTCTACAGGTTGTTTTCTTATTTGTTGGGTCTTTTTTTTCTATTTGGCAGAATTATTTTTATATTCATACACGTTGTATCATCTATCATTGGTTTAATTCCTTTCTATTGTTGAGTAATATTATAGGCATATGCCAGAATTTGTTTATGCTTTCATCTGTTGGACATTTTGGTTTCAAGGTTTTGGTTATTACAAATATATGCATGCTTTCATTTCTTTTGGGTAAATTCTACTTATGAAATGACTGGATCATGTTGTAAGAAACTGCCATACAGTTTTCTAAAGTGGTTGCACCATTTTACAATCCCATAATAAGTATATGAGAGTTCCAGTTCCTCCACATTGTCACCAACAATTGGTACGGTCAATTTAATTTATCTCCTTAGGAGGTGTGTAGTGCTATCTCATTATGGTTTTATTTGCACTTCCTTAATGATTGCCCATTTTTATTTATTTTTTTAAAATTTTTTTTTTTTTAACGTTTATTTATTTTTGAGACAGAGAGAGAGAGCGAGCATGAACGGGGGAGGGTCAGAGAGAGAGGGAGACACAGAATCCGAAACAGGCTCCAGGCTCTGAGCGGTCAGCACAGAGCCTGGTGCGGGGCTCGAACTCACGGACCGCGAGATCATGACCTGAGCCGAAGTCGGCCGCTAAACCAACTGAGCCACCCAGGTGCCCCAATGATTGCCCATTTTTAAATGAGGTTATTTTCTCATAGTTGAGCTGTGAGAGTTCTTTATGCATTCTGGATATAAGTCCTTTTTTCCTAGCTCTTTAAAAATGGTTGTTCCATTGGGCACAAGGGTGGTTCAGTTGGTTAAGTGCCTGACTTCGTCTTAGGTCATGATCTCGCGGTTCGTGAGGTCGAGCCCCACATTGGGCTCTCTGTTGTTAGCCCAGAGCCCACTTTGGATCCTCTGTCTCCCTCTCTTTGCCCCTCCCCTGCTTGGTCGCCCTCTCTCTCACAAAAATAAATAAACATTAAAAATATATTTTTTTAAATGTTGCTCCATTATCTTTGGCTTGCATTTTTCTGATAAGAGGCATACAGTAATTATTATTTTTGTTTTTCTGTGCATAACATGTCTTTTTTTCCCTCAGCCTGCGTTTAAGATTATTTCTTTCTGGCTGATTTTTAGCAGTTTGATTATGATATATGCCTTGTGTCATTTTCTTCATGTTTCTTCTACTTGGGATTTGTTGAACTTCTTGGTCCGCGGGCTTATAGTTTTCATCATAAATGGAAAGCTTTTGGCCATTAAAAAAAATTTTTTTTTTCTATTTCCTTCCTCTCCTTTCTCCTTTTGGAACTCTGGCTACATGTTAAAATTGGCTGATATTATACTACAAGTCTGGCTCTGTTCATTTTTTTAGACTTTTTCTTTATTTTGGATGGTTTTCTATTTCTCTTTCTAAATTCATTCATCTTTTTGTCTGCGGTGTCACATCTTCTATTCATTCCATCCAGTGAAATGTTCATTTCCGATACTTTATTTTTCATCTTTAGAACTTTTTGGTTTTTTCCATTATTTTCATGATTTTTTTAGATCCTTGTGCATATATTATAATATGTATAGTAGCTATTTTTAAATTGTTATCCTGTTATCTCTATCATTTCTGAGTTTATTTCTACCGACTGATTTTCCTCTTATGGGTTACATTTTTCCTTTTTCTTCACATGCACAGTGATTTTTAAAAATTGGATGCTGGACATTATAAATGTATAGTTGAGTGGGTTGGTTTTATTGCCTTCTTTGAATGCTGTTGAAAGTTGTTTTTGGTTTTTTTTTGGCAGGGGGGAGTCCAACAGTTAAGTTACTTGTAGTCTAGCTTAATCTTTTTCAGGCTCATTTAAAAACTTTTTTTTTTTTAAGTTTCAGTATAATTAACATATAGTGTTATGTTAGTTTCAGATGTGTGATGTAGTGATTCAACATTACTTAGATCATGTAAAAATTTTTTATGGTTTGTTTAGGATAGCTTTTGTTTAGGTCTAGGAAAGTTTTACTATTAAAGACTCTTTGGAGTTATCTGTTAAATGAGCCCATGTTCAGTGAGATTTATCCATTCTGGGAACCAATCAATTTATAGCCCTGGGTGAATTCTGCAAAGTATTCAGCTTATGCTTTCTTTTTAATGTTCTTTACCCTGCCCCTTCCTCTTTGCCCAGCCCTGTGGACTTTCACCCTATGTCTGAGCAGATTTGTATTTACCCAAAGACTCAAAAATCCCTTGTGATGATTATTCTCTGATTACAATAAGGTTGAGAATCTTTGTACTTATTTATAGGTAACACATTTCTTTTTCTTTGGTGAGTGGCTTTTGATCTAGTTGGGATATTAGTGGTTCTAAGTATAGAGCTAGAACTTAGAGGAATAAAAGAAGGTACCCATTTTGTGTTTGTTTTGTTTTGTCTTGAAAACCCAGCTGTTCATAGAGAAATCTTCCTTTCATCTTACAAAATATTCTATCGATGTAATTATACCTTATAGAGACCTAGGAATGCAACAGAAAGATATTGTTTGTGTTTTCTTTTGTTATGTTTTTGAAGAATTAAAATGTTTGCAGTTCCTAGAAAACATACCTTTTAACTAATGAAAGTGGAAATCTACACTCTTGAGTATTTTAAGAAGTAGGACCTTAATTTAAGTGCCTTTAGGAAAATTTGAAGGAATCAGTTACAGGTAATGTTGGGGTCTCTTATGGAGTCCAGTAATGATACCTTTCTTTACTGGTTTGGTTCTGAACCAACGGAGAAATAAGACAAAGACTAAGGAGAGAGGAGGCCAAAATATCTCCTATTTTACTGATAAAGTCTAGGTTGGGAGACTTGATCATATCTATCTGCAGGCAGGCACACTTTTTGTTGAATTTCCAGTTTGGACAGATGTACATGCCCATTTCTGGGCAAAGTTAGACTGGGCTGTGTGTGGGGAGCACCTGACCCCATCAGACCAGCAGAAGATACATACCTCCTAACGGGAGATTGTCCCCCAAGAGAAAAAAGGGAGCTGCTCGATGAAGCATTTCTGTTTGTTCTTTCTAAATTACCAATCTGGTAAGTCACTCTACCTCTCCTGGGGCCTCTGAGAAAAGCAGAGCAAGGCCAAGAATATTAAACTAATTGCGCTGCCTTCATTTAGAGTGGGGAAGATGTCACAAATATGCCTTTATATATATACCTATATATATGTGCCTATATATATATGCCTATATATATATATTTATTGGGTATCAGCCAAGTGTCTAGCACTGTGTTTGGTGGTTTGGTGCTTTGGAGTATAAAACCAATATTAGATGGAACCCCTGCCCTTTGAGAGTTACCAGCGTGACTATGGAGACATTATTTATGCATATAATAAAAATAGCTCATTTGTATAGTTCTTCATAATTATAATGTACTTCATGGACATCATTGTTATCCCCATTTTAATGATACAGAAAGTAAGGCTTAGTAAAGTAATGTGACTCGTCCATGATCACACAGGGGGACCTGATTCAGGTATTCTGAATCTGGATCTTAACTTTTTTCCTGCTACCACATGCTGCTTTCGGAGAAGAAAAATTTTCCTCGGTGAGACAGTGTATGGCAGGTCCGTCGAGCATACAGTAAAGGGCAAGGTAGCTCAGACAAGGGCGCTTCTGTAGACTTGGAGCAGTCGTTATCAGGGAAGGCTTCGTGCAGCAGGGAAGACTTGAGCTGCTTCTTGAAGGGTAGATTATGGTAAGTGGATGGAGTGTGAGGAGGTATCCAGACCAAGGCAAAAGGATCAATACGAGGGGTGGTGTGAGAGGATTGTGAGGGGCCTCGGTCTGGCTATATGGCATGATCACTGTTGAGAGGAACTTTCTGGACAACGTGTGAAGGAATTGGTGGTATAGATTATCCAACTTTGGAAAGCTTGGAAGAGAGTGTATGCCTCCTGCAGTAGCCATCAAGGAGCCATTGAAAGCTCTTGAGAAATAACATGGTTGAAACCATCTGTCTACATTTTCACGCCCTTTATGCATCTCCCATTCCTGGCTTCTTTTGACCTCTCTCTTAGTTATATACGAATTTTAGTCGTGGTTTTTTTTTTTTTTTTTTAAGCATTCTTCTCTTAACATTAAAAAAAAAATGATTTTAGAGAAAGAATGCACATGTGCTCATGAGCTGGGGCAGGAGGGTGGGCACAGGGATGGAGACAGAATCTCAAGTGGGCTCCATCCCATGACCCTGGGGTCATGACCTGGGCCCAAATCAAGAGCTGGGCACAACCCACTGAGCCACAGGCACCTCAGTGGTTTCGTTTTTACCTTACAGTTTTATTTTCTGATTTTAGTGTGTCACTTTTTATTAATCCAAGAAATCCTGCCATTTCTTTCTTTTTACATTCTAAATTAACTCCGCCACTTATTCTTTTCATTTTATTTTATCTGCTGCAACTCTGATATTTTATAATTTTAATTTGAGCAACTTTCTCTTACTTTGTCATTTTAGAGAACAGTATGTTACTTTAGAAACACTGTATAAGTACCCTGTCACTTCTGTGCTTGATTCATGGCTTTATTTCCATATTCTGTCCCTTCAGCCAAACCTAAGAAATAGCCAGTTTCTTTCTTTGTCTTTCAGGTCCTACCTCGAACACAAGACTTCCATGAACTATATGCTGGCAACACGTCTCTTCCCGGACAGGTAGGGATTTGTTAATCTTGTAAATTTGCTAATCTGAAACCATCACTAGATCATTTGATGATAAAATACACACAAAAGAAGAAAAGAGGCTTTATAAAAGTCTTTTGTAAAATCTCTGATAGAAAAGGCCTTGCAGAAAACACAACATAAAACCTTGTTGTTCCAGAATTCATTAACTCTCAGTATTTTGTACTGTTTCCAGAAGCCACAAATTAAACTGTAACGATCTTTAAACAATCTTAACAGATGCCCTAGACTTTATTCTTCTTAGAGGAAGGCCTTTACTCAGTCCCTTTTTAACGTTAGACACAATTTTAACAAGGCATGATCATCTCTTTTTCTAGACTAGAAGAGATTAGAATGATCAGATTAGGAAAGGTAGAGAGGGGTGGTAATTCAAAAAATAAATACACTAAGAGTTGTAAAAAATGACAACTGATAACCTCAATACAAGGGGAAATAGGGGGAAATGATGGAAAGCAGACATTGGAATTCAGATAGCACAGCAATCAGGGACTACTTAGCTCCACATAACTTTTGTTGCCCGTAAGACATAATTGTATTACGGTAAAGTTCAGTAACTGACTCTCAAAATAAAGAACCTTAGTTATTTAGAGAAATGTATATTATTTTCAAGGTTATGTGTGCTTTTTTGCAGGATTCTTAAAATAGATCCGCAGATTTTAGCCATTTCCTACAATTTCATGATCTGTTATCAGGAAATATATGGGATTTGCCATTTCTCTCTGTAAATTTGTAGTTATTACCACTGATAAAGTAATTATACTGTATAGCTTCTAATGAAAGAGACCTTCAGATTTACTTAGAAGACAGAATCTCAGTCCTCTCTATATATAACCTGGTTTTTTCTCTCCTCCCCCACCACCCTGGAAACTTTTACAAGGCTCCTTTATCTTTAGAGTTCAGATATTTTACCAAGATATGTTCTGGTGTGTTACTTTTCATTATTTTGGTTTTGCAGTGGGTGGGTTGTTTCAGACTGAAGATTTAAGTTTTCCAACTGTCATCCTCTCTTTTCTCTCCTTGTGGAACTTCTTTTAGATGAATTTGAGATCTTTTGCTGTATGTTCCATGTTTTGTTTTTTGTTTGTTTTTTTACTTTTTCTCACTCTTTTTTTATCTCATTGTTTTTTTTAGTTAAATTCTGGGAGGTTTCTTGAACTTTTTCTTCTAAAATTTTAAATTGATCTGCAGCCTTATCTATTTAATTATTCAGTACCAGCACAGGAGAGGTTGTTCAGTTTACCTTTTTGATTTTGGCAAGTACAATTTTAATATCCAAGAACTATTTTTGGTTTCTGAAGAGTTTTTAAAGTTCATGGATGTAATATTAAAATGCTTCGGGTACCAATTCCAGTGTGGCCGACAGGTTCCCCCATAGCACCAAGCAGTTGCCCCCTGTTGGCATCTGAGAACTCAACTCAATTCTGACACTGTCTACCTGGAGCTTAGCATTGGATTCCACAGTTGAAGGGTTCAGTCCTACAAGGAGTCATTCGCCACCTCCTCCGCCTTTGCCCTACTTTGGATGCCAGTCTCAAGGCCAGGCTGTCACCTTTGCTTCTGACTGAGCAGCTACATATCGGAGGTTCCAACGTCCCTCTCCTTGGACTTCGATTCAGACACCAGTTGCAAGTCCAGGTTGTCACCTGTACTTCTGACTGACTGGCTATAAACCAGAGGTTCCCACGACTCTCTTCTTCCTCGGGTTTGATTAATTTGCTAGAGTGGCCCACAAGACTCCAAGAAACATTTCACTTACTAGATCGTTGGTTTATTTTAAAAGAATATAACTCAGGAATAGCCAGATGGAAGAGAGGCACAGGGCAGGGTATGGGGAAAGGGAGCAGGACTTCCATGCCCTCCCCAGATCACGTGTTCACCAGCCTCACACCTCTCCTTTTGAGTTTCGAGGGAGGCATCATTACAGAGGCATGATTGATTAAATCATCGGTTGTTGGTGATTGAACTCCCTCTGCTGGCCCTCTCCCCTCCATGTTGGTCAGAGGCGTGGGGCTGAAAGTTCCAGTTCTTTGATCACATGGTTGGTTCTTCTGGTGACCAGCCCCCATCCTGACGGGGATCCAGGGCATTCCCAAAGTCACCTCACTGGCATGACCAAAGACCTTTACCATGCTCATCGCTTAAGAAGTTCCAGGGGATTTAGGAGCTCTGTGCTAGAAATGGGGATGAAGACCAAATGTATATTTCTTACTATAAATCACAAGATCACAAATCTTTTTTCACATCTCTTTGACTATTTTGATTAGTTTGTTGAAAGTTCCTTTCTGTTTTTTGCATTATATTTAATTCTTCTAGATTAGTTCTGTTGGCTCATCTCATTCTTTCTGGTTTGTATTATTATATTTCCTCATATATTTGGTGATCTTTGATTGTCCAGTTGTTTTGGTAAGTAGTGGACCTTTTGCTGAGGATGGGAAGTTTGCATGAGTTTCCTCACAGATTATATCTGTCTCAACTGACATAGACTCTATGCTTGAGGCCCAGTCTTTCCAACCTTGGCGTTCCCATGAGGGAGAAGGAAAGGGCAATCTGAGAACCTCCGGCCAAATTAGGAAGCATTCTCCTAGGGGGAGTAGAACAATAAAAAGATTTGAGATGTATTAATATATGTGTTTCTTTATTAACAATCCAATAAGAAGGCTACCAGTGGGTCTAATAACCGCCAGAATTTCAAAAGTGTGCTACATGTTGGCAAGATTTGGAGATACCTGTAATATCTCTAATATGAAAAAAAGGATGTATTATTTTCTTTTGGTAACAAACTCATACTAACACTGTTGTAGACGGTTTCCAACATGTATATGAAGGAAATGCTAAATTTCAGTTGGAGGGAGGATTAATTTTTTCTCCATCTAAGTTGGTATACTCCCTGAATTCTTTCTTCGAGTCCCAGAAACAACACCTGTTTACAAAGCATTCTAGAAATATGAATTTCAGGGTACCTGGGTGGCTCAGTCAGTTAAGCGTCCAACCTCAGTTCAGGTCATGATCTCATGTTTTGTGAGTTCAGGCTCTGCATCAGGCTCTCTGCTGTCAGCGCAGAACCTGCTTTGGAAAACTCTGTCCCCCGCCCGTCCCCCACTCGTGAGCGTGGTCTCTCTGTCTCTCTCTCAAAAATAAACATTAATAAGAAATAAAATAAAAACATGAATGCCCGTGTTTAGCAAAGAAAGACCTCATGATCTACTCTTGCCTACCCTTTTAGCCTCGTCTCTACTTTTCCATATCCAACCATGGCCAGTATCTCTGTATCAGCTTCCTCTTTCATGCCTCCTCCTTCTTACATACTCGCCACCCCTTGGCACGGCCTTCAGTTCGTCCCTGAATTCTTCTAGCTGTGTCCTTCATCCTCTTACCCAGACTAGGAGGAGGTTCTGTCGGCCCTGCCAGTCCCTCGGTGTGATTCAGGTTCCCTCCTCGTATTAGAATTGCTTGTTTACTTACTAGCCTGCCTACTTTACAAGTGGGCTTTTAAGAGTAGTACTTTGTTATGTTCATCTTTGTCCATATCTAGAGCGTACCACATGGTAGGCACACACACACAAACATGGACCGAAAAAATGAAATTGCATTTGTTGCAAGCCCTCACATCTCCGGTAAGTCTCTTCTCTTCGATTTGAATTGATGTTTTTTTCTCTCAAAAATCCTGTTGTATTCGTGTCCGAATTCCTTTCAAACTAATTCCCTCATCATTTCTTTTAGGTTAATTTTGTCTTCCTTTTTCTTGCCCTCTCCCACTCACCCCCCACCTACCTCCCTGCCTTGGCAAACAGTATCTTACCTACTGTCTTCTAGTATGAGGGTAATTTTAACCCTGGCTGCATATTAGTAACACCCGTGGATTTTGTAAATCATGTTTATGCCCTGGCCCCAGCCCCAGACTGAAGCATTGGTACTTCCTAAAAGCTGCTGAGGTGATTGTAATGCGAAACCATGATTGCATATTACCGAGACAAAGCATTATTGGATGAAAGAGTCATCTTGAGGCTTTCTGATGGTAAGATGACAATGTTAGGACATTGGCATGAATAGAAGACATGGGACGGCAAAGACAAAACATTCTGGTGAAGACTTACTTTTACTTGGTTTTCTCTAACTAGAAAATTTTGACCTAGATTGCATGTGTCTCTTTTTTATAAACCAATCCCACAGGTTCTCATTTATATAAAATTTTCAAAATGATAAAATTTTTAAATGTAGAACAGATTAAAGGAAACCAGGGGTTAGGTAGGTAAAAGCTGTGTGGTTATAAAAGGATGACACAGGGGATCCTTTTGGTCATGAAATTGTGCAGTATCTCGGCGGTGACGTGTACGTGAATCTATGTAGTGATAAAATTGTACTGAGCTAAATATACACATTCACAAATGAATACAAATAAAAATGAAGAAATTAAGAAAGAGATAGAGTATGTGTTAAATGAAAGGAAATTGAATGTGGAAAGAATGTTTTAAAGGAAAAACAAAAGCTAATTTAAACATAAATGGCATTCACTTCTTGCGGTGAGAGGCCAAACTCTAGTTCAGAGACAATGGAGAGCAGCTCTTTTTTTAAAGGGATTTTTTTTTTTAATTGTGAAAAATATTTCTTCTGAGCATCTTTTTTAAACCCCATGAAAACTGAGATTGGTTTCCTTTACTAAATACAGTTCAGTGAAAGTATAAAGAGCGTGGGCATCTGAGACCTAACTCCTGGGTTCAAATCTGAACCCACTAAGCTTCAACCTCGGGGATGTCACAAAACGATCATATCCTCCTTTTTATAAACGGGGTTGATAATAACCTTCTTCACATGGTGGTGGTGAAGAAGAAGTGTGATTTGATTGCTGACTAAATACACAAATACAAGTCATTGTTACGATTCTTCCCTAGAAGTCATCTGTCCTTTCCCTGTGGTTTTTTAATTGATCTTCCCCCATGCTTATGGGACTCTTTTCTTTTCTCAATATATTTCTCTGCTTCTCCCCAAAGATGACTTCCCTGGCATAATTCTGTATTATCTCAGGAGTGTGTGTGTGTGCATGTGAACTCAGGAGAGAATATCTGAACAGTCCTCTAACCCAGTTGTCCTTTCTACTTCTGTAGGGGAAACCCAAGAAGAAGCTTATTGACAGGAAGAACACGGTAACTGATTTTTAAAAGTTGAGAAATTCTTTCCATGTGCACCATGTGTGACCATGCACGGGCTAAGCATGGTATTTTATATAGTCATTTTTGGTGGCTCAGCTTGAATAGTAACATAAAAAATGTTTCTGTTGAAACACTCTTCCGTGGCAACTTTTTACAAACTAAATTTGAGATTTACTTTTTTTTATAACTACAGGTATATCATTTGAACTGATAATAATAGTGTTCTTGCTTGGCTGTGTGAGAGACACCAAAGTATAAAGGAGATTTCAAGACTCCTGTCATGATCGAGTCAAATAAGTGGTTATGTTTGGCCTTGATATACTTGGAGCCTATAACTCTATGCCGTATGGGATTGAGCAGAACTGCTTCAAGTTTGCCACAGAACTGAAAGCATTCAAAATACCTGTGGCTCTTCACTTTGGTGGAGAAGAGAAGGGTCTTGGAGGAAGGGCTGGGATGGCCTTGCCCAACCGAAGACCGCAACCACAACAAAAACTCTTAAACCTAAGCACATACCCTGCCCCCTGGTTTGAGACCTTACATACATCCCCTTTGTGCTCTGCCTCTTGAGAAAACAAAATGTCAACAATAGAAACATAGAAAGAAACATCCTGTATCTAGTTGTTAGTTTCACATTTAAGGATTAGTGAGGATAAACCTGGTTTCTTGTTGAAACCCCTTGAAGCCTAAATCTAATTTTTCTTTAAAGAAGGAAAACATATGCTTGCCGTTGAATTAAGGGAAAACTGGGAGAGGTCGAATTTGTAACTTGCTTCCAAATGAAAGTCACAGTTAATTCATAAGTTTCCTCCAGTTTCTCGTCAAAGAATATGCCTCCTAGAGTGTATTGCTATCAATTTGGCGATTAGAAAAAATCAAACAGAAGAAAAAAATCTTAATAAGTATTTAAAATTCACTTGGTTCTGGCCTTCATTTTTGGCACTTATATTGCCATCAGGAGTTTTTTGTTGGTATAGAGGCATAAGCAAATGAAAGCTGGCATATAATAGATCATGTGCTGTTGTACGAAATACATCTTAATACATTTAAAATGATTAAAATCATAAGCAGTATGGTCTTTGAACACAGTGGAATTCGAAAGCAGTAACAATAGAAAATCTCCTAATACTTGGAAATTAACACCTCAAAATAGTGCATGGGTCAAGAAAGAAATCATGAGGGAAATTGGAAAGTATTTCAAACTGAATGATGATAAAAATGTAACATTAAAATGTGTGGGATGCAGCTCATGTCATGTTTTGGGGGCAACTTACAGCTTCTTAAATGCTTGTATTAGAAAACAGAGGACTAAATCACTGATCTAACATTCCATTTTGTGAAACTAGATAAAGAAGAGTAACCCGTGTAAATTGAAGAACGGACATAATAAAGGGTGGGGATCAATTAAATGAAAGACAAACAATAAAGAAAACCAGTAAAATCTAAAATTGTTCACTGGTGAGATAGAATTCATAAACTCTTACGTAGACTGATCTAGTAAGAAGAAAGAACAAGAATTACCAATATCAGATAGGAAAGAAGGAAGTAATTTATAGATCCTACAGAAATCAAAAGGACGTTAAGGGAGTATTATTAATAACCTTATTCCATTGCTTTGACAACCTAGAGGAAATGTCTGAATTCCTTGGGAGGGGGAATACTTGACAAAAATGACACAAGCTGAAATAGAAATTTTGAATAGTCCCATATCTATTCAGAATATTGAATTTGTAATCAAAAGTCTTTCTGCAAAGAAAACCCCAAGCCCAGTAGTTTCGCTTGTGAATTCTATCAAGCATTTGAGGAAGAACAGCACCAATCTTACATAAATTCTTTTAAAACTATAGGAAGAGACACGTCCCAATTCATTTTATGACGCCAACATTAATTATGACACCAAAGCTTGACAAAGACATTTTTAAAAAGGTAGGGGAGGTGCCTGGGTGGCTTAGTTGGTTAAGTGTCTGACTTTGGATTTTGGCTCAGATCATGATTTCATGGTTCTGCTATCAGCAAAGAGCCTGCTTGGGATTCTCTCTCTGCCCCTCCCCTGTCTCGCGCATGTGCTCTCTCTCTCTCAAATAAGTATACATTAAAAAAGAACATTACAGGCTAATATCTTCATGAACAGAGACACAAAATTTCTTCAAAGAATAGTAGCAAATTGAATCTACCAGTGTAAAAAAAAGGGTAATACATATGACTAAGAGAGGTTTTTCCTAGTAATGCAATGTTGGTTTGACATTTGAAAATTCATCAGTATAATTCACCATATACAAAGGGAAAAAACCCGATGATCATTTTATTAGATCCAAAAAAAAAAAAAAAAGCATCTGATGAAATTCAACACATTTATGATAAAAACTCTTAGTAAATAAGGAATAGAAGGAATTTCTTCATTTGGTAAATGCCATCTATAAAAAATCTATTGCTATCATCATACCTGATGGTAAAATATTGAAGGCTTCCTTCCATGAATCATAAGATATCAAGATGTCCATTTTCACCATTTGTAGTCACTTTATACTAGAAGTCCCAAGCTGTACAATGAAGCAAGGGTTGGGGAAGAAAAGGCATACAGATTGGAAGTGAAGAAATCAAATGTCTTTCATCTTGGATGATCTGAGCTAGTTAATAGGAAATCTTTTTTTTTTTTTTCTTAACGTTTATTCATTTTTGAGAAGGGGCAAACAGGGGTGGGGCAGAGAGAGAGGGAGACACAGAATCCGAAGCAGGCCACAGGCTCTGAGCTGACAGCACAGAGCCTGACGCAGGGCTCAAACTCATGAACCATGAGATCATGACCTGAGCCAAAATTAGACGCTTAACTGACTGAGCCACCCAGGCACCCCAAGTTAATAGGAAATCTTAAAACATCTACAGAATAACTACAAGAACATATCATTGCATTTAGCAAGGTCTTTGAACATAAGGTCAATATACTAAAATGTATTGTAGTTTTAAATACTAGTAGTAAATAATTTGAAAATGAAATTAAATTTTGCTTATGGTAGCATTTGAAAATACGAAATTCTCAAGGGTAAATTTTATAAAATATGTTTAATACCTATACAGTAAAAGCTAAATATTCAGTAAATATTACTGAAATAAATGAAAGAAGATCTAAATAAGTGGGGAGATATGTGATGTTCATGGATTAGAAGACTGAATATTGCAAAAAGTGTCTGTTCTCCCCAAATTGATCTAAAGATCTGATACATTATTCCAGTATATATATACGTATATATATTGTGTATATATACGTGTATATATATATATATATATATTATATATGTATATATATGTGTGTGTGTATATATATAATTCCAGTATATATATATATATATATATATTTTTTTTTTTTTGTAGAAATCCACTATATTTTTCTTCACCAAAGCAGAAATTGACTTTAAATTTTTTTTTTTTTTTGTATGTGGAGATACAAAGGACTTAGAGTATCCAAAGTCATCTTGAAAAAGACTTAGGGTACCTTACTTAAAGAAATACTACAATGTTATAGTAATCAAAACTGTGGCAAGTTGAACAGAAAAGAGAGTCCAGAAACAGACCTATATTTATGTGGTCATTTGACTTGCATCAAAAGGCCCAAAGTAATCCACTGGGGAAAGGAAACTTCTTAACAAATAGGACTGGAACTGGATATCGTACTTTTAAAAGTGAACCTCAGCCCCTGTCTCCCAGAAAAATTAGTGATGATTCAGAGACATAAACAGAAAAGCTCTTACGATAAAATTTCTTGAGGAAAATCTAGGACAGTGTCTTTGGGACTTTGGGCTTGGCAAAAGTTTTAAACATGACGCAGAAAGTGGTACCCAAAAAAGAAAAAATGATAAGCTAGATTTCCTCAAAATTATCATCATCCCATACTGTTCGGAAAGTGACCAGGCAGGCCATAAACCGGGTGAAGATATTCATCAAACAAAGGTCTGGTGCCTAGAGAGTATGACAGACTCCTATAACTGAAAAATTAGAAGACAGCCCTCTTACCAATGGGTAAAATATTTGGACAGACACTTCAAAAAGAAGGTATGTGAGTGGCCAGTATGCTCATGAAAATGTGCTTAACACCATTAGTTATCAGAGAATTGCAAGTTAAACCATGAGATACCACTGAAATCCAGCAGAATGGCTTGCGTTATGTCATTGTGTTGTACACTTTAAATACATTACAATTTTATTTGTCAGCGACAGCTCAGTAAAGCTGGGAACAACCTGAAAATGACCGACAGCATCAGATGGTGTGGAGCTAATGGAGCTCTGGTGCATTGTCATTGGCAGCAGAAACTGGTACAAGTTCCTTAGGAGGGGTCTGGCAGTTTGCTAGCCTTGAAAGCTCCGTGCTGAGATCTCTGCCCAGAAGGAATGAAAAACGTAACCACAAAACGACTTGTACAAAAATGTCCATAGCAGCTTCATTCATAATATTCCCAAACTGGAAACAACCTAGGGGTCCGATAACCAGAGAGTAGGTGAACTGTGGATTATTCATAGAGTGGGCTAATCCTGAGCCGTACAAAGGCATAAGTATGGATACACATCACATGGACGAATCTCAAAAACAGGCAGAATGAAAGGAAACTTATAAGAGTTCATACTGTGCAATTCCATTTTTAAGAAGTTCTAGAGTAGGCAAACTTAATATGTAACGAAACAACTTAGGACAGTGGTCTCCTTTAGGAGTGTGAGGGAGGGATTGACTGGGAAGCTTCATGAGAACTTTCTGAGGGGGTGGTAATGTTAGAGCTCGGGTTACATAGTTCTAGGCATTTGTCAGAACTCACAAATGGGCATTATAGTATTTGGGTATTTCACTGTATATGGTGTTTAGCTCACCAACAAACTGAGCAGAAACAATAAACCAAAACACCAAAAACAAATACCCATAAAACAAATACTGAATTCTAGCTACTAACGATGTGCATGTTAAAGCATTTGGGTGCAAAGTGCACTGACATCTGTGTGTAACTTTGAAATGCTTTAAAAATTAAATGGATTGGTGGATGAATAGAAGAAGGGATGGTTGGATATATATGTGCTGAAACAAATATAGCAATATATTTATTTCAGAAACTAGGCAATGGGTACATGACTGTCTGCTGTACAGTTCTTAAAACTTTTCTGTTTGTGTAAATATTTTCAGAATACAATGTTAGAAAAATAAAATGAGGTAGATGTAGCTAAAAGGTGTTATAATTTACTTATAGGGAATTCAGTTGTTTATTTAAAAATATTAATGGGGGCGCCTGGGTGGCTCGGTCGGTTAAGCGTCCGACTTCGGCTCAGGTCATGATCTCGCGGTCCGTGAGTTCAAGCCCCGCGTCAGGCTCTGGGCTGACTGCTCAGAGCCTGGAGCCTGTTTCAGATTCTGTGTCTCCCTCTCTCTCTGCCCCTCCCCTGTTCATGCTCTGTCTCTCTCTGTCTCAAAAATAAATAAACGTTAAAAAAAAAAAAATTAATGGTATGTCGGCTATGTGCTGGGCAGTCTCAGGACCATCTCTGATCCAGTGACTGACACGCAAGCCTGGTCTTTACCCGTATAGAACTATTAATTCTGTTTATCAGATTCATAGTTTCTCCATCGTTCCCTACCTCCATCCCTTGTAATACTTAGAACTTATTGGTCTATTCAGGGTTTCTTAGAAGCTCATAGTTGTTATTTTAAAATGTTAGTTTTGTTTCATTTTCTTTAACTGGCTAAAAATCTATTTTCACAACTACGTGCGTGTGTGAGGGGGGTGCAGTGTTCAGTTTTTGGGACTATGGTAAGCTGGCTTTGAACTTGGAGCTATTTTTAAAGTTTATTAATTTGCTTCCGGTGTCTGTCCCCATGTGTCAGGACCATCTCTATTCTTGGCTCAATTTCCTGTTCTAGAGAGAAAGATTCTAGAAGATTTACTGTCCAGTTTATCTACTCAGAAATCCCTAAAACACCTAAATAGACCAAAAGACACAGTCTTTCCATCATGCTTAGAGATTGAAAACTCTCAGAGAATTGAGGTCCCTTGACCTCAAAGGGAATACAATTTGAGTTCCAGGGAGTTCAAGAGAGAGAATTCAGAGCCAACCAGTTAGATCTTGCATTCTGAGTATTCAGAGTTAGCTGCCTGGTTTAGACACTGACATGGGCACTTCTTTTCTGACCCAATGACCAAGATCCCTCTCTGTCTTTGCTGACCTAGTTAGCTCTGCCTGCCCAGTACTTTTCCCGGTCCTTGTTTGGATTGGGCCTGATACCAGTCACTTCCCTAACTTATGATTTATCGTACTTTAATGCCTAATGTAGTTGTTGCCATTCTCTGTCCACCCCATTTCCCGTTCATGACCTGATTGAACTTGGCTTTGTCCACCATCTGCTGCCTTCCCTTGTCTGTGCCTCTGACACTAATTCCTGACCTGTAATCACCAGCTGGAGAGTCCCTACCACCTCCCCCTATCTCCTCCTGTAACTAAGTAGACTCTTAGGGAGGAGAGTTCCTTTTGTTGGAATGTTTGAGACTTGGTGTGCCTCGGGGTCTTGGTAACTTTTGACTGAGACTTTCCCCCATAAGTCTTCGCTCTGGGCTACCATATTCACAGGCTATCAAATGTTCCTCCCCTTGTCTCAACTTCTGCTAAATTTGTGTTTATTAAATAGCGTATACGTTAGAAGAATATTTGTATAAGTCTGAGTAAACTATAATGAGTAACAATAAAACAAACACCTCTAGCCACCACCCAGCTTAAGAATGAAAGCGTTGCCAGTATCTCCCAGTCATCCCTAGGTATAAGGTATTGGGTGGCACTTTATGGTCTTTGCGGTAAACCGTCAGCCAGCCTGACTGAATACTTTAAAAACACTTAAACATTGTTTTCAGATACGTTTTTGTTCAGAATATTTACTAAATTCAGACAGGCCCTTAGGGAAGTTTTAATGTAGATTCCAATTCCAGTATTCCCATTTTTCTGTCAAACTTTTTAGAATTCAGTAGACATACCATGCCCAACCTGTTGTGGTTACAGAATTGTGTCAAGCTTAGCCTTGGAATAAAGGAGAGCTTTCTGAAGCCTGTAGCAACCATATTGTTTTTTTTTTTCCATAGACTGGCTGCTGACGGAGCACCGGAATTGAAGGTGGAGAGTATGAACTCCAAGGCCAAACTGCACGCTGCCCTCTATGAGAGGAAGCTCCTGTCTTTGGAGGTGCGGAAACGTCGACGACGGAATGGCAGATTGAGGGCAATGAGGCCAAAATACCCAGGTACCTGCTGGTGAGCTTACGCCAAACTCCACTGTCCGGGTCCTGCCAGGCCCAGTTGATCAGCTTCTTACTTCATACTTAATGAATCAGAACCTTCCTCATCACATACATTTAATTTTTCTGCGTAGTCTTTTTCTCTGAAACTTAATTTCAAAAGGGTTGGAAGTTTCTAAATCTTCCAGTCTATAGTATTTGTGCTGGGGAATAACTGAAGCACATACGTTTTGGCCCATGGCTAAATACTTGAGATGTAGACATAAATCAGTAGAAAGAAACACTTTAGCTGAAGTTTAATGGAACCCTGAGCATTGTTGTTCAGGTTTTTCATAATTAGGTGTTAAAGCTGGTTCATCCCTTGACATTGCCAAATCATATAAATATTTTAAACATGAACAAAGAGGAATGTGTCTCTCTCCAAGATGCTCCCATGTCATAGGTCTGTTTGTCATGATTGATGGACTGACTTCCTTCCCCCCACCCGCCCGCCCGCTCCTTCCCTCCTTTGTTGAGCACCTGTATCAGGCATGTTGGTCACTAGGGTTTCATTGGTGAATAAAAAAGGTATAGTCCTTGTCCTCACAGACCTTCCAAGTTGGTGAAAGAGAAAGGTAATGAATAAACATAGGATAGAACGATGTTCCCCTGCTCCTTGTGCCCTTCTGAAAACCTCCAACACACTGTAGAGATTACTGTACCCAAGATGTTTGCCTGACGTTGAGAGAGAGCCATTGGTATTATGGTGAGGAACGTGAACTCTCATGGAGGTCGTTGCAGGCTTTTGAAATATGTAAGACTGTAGAGTGGCATGTGTGTGCTGTTGATGTTGTGCCTCTATTGTGGTCTGATTTGGAAATGGGATTTTATTAAAAAGATAAAAGGAAGGTATTGGGAGAGAGGAAAATTTAATCTTTTTTCAGCAACATTAGTGATTCTTCGCATTTAGTGATCACTCAACCAGCTGAAATGAATGTTAAAACCGAGACAGAGAGTGAAGAGGAGGAAGAAGTTGCATTAGACGACGAAGATGAAGAACAGGAGGCTTCCCAGGAGGAGTCTGCAGGGTCCCTCGGAGAAAGTCAAGCCAAATACACCCCCTCACTGACTGTTATGGTAGAAAATTCACCCAAAGAAAATGCCGCGAAAGTTTCTGAATGGAACAATAAAGGTGAACAGTGCTGCAAAATTGAGACTCAGGAGCCAGAGCCTAAATTTAACCTGATGCAGATTCTGCAAGATAACGGCAATCTTAGGTATGTACCTTTTGTAGTTGTAATCGTAAAACCAATGACTTGTATTGTGTACCAGGTCCTGGGCTGATGGCTCTACGGCCATTTTCCTTTTCTGACAGTGGTCCTGGGAAGTAATGACTCTGATTTTGTTATTATTGTTACTAAGGAAGAATGTCATTACTTTTGATGTTGTTTTGAATATTAATAATTGTCAAGAGGAGTTACTTGTCCAAGGTATAGCGCTGCAATCCATACCCAGGTCTCACTGGCCCACCAAATATTTGTTGGGCTGGAGTGTCAGTCACTAAAAGCACAGAGTTCAAGCAGCTCACGGTTTTGGGTAGGGATCCTTAAAGAGCGGGGGCGCCAGTATGGACAAAGCGCTCTGTATCTTAAATACAGAAAACAGAGTGACTGATCTTGCCTGGGAGGCCCAGAGAGACATTAGGGAGGTGGCAATATTTGAATCAGGCTTTGGCGGATGAGTAGGATGCCACGAGGGCCGAGAGGTGACAGCTAAGTGCGGAAGTGCCAGGAGAGGAAATAAAGGCAGAGAGATGTGATAGTCTAGTCATTCATTCAGCCCTTCAACAGAAGTTTATCGAGCACCCGCCCTGTGCGGGAATGGGCCAGGCTATGGTAGTGTTACAGTAGAAACCGAGACAGGCTCGTGGGGCTTACGGTCTTGGGGGGTGTACTGACGGTAAACAAAGAAACAAGGTAGTTTCAGGGAGTAAGTAGTGCAATGCAGAAAGAACAGGTTGTAGTGTTAGAGTGTAATTGGGTGGAGGGTTTCTTTAGATTGTCGTGTTCAGGCATGAAGAGGTAACCTTTGAGGTGAGTCCTGAATGATGAGAAGGAGCCAAGTCATGGAGTATCAGGGGGCAGAATGTTCCAGGCAGACAAGCAAGTCTGAAGGCCCTGAAACTGGAATGAGCTTGGCGAGTTTGAGAAACCTGGGTTAGCGTAGTGGAGTTACACGGAGAGAAGTGTGCGGTAAGAGATACGACTAAATAATCGGATGTTGTTTGATCACAAAGGGGTTTAAGAGGAACTGGGACTGTATTTTCTAAACGGATAATTTTTAAGCAGATGAATGCTATGGTCAGACCTTGATTTAGAAAGTAAATTCTAGGTGCATTGTGGGGCAGTGATTGATAAGAGGAGAACTAATGGCAGAAAGGTGAGTTAGGGGCTGTCACAGTAGTCCAGAGCCAGAAAGATGAAGGCCTTGACCAGAGCCACGACTATAGGAATGGAGGGAATGGGGTGGACCGGATGAAATTTGCAGGTTAAAATTGGCAGGGCTTGGTCTCTGTAGATGTAAGAACTCCAGAGAGGCTGGATTTTTCCAAACGTAGCAACTTGGCGATGCCATCAGTCCACATAAGGAGCATAGGAGTTGGTTTCAGGATAAAAATGATGTTTCAGTTGGGGCACGGTGAGGCAGAGGGAGGGCTCTGGGATGAAGTTGCTCAGCGGATAGGTGAAGATATCACTTTGAGGGTAAGAGTTGAACAGGATCGGGCAGTTGATAGTTAAGAACTTCAGAGTGAGTGAACTTGTCCAATTCATTTAGTCCAGCAAGCATAGACTGGAGAAAAGGAGGAGAATTGAGCCCTGGGGAAAACCGGTGTTTAATAGTAAAGAGATAGGAACTAGCAGCTAGAGAGGTAAGCATCAGCGTAGGAGGTGGGAGTGTGGTAGAACTCTCCAGAATGAGAGTTCCAAGCTGTAGCATGCTTCAGACGGCCCGAGAGAGCATGAAGAGTGAGAAGAGACTCCTGCATTTCTGACATAGGGCCAGCCTCTGAGTTGTGAGAAATTACGAGTTGAGAAATAAGAAAGCAAGTGCAAGCTAACTTTTTTAGAGGATTTGGCAATGAAAAGAAGATGAGAACACATCAGAGAGAGTGAGGAGTGAGCTAAGAGAAAAGGATTTTTTTTTTTTCCCAACGATGGGGATTCTGAAGCTTATTTATAGACGAGGGGAAGGATTTGATGGTAAGAAGACCAGAGATACAGAAATGGATATATTGATAGAGAAGGGCCCCAAAGGAAGGCAAAAGAGGCCACTGGAGGGGTCTCTCTTCCTGTTAAGTCAGAAAGAAAGCACTATGGGCTGAGTGTAGTAGTTAGAAGTTAAAGAGGAAAGGAGTTTACGTATTTATGCACGATGGCCTTTATTTTCCAAGTTAGAGGGCAGTTCTTATATTGCACGGGTGGCGGGTGACGTCGGGGTTTGGGGAGGTATGCAGATGGAGTTAAGGTTTGGAAGAGTCTGTTAGTTGAGAGCTCACTGAACTGTTGGAAGACCTGGACTCTCTCTTCGCTTTTTAGTGATTCCCAGCTGGCTGTGTGATCATGGCGGCCAGTCAGAGAGCTCCGTGCCTCAGTTTCCTTTTCTTTCAGGCCAAGGTATAAGGTTAGACAAATGTTTTTCGGACTGTGCTTTCTGAGGGGGAAAAAGGATTCCACTGAGTTGAAATAGAACATTTGAAAACCACTGGATTATATTCTGAGGCCCTTTCCAGCAATAACATTCTACTTAGCTGTTGTAGAAATAAATGATTTCTTCATAAATCTTAGGGATCTGACTTTCACTGAGTAAACTGTTGTAGTTGCCTGGTGTGTTAATGCAAATGAGTGGTTTTCAGACTCTGTTCCCTGTAGCTACCCATGATTCTGTGGGGCACCTCAGTGGCTACTGAGGGGTCTCAGGGAGGTCGTGGCAAGGATTCGAGACTCCAGGCCCTAGCCTTTAGTTGCGTATTTTTTATACTGAGGATCCATATAAGCTTTTATGGTTTTAAAACCAAGTTTCACTGGTATAAATCATTTCTAGTTTTCATTCTTTCATCTTTTTTGGTATGTTGAAAATGCCTAGCCAACCAGTGTGTCCAAGTATCTTGGGGGCAGTCTCAGAATTAACAACCCAGGGGTCCCTTCAATAAGGTTTATAGAAATGGCAACCTCCACACTTGTTCATTTGATTTGTGGCAATGACTTACAACAAAATAATGATTGAAATCTCAACTTCGAAGTGACATCTCCCTTATCCAACAGACCTTCACGTTTCAGCATTAGAGGAATGATTAATAAAATGAGGTATTCTACTTGGGAGATATGTGAAACATGCCATTTCTACCTCACTAGGTAGCAAGTGAATTTGTGGATGAAAATTAAGAATTTGTTTCATTTGTTTTGTCTTGCAAATAGTTTGTTGTGGAGGTAAATGGTTGAGGGGAAAGTGGTCTCCAGGTGAACAAGAATATAAGTGTCCTTGTTGAGAAACATTTGAAAATAGAAATTTGTTTTTTCAGAATCATAACTGTGCTTCCATAAACTATCCCCATTAGTTAGAAACATGTAGCCTTACTTGTATTTTATGCTTTGGAGATCTTCTATATTAAACTCTCAAGAGCAAATCTGCTTCCAACCTGACTCCCCTCCTCTTTGGTCCCTCCAGCACATACGCAGAGGTTAGACCTAGACCCTGTTAGGATGTCCAGTTTACTCTGGTCAAGTCCTTCATCCTAACTTTGGAGGAACAGTGAATAGAAAGCATTCAGTGATTGCATGTGTGAGGATTGTAAACAAAGTTTGTGCTGGGCCCTAATCTTCGCTGATGTAATTCTGGCTGGAGTGTCAGAAGGCCGATCAGCTGAAGTAACCAAAATCTCTCCTGAAGGAAAACAGATCCGCTACAATTAGCAGCTGAAGTGAAAATCATCAGTGTGTCTCTGGCCTTTCTGTCTTCTAAACCGTAGCTTCAACAGATTTCCTTGTTTCCAGCCTAGACCACCAAGCAGAAATCAGCTGAGTTCTCCAGTGATGTCCCTGAGGTGCTTTTTTTTTTTACTACATGTAAAGATTTTGTTTTCCCACTGAACATCTGGGCTCGTCCCAGCCTGTCAGTTCATCTACGCCAAACTCTGTTGGACCTCACTCATTTGTTCTGGGCTCCAGCCATTCCTGTCTTGTAGTTGAGAAAAGCAGGACTTTAAGATTTGGTCTCAAAAGTTCCTTTGTAGGATTTATCGATTTCCTGCTTTGGAGGCTTTTGCACACCAGAAATATTAGTTGCCATAGCAAAAGCATACTTTCGCACCAACTGATAAGTATATACTTTAGGGCCTCCAAGGCAGGAAAACCTTTCCACATGAATGCAAAGGTTCTTGTGAAGATTCAATACTTTGCCTGCCCATCTCCCCCAGGAAAGTTGTTAAAAAGTTCAGAGATAAGGTGTAAGAATAGGAAACCTGATTTCCTATTCCTGTTTGATTTTTTTCCCCTCTGTTAATAATGAGAAAATAAATAGGATTCTCCATCTTTGATTCTGTTAATAGGAAAAAAGAACACTTCATGCACTGTGTAGAAGGAATCTTTATTCAATGACTGCATGATGGACTTCATTTTTTTTAGCCTTCCCAATAGGAGGATCCTCAGAGCCCGCTTTGAATGAGGCAGGTACACATTTGGTAGGCTTAGCATTCTGTCTCGTAACGGTATGTTGTTTTGGATTTCTATAGCAAGGTGCAGGCCCGAAGAGCGTTCTCTGCCTATCTCCAGCATGTTCAGATTCGCCTGATGAAGGACAGTGGAGGTCAAACGTTCAGTGCCAGTTGGGCTGCCAAAGAGGATGAACAGATGGTGAGGCTCTTCTTGTTGGAACCTTTTTACTTGACCTGTTTCTTTTCTTTCCTCCTCCTCCTCCTCCTCCTCCTCCTCTTCTCCTCCTCCTCCTCCTCCTCCTCCTCCTCCTCCTCCTCCTTCTTCTCCTTCTCCTTCTCCTTCTCCTTCTCCTTCTCCTTCTCCTTCTCCTTCTCCTTCTCCTTCTCCTTCTCTTTCTCCTTCTCCTTCTTCTTCTTTTTTTCCCCTATTTTTTCCCCCCAAGGGTGAAGAGTATTATATTCTTCCGGTGAAAGAATTGTTCTTCACTATAGTTGATGGATTTCTCTTACTTTAATGTGAACTGGCTCCTTGATCTGGGGCCATGTTCATCACACTGTGTGTTGAGGGCATCAGTTTATTTCATTCTGGAAATGGAAACTGATTGCTCATTACATGTCAGGCCCTGTGCAAAGCCCCCCAAAAGAATAACAACCTAGAGCCCTTTCTCAAGCAACTTCACGTTGTCTGAACTCTTTGATGTAGGCACTGTCATCCCCATTTTGTAGATGCAGAAACAAAGGCCTGGAGCAGGGAGGTAATTTGCCTGTGGTCCCACAGCTTGTGTGTGGTGAGACTGGAACTTGAGCCCTGATGTTACAGTTGTACGTTACTTCGTTTCCTATCGTTTCTGTGCATCACAAGGCATTCGTTTTGTGTCCTAAGGGGTCACGTTCACTCTGAAAAATCAATGCTTTGTCATAGGCCCTCTAAGAATGTACCATCCTCCATGTTAACTTTATTTCTCTACTAGTTAAAATTTTATAAAATTCTGAGATGACTGGAAACAAACTGTGTCATAATTTTTGCTGTGTGTCAGTCATTTGAACATGCCTAGAATTTAATATTCTAGCAAGGTTTGGTTTTCTTTTTGAATTGGAAGGATCAGGAACGTCACGCTCTTTGGTAAGACCAACGCTTATAGAAGAAGCCATAGCCCTTCTTTGCCTTTTAACCACAGGGATCTGTCACTGCAAAGAGAGCGACTTTTAAGGCTGAGAAGTCTGCATCCTTTGTCCGTCTCGGTGGTGACCCTACCATAATGTTCAGTTCTCCACATACAAGAGGCATGTGATATGCCAGGCTTATTATGAAAACATGATGGATATCCCAGAAAACAACTTGTGAAAGTAAAGTAGCCAATACAGCCCAGAGATAAAACCTTGTGCATTGTGAATAATCCTTCAACTGTCAGTGGAAAATGTTAGCTCTCCTCTTTCCAAGTGGAAAATTGAGGCTGCCTTTTTGAGAGTCAGTTTGTCTGCTCCACTGTGAAAAAATAATATTTTAATATAACAGCTTAAACCACCCTATAGTAGAGATAGCAGAGTAGAACCGTACGATCCAACCCTCTGGTTATCCTTTATGCTGGAGGAAATGAGCACCAAAGGACAATGAACGGAAATCAAATGCAAGGGATAAAAAAATAGCTCAGAAGAGGGTAACCGCTGTAAGTGCTGGCTTGGAATTCACACAGGATTTCAATGGGATTTGTTACAAGAATGCTTAGGATCATCACTGCAAAACCTAATACCAGTTCTGTGCGTTCCTGTGTGAAAGTATATCTAGAGAGCAAACCCTAACCCATTCCCTGATGATTGTGGCGGTGGGCTTGTTGATGAGGAAGGTAGGGGTAGAATTGCTCTGTCTGCTCCAGGTGAGGGTTAGAGATTCTTTATCACAGCTCACAGGAGGTGCATTAATAGAAGGTCCCCAAATCTATCATCTTAAGGCAATTTTTTCATGTTGTGGGGGGTGGTGGAGAGGGAAGGAACAATGATCTTTAAGGCCCCTGGTCTCACAAAATGTCCCTTTGAAGCATTTGTGATATTGTGAATGATCTGATTGGTATCTGTTCAGATTTCAAAATCCCTTGCCCCATGCCAAGTGAGATGTGCCCTTTGTCCCCTTTAATGACTTTCCCCTGTGCACTACCCCCCAGGCAGCCTCCTTCGTCTTGGGAAAGGAAAAAAGAAGCCATCACCTCTCAAGCATAGAGTAGCTGTTCTTTCTTTTTCTTTAGCACTAAACTTTTGAAATTGTGGTTTCTGTTCTTCATTACCCATGCACTTCTTAGCCTCTTCCTTCTATTCCCTTTCCTCTACTGGAAGCATTGTCTTGAAATCATCTCACAATGGCCGGATCCCGGGCCTTGTCTTGGCCTTGGTCCTTTTCAGCACCAGCCTCTTGGAAGCTTTTGACATGGGGCTTTTAACCCCCTTGACCTCCATGACACTATTTTCTCCTTGTTGTTTTGTTTTGTTTGTTTGTTTGTTTGTAAATGTCTGGTGTTTCTACCATGGGGTTTTTTGCTTTCGTTTCTGATTCTTCCTCCTCTTTCCTATGAATATTTCTGTTCTTTCTCTTCCGTCTCACCTTTGATGATTTCATCTGCTCCCATGGTTTTAATTTCCGCTGTCCGTGAAAGCTACTTTCCCTTAAGCTTAAGCTTTCTCTGATCGCCCTGGTAGAAGTGGTATCTACACTTTGAATTATGATAGTACTATTTGCATGTGGGTTGTGATACTTTTGCGGTTACTTCTTTAATACGTAGTTAATTTGTATACGTATTTATTTTGCCTTTCTGATTGCCAGCTTTTTGAGGGAGAGAATAAGTTTCTTTTGCTTTGTCTTTCTGTATCCTTACTGTACCTAATGTTTTTGCTCTGGGTCTTTTTTGTTGAAATGTATAGTATACCTCTTCTTGTATCTCTGTTGGGCAAATCCTTCATACCTTATCTTCTGTTGCTTCCCATAATCCCTGCTTTCTTTCCCTCACGACTCTTAATAGGAGCTAGTGGTTCGCTTCCTTAAACGAGCATCAAGTAACCTCCAGCACTCAATGAGGATGGTATTACCCAGTCGACGATTGGCACTTCTGGAACGCAGAAGAATCTTGGCCCACCAACTGGGTGACTTTATTCTTGTGTACAACAAGGTAGGTGGTTCATCTGTTACTTGTGTGTGTTAGATTGCCACGCACTGTTAGCAAGGCTAGAAGCCACTGTCCAGCTGGGTGGAGAGGTCCTTCTCTTTTCTATCATCGTCATCCCTTGTGTGTAACTGTTGCAGGGAGCTAGACCTTGCTCCTTAACTCAGCTGATCTGAAAAGCTGCTCATTACTTCTGAAAGCCCAGTGGCCATAGTTCACGCTTATCAAAAGGCAAATTCCCAGGGCGCCTGGGTGGCTTAGTCGATTAAGTCCCCAACTCCTGGTTTTGGCTCACTCATGGTCTCACGGTTCATGAGTTTGAGCACTTCATCAGGCTCTGTGTTGACAGTGTGGTCAGACAGATTCTCCGACTCCCTCTCTGCCCTCCTCTGTTTGCGCTCGCTCTCTCTCCCTCTCTCTCTCCCTCAAAAATAAATAAATAAACATTTTTTTAAAAAAGGCAAATTCCCTTTGAGGGTTGTGTATCTGAGATGAATCACAGGCTATGTGAATTTGCATTGTCATTATGCCTGTAGATAGTGGTAAATAGACGGTTTGAGAGCAAATGAACTGTGGATTTAATAGAATGACATAATCTTCTTTCCTGAGAGAGTTATACTTTGCTCTTGAGAACATTGTAGACAGTGATATCATTTTACAACCAAGACCAGGAAATACACTATTCAGTTAGAATATTTTACAAAGCATCGGATATCCAAGGGTCTTAGAATGCTTTGGAAATATCAGTATTTGGGAGAAAAACGTATGGTCATTTTGCAAAAGGGAAAACGGAGGCCTGGAAATTTAAGTGATGCTAGTATAGATGTGTGGAATGGTTAGTAGAATAGCAATATAAAAAAATCCATGGCTGCAATTTACTCCAGATCTGTTGAGAATTTTGGTATGTCTTATATAAGTGAAGAATTTACTCAGTTTGGATGCTGGTATAGGAGTAGGTTCCAAGACCGATCTTTCCTTTCCCTAATTGTAACAAAATGCAGCATCTCGGTGGTCATACCGGTGAAGCTACAAGTGTGAGCACAGATGTTACTAAGCTGCTATGAAAAGTTCTTCCCTGAAGGGGCTTTGTGGGCAGAAAGCAAAAAGATGATAAGGATTTACATTTACTCTGCAACCTTTATTTGGGAATTCCAAAATGTTTCATGAAACAGTGGCAGAGAGTAATATATCAAATGTATAGGTGGCAAAAGTACCTGGAGGGATTATGTCTTTACTGTAAAGACAAATTAACCCAATGGTAATGAAAGCAGATGATGAAGTGTGCACTTATCAGGAGCCAGTTTTATCTTACTGTTTTCCTTTGTGGGTTGGGGACTGGGTAGGAAACAGAACAGATGGCTGAAAAGAAATCAAAGAAGAAACTTGAGGAAGAGGAGGAAGATGGGGTGAACACAGAAAACTTTCAGGAGTTCATCAGACAAGCAAGGTAGAAGATCCTCTTTATTAAGAAAAACAATCTTATTCTCTCTTCCATACTGCCCCATATCAGTTCTCAATATTTCCTTGTTTCTAACGTAGGAATGTGAGTAAAATCCCTCTCAGGATGAAAGAGAGCATTTCATAGGCTTGGCCTCTCCATATCTCAGCCAATCATGTTGTTGTCCTCATGGTTTCAGTTATCAAAACGCTGCTGCTAGGTATCTGGGCTGTATTTCTAGACAGCCTTCAAAGTACACACCACTTGAAGTGCTGAGAGAGAGCCCTTTGGAAAGTTGAAGTCAGAGGCTTCCAGTGTCGACTGAATCTGAATTTATCCCTGACCTACTGATGCTGTGGTGATGACCAAATTTTGCCTATGTTGAGTGGGTTGAGGAATTGGCAGTTTCTCAACACCGTGAGGGTTACACCTAATGTGGACAAAATAGAACCAGTCCTCCATGCGTAGATTTGGCTTTGAGGATTGAAAATCTCAGCATTCGGCTCTATCGTGATACAAATCAGTCAGGCCATTTTGTCCATTTACAATATGTTTCCAAAGGAAAAGGTGACAAAACATTTCATTTAAAATTTTGTGAGACTCCTACTGGGGGAACTTTTTCCAAAACAGAAAGTCATACAAAACCACTCAAATAAAGGATAAAACATCTGTGTGACCCTGTTCGTCTTCAACCATCAAAGTCACTGTGGAGTGAAAAGCAGGAGAAAGTCCCTTCTTTGTTGGTTTATAAAGCTGAATCAGGTGGTGGTGTATCAGTCACCAGCACAATCTGATCTGTGTTTAATACCTTGTACAGACCTAAGTATAGCCTGACTATCTTGTGCTTAAACACACAGCAAACAAATCTATCATTTTGTAGGAGTTCAAAACTGTCATGTTATTTTGTTGACATTCTTGAGTCTTGAGTTACATGATTGATAATAAAGTTACAGAAACAAAGCAAGAAACGGTTTCTCACATCAGCATGATAAAAACAGGAAAGAACAAAAATGAGGTTATGTTCAGAAAACGGCTCTACATTTAAAGTTAAAAAATTAGGGGCGCCTGGGTGGCTCAGTCGGTTGAGTGTCCGACTTCAGCTCGGGTCACGATCTCACGGCTTGTGAGTTCGAGCCCCGCGTCAGGCTCTGTGCTGACAGATCAGAGCCTGGAGCCTGCTTCGGATTCTGTGTCTCCCTCTCTCTCTGCCCCTCCCCTGCTCATGCTCTGTCTCTCTCTGTCTCTCTCTCTCTCTCTCTCTTAAAAAAAAAATAAAAATAAAACATTCAAAAAAAATTAAAAAAAAACAGAGTTAAAAGATTAATATTTAGTTCCTCTTCAGGATCTTCAAGATCCCTACAATATAAAAAAAGAAAAGAAAAGCCACCTTTTTTGAAAAGAGACATGTATCCCCCTACCAGGCCTAACTGTTTGCTGGAAATGAATTATATATACTAAAACTAGTGATACAGTGTTAGAGGTAAAATATGCTGGAACATATTTGTTAACTGTCATCGCACATTAAATGTCGATTTTTGGAAACATGTTCAGTCATCAGTTTTTTATTATGTTTGGGGTGGTACATGGATACCTTTGTCAAGGTTGATAAATCCAGATACCTGCAGGAGTCAGGCAAGGAAACATAAATTATGAAGTGAGCAAAGGGTAAGAGAGGCGATATTAAGCAGTTTGTGTTTTGATCAGCCTTAACCTGCCCCTTCCCCTTCCTCTTCCCCTTTCTGTGAAGGGCCAAAGAAAGCACATGGACATACAGAGGCGTTCGCCCCATTTGTAACTTCAGCGGTAGATCTGTCATAGTTACTGAGGTACTTGCCTTGTGGCCCTTCACCTTCTCCACTTTGAGACCTTGGGGTTTACTCTGAGATTCGTAGAAATGGGTTCCTAGGTTTCCTAGGTCATTACAATGTATTCTGAAGATGGGATATAGGTTCCTTGTGATAATGCTGGAATAGTTTGCCTATTTAAAGACCACTTATCTGGAACATAGCCAGGCTCCAGGAAAAAAATACAAAGGGCCGTTGAGAAGCTGCCACAGGTGTTAAAAATCCACGTCTAATATGTTTACTGGGAGAATCCCGTGGGCCCTCATCAAATTCCTTATACTTTCCATTTTGTGGATGTTCATAAAGGACAGGTAATTTCAATATTTGAAGTGACCTAGAACCATGTACTTCAGTTTCCTTCACGGACTAGATGGTTAGGGAACTCTTCCATGGTTATGCTGGTAGGTCTTACTTCTGACATAGATAATTAAAATGACAAGTGACTCCTTTAGTGAATACACTTCAGTTATCTGGAAGTGCGGTGGGCAAACCGTGAAGGACCAGATAATATTTCAGGCTTTGTGGGATATATGTGGTCATTATAGCAGTCTTCTTTAAAAATATAAAAACATTTTTAGTGAGGAACCGTACAAAAACAGGTTGCTCCTCGGGTTTGACCCCCCCTGTTGTTTGTAGTGTGTAGTTTGTTGACCTCTGATAGAGAACATGGCTGCCAGTAGAACCTTCTGTGTTGTAGCTACTGAGTATGTGAAATGCAGCTGGTCTGAGAAGAATTTTTCAATGTACTTACTTTTAATTCATTTAAATTTAAATAGTCCTATATGCCTAGTGGCTACCATATTGGACGGCGCGTCTAGAAAATTCACTTTGGAATGAATAAAGCCTTATCATGCTTTAAATTTTTTAGATTGCTTTGTTTGTATTCCGATTTAACCATCTATTAATAGGGAGTTTTCTGCTCATACTTATTATTTTCCCCTTCTCCAGCTGACTCCCATTTCCATAATAAAATCTGGTGGAAAGATTTTCCAGAAGAGCTTCCTGTTCTGACCATACTTTCTCTCCTCATTTCAGTGAGGCTGAGCTGGAGGAGGTGTTGACTTTTTATACCCAAAAAAACAAGTCTGCAAGTGTCTTCCTGGGGACTCACTCAAAAAGTTCTAAAAACAGCAACAGTTATTCTGATAGCAGGGCAAAGGGTGGTAAGTATGATGGTTAATTAATGAAAAATAAGAAGAACGAGTGAAAAAATGAGATCTGCAAAGGAGAGCCAAGAATAATGTGCTGCCTAAACACTGACAGACTCCAAGATGGTGAAATTTTGCAGTGTGGGAATGGGGGGTGAGGAGGCATTGCATTTTTGTCCTCAAAGCAGAAGAGGGACCTGGTCTGATTTTTTTTTTTTTTTCATGAAAATTAACAGCAGAGAGCTTTTCAAGACAAACTTGTAATAATTGCTAACATTTAGTGAGCGCTCATATTACTATAATCTGTTGGATGTGATCTGACTTTTATTTTCAAAAAACCATTATGGAGTGGGTGCTATTTTTCAACTTCTTGACAAATGAGAAAACAGAAGCTGAAAGAGACTGCGTAACTTGCTTAAAGGTACCTTTTACGGTGCAGTGGGACAAGAATTTGAACTTTCGTCTGCCCAGCTGAAAGCTTGTGCTCTTAATCTGCTCTTCTGTCTTTCCTAATGGTTATTTCCCACTCTTGTTACACTTTTTGCTTCCTCTAGCTCATCAGCAATGGCATTTGAGATAGAAGAATTTTTTGTCGTGTGCGACTGTTCTGTACCTGGTGGGATGTCTAATAACCTTAATCCCACATCCTAAATGCTATTGGCTTTCTTCAGTCACTGTGATAACCCAGAATGTTCCCATCCATTTCTAAAAGAGCTCACTGCTAGGGAATTCCATGATTGGGGATTTTGGAATTAGTGTGGACCGAACTATCTAGCTCATGTCATGTGATAAAGAAAAAAAAAATAGCAATGATGTTCTGTTATAAATAAAGCTCTGCACCTTAAAGTAAGATCCATTTAAAATCTAGATGGAAATGTAAGACGAAGGAAATCTACACCAATTCCTGTCAGTGCTAAGCACTAGATTAAAAGACAGAGACTCGTTCCCTGCTGTTAAGACTACCACAGTCTGCGGTGGAAATAGCCAGGATAATCGGTCATTTCTAATGTAGAGTGAGTGTTCCCAAAGAAACAGTGTTAATGTTTTAAAAACTATTTTGGTTCAGAGGCTAGTCTGCAAAAGCCTATTTATATTGAGCTCACTGTATAATGGAACGGTATTTCTAGAAGTCCCCAGCCCAGCCCTCTTCTTTGAGCTTTCCTAGCTTATCTAAGTTCTAAAGCTAGTTTACTCATCTGTTCTTCATTCCTTCTACACATTTTTCCCGACCACCTGCTGTGTGTCGGACATTGTGATAGTTGCTAGGTGTCTGTCCAGTGATCAGACTGCCATGGTACGTTGACTTCATAAGGTTTATTGTCTAGTGGATGGAGTTGGGTGAGTACATGTAGGAAGAAGGCTGGTGGAAGCTTTGAAAAGCTCCTCCTAGAACAATGTTGAGAAAGGGAGCCTGAAGAGACCGAGGAGTCCTTGTAATGAGTTGGGGTAGAGAAAAGTGTGTTAACCTGGGGAGCTGAGGGCCTACACTGGCATTCAGTAGTCACTTCTCCCCTGACAGTAGTGCGGAAGCCCTAACAGCATGTTCTCAATGGTGTCTGTTTGTACAAATGGGCCCCTGGAAATTCTGGGGTTCATGTGTTAAGGACTGTCTCTACATAAGGAGATCTGTCCCTATCAAGAATAACGAGAGAGGTAGTAGGAAGGCCTCCATCAAGGAAACAACATGATGACATCTGATAGTATCCAGACTGATTACAAACATGAGCAAACACACGTGTGACAGTGTTACCGCTGCTGGTGGTGATAGGCAGCAAATAATTCATATGTCCTTATTCTTTCATTCTGAAAGATGATCTGCAAAATGGCCTCTCTTAAGCTTTTATATGAATTAGCCCTTGAGAAAGATTTTGGAATATTTCCCCAAGTATATGGTTAGCCCCAGCTGTCCTGTTTCAAAATTCTATGGTAGAAAAAAAAAAAAAGGTTTATTAGAGTGGAGATTTATTTTATTAGAGCGATTTTGTCATTGAATATACTGATCACCCTATCTCAGGTGAGCTCACTCAGCTTGCTCAAGTAAAACCAAGGAGTTTTCTTTAAGATACAGAGCTATTGTAGTTTCCAGGTATCATGCCCATGGATACGGGGGCTGTTCTTTCTGTCTCTTGGTAGTTGCCCTGCTCCGTATGTATGAGGACTTCTTTGCTCCAGTGCGTACCGCCAGCCAGCTTGGTTTCTTAGTTTCCCTAGTTTGAATTCCTGGCAGAGGCATCTGACTGCTCATACCTTCCCCGCCCCCTCCGCCTCCCCCCCCCCCCCCCCCCCCCCCCCCCCCCCGCCCGTCCCCCCGAAGGCATGTCCTAGCTTGTTAGCATCCAAGGATGGCTGCCCTGGTATCTTTCCCTGGTTTGGTTAGCTGGAGCTTGGGGTTGGGGATGGTTGGGAATCTTTTGGTCGGTTGCCCCCTCAGCAGGACTATGGATGTGGCCGGCTTTGGGAAAGTGTGGCGACATGTGCAGTTTTCCCTGGGATTGATTATTTAGTTGTGTTATATTTCGGAAACACAGTTATATAGAAAGCATTTGATCATGATTTATTTTCTGTTTCAGATCACCATGAGACAATGGAAGAAGTGAAAATAAAGCAACCCAAACAGCAGGCAACAGAAATTCACTCTGATAAATTATCTCGTGAGTGACTTCAAACCTACATAGATTTGCCGCTCTCTGATCAATCCCTAAAAGAGGAGAAAAAGAGTCGTCAGATAGCTAATGAGGCTAAAGCATGAGGCATTACCCCACAGAAGTTCTTTTGTGCGTTCTTTCTCTTCCATTAGAATGTCCTCGTATTTATTGATAACCCGTTTTCCTTCTGAAGAACTTTTCATTTTCTTAATGTTTAGAAATTCGGAGCACTCCCTCCCCGCCTGCACCCCCCCTCCCCGCCCCTGAAGGGTGAAAAGCAGAGGGAGAGGAGTTAGCTGTCACTACCAGAAACTTTTTCCTAATGCCCTAGCATGTGCAAAATGCCTGCTCTGGTTGATGGAGGCGGTCTCGACTCCAGCTTTTCGAAAGGACTAAAAATAAACTGTTTCTGTTGCCAGGTTGTCTCGGTAGGCAAAATTCACTAAGTTCATGATGAACACTCATTAAAGTCTCTATCTTTCATGATTTCTGTTTCACACTAAGATTATTCTGATGTTTAAAAATGCTTACTTCATGTTGTATAGAGGTTATGTCAGTTTTTCCTAAAATGATCTGTTTTGTTTTGTTTTTGTTTTAATAGGATTTACCACTTCAGCAGAACAAGAGGCTAAATTAGTCTATACCAATTCTTCCTCTGCTTCTTTCTCTGGTCCTGCTGCTACTCTTCTGCAGAAAATTCCCAATACCCACTTGTCATGTATTGTTACAACTTCTGACCTCTCACCGGGGCCCGGCCATCATTCTTTATGTCAGATTCCTCCAGCTATCCCCAGCATGTCTCACCAGCCAACAATTGTACTGAGCACAGTCCCTGACAATGCTTCTCCCTTCGTGCATCCTGGGACACAGAACGTACCAAGCCCGGCTGGCCTGCCCCGCTGTCGATCAGGCAGTTACACCATTGGCCCCTTTTCCTCTTTCCAAAGTGCTGCACACATCTATAGCCAGAAACTGTCTCGTCCCTCTTCAGCAAAGGCAGGTGAGTGAGAAAATGAAAGGCAGCGTGCAATGTTAGCTCCTCCCCAGCCCCAATAAGGAAAAACAACAAAAACAAAAACAACGCATTCTCTTCCCTTTGCCTTTCAAAAGACACACACACTGTTCTGATGAGACTGAGGAAGTCTTGCATTTGGTCCAGTGTTCATTCAGATAAAAAATGAAACAGGGCTTCTTTGAGGTGCTGGGGATACAGAGATGAATAAGACTGTTCTATATAGCAGCAGCTTATAGTCTAGTCAGGAGGTTTTCCATCCCAGATCATCATAGACCTGCAAGTGTGCTATATGCATTCTTTCTGATTCAGATAGTTATTTTTCAGTGTATTAAAATTTTTTTTAACATTTATTGATTATCAAGAGACAGAGAGAGACAGAGCATGAGCATGGGAGGGGCAGAGAGAGGGGGAGACAGAATTTGAAGCAGGCTCCAGGCTCTGAGCTGTCAGCACAGAGCCTGACGCAGGGCTCGAACTCACGAACTGCCAGATCATGACCTAAGTCAAAGTCGGATGCTTAACCAACTGAGCCACCCAGGCACCCCTTTTCAGTGTATTTAAAGTCAAGTGTGACCGGAATAAAATAACCAAAGAATTCTTAAAATAAGGTATCTAACTCTAAATGAAGTAGGTAGACTCATATTACCAGTCAAGTTTTCCCCCCATTTTTAATAATAGTTTCATTGAGATATAATTCATATACTATAAAATTCACCACTTGAAAGTGTGCAACTCAGTGGTTTTTAGTATATTTACATAGTTGTGCAGCCAACACCACTGTCTTGTTTTAGAACATTTTCATTATCCCCAAAGAGATCCCCTACCTATTTGCAGTCTCTGCCCGTTTCCTCCTCCCCCCAGCCCTGGCAACCACTGAACTACTTTCTGTCTCTATGGATTTGCCTATTCTGGGCATTTTATAGAAGTGGAATCGTACAGTTAGTGGTGTTTTGTGAATGGCTTATTTCAATTATAATGTTTTCAGGGTTCATTCACGTTGTAGCATGTATCAATACTTCGTTGCTTTGTAGAAATGTAGGCTGAAGAGTATTCCATCGGGCAGATATACCTTACCTTGTTCATTTATTTATCAGTTGATGGGCGTCTGGGTTGTTTTCCCATATGGGCTATTATGAATATTGCTGCTGTGAACGTTTGTGTACAAGTTTTTGTGTGAACCCATGTTTTCATTTCTCTTGGGTGTGTAGTGGAATCACTGGGTCATACAGTGACTTTATGCTTCCTTTTATTGAGGAACTACCAAACTTTTCAAAGTGACTACACCATCTTGCTGCCAGCAGTGCAGGAAAGTTCCAATTTCTCCCCCTCCTTGCTATCACTAAAACTATTGTCTGTCTTTTTTGCCCCACTATTCTAGTTGGTTTGAAGTAAGTAGTGTCTCATATTTATGGTTATCATTTGCATTTCCCTAATGACTAATGACGTGATGATGAACATCTTTTCATGGGCCTATGGTCCATCAGTATTCTTTGGATAACTAACTATTCAAATTCTTTGCCCATTTTTAAATTGGGGCATTTGTTTTTTATTGTTATGTTCTTTATGTATTCTGGATACAAGTTCTTTGTCAGATACATGGTTTTGAAATATTTTCTCCCATTCTGTTGGTCATCCTTTCATTGTTTTGAAGCACAAAAGTTTTTAATTTTGATGAAGTCTAATACATCTATTTTTCTTTTGTGCTTATGTTTTGGTATCATATCTGAAAAACTATTGCCTAAACTAAGGTCACAAAGTTTTATATGTATGGTTTTTTTCTAAGAATTTTATAGTTTAGACTCTTTCATTTAGGTCTTTTTTCATTTAGGTTTTCTTTAATTTTTGTGTATGATGCAGCATAAGGGTCTAACTGTATTCTTTTGCATATGTACATTCAGTTGTCCCAGCACCATTTGTTGAAACAGAGTGTTATTTCCCTTTGAATTGCCTTGACACATTTAATAGTAAATGTAAGGGTTTCTCTCTGGTGTCCCAGTTCTATTACACTGCTCTATATGTCTGTCTTATGCCAGTACCAGATTGCCTTGTTTATGTAGCATTGTAGTCAGTTTTGAAATCAACAAGAGTGATTCTTCCAACTTTGTTGCTTTCTTCCATATTGTTTAGACTATTCTGGATCCCTTGCATTTTCATGTGAACTTTAGGATCAGCTTGTCAATTTCTGCAAAAATAAGCAGATGGGATTTGGATAGGATTGTGTTGAATCTGTAGATTAGTTTGGGAAATACCTTACTATTGGTCAAGTTTTTAAACACTTTAGTAATATCCATGTTAATATGAGTTACAGCTAAGCTATGTTTTGCAAGTAGTCAATTTGTATTTCTTAATTAGTATCTGATTTCAAATGAAATGGATATTGTAATATGCAGCTTGAATCAGAGATTAAATGTCTACTTTACTAAGTCATAATTATGAATATATGCATGTATGTGTGTCTGTGCTAATTCTGAGTGGTTATTCTTGTGATTTAATCTTCTAAGATCAATAATAATAGTAATAATAATGTCTGGTTTGAACTTTTTTCTCCAATTTGAGAGAAATTCAGCAAAATTAGTGTCTCCAGTACTCTGTATTATCAAAACTTAAAAAAAACAAACAAACAAAAAAACCTTCCTTTTTTACACTTTTCCCAGAGAGGGATAGGGAACAGAAGGAGCTAGTCAGTTCAAAAATATTTTTCAATTTCTGTTGTGATTTATACTTTGACTCATGGATTGTTTATAAGTATATTGTTTAATTTTCAGATAGTTGGAATTCTCTACTTCTTGTAATTGGCTTTTAGCTTATTTCCACAGTGGTCAGAGAACATTCTGAATGGCTTAAAGTAGTAGTAGACAACAATATAGTAAATGACAATAACAGCCTGGAAGTGATTCGAGTTACATTTTTCTGTGGTTATTGAATAGTTTGGGAATGAGATTAAGACATTATTTAACTTTAGTCTTTTTAAAGATAAATATACAGTATGAAATTTCAAAGGTCACCACTAAAAGAGTAAAACTATGGAAATTCTAAACCTATGGGAAGAAGAAAAATGGATTGAGCAAGCAGCTTAGAAAAAGCAAGAGAAATGAAACTTAAAAGATGGTAAACCAAGTCCCAATATGTCAAGAATCAAATAAATATAAATGGGTTGGACTTGTTAGAAGAGTTAGAAGAGAAAATATTGAATTTTCTAAAAATCCAACTATATTCTGTTTACCAGAAAGATACACTTAAAGATAAGAAGAACAAGGAATGGTTGAAAGTAAAAGGATGAACAAAATGCCATGTAAATACCAACCAGAAGAAACGTGGTGTAGCTATATTATATATGCTAAAATAGACTTTAAGATAAAAATTTTCTTGGGGCACGTGGGTGTCTCAGTCGGTTAAGCATCTGACTCTTGATTTCGGCTCAGATCATGATCTCATGGTTTGTGAGTTTGAGCCCCATGACGGGCTCTGCACTGACAGCACGGAGCCTGCTTAGGAATCTCCCTCTCCCCTCTTTCTGCCTCTCTCCCAAAAGAAGCATTTTATTTTATATTATTTTATTTTTTAAATGTTTATTTTTGAGAGAGAGAAAGAGAGACAGAGCACGAGCAGGGGAGGGGCAGAGAGAGAGGGAGACACAGAATCGGAAGCAGGCTCCAGGCTCCGAGCTGTCAGCACAGAGACTAACGTGGGGCTCGAGCTCACAAAATGCGAGTCATGACCTGCGCTGAAGTTAGTCGCTTAACCGACTGAGCCACCAAGGCACCCTTCAAAATAAACATTTTTAAAAAAGATACACAATTTTCTTATAGATACAGAGAGTAGTTACATAAGACAGAAGGCAAAGGTTTATTTAGTTAAGCTGAAAGGCAAAACAGTTCTAAATGCCCTTAATAAAATAACATCTAAATATATTAAAAAGATTGATACATGAGGAATCTACAAATCCCCTTGTCTCAGTGGGAGATTTCCATGCTTCTATCAGTTACTAATAGACTAAACAGATTTTTTTAAATCAGCATTTGATTTTGAAAAGCATTTAAACAAGTTGATAAACTTTATCAATTGATCATACATAGGACTGTGTACCCAATAATTAGAGAAAACACCTTCTAAAGAACATATATTCATAAAGCCAGTCATGTCCTACATTATAAAATAAGGCAAAATTCACAGAATTGGTATCACAGAGCCACATTCTCTGTCTACATTGCTGTTAAATTGAATGGTGATGACAAAAAGATACAATATATAACAAATTCTCAAATTTAAGAGTCAAACACCAGGTATTGCATGGAAGTGTTGAATGAATATATTGTATACCTGAACTGGAGTTTAGTTAACTGGAGTTAACATAAAAACTTAAAAAAAAAAATTAAAAGTGTCAAAGAAGAAATCATAGTGGAGGTAAATGTAAAAGTATTAGAACTGAATGGTAATCCGAAAATTGTGTGTCCGTATTTGTGGAGGGCAATGAAAGGCAATATTTAGAGGGAAATTTACTGCCTTAAAACTTATGTTTGAAAAGAAGAAAGGCTGAAAATTAATGTGCTAAATATTTAATTTTAGACATTATAAAGACAACATCATAAATCTAAATAAAAAATAATAAAGATAAAGGCAAAAATCACAGAATTCAGAAATAAAGCACAGTAGAGAATATCGAAGCCAAAAATTCTTTGAAACCTTAAGAAGATGGACAGACTTCTGGTGAGATGGATAAAGAAAAGAGAGAAGACATGGATAAATAATATAAGGAATGGAAAAACAACAGAATGTACATATATTGCATTGGTGACAAAAAGAATACTGTTTTATTCCAATAAAATTGAAAACATACAAAATGGACAAACACAAAGATGTAACTTACTTAAAATTGACTAAAAGGTGAAGAAAGCCTCAACAGCCCTGTAAGTATCAAGATAATTGAAACAATAGTTAAAAAAATTCTCACAAAGAAAATTTGAGGCCCAGGTAATTTCATAAGTAAGTTCTAATAATCTTTCAAGGGGCAGATAATTCCAGTCTTCAGCTCTTCTCGAGAATGAGAAAAGAAACAGTCATCCTCAGTTCATTCTGTATGCCTAGTTTAATCTTAATAACAAAAACCAGTTGAGGATGGTAGTAGAGAGGGAAATTGTAGACAAGCTTCATTTATGAACATACATGCAAAAATTCTAATCAAAATGTAAGCTAGCCAAATCCAGCAACATATGAAAGAGACAGGACACCATAAACAAGCTTAGCCAAGGAACAACAGGAAAATCTATAAGAACCGCAGTAGAAAATCTATAAATGACATTTGCATCAACAAATTAAAGGAGGAGAACCATATTCATCTTAGTAGATGCAGAAAAAGAATTTGATAAAATTCTCCACTCATTTGTGATAAAACTCTCAGCATACTAGGAAGGGAAGAAAACTCTCTTGAGCTGAAAAAGGCTATCTGCCAAAACTCTACAAGAGGTATCAGTGTAGGGATGCATGGGTGGCTCAGTCGGTTGAGCATCTGACTCTTAGTTTCAGCTAGGATCATGATCCCAGGGTCGTAGGATCAAGCCCCACATCGGGCTTTGTGCTGAGCATGGAGCCTGCTTGGGATTCTCTTTCTCCCTCTGCTCTGCTCATGTGTGCGCTCGTAAAAAAAAAAAAAAAAAAGGTATCAGCGTAAATGGGAAAATGTTGAAAGAATTTTTTTTAGTGTTAAGAGCCATAAAAGGATGCCCACCAACATTGCTTCTATTTAATGGTTTACCAGAACCAGCATAGTAAGATAAGGAAAAGAAATGAAAAGCATAAGGATCAAAAAGGAGGAAATAAAGTTTGTTTATTTGCAAACTAGTCTATGTCTACATAGGAAGTAGAAAATAATCAACAGATACATTTTAGAAATAATTATTTTAGCAGTATGATGGCTATAAGATCAATATTAAAAATCAATAGCTTTATCTATATATTAGCAACAAAGAGCTAGAAAGCATGTTTTTGAGGGGTGCCTGGGTAGCTCAGTCAGTTGGGACTCTGACTCTTGATTTCAGCCCAGGTCATGATCCCAGGGTTGTGGGATCGACCTCTGCGTTGGGGTTTTGCACTGAGTGTGGAGCCTGCTTAAGATTCTCATTCATTCTCTCCCTCTCTCTCTCCCTCTCCCTCTCTCCCCATCTCTCCCTCTCTCCCCATCTCTCCCTCTCTCCCTTTCCCTTCTCCCACTCTCTAAAGGAAAATTTTTTTAAAAAGCAAATCTTTTTGTATTGTGGTTAAATGTATATATAATTTACCATTTTAAATATTTTTTAATATTTTTTAAATGTTTATTTAAAAAAAAATTTTTTTTTAATGTTTATTTATTTTTGAGACAGAGAGAGACAGAGCATGAACGGGGGAGGGGCAGAGAGAGAGGGAGACACAAAATCTGAAGCAGGCTCCAGGCTCTGAGCTGTCAGCACAGAGCCCAACATGGGGCTTGAACTCATGAACCATGAGATCATGACTGAGCTAAAGACAGACACTTAACTGACTGAGCCACCCACATGTCCTCCCTTTTGACTATTTTTAAGTATACGGTTCAGTGGCATTAAATACATTCACATTGTTGTGTAATTGTCACCACCAAGACAACAATACATTTAGGGATATATTTCAGAAAGAAAGGAAATTTCGTAAGGCTTTTTGTGAGACATTAGAGAAAACCTAAATAAAATAGATTAAATAGACTATGTGCATGGATGGAAAGAGTCAGTGTCCTAAATGTTTCCATTCTCATCAGATTGGTTCCTAGATTCAATACAATTCCAACCCAAACCTCGACAGGTGTGTTGGTATACTTGACAAGCCCATTCTCAACGGCAAGCATAGAGAGAACCTATGAAGGAAGAAAAATAAGGTAGAGGAACACCTTATTATGACTTATATAAAGATCTGATAATTAAAACAATGTAGTATTGGCAAAGGTATAGGGGATGGACTAACGGAACAGAATAGGAAGTTAGAGACAGTCACACAGATAGATGGAACTTTGATACATGACCAAGATGGCATTGTACATAGGGGAAAGGGAGGGGTTTCTCAATATGTGGTGCTGGGATAATTGGTTAATGATACAGGAAAAAAATGAAATTAGGTCACTGAGTCATACTATGTGTAAAATCAATTTCAGATGCAAAACTTAAAACTTCTAGGACAAAATAAAGGAGACCCATCTTTAAGATCGTAGGATACGAAACAAGTGAAAACATAAACAAAACTCCCATAAATTAATAAGAAATAGAGAACCCAAATGGAAAAATGATCAGTGGGATCAGAAAAGAGGTAACACATGCTTGGCATCGTTATCAATCAGTGAATGTAAGTGGAGAGTACAGTGAGAGATTTTTCACCCCCTTGGAAGTGGGAAGAATTAAGATATTTCATAATACTAAGTGTCGAAGGGATGTGGAATCAATAGGAACTCTCATATTTTGTTTGTGGGAATGTAAAAAATGCCACTTTGGCATGATCACATAAATTTGGAAATGTACATACTCTGTGATTCAACAATCCCATTCTTAGGCATATGCATAAAAGAGGTTCTTCCACATGTGCACCAGGAAATGTTTTCAAGAGTGATCATCGCTGCACTGATAATAGCAAATAGCAAATAATAGCAATGAGCTTGAAATAACCAAAATACCCATTGATGGGAAATAGAAAAAGAAGTTGTGGTGTGTTTGCAAAATGGATTGCCAAGCAGCAGATAAGTTAAGGAATGTTAGCTATACCTCGCAAAGATGAATCTTGAAAGTATGGTATTAAATGACAAGAGCAAATCCTAGGAAACTACGATAGCAAGATACCACTTTCGTAGAGCACAAAACCAAGCAAAATTATCTAGTATTTTATTTAAGTATGCATACACAAACCCCACAAATACATAATTAGAGATACTTCTAAAAAGGAAGGGAATGAATGGTAAGGGGAGGGAGGTAAGGGATGTCTCAAGGGAGCACAGGCTTGTTGCACATTAATTGGTAATGTGGTTTTGAGTTGGATAGTAAGTTCACAGCATTCATTATAGTATTCTTTATAACAACACATCTGTTATAAATAATATTTTCTATGTATCTCACAATAAAGTCAACATGGAAAAGTTACAGATTTTTTAAAGCAGATTGTGTATACCAAGTGATCCCAGTTATATAAGGACAGAAAGGAAACACATTGTAGTGTTCCTACTTTCCTGGGTTTAAAAATTTTTCCGGTGAGATGTGTGACTTCCATCATAGAGAAAATATGAACCTTGATTTTATGTTAAATAATTTCTTTTTACCAGAATTTCAGTGCCCCCAGATAATAGAACACTGTGATATTACAGTTGGAAAAAGAGCATTTAAATCTGAAAGGAAAATGAGTCACTTGGAAATCTAAGAGTATTGCTGTTTTTGTATCTAAATACACTGTTTTGCTTTTTTCTGTTTCCCCCTTTGAGCTTGGTAAGAAGGACTGTGGCTAATTTGGCAGTAGCTGTTACAGACAACTGACCAGAAGAGTCACATAACAAGAAATAATGAGTTTTAAAACTACATTTTTTATTCATTATGATTAGTAAATTCTAGGAGTGGTTGTTCCCCACTGCCCGTGATGAAATCTCGTGTGTGTGAAGCTTTCATAATAAACAAAAACATAGTTAATAAATGCTTGTAACAACTTGGCGGTAAGAAGAGTTTCTTGCGCATGGTAAGGATTTAGTTTTATTCGTGTGAGCATTCAAAGATAGTTTATTGCTCTTTAAGTTGTCAAGATCCTTGGGATTCAGTCAAGTATCTGTTGGCTGACATTTGTTTGTCATCACCCTAAGTTTTTCAGGGCTTTTGTCCGAAGTGGGTAAAAACTTTTCTCTCTCTCTCTCTCTCTCTCTTTTTTTTTTTTTTTTTTTAGCAGGGTCATGCCATCCAAACAAGCTGCATTTGGGAGTGGCTAAAACACAAAAAGAGGGAGAAGATGATTCTCCATCCAGCAAACGGTACAACCCAAGTATGGTTACGGCCGAGCTCCAGCGGCTGGCTGAGAAGCAGGCGGCCAGACAGTATTCCCCATCCACCCACATCAGTCTCCTCACCCAGCAGGTACGGACAGTTGGGGGACCGAAGAGCTCTTTGGTTCCGAGGATTGTATCAACAACAGGGCGCTCTGTCCTTCCCTGTCTTTGCTCGTCTCCCATATGCTGATGCCTGTTGAAGGAGGATGCGTTGGTGTGAGCTGAAGAGTGAAAGTGTTCTCTTCATCTGTAAAGAAAATAAGCTTCTGTTACAGGTATTCCACAGTTAAGTCTGCTGCTAGCTCTGATGTCCTCATTTCATGGATAAACAGACTTGAACGTTCAGCTGTCAAATACACATTTAAAGGATCTTTAAAAATAACTTCTTTCTTTGGTATGATTTTCCAGTGAGTTCTAGTCTTGTAAATCTTTTTACCAGAATGCCGTAACATTACCTTTTAGTTTTTTTCTTTCTTTTTTTTTTTTTTTCCAACTGTACCACCTTTCATCTCATGATCTCAGGACGTGTTCTGGGCACTGGTTAATAAAGTATTCCAGCACACCTTTAGTCAACACATATCATTTGCCCCATTTTACAGATGGGGGAAACTGAGGCTGGAAGAAGTGATATAATCAAGATCATTCAGAAAGCTGAATAGATGGAAGTAGATACCAGAATTTTGACCTTAAGCTATATGTATGATAATAAGCTTATAACACAATAAAGTTAGATGAAACTTGCACAGGAACTTTGGGAGTGTTTTTGCCCTCCTCGCTGATTATTCCCATGGTATTTAACCAGAAGTGGAAACCATATCTTCTCCCTTTCCTTAATGCAAAACGGTATCAAAGTCCTCCAAAGAAATTATTATGATTTAACTCCACGGTAATATTTTGCTATCTCTCTGTTGCATCCGAGTCTTAATTAGTGGCAACTCTGTAATGATAATCAAGTCTAGAACAAAGTGAAGCTGAAAATTACTTCCACCACATGTTAAAAGTAGGCAACACACTGCTCCCTGGTGGCGCCCTGTTTCTCTGTATAAAATTGAGAACCAAAATTAAAGGTCAGGTTTAGCTTTACTTCAGCCTCATCCCAGTGTGTGAGGCTGTACTGAATTTTCTTTTAAAAATCCCTACTCGTTTGAAGGGATCAGATGAGGAGGCCCGATTTGAAATAGGAACACAGGATCCTACAAGGGCAGTGCGGAGACTTGACGGGCTGGCGAGTTAGATTTTAGTGTTGGAGCTCTGGGAAGAGGGACTAGAATGTCATGACCATGGTCGAATGGGAAGGAACTTTGAAACGTGAAGTGGCTATGAGGAAGGGAGAGGGCCAATGATCCGCTACACGTTTTTTCACCGGGTCATTGACAAGAGTGTATGCTTCTAGTTTATAAATGAGCAGCTAGAAGCACCCAGGCATTAGGGAATTTTCTTTGCAGTCACAGTAAGAAACATAGCCAATATTAGTGTTTACATATTTTCAACTTCTGTCATTGGGTAAGCTACGAAGCTTGCAAAATGGCAAGATTCTGATCCTGTGGACTCCAGGGTGATTGTATCCTAATTGGAAAATAATTTCCTTCAGTCCATCTTTCTTATCTAAGGAGAACTTCAGTGCCAGTGAATTCAAAGTCCATCAGACTCCTATTCGTAGGAATCTGAACTTGCCATTAGATGTCAGTCTTAACTTTTAAAGTCTGGTAAGAGGGTAGTTGGTGCTTGGTACAGTACTGAGGGAGGGGCCGTAGTATGTAATAAGCAGGGTAGGGTGGTAGAAAGCGAACTAGACTAGCCAGCTGAAGATCTGTCTTCTGCCACTGACTAGCTGTGTGACCTCGGACAGTTGACTCAGCTTCTCTCAACCTCAGGGTCTTTATTTGTCGGGGAAAATGTAACAGGGTCCTGAGGATAGTATGCAAAAACTTCTTTGTAAAGTCTAAATGCCATGTATTTGGGAAATACTGGTATTTCAGCCATAAAAGGCTTCAAGTAATAAATTACTTAAAAAAATTTTTTTTTAATGTTTATTTTTGAAAGAGAGAGAGACAGACATACAGAGCACGAGCCAGGGAGGGGCAGAGAGAGAGACAGAGACATAGAATCTGAAGCAGGCTCCAGGCTCTGAGCTGTCAGCACAGAGCCCGACGTGGGGCTTGAACTCACAAGCTGTGAGATCATAACCTAAGTAGAAGTCGCATGCTTAACCGACTGAGCCACCCAGGCGCCCCAAGAATAAATGATTTTTAATTTGATTTCAAAAAGTTAAGTTTTTGGATAAAATGTACTGTTACCAAAATGAACTTTGTTATTGAAAAGCTCAATTATGTTATCTGGCTCCTTCCCCTCAGAGAAAGCAATTCCTTAATTTGGAATTTGGAAAATTCTTTTATTCTTCTTCTAGTAAATAATAACTTATTAGAGTGGCTTCGTATGGGCTCTGGCTCTTGTGTTTACTGGGGGGCGGGGGGGGGCTGCAGACCCAAAGTGGGGGCAGCTCTGCCCTTCTCTCTCAACTTGGACCATGAAACCTTCAACGCTGCTTCAGCAGAAGCAGCTTTGTGTTCGGTAATCACTGTAAGTGCTTTTTACCTGTGATTGTTTCCAGTTCCTGTTTTGTGTTTGTGGGTTTTTTTTTTTCTTTTTTTCTTTTTTCTTTCTTTTTTTATCCAGTAGGATTGATACTTTCTTAATGTTTTCTGATTGTTTTGTTTTGTCTTTACTAATTTTCTTCCTTCTGCTTTTTCTAGCTTTATTTCCTCCCAGTTTCTTGAGTTGGGTACTTATTTTCATTCCCTCTTGTTTGTCACTATATTGAAAGCTGTGAATTTTCCTCCCAAGTGTCACTTTCATTATTTCCCATAAGCTGATGTATCTTTACCTTGCTCTTTTGGGTAAGGTATTAAGAGACCTACTACTAAATAAGGAACACCGATGTTAAATTATTTGTGTTTTGGAAGATAAGTATAAAAAATTGAAATCCTTGGGTCCATTTTTGAAAAATCATTTTATTTTGTCTGTAATTTCAACTACCTAGTCCATTAAAGCTTTTAGTGGCATTCTTTATAAAACTTTTAATTCAAATGTGGTTTTTTAAATTTATTCATTCAAAAACATTTTATTAAGCTGTTAGGAATGTTCCGGACTTTGGTACTAAGCCACGGGGATGATATAAGACATAGTCCTTGGCATGAAAAAACTCACAATCTGGTAGGGGTGACAGCCACATAAACACATGAGAGTTCTAGCATGGAAAATGCACAACAGAGATATTTCTAGGGGATAAACAGTACGACCGAAAGAGGTGACACCTAACCCAGCCTGTGTATGGGAGTGAGAAGACCAGAGCAGCCTTCTTGGAAGAGATTGTGTTGAAACTGAATCTAAATGGTGGACCTGTGGGTGGAAGAAGAAGGGTGAGGACAGGTTTCAGAACACAAGCTAGCGTGCATGCATGTATATATGTATGCATGTATGTATAACAGCAGGCTGGTTAGTGGTATTGGACGATAGGGAATCAGCAGAGAGCAGCTAGGATGGAAGCTGGAAGAGAAGACAAGGGCTGATTTAAAGGAGAGCTTTCTCTGTGAAGGAACTTCTCTATATCTCACAGGTGACGGGCCATAGAGACCCAGTCGGCTTTGCCTTTCAGCTGGACCGCTCGGGTAGCTGGAGGAGGGCAGATCGGAGGGCGGGGCAGCATCACCGCTTTTCCTTCCTGCTCACTGGTGACCACGCCGAGGAAAAGTGAGCTAGCCAAAAGTAGAGAAGCAAAGTACTCCGACAACCCCAGAATTTGATCATAAAACTCTGCAGCACCAAGGATTTACATCAGAGGCTAAATTCTTATGGATTTGCATGGCTAGAAACAGAACCCTTATTTATTAGCTTGTAACAACTTTCACTACCTCTGTTATGATTTAACCTTATTTATAGCCAGGAACACCTAAGAACCTCAGACTTTTCCTTGCCCCACGAAGTGGCCACAGTAGCCACTTCAGAATGCTTGCCAGCATGTGTATGCTTTCAATATGCTGGAAAGAGATAACGTGTCCTTAGCGTATGGTTATTCAGCATCTGAGCAGAGAGCAGGTCAAATGTAGTTCTTTCCCTTGACACCTGAGAGGCTGATTATCTTTGGGGGACGGGATTCTTTAGAAGCCAGAGTGTACATCCCTGAAAGCAGGGTTTTCTAGGAGCATCTTTCACCTGCTGGGTGGGGGGAGCGCTGCGGTAGCTGACAGGGCGCTGGAGGAGATCTTGAGTCTCCCTTTCTCCACCTCACTCAGTGCTGGGAGACGTGTGCGTTAGCCCTGCAGCACTCTGCGCCCACGTTGCCCTTTGTGGTTACGGCTGTTCGTGAGCAGAAGAATGTGGCGAAGGAGCCCGGCTCTGTGGTGAGGAGTGGGAGGCTGCGACTCAGAGGGAGCGCTGGCCCTCTCTGTGCGGGCGAGTGTGAGATTTCAGGACCAGCTATCATTAGGAGCAGCTCCAGCTCCTCCAGCCTGGGAGTTTAATCAAAGGAATAAGAGCAGACCACCCAGGCGAGGGCTCCAGGGCGAACGAATGTGCTGTGTCAGTCTCTGTTCCCCAGCCAGCCGGTGCCCGGGATGTGGCCAGGCCTCCTGGAAATGTGCTGACAGATACATAGGAGGGAGGAGACACTTTCTGCTTCTCACATTTTTCATGAAGATGGAGAGTGGAAAAGAAACCAATTCTGTTTCTTTCATTTTTTGCTCCTGACCCTGATACTTTTCTAGAGCAGTTCTGGAGAAGGGTGTATGCCGAGGTGTGGAATGTTTGGTTTCCACTGGCTACTCGTTCCTCTCAGTCACTCATGTATCAAGGAATTCTCTATCATTTCTTCTGCTTCAGCAGCTGCCACAGTAGACCTTGAGTGAATCTTAATTTCAAAATTTCCAATTTGAAGGTGAAATTGGCAGAGAGAGCTAGCTAAATTTCTGAAATGATGACGAATGTTCTCCAGAACCGAGGCGGATGGCACCCAGTTTATCACAAGGTTGGGCGCTGGGCACTGGGCACTCTCCCCCTGCCTCCTTAGCGTGCCTGGACACGTTTGAACTGCTGTACATTTGGGTTCTGATTGGGTGGTTGTTTTCCAAGTCTAGCTCCATTTTGTTCTGTATTCTTTCTGGGTAGAAAAAGTTGCACTTTTTTTGTATCGTGTACATTACTCTTTCCCATTTCTAGAAACAGAAAAGGATAAATAGAAAAAGCAGGAGTTCTTGAGTCAGTGAGACCTTGGACGAGTTACTTAACATCCCTGTGCCTTGATTTCCTTTTCTGTAAAATGGGGTAATTTTAGTATTGAGACTAATTCTCCTCCTCGATCCCTGTGCCTCCCGGCTCTAGGACCTAGTTCCAACTGATCCTATTTAATTCCCTAGCTCCTCTGTCTCTCAAGGCTTTCAGCCCCAGTTTTCCTTAGTTCCTTAGCCTACTCTGTGGTCTCTTGTTCTAGTAACCTTTCTTTCACCCTGCCACCCCCAACCCCCACAAGCTCTTGTCTTCCCTGTACTGCCATCTTGTTTTAAAATAACATGCCCTTGGGGCACCTGGGTGGCTCAGTCGGTTAAGTATCCGGCTTTGGCTCAGGTCATCACCTCGCGATTTGTGAGTTTGAGCCCCATGTCGGGCTCTCTGCTGACAGCTCAGAGCCTCAAGCCTGCTTTGGATTCTGTGTCTCCTCTCTGATCCTCCCCAGCTCTCTCTCTCGCTCTCTCTCTCTCTCTCTCTCTCTCAAAAATAAACGTTAAAAAAAATTTTTTTAGTAACATGCCCTTGCTGCCCAGGTCCCTGACCCCTTCCCCTCCACACTTACTCTTACAGTCTGACCTTATCTCTTACATTTTGTCCAGCTCTCAGAGATTGCTGATGACCTTGGATTGCCAATCTTGGTCACCTATTTTTAATCCTTCTTCTCCCTCAGCATGTGGTACTATTATTGACCACCTCCTACCTGAAAACTTTTCTTAGCTTCTCCAACCCTTTAGTTCTTCCTCTAAGAGCTCATCCTCCTCTTTCCCCTGAAAACTAGATTCCATTTGCAACATGTGTTTTTTTTAAATATAATTTATTGACAAATTGGTTTCCATACAACACCTACCAGCACCCAAAATACCCAACGTATTGTAAACATATTTTGAAAATATTCAAAGAAGTATTCAGTACTCAAAAACCTATTTGTTCTTTCCCTTTTTTCTCTCTGTATTGGTGACACTGCATTTCTTGGCATTTAGGTATGGAGCCTTTGATTTATCACTGTCTCTGTTTGCGTCTTGATTGTCTGTACATCCAGGCAATTGCCAATTCTTGCTGATTCTGACTCCATAATGTCTCATATATGTCTTCTCTGTTTCACTTTCACATCTGCTGTCCTGCTTAAGACCTTAATTATCTCAACTGGACAGCTGCAGTTACCTCCCAAAGGGTCTCCTGCCCACCCTGGTCTTGGCTGTAAAGGAATCTTCTGGAATCACAAGTCTGATGATAATACTCCTTTGCCCAAGAATCTCGAGGGGGCTTTCTGTTATCTACAGTGTGGAGCCCAAGCTATTAAGTGTTATTCAAAGCCTTTATTTAGAATCTGGCTCCGGGCTACTTCCCCGGCCTGTCCTCGCCCATCACACATGTTCTTGTGCAAGTCACTCAGAATTTGTTAGTCTCCACGCCTTAGGTTTTGCTATCTTCTCACGGGAAATGTTCCCCTGTTACCATGTCTAACCTTATGCATTTGTCCAGGCTCCACATAGTTGCTGTTGGTTCTCACGCCTTTCCTGGTATAATCTGAAAGCAGCCCCTGTACTCAGAGGGCAGGGAGAGACTAAAGAAGGAGGCAGACCACTCGAGGTTGGTAGGTGGCAATTTTAATAATAGCAGAGGAAACTTACATAGGAGGCTTGTTTTGGGCAGCAAGACGAATGGCTCCCCGCACCTGCCCACCAGATCTTATAAGCTTATAAAGAGTCGCTAACTGGGCTCAGCTATATATACCATGCAGGTGTTTTCAACACAACATCATCATCTCAAGGCCATGTCCCTGGAGCAGCCTCTAGGAGCGCTAACAGCAAGCGGAGCCCACATTCCAAGGACAGGGGAGGAGGGGCTGAGAAGCTTCTGAGTTCCCGGAGCCAGCTCACAGGTCAGTTGGCGGCCACGTCTTTCTCATGACGTTTCCAAACAGGTGCCCCTTCACTCATATACATGCTACTTCACTCATCACACTGTGCATGTCCAGATAGCTGTCTCCTTCGACAGATGGTGGGCCCTTTGGGGGCAGTGTCCTCTGCTGCCTCAGAACCTGACTCATGGGTAGTACTCAGGAAATGTGCTCATGCTATTGGACTGGAAGTTTCTTGGTTAAGGATGGGGACTGTGTCCATGTTTTCACCCATTTTGTTTTCGGCTTGGTATATGGTGTGCACTCAATACGTTTTTGAATAAAGAAATGAATGCAGAACCCACTGCTGCCCCAGCCAGAAGTCATCTTTCCATTCTCCATACTCCTTTAGCCCCTTATTAGTCTCTCTGTAGAGTAAACCCATTATAGTGATGTTTCATCTCTTATTTCTTATTGAGTTATAATCTATGTGATGGCAGTTCTTTCTAATCCATCAGCTAATTCAGCACCCTCACACTAGCTAGGTACTTATCACATCCCTGCTAAGTTGAAAAGAATTTCTCTTCTGTATTTTGTTGGTTTCTACATTGTTTTATTTTTAAATATTTATTTTTTAAATGTTTATTTATTTGAGAGTGCACACAGGTGAGCGGAAGAGGGGCAGAGAGAGAGAATCCCAAGCAGGCTCTGTGCTGACAGTGTATGCTAGACCTCACGAACCTTGAGATAGTGACCTGAGCCAAAATCGAGAGTCGGACGCTTAACCGAATGAGCCACCCAAGCATCCCAGTTTTTTTATATTCTTTTTGAAACTCCTGCTCTTCCATGTTTCATTTTTTTTTTTAACGTTTATTTATTTTTGAGACAGAGAGAGACAGAGCATGAACGGGGGAGGGTCAGAGAAAGGGAGACACAGAATCTGAAACAGGCTCCGGGCTCTGAGCTGTCAGCACAGAGCCCGACGCGGGGCTTGAACTCACGGACCGCGAGATCATGACCTGAGCCGAAGTCGGCCGCTTAACCGACTGAGCCACCCAGGCGCCCCCCATGTTTCATTTTTATTGGGAGTACCACACTGCCCTTCAGAATAAAGCCCCTGACATTAACTGAATGTCTATTTTGCACCAGGCACTGTGCTAAGAACTTTATAAGCATTATTTCTTTAACCCTACGATGCGGATACTTATTTTTTACAGATGAAGCAAACAGAAGCTGGAAGGAAAGATGACTGTGCTAAGGTCACACAAATGGCAGATGGCTGAATCAGGACTCAAACCCAAGTCTGTGTGATGCCATGCTCTTTCCTTTAGTGTTTTCCTACCTCCTCCTGTTTGATTCAGGACTCTAACCTTGCGTCAGCTGAACACTGCTGCAGTTATAGCAAAGCCAATGATTGAGCCTACAAGAGAGAAACAAATTGAACTTCCTGAGTTCATGATGAGAAGTGCTTCTCCACGCTCCAAAGCAGGTTGAGAAATGTGCAGGTCTGTCTAGATGATCAGTTACTTGTTGAGCGAACACTTCATCAGATTATTTTATGGTGAAATCATAAATTTGCCTAATCTTTTGAGCAGGCAAAATTCGGCCTTCTTAATTTGCAGTGATGCAAAAAGATCTATTTATCACTGGTGGTGGCAGCCCCCATCGACTCATAAAAACCAAATGTATAAACTGGAAACACTACAAAGTGATTTGGTGGTTTTGTAAGGTTTCCCAGGAATGTCTCAAATCTTAATCTGGAAATCTTTCCAGATTTTGGAGCACTGAATGTCGATATGTGTATGTGTATCGTGTAAATGACAGTGTTCAACAGAGAGGGGGGTGCATGACAAGAGAACTTAGTGCCGATGTACTGGGGCTGCAGAGATTCCCAGCTTTTCCTAGCCCCGTTTAGATTTCGATTAATGTTCTGACTCGTGCCTCCCAGTGATCAGAGTGTAAATCCCTTGAGGCTCATTTTATTGGGATCCAGGAGTTGACACAGGAGTTGAAGCTGTCTTAAAACACGTTGGTTGTTGTGGCTGATGATTTTATAAATTCTCAGGAAGTGGCCTTAAAAGAATGGTTAGAAAGGTAACTGTGTAAGGATGATTTTGTTTCATGTTCTTGATTGAATGTATGCTCTAAAATTTCTCTAGTGATGAGAATGATGTAATAAGTGTAGATCTGGGACTTTTGGTTTTCCTTTTCTCCTGAGTGAAGTGGATTCTGGTCCACTGGTGTTTCCTATTCAAGGCCTGCCTTTTGTTCTAGCTACATACACTAGAACAAGTCAGGAAGGACTTGCCACTTCATTGCCCCTGTTCCAAATCATTCGGAGCCCCATGGTCAGGAGAATGAAAGTTTCGGTAGCATGCTCAATTGATTTAGTCATATTCTGATGAGCCTTTGCATGTGAATAACATAGAGAGCTTTGTTCTCAAGATGATATTGGTGTAGCTCTGAGGACATTATGAATGCAGATTTAGACAAATTAATCTTCGTAACATTCTGAGTGATTCTTAACCCTTTTTGAGTCAGAGATCCCTTTGAGAATTGAATGAAGGCTATCTTGTTCTGAAAAAAAAAAATGTGCGGGGCGCCTGGGTGGCTCAGTCGGTTGAGCATCCGACTTCGGCTCAGGTCGTGATCTCGCCATCCGTGAGTTTGAGCCCCGCGTCCGGCTCTGTGTTGACAGCTCAGAGCCTGGAGCCTGTTTCAGATTCTGTGTCTCCCTCTCTCTCTGACCCTCCCCCATTCATGCTCTGTCTCTCTCTGTCTCAAAAATAAATAAACGTTAAAAAAAAAAATTAAAAAAAAAAAACTCAGTACTTAGACTAAGTACTCAGACTTAGAAATTTGCATTAATTTCAAAGGCTTCACAGATACTTTCCAATGAGGCTCCCTCTTGGTACAACCAGGGACCCACGGTCTCCACGTTAAGAACCTGTGAAAACTTTAAGGTAGCATATAGCCAGTAATATTGATAATTTGGCCAAAAATGACCACTCCAGATCTATGATCATCTTTGCTTCACACATTCTTTATATTATTTCAGTGATATCCCCCGACTAGGGTATAATCTTGATGGAAGCAAGGAGTTTTGTTTTGTTTTCACTGTTCACTCCATGCTGAGAAGAATTCCACCGAGTAGCTGATAAATATTTGTTGGATTAATGATACGATCTTCTGAAGCCCCATCTCTAGACTTCGCCTGAGCTATGCCAAGATTGTAAGTTGCGTTGGGAGCGCTAGGCCACCAGTTTGCTCACGTGGTAGCTATTATTTGGTCTTTCACGTTGAATTCCCAACCTCCATTTTGATAAAAAAGATACATGACATTTGCAAACAGCCTAGTGAACCTGAGGTTCAAGATCTGTTTCACGCAAGATAAAAGAAAGGGAAAACCCAAAGTGCCAGATCCATACTTACTACATGATTTTCATCACTGAAGAAACATTAGAGAATGTATGCAACCCGATCTCAAATGGAGTGTCAGCCGTTTGCAGTTTCACTGCCAAGAAGAAACATAACAGCAGAGACGTTGTGCAGACAAGGAGCAAAATCTGTACGCACAGCTCTTATTTCCCACATTTGAGAACCTTGCCCAAGGCTTCAAGACCAGGAAGAACGCGTCTCTAAAATTATGCAGGGCACTAGCAAGAGCAACACTTGCCTCTCTCTAATCACTGATTATTTTATTTCCCATTATTCCAAAGCTAGCCTTCCAGTGACAGTAATCACTTTTCCACTCACTGGTGATTCTAGCTTCTAGCTAGAGGCTGTGTGTGTGTGTGTGTGTGTGTGTGTGTGTGTGCGCGCGCACGCGCACGCGCGCGCTTGTGAGTAGATGAGACCCACTTCATTCAGTATATAAATGCTTTTGTGCCTGCTGGGCTAAGCTCGGAGGATACAACAGTGAATGAGATATAGTAATTTGTGGGCCAAGATAGGCAAATAAGCCTACAATTATAATACAGTACAAATCATGGCATGAAGTTCTTTCAGCCCTACCTCTAGGCTCTTGAAGCAGTTTAGTGACAAGGATCCTTTGCAGCTAAGGGAGATTGTTTATGAAAAATAAAGTTGACATTGGGAAGTAAAATGCAAGATGGTAGCAACTAGATTTCGGGATCCTGCTGCGCTAAAGTGGTTTGAAGGACCTTCTTAGAGCCAGTGATGAAACACCATATAAACTGATCTTTCGGTTTGCATGTTGGGGGTAATCCCTGCCTCCTGGCATAGCCCTCTCTAGATTTGCTGGTTGCGTTTTTCTAAGCAGCAATGATAAACCTTGGAACTGTGTTAAGAAAGGTAAAAGCCACGTGACAATCCACCAGCCCCAGTTAGCAGAAGGCTGCATTTGTAGATAAATCGTATCTATAGAGAGCATCTATAGAAATGGAGAATGTGGTCTGCTATGCACGGAGATTGTCTTGTCCTTAAGGGACTGATGGCATATGCATTCACAGAGGCAGATACCAGTTGATGATTGATGGGCTCGAGGGCTCACGCTGGATGCCGGCACCTTCGGTTTTTTTCATTAACCTGTGTTGTCTTTCCAAATATCTCCTAAAACTTCACCATTCTTAAATATCAGTCTGTTTGATTTTGTTGTTCCATGGTGGAGCTGGAAATTACTACCCATGTGGTCATTAAACACTGATTTAGGGCAAAGTGTGGCTGGAATCTAGGATTCCATAGTCACCACCTTGAGGTTCAGAAGAAGATGCCCAGAGAGTATCCTTCAGGCCAGAGCCACCTCTTATTACTATTTTTGGTTCCAGACTCCTGACTGGAATTCCTAGCTTTGGTGACTTGGGCTACATAGTGTATGATCCAATGACTTCTTTTGCCCACCAGGCCTCAGGCCTAGACCCAAGCCATCTAGTCAGACCTTTCCCCCCAAGGCCCACACCCTAATCTTGATCATCAAACCATTCTACTGTTGAAGAGAGGCATGGCAAGATAATCTAAGGACAGGCATACTTGCACTAAGGCCCACTCTTTGACCATCCCTTCTTAAAATGCCAGGCAGCACCATCTTGCTTTGCCAGCTGTGGGAAGATGTATCCAAAAGAGGGCTGATCCAAGAAGAAACCACGAACAATGAACACATGAATTTAAGAGTGTTTATCGGCAGATTACAAAGCAGGTCTCTAGCTCCGTGGTCCAGCACTCCTGAGCCTAGGAGGGAAGTGAGTAGAGGCCAGCAATGGCGTGTCCTGCATCCCGACCTCCGTACCTCTTGCCTGACTACCGTGGCTCTCGACGAATCTTAGTTTTCCTTATTAGCTCCTTTCTCCCCAGCCCATGAAACAGCACTAGATTTTTCTACCCACACCACGATTCTGACATAGCACTACTCTATCAGAACCCTTCAGCAAGCTTACTGTTACCTCTTAGATTAAGAGCAAAATGTTTAGTCTGGCATTCAGTGATCTCCCCAAGCCATTTTTTCTTTCTGTTCCTATCTTTTATTGCTCTGAGATTTAGCCAAATTAGACTGCTTCCTATTTCTCAGACATTCTTCCTGCCTGTTTCTGCATTTTGACTTAACGCTTTTTCCCTCTAGGAACCACCACCATCCCACCACCCCCACAGCAATCCTACTGCCTGTCCTTTTAGGCCTAGCTCAGAGGTCTTTAAATTTCCTTAGCATTTTTATTGTGGCAGTTATCACATCCTAGAGGCCTTGAATATTGTTCTCTGTTTCTATGTGTCTTGTCTCGCTAGATTACCAGTTCCTTCATGGGTAACGTTTTAATGGGCCACATTTTAATCTGTGTATACCCCTAAGATTTGACCCAAGACCTTGCTTATATGAAGCAGGTTTGGACTTCTTTTGAGCGTTCAGGTGTGCAGCATTTCTAGAGCATGGCAACTACAGCAACAGTGATCTAGTTAGGCCTGGCCCTGGATCCTCTTTGGATACCAAAAGGTTATGTATCTGGGTGGGTGGTGGGTATATTCTGGGAAGCCATCAGGGCAATGCCATCATATTTTCATTACAACACTGGCAGCAAACAGCAAACAGCAGTAACAAGCAGTAACACTTGGGCGGGCCAGCAGCCGGAAATTGGCCTCCCTCTCTGTGTTTCACCTACCCCCTTTACAATCCATCACCTGTATTTATTCCCGCTGTAATTTAAACACCTGTCTAGATGGAATGCGCACAATGTGTCCCTACCCCACACATTCAGATATTTGCTCACCTGCCTGATTCGGAAGGCTGGCTCTAAAATAAACAGCGTTTTGGTATTACAAGAAAAAATGCACCGAGGTCACCGTGGCAATGGACATGAAGAAGGGAATGGGAGTGGAACCTCTGGAAGAGCAGCCCCGGGAGAGTGGAGCAGAGGAGGGGGAGGAGCAAGGGGTGAAGCATCTGCCTAAGGCCTAGGCAGCGGTGGGTGGGATCCTGTGACTAGATCTCCCCGCAGGCAATCATTCACTTAGCTGACCAGCTAGAGAAAGGCTGGGGTGGAGGAATATTTACCAAGTTTAATTTTTAGGCTTAAATGTCTTGGTTATTTATTTTTTTTCCTTTTAATGATTTTTAAGAGAGGAGAGAGACAGAGTGGGGAAGGGGCAGAGAGAGCCTGAGACAGAGTCCAAAGCAGGCTCCAGGCCCTGAGCCGTCAGCGCGAAGCCCGATGCGGAGCTCGAACTCACAAACTGCAAGATCGTGATCTGAGCCGAAGTCAGACGCTTAACCAACTGAGCAACCCAGGGACCCCAATGTCTTGGTTATTTTTAATGGCCACTGTTTCTCATGGCAGCAAAACAAGTAGACTTGGAATTTTCTGACCCTTGTTTTAAACCATTTTATTCACATTTGCATCCTTGTCATACTGAATGATTACTTAGTTAACGTTTGAGCATCCAAACAACACTGAGAAATAGTAAAATCTTGAAGTTCTGATAGAATTATTTTCTCTACTCCTTCCCCTTGGGTGTTTTGTATCGTGCTCTTCACCCCGTCCAGGCATTTCTGCTGGTTTTTGGGAAATTCCCGGAGCTTTCTGGAGGAGAACCTTTCTATGGCCCCCGTTTCCTTTTCCACCATCTCCTGTAAAAGTGCTTCCCTGACAATACCAGGCACGTGAATTACCTGTGTGTGGCTCTTGTCAGATGCACATTTCCTGCACTGGGGCTGAGGCTGGCTGAGAGTCTGCCTCCTTATCAAGCTCCCAGGGATTGCAGATGCTGCTGGTCACAGATGGACCTGTAAGTTCCAGGTTCTGGTACAAGGCAGTGAGAGTAACACAGTGCTTAGAAACTACAAGCATCAGGCAGACCAGGAATTGAAACTAGGGGCTGAAATGTAACAATTATTCTTGAGCAAGTTATTTCAACTCTCAACCTCAATTTTCCCATCTATAAGTGAAGGCAATAATCCTACCTAACAGAGTTGTCTTGAAGACTAAATAAGTTTATATATAAATACATACACACACACACACACACACACACACAGAGGACAATGCCTGGCAAAAATTAAGTGTTCATTAAATTTAGCTATCGTTAGCTAAACATGACTTTATTGTTACTATTACTGTTGTGAACCTGAAAGTTTTTGTATTTGCATAAAAATTAAGGTAGACTGTTTTAGAAGTCCACAGACTTACAAGGTTTTTACGTACGTGTGCTATCTTTTGCACATAAAGATGTTGATATCCATTGTCAGCAAGGCATGTTATTTGTGTCATAGTTTCAGTAATTAAAATGGGTTTTAAACTGTCCCATCTATCTTCCAGACACTACGTGACCAATGGGATGAATTCATGAGTTGGCCAGCCTAGATTTAGTAGCACAGACTCTGATTATTGGCCCAGGAAAGCCACCTGGCCCAATGGCTACAACCTCTACCTTGATAGCCTAATACTCCTCACAAAAATCATGAGCTGTCTCTTTTGTTACTAGTACTCTATGTCTTTATGTGCTATTAAGCCTGTCCTTCTTGAAAATGCTTCAGCGTGGAATGTTCATCATTACTGAAAATCAGATATATGTATGAAATTGTCCACTTTCTCTTCATCTGATGAGGCTTTGTTTACCTGGAGAAACAGAGATGGACAGAGCGTCAGATGTAGCCTGGTGGCAGCCATATTTATCATCCTTCTTCCTGTTAGGGTGGAACCTCCACGTGTGAACCCTGATTGACGTGTAGAGTTTATTAAGGCCCGGCGCAACGCAGGGAGATTTGCCCTGCCCTTAGATATTCCCTAGTCAAGACAAGGTGCCATTGGGGCCACAATTGATGCTTGGGTCCATTTTAGTTCGGCATCTCCTTCTGCCCATCCTGGAAAAAACTGGGAAACTGAAAGGAAGAACCAGAAGCTGTTTTAAGTCACATAGTCTAGGAATGATTAGCTTGGACCGACTCTAGCAAGACGTAAGTTTGTACACATAAGATTCAGCTAGATCTGGTTGAGGCTTCCGAGCTATGCTATCTGATTAGGTAGCCACGAGGTAGGTACATGTGGCTTTTAAAATTTAAGTTATATAAAGTTTAAATTCCAGTACCTTAGTCATACCAGACACGTTGCAAATGCATAATAGCCACATATGGCTTGTGGCCACTGTATTGGGCAGTGCAGATTATAGAACATTGACGTCATCCCAATACGCTCTGTTGCATAGGGCTATTCTAGAACAGGGGTTGTTTGTCACTTCTGACTGATTTGTATTGGCTGTCTGGAGGACTGTGTAAAGAAGTTTCTGAGGCCATATCTAAGTGAGCCCCAAGTTGTTTGATTATTTACTGGCAACGTATGTTCCAGGAAGACAGAGCCGGGTCAGGTAGGGATAGTTGTGACATAGGTCCTGGGTGTCTTCTAGACAAAACCTTAGAAGTAAGAATAGAATATTTAAAATAGAGGATCAGTTATTATTTAAAGAGACAGGTTACATTTTTAGCAGGAGTCCTTTGTAAAGAAAGATGAGGGGCACCTGGGTGGCTCCGTCGCTTAAGCCTCTGACTTCGGCTCAGGTCACGATCTTCTGGTTCATGAGTTCAGGCCCTCATCGGGCTCTGTACTGACAGCTCAAAGCCTGGAGCCTGCTTCAGACTCTGTGTCTCCCTCTCTCTCTGCCCCTCCCCCTGCTCACACTCTGTTTCGCTCACTCAAAAATAAATAAACATTAAAAACTAAAAATGAGAAGCTTTAAAAGTTTTGTTATTCTTTATATAATCTCTCATTTAAGAGTGGTCCCTTTGCTACTTCAAAATAATGACGATATTTTGTTTTTGTGTAGAAGCAAATCACAATAGCTACCATTTTTTGGTTTATGCATGAAATGAGGAATCAGTGTTACATGAAAAAACAAAACCCACAAAGAACCACCAAGAATCTAAAATTCGTTTCATGTTCATGCCTCCTTTTACTATACCTGCTAAGAAACCAAACCGATTGATGGGATGTTGGGTTCCCCCCACCCCACCCACTTCTTTAATATCCTCTGGTGAAGGGTAACATGGGGAATAATATTTAAGGCAAAGTGTATTCAATGCCTGTATAATCACTGTTGTCAGAATTTGAGATAGCTAATTATATTTTCAAAAATCTCTAAGAATTAAGGATAACGAGGACTGTTTCCTACTAGTTTTAAAACTAGAAAATGGATTCTAAAACAAGAGTACCAGTTCTGCAACTGTTACGTGACCTTGAGCAAATTAGTTACGGTGAACTCTGAGCCTTAGTGTCTCCATCTCTGAAAGGGAGCGTAACAGTGTCTGCTTCCGTGAGTGATGGGTAAGGAGTAAGTGAGATCTAAAAGCTCACTTCCAGGTGCCTGACATTACTATTCAAATGTTAAACCATGTTTGGGGAAAGTATACCACATGCACTTGGAGGAGAACATTTTCTGTCTAACCGTGGCCCTGCACTTAGCAGGTATGTGACTTTTGTCTAATTGCTTACCGTCAGAATTATCAAATTGATTTCAGTTTCCTCTTTTATAAAATGGGGGTAACAATAGAACCTACTTCAGAGGGCTCGCTCAGGGTGAGCTAATGCATATCAAAGACAATGCAAGGACATCTAATACATGGCACATGGTGAGCATTCAATAACTTAGGTATTAGCATGAAAATGACGGTGTTTAAATTAGGGGTAGCCTTGCCGAAAGAGAGAAGATTGAAGAAATCTGATATTTCTTCTCTTTCCCATCCACTAATCTCCAAACTATACAGTTTATACTAAACATGGTAAAGTGTGTACATTTTGTTTATTTTATTGCTGTTCCACTATAAATTATTAATAAGCCTCTTGTATTAGGGTTTTGGCATGCTGCCTGAGGCAGCAATAGGAGAAGCTGCTAGTTATCATAAAGACCTTTCTCACTCTATAGCGTTTTTACAAGCTGCGAGCTCATGTCTAATTTGAAAGGCCTGATGTTTAAGGCCAGGGAGCAGGGCAGGAAGGAAGAGGGCTCAGTGTGGGGCAGGGGTGAGTTCGGTCCTTTTATTTTATTTATTGTCTGAGAACCTGACCTATGTTGCCTCTGGGGTGTAGGAAGAAGGCATGGCTCCTCGAAGGCTCTAGGGGCCAGAGAATACTACCATAACCTGCCCCAGTATATTCCCTCCCTACCCTTTCGTCTGCGTGTGTCTTCTCAAGGGGGTCAGAAATGATGAGCCAAGGTTGGCTTCTGAAGCTTCTTCTAAAGACAGGTCCACACTGAAGGGTGCAGCCTGAGTGTCCCATACCCCAGCCTCCACAGACACTCCTGACCTATGGAAAATGCTTTCTTCCCAAGAAAACTATTTGAGTCCTTTGGTGTGAAGGCCTAGTCCTGGGCTGTTTCGCGTACTGAGTTCTTTAACTAGGGATGAAGTACTATACGGTGGCTAGAAATGATTTCTGTTTCTTTCAGAATTTTCAGAGTTAAAAAAAAAAAAAAAAAAAGACAATGCTCCAGAATTCTTCTGTTTGTAAATGTCAAAATTGCTAGGCTGTTAGGACATTTTTGAGGAGGATGCTTTTCCTGGAATTTCCATCTCCTGTGCCTCACGCTCAGCACCCAGCATTCAGCTTTGTGCCCTCCCGCCTTTCATCATCCCCTCCCTGTGCAACTGATTTTGAAACACTTCTCAAACCATCCTTTCTTTTCTGATTTCATCCTCATCACACAGGTTTTAAGCTCACCACCTCGTGTCTGTATTTCTCATAATAATTTACATTTTCTCTTTTGGATGATAAAAGTACTCCATGCCCTTTAGGAGTTTGTATCTGTGTGTGTGTGTGTGTGTGTGTGTGTGTGTGTGTGTGTGTGTGTGTTTAAGGAAATTTGGATCTGCTTTTTGTACAGTTTCATAGTGTGATTTTTTTTCTTTAACCTGAGATATTAACATGTTCCTATATTATTACGAATTTTTCAAAAAACTACCAAATGCATAGCGTTCCCTTATATAGACAGAGCAAAATTTACCAAACAACACTGTTAGTCATTCTGATCTTTCCCTTTTTCAATATTAAAATCAATGCCTGTTTTCAAAATCTGTTCACAATATAGTGTAGTGAGTAAGAAGATAGGCTTTGGAGCTCCAAAGACCGGGGTCCAGATCCTGGTCTGACCAATTGTTCATAGGCCTCAGTTTGATTCTTTGTAAATGGGGATCATAAAGGCACTTACCGACAGAATTATGACAGTGTAAATGAGATGCGTGTAATGTACTCATTTACGCAGAGCTTTGCACGTTCTCAGTTCTGCTAAATGGTAACTGCTATCACGACAGTCACCCTCATTAATCATGTGCAATTAGTTTTTAGCACAGTTGCTAGAAGTTAGATGATAGCATCAAAGTGTACAAATACTCTGATACCTGTAATAATCGATTGCCAAATTCTAGAAAGATTCTACCAATTTATAGTCACATAAATACTAGAGGTACATATCTAATATAATGTTTTTTGTTGTTAGGTATTGATGTATATACGAAAATGGCCTCTTACATTTACATTCCTTTGATTTTCCAGTGGAAATGACTAGTTTTAAATGTTTAGTTGGTTAATTATATTCCTTTTTTGTAAATTGTTTATTGGGGTCGGTGCCCATTTTTCTTTTGCCTGTGCATCTTTTGTCTAAATGAGTGAGTTCTTTGTATGTGACAGTAATTATTATTATGTGTAACTAAAATTTATTGTGCCTTTAGAACTTGTAGATGAGAGGGGCGCCTGGGTGGCGCAGTCGGTTAAGCGTCCGACTTCAGCCAGGTCACGATCTCGCGGTCTGTGAGTTCGAGCCCCGCGTCAGGCTCTGGGCTGATGGCTCGGAGCCTGGAGCCTGTTTCCGATTCTGTGTCTCCCTCTCTCTCTGCCCCTCCCCCGTTCATGCTCTGTCTCTCTCTGTCCCAAAAATAAATAAAAAAATAAAAATAAAAAAAAAAAAGAACTTGTAGATGAGAGAACAAGGGTCAGAAAGGCTGAATATCTTGCCTCGTGTCTTAGACCCTTGTCTGGCACAGAGTAAATACACAGTAAACTCTTGCTGTTGTGGTTATTGATCTTTGTATTTCACAGCGCCTGGCACAGTACAGTACTTTGCACACGATACGAGCAGAATACATAGTTGGTAACTTACGTTGACACCAGCCACCCTCACTTCTCTGAACTCTTTGATGGGCACAGAAGCCAGCCTCTAATGGGTGCCTTTGTCACAGCCCCTGTTTTAGCTCAGATGAATCAGCATCTCCTGGACTTTACTTGATTTCCTCCACATGTTCTTAATGATACTTTTCTAAAATGCCGTGAAATCATGTTATTTCCCTCACTTCGCTTCTAGGTAACAAACCTGAATTTGGCAAGTGGCGCCATAAGCAGAAGCAGCGCTTCAACGTCCCCCACCCTTCGGCCCGTGATCAGTCCTAATGGCCCGACATGGTCCCTACAGTCAGACCTTCAAGCTCCTGAGAGCCACCCCACCCCTCCTGGAAGCAGGTATGTGAAGGGTCCTGGAGCTAGTGCTTGAGTCACCGAGACAGCCTGGGTCCTAAGTGAGCCTTTCCTACCTTGAACTCCCTGCACAGACTCCCATGGTCTGTGCCTTTCCCCACTTGTCCCAGTAGTCTGGCACTTGAATTGAGGGCCTCGTTTTATCTGTAAGACAGTTTGTGGACAAATCAAAGGCAAAGGAAGTTTCTGATACAGTTCAGTGAGCTCACTTGGGGGTGAAAGAGGAAGAATTTAAACTATGTTTAATCCTTGCCCGTCGTCAACATTTTCGTGTTTTGACCTCTGACATTTTCTCCCTGTCTCCTCATACTTGTGCTACATTGCATTTCAGTAACTTTGGATTCTCTTTTTTTTTTTTTGAGGGACATATTTGTTTTTTATGTTTTCATCTAGGTTATGTAATTAAACTCAAACAGCCTCCCTGGACAATGTTCATTTGGGAAGTGGGAAGGAAATGTCCTTTATGTAGTTGAGCAAAGTGGCAGAGGATAAAATCCAAATAGATTCTGGCCATAGAGTAAGCAACTTCCGAATTAAAAGAAGAACCACTGTATTGAATTCTAGTCTCAATCCATATTTGAAGTCCCCTATTAAAAAACAAAAATGTAAGAAATGGATTCCTAGTACATCTTGCCTTCGTGGCTAGTAAATATGGGTTTAATTGCATCTGTCCCTGAGTGAAGTGAGCTAGAGAGGAATGTGACCGTTCCGATCAAATATTCTGTTCCCTCCAAATAAAGATATTGTCCCCTCTAACTAAGGAAGCTCTGGCCCAGGTGCCCCACTGAGTCCCCACCCCTGCCCCAGCACTTCCGGCCTCTGAGGGTGGGAGGGTGACCTAAGACTTGGGCATAAAGGAAATTGCTATTTGTCAAAGTATCTGTTGGTGTTAGAATCATTACTGAAGGAACTCATTTGGGAAGCAGAGACTCTGCCCAGGAAACAACATAAACATAAGCACATTACGTCACGCTCGAATCCAGTGTCGTTCGTACCAGTAATCCTTGCAGTCAAGGGTGAAAAGAATCATCCTAACTGAGAATCATAAAGAGTCGAAGACCAGGAGACAGGCCTGTTTGAGAGAGGACATCCTCCCACAAAGTTCTCTTCACAGAAGTCTGTCGTTTGGTGATTTACAGTCCACAGAATAACCACATTCCTAAAACATAGGTCGTAAAAGAGAAATTCTGTTTATACCATAGAGCTCTATTTTCCATATAAAATATTTCCAAATATTCCATTTTCATTTTATAATCAGAGCCTTGTTTCTGTGGAAAACATTTTCCCTGCAATCTGGGGTATATTTTCTATCTATATGACAAGACTGTAACCATTTTCCGTACTATAAACAAAATGTCAAAACTACATATTTTGGAGAAGTAGACTTGTAGATGGAACGAGGAAAAATTTTTTTTTTAATAAAAGTTATGGCTGGGTTTCGAGCCTTCTTTTCGTAGCACCTGTTTGTCAGAGCTGAGACACAGAAAGATGTGGGAATCCGTCCAGCACTGTGCGTGGTCTTTTCCTAGCCAGACCGTGCTTGTGAGCTACAGGAAAATAGCACATTATACCGCCGACTGAGCCACTGGCCTCAGAAAGCAGCTCCCGCAGAGTCCCCTGGCCTTTTCCTTTTTGGGTTAGTTGTACCCAAAGCCGCCCTCTTGTCACCTGCTCTTCAAGCTTAAGGACCAGTTTTCAGGTCCCATTTCAGTGTGGGGTGGCCCTGGGGAATCCTCCTCTGCCCTCAGATAACCTCTGGTGGCCAGAACAGCCCGGAGGTTCGGCTTGGGGATTCCAGTTCCGCGTGGAGCTCCCAGAGGTGCCCACCCTAACGCAGTGCTAACTGAGTTCCCCAAGCTCCTTCCAGACCTGGCGGTGTCGCAGGCCCCAGCCAGACACTGCCAGCAGGCATTCCATGCCGTAACGGGCCCCGGTTTCCATTTTCGCCCGGTTCAGTCACCGTTTCGTGGCTCTTGAGTCCCTTGTCCCTCTCTTAGTAGTAAGGGTGACTGAGTTCCATGAATATGGGATCAGTAGCTTAGAGACGTGAGTTTTATTACTGGTTTTGACACTGAGGGACCCTAACCTACTTATTTAATCTTTTTATTGGGCTGTTTTGAGAGCTTTTAGAATGTCCTTACAGCACTTTGCCCTCCCTGGAAGTGGACGCTAAGTAAATAAGAGGTACACGCCTGCTGGTTCATCTACGAAGCAGCAGCGGATTCCAGCGCTGAGAAACTGACAATTCACTAAGCCAGGCACTGTCCCGTAAACAGTAACAAGATGTAAAGAGAATCCATCGCTGGCTGTGCTCCTCATGTGCATATTGGAGGACTCAGTGACTTGGTAGCCACAGGAATGAAAACTGGTGACTCACGAGAACTCTGCAAATAGTGTTATTTTTCATTTCCCTGTGGTGTTGCTATTGTTCTCGATTTTATGGATCACACAAGTTTTCACCAGACAACCTTGTTCTCCCCCCGCTGTTTTGAAACCACCCCAAACGTAGCCTCAGGGCTGTCGTCTCCCATTGGGTCAGTGTGAGCTCAGCCCAGCTCCTCAAATCCCTTGGTTCCTCTGGTCTGTCTGGAGTCCCTGCTCAAGCTTTGTTGTGGGAGAGGAAGGCAGAGAGCCCACGACTTGCCCAGACAGTCTGAGGCCTGGCCATGTAGCTTGCAGTTCCCTAGACACTCTGGAGCTGGACTTGGCCAGCCATTCCTCTGTTGTTACTTTTCAGAGGTAATAAGTGAGATTAATTGCAGGCCATTCTCCAGAAGAGAAAGTAGTCGGGGCCAAGATCAGTCACATGTTTAGAAGCCTGAGTGAGGTGTACCTCCAAGCAAGGCCGATTTAGAATTAGACAATAGGGCCTCCAGGGTGCAGGTACCAAGTGTTCATGACCTCTTTTTTCTTAAAGGGATCGGTTTCGGTCTCTAGATGCTGATAGCTGGGTAGTTAAGCTTTTCTTTAGCCAATGAGATGGGTGGGATTTTTCGGCTGCCTTTTAACTACACATTTTCTGGGCACATGGGGACATGGTTAGGGGCCTGAGGTGATAAAGCAGAGGCATCTCAGCACTGCCAGCCTTGCCTGGTGTCGGATCATGTCAGGGAGGGGCATTTTCTAGGTGACGAGCACTCAGCGGGTTCACAGTGCATCTTTCTTTGTGAGACCTGGAAGGGTTACTGTAAAGTCTTGGCTGCTGCTTGGAATGATTTGGGAAGGACAGGGCCTCAGACGGCTTGGCAGGAACCTGAGGCCCTGTTTTTTTCCAGTCCAACCCTTCCTTGTGGATCGAGCTGTCAGGGAATCCCACGAATGTCTGGCTTCTGCCCCTTTGTATGTTTTTCCAGCATTTGTCATTGAATTATTTTTATCCATCTCTGGCTTTTTCACACATGCAACCTGGGGATTTGTCTGTTCCTCGATATTAAAGGTGGGGGAGTTGGAAAGCACAGCCACGGGTTTGTTCCTCCTTTTTGTGACAGGGCAAGACATCGTGGGCCTGGGGTGCTCGCCCTGATGGCCCCCGCTCTCGAGAATAGCTGTGTGTCAGAACTTTAAGTTCTGTATGGGGAAATGGGGTACAATGAAGCACCAAATCTGGGAAACCTGGGCTAGATGTCATGTCACTCTGTCCCTTCACCCTCTTACTCTCCAAAAATTAAATTATAAAGAGTCCGATGCCCTACTTCACATAATTTTTAGGAACAAGTTTTTCAGAGATTTTGATTCTAGTTAAGCTAATACTTTTGTCCCTTCCTTCAGATTGTTTCTTATAAATGTTGCTGTAGAGTCAGGTCTCTGACTTCCCATCGTTTCGTGCTTAATCGGTCCTCAGAAATATCGAGTTTGGTATTTTAAAAAAAAAATACATCTTATTCATTTTCCATGTGCCAGGCATTAGGTCAGGTGCTGGGAAGTCATGATAAATAAAACAGAAGAGTGCCTGATCTCACGGAGCTTACTGTCCATGATGTATCTTTCATGTTCTCAGCATCATCCCAGGCGCTGGGTACGGTCTAAAAGATTTGGAAAACATGGTTTTTGATCACAAAGAAGTCACCATCTGGCAGAGAAGGGGAAAAAATTGCAGAGTCGTGTCAAATGGCACATAACAAAGATTTAAATTTTCTGGCCCAGGCAATTAGAAGAAAAGATATCAAGAAGAGTGTGGAAGGATTTAATCTGGTCGCTGCCATGTGGGTGAACCTTGAGGCCATTACGTTATGTGAAATAAGCCCGTCACGAAAGGGCAAGTACTGTATCATTCCATCCACATGAAGTACTGTATCATTCCATCCACATCTAAAGGAGTCCTAGAAACAGGAAGTGGAAAGGTGGTTGCCAGGGACTGCGGGAAGAGGAGAGGGTATTAGTATTTAGTAGCTACAGCTTTCCAGTTTTGCAAGATGAAAAAGTTCTAGAGATCGGTTGCAGAACAGTGTGAATATACTTAATATCAGTGAACTATACACACAGAAATCGTTAGGTGGTAAATTCAAAGTTAGGTGTTTTTTACTGTACTACAAAGGAGTATCGTAAGGATTTAAAAGAAAACCCCGTAGTTGTGCGCTCATTTTACTTAGTGATTAAAATGGCAACGTTTTGCTCCTATCCTCTGCCTGTCTGTACGGGGACTTATTCTGAGCCTAGTCCTTTAAATGCTTCTATTTCTTTAAGAGCATGTTAACTTTATAGGAAAGGGGGCCGTTGACCTGTCTGAGGAAGGTGGCATGATGTGATAGAAAGAGAAGGGACTGTTGAGTTGGAAAGACCTGGGTGTGCCTCACTAGGTATGCGACCTTGGGCAAGTTACTTGGCTTCTCTGGGCCACAATTTCCCCCTCTGCTTAGATATGCAAATGATGGCTACCACATGAAGTTGTTCTAAGATTTAATTGAGTTATGTACGTGAAAGCCAGTTCAGCGCCTGATTTTAGTGGTAGGTTGTTGATAATATTTAGTTTCCTTCCCAGAAAAAAATGAAAGTTAAAACTGGACTTGATGGGGTCTGATATTGCTACCCACTTGCTTTTATATCTAGTATGGGAGAAACTGGCCATCACCCATGTATGGTATGCTCCCGGGGCTGGATTACAGAGATGTGGCCTTTCCCGCTGAGGAAGGGAAGGCATCAGAGTGCAGCCAACTGGAGACTCTTCCTTTTCCTCTGACCCCTTTGTTGAAGGGTGACTTCTGCCTACTCAACAGGCCCTTCCTCTCTGCTATCTTCTTCTGAATGTTGAAGTTTCCACTGCAGCTCGATGTTCTAGCCAGTAAACACTCATATTTTCCATCTATCCTGGGGGTCGAGCTTTGGGAGAGCTTTTCTCTGGAGGAGTTTGGAGCTTATAATTTTGTACTTTATACTGTTATATAAACAACACTCTCTAGCCAAAGAGCACAATCACAAAAAGAAACCACTTTTAGGGGGGCCTAAAAAAAAAGAAGAAGAAGAAGAAGAAAGAAACTCTTTTATGCTCAGAGTTCTGTAGAAGTGATATTTCACTTCTTATTCTCCTTCCTTCTTTCCCACAAAATAAAGTTAACCTGGCCTTCCTCCTGCGGAATCTTAGTTCTTACCAGTCTCTTCCCCTTGAGGAACATGTTTCTTCAGCACATGAAGGATAAAGGCCTGTGCTTCTATCTAAAATTCCCCTGCTGCTTTTCTCACTCAGCCAGACACAGAACCTCTCCAGGGTTATGCTCTGTGTCGGTTCAAGCTCTGTGACAGATTCTACAGTTCCTCATTCACCGGGAGAGCCGAGTGTCATAGGTGTTTGTGCCAAGGCCAGAATGATTGGGCCTCTGCCTGTTGAAGGAATGCTGGTAAACCTAGGAAATGTGTGAGAGATAGCTGGCTAGACATCATAGCAAGGCCTGGGCAAAGTGCGTTTGGGAATGTTTGGGCCTAGTACCAGGAGTGAAAGAAGTAGGTCTTTTCTTATCTGCGAGCCAAAATGCAGGTTGCCATGTGGTATGTGTGTGCCAGTGCAGCTTTTCTTTAGTCGGCCTCCACCCCTCCCCTCCCCTCCCCTCCAAAGTATCAAAGAGAAACCACCTCGCATTTCCTTAGGATTAGCACGCAGGAGAACCACCAGCCACACAGAGTCGTCGTCGGAGGCAAGACTGTATCTTATGTGATTGTTCGCTTTATAATTTTAGATCTATCCACAGTTGGTGATTATGGTGGTTTTAACAGGCCTGAATGACAAAAATTCGCATATGAAGCTGGATGAGGCTCCTTTTCTCGAATTAAGAAATTCGATCAGTGACTCAATTCATAATTCAGTTTAATTCTCACCTGGTTTTTCTATTATCTTCCATCTGGCCAAGTTCACTCTGTTTACCAGCCTTGAAAGAGCTTGGAAAGAATGGCAGTAGTAAAAAAAAAAAAAAAAAAACCACTATCTTTCTTTCTGGCTCCTGTAGGGAGACCTTGATGATCCAGTTGTAAAGCAGTACTTAGTGTTGACTCAGCGAATTTTTAGAAGGAAGACCAGCCGGCTTCCCTGAGCCTTTAGCTGAAGATCCCGTCCTATCTCCTCCTCCACTCTTCTTTCTGTTAAGACTGTCAGCATGTTACCAACCTAGTACAACTAAGAAGTCGTTGCTTTTCTTTAGTTCCTAGGATTTAAGAGGAAAAAGGAAAAACTCCCTGTACCTATATTTTAATAAAAGAAAACAATAGACTGATAGCGTCCGAAAAGGAGTAAAGAGCCTCTCTTCCCTCGCAATTGCTTTGAGAAGGAAGGTTCCGGTGTGGGTTCTGGTTTTGCCTTGGTTCTTGATGACTCTTAGTTCCTTTTGTAGAAAAGAGAGAAATGTAAAATTAGACTCACTGAGAACACGGTAGTCCTACACCACTTTGTTTAATGCTTACGTTAGATACATGGTAGGGAAAACAGGTATACCTAATTGTAACACTGAGGTTTACGTAATGTATTTTTATTGTGAAGTTAGTATCCGGAAGTTAAAATTTTGATTACAAAGCGAGAAAATGCTCCTAAAGAAAGATACCTAAGAGAAGCTTTTAGCTTTTTATTTATTTATTTTTATATGTTTATTTGTTTATGAGAGATAGAGACAGCATGAGTGGGGGAGGGGCAGAGAGAGAGGGAGACACAGAATCCAAAGGAGGCTCCAGGCTCCGAGCTGTCAACACAGAGCCCGACGTGGGGCTTGAACTCACAAACCGTGAGATTGTGACGTGAGCCAAAGTCGGACGCTTAACCGACTGAGCCACCCAGGCATGCCTAAATGTGGAGTCAAGTATTCTTTGGTGGATGCAAGGAAAGCCGGAGGAGGGAGAGAGGCAGTATATGTGCGCCTAGGAATTCATAATGTCGCATCATATGCGAGGCCCCTGGGGTTCATAATAAGCAACAGTAGAACTCTTGTCTTAACTGCCCTATTCTTCTGCCTCAGAGGCCACAAAGGGGTGTTTTTGGCTTTCAGGAATTATCGGGCTAAGTAAGACTTGTATTAGTTTGTCTTCAAAGCCAATAATCAATACCACGTTTGGCCTGGTTTTTAAAAACAAGTTTTACTATCTTTCTGTGATGAAAATGAAATATGGCTGCATCTCAGTAATGTGACTACAATCTAGGAGGATTTAGATGAGAAAAGCAGGCTTTCTGGCATAGCAGGTAAGGAAACCATAAAGGGGTTAATAAATGGGATGTACTTAAAGTCTAGAGGAAATCAATTCTTGTTTTTCTGAAACTTTGCACCAAGGAAAATTGAGTAGATGAAAGAATCTGCCTATATATCATTAGTGTTCTCAAATATCATGCTTAGCTACGTGAACCCAACACATTTGAAATACCAGCCCCCGAAAGAAAAGTTTTGTTACTTTCTTCACCAAATTATTAGTGTATTGAAATACATGAATAAGAGAAAAGGTGGAACTGGCCATTAAGTGGTGTTCCAGCTAGGAAGTGGCTTCATCTGGTGGTTGTTAAAACAATGTCATCCCAGAAAAGTTAACACGCATTTACTGACAATTTCCTAAATGCAAGATACCGAGCTGAGCTCGGAAGGAGGTATTGGACAGGGTCTCTGTTCTCAAGGAGGAAAATGAATAGTCCTATTAATGCAAGTACTGTGAAATAATTTGTACTTGATTGTTGAAGAAGAGGATTATCCTGTAGGTGGTACGAGTTCAGAGGAGAAATTGATCACTGATAGAGAAGCTGGCAAAAGGTCCACGGAAAGGAAAGACACGTGAGCTGGATCTGGAAGGGCAGGTGGGGCGTGGATGGGCAGAGGCTAATACTAACAAATTAAGAGATAATTGCACATTTACTTTGTACTCAACACTATTCAAGGATCAAAGTAATGTGATTCACACTCCTACTAAGTTCAGCAGGGTGGTCTAAAGAATACTACCTAAATGTTTGTTTACTTTATGCACCTAAAATGCAAAGCGAGTGATTAAAAGAGGGCATATAGGTTCGTAGGAGTCACAATTCAGAACAGGTACCAAAGACAGGCGGAAAGAGAAGGCTCTGCAGAGGAAGGGTTTAGGGTAGGGAGTAAATTCGGTCCTAGACTGTGTGTAGGCTACGGGCAGGTGAAGGACAGGAGAGGCGGGGGAAGACAGGTAATGGCCAAAGTGTTTGTAAGCATTTTAAAGGGACAGGGAACAGGAAGTAGTCGGGCTGAAGCAGAGTATTTCTGTTCAAAATACCAAGCATTGGTCAAAACACTTAGTGAGTTTCAGGTGATAGAAACTGAAATCAAGCTGGCTGTAGCTGTACAGATTTTTTAGTTCGTAGAGATAAAAAGTCTAAGTTGGTGTTGGAAGCTTTGGAAATATCATTGATCATACTTTCTGCTGCCTTCCAGTTCACAGGTAAATCAGAAGTTACAGGAAAAAATCAGAGAGCGAGAGCAAAACACTGGCTTTATTACTGATAAGGATAAATCGGAGAAGGTAGCCTATGAATGTGGCACAATTTGGCTTCTACCTCTCAAGTCTAAGTCTTTCTGACTCATTTTATTTATATTGTTAACCTTTTACTTAAAGATTTTCTTGTTGATATTTTCTCTGATCATTAAAATTTTTAAGGAAGAAGTAAAAAGACCTAATGCACCACAGTCTTAAAAAAAGAAAAGAAAAACAAACAAAAACTTGGCCCGATTTCCAAAACACACACCTGCCGCTGGTCCCAAACTACATTTCTAGTTTTATTTCTCCTCACAGTTCAGTTCCAGCCAAACTCAATGGATCAGAAATAAGCCTGGTATATTTGCCCTAGGACTTCCTTGCATATACCGCCCGATAGCCTTGACCCTATTCGTTTACTCTCTACTCACTGTCACTCCTTCACGGAAGTGTAAGTTGTCTTGTTCACTGTTGTGTCCCAGTGCCTTGGTAAGCAGTAGGCACATGGAAATAGGAACACATATTAAATGACTATTTAAGGACTTTACATGTAAAGGAGTGAGTGGATGGACATCCTGCCCCTCACCTGCATCTGCACACGTCCACACCCTGGTGTCCTACAGAGCTCAGCTCAGGCCAGCCTTTCTGCAGTCCTCCCTGTTCCTGGCGCAGATGCCGTTAGCATTTCTCTTCCTTCTCTTCCCTCCTCACCCACTGAACTCATGTTCCTAAGAGCTATACCTCAAAGGAAGCTCAGGCTAAGCGCACAATGTTAAATCCCTAGAGAATGGACATTTGGGGCCCTTCCTGTCCTAGTGAACTGAACACTAGGAAAAAAAGACCCTAGATCCTCCATTGAGCCTAAAGCTCACAACACCCCTGCCCCCCGCCCTTCCCAAGTCATCGGGTCTTTACTGCTTCTCCTTTGGACGCTATTCAGTTCTTTCATGTTATCCAAAATCACAAGTGCCCCACAAGCAAGAGGCCTTCCTTAATCTGGGGGGTAGAGACAGGTATGGAAGAGGAAACGGCGGACAACTTTTTCCCCGTATCCTTCTCCCCACCCCACCTAAACTATAGGAAGGAGCCTTACGAGCCAATCCTGAAGATGGTTGGAGTGGAAGGTCATCCACCATCTTGGACAGCCCAGGATGGGCTTAAGCTATCTCTTTACTCTGGCCTTTTCACCTTGATTGCCTAATGAGTTCTAGAGTTTGCTAAATGTGTGTTTTTATGGTGTTCAGCTTTTTGGTGTTCTTTATAGTAGTTCTGTCTCCTCACTGCCCTTCATTTGATAGACTTACTGGCATCCCCTACCTGAGTGGTTGATATGGCAGAGGCATAATGTCAGGCCACCATGTCCCTATTCCCTGTTCAAATATCATCTCCTTACCTCTGTGATGACCCTTCCCATTCCTCCTTATAGTCTGCTTCTTTGTATATTTGTCTCACCTGTCGTACTAGATTGTGAGCTTTTTGAGGGCAGACATCAAGTCTTACACGTTTTTACGTCTGTACAGTACCCTGCACAAAGTCCTCAGTAAATGTTTGGTGAACAAGCCGCTATATTTGGTGAACAAGCAGTTTGGTGAACAAGCTCTCCCGTGTGGGTGCCACAAGCCAGGTGTGGCTACTTAAATTAATTAAAATTAAATCAAGTGAAAACACCAGCTCCCCGGTCATATTAGCTCTATTTCTCATGCTCAAAAGCCATGTATGGCTCGTGGCTACCTTATTAAATAGCACAGGACGAGACAGTTGCCCCGGAAGATGTGAGGAGGACCCAAACTTGGTCAGTGGATTAAAAAAATAAAAAGGAATGAGTTTTCCAAGAAAGGCATAGTCTTGATTTTCCTCCTAGGCCCTTCTGTAGATGTCAAGCCTCTTTTGTTTAGAGCTAGAGATTTACCACAGATGCTGTTCTTGAACTAATTTGTGGTGCTGGGAGGGGCATATTCTAATGCCTTGGGAATCTCTAAAGCCCAGAGCTTCTGTATTACTAGTGTCTAACCAATCAGAGCTGGGCTGACCGAGAGGAAGGGGCTTTTTAAGCCGATCCCAGCGTTAGCGTTTTATTTTCTGCCTGTGGCTAAATACTGGGGAGAGGTCTTGCTTGCCCACGCTGACCCAGCCCCCCGGCCCCCACCTGCTTGGCTGGCAGTTCTGACTTGGCTTATAGAGCTGCTATAGCCCTGGGGAACGGAGCCAAACATGCGGAAGTGGTTACGTGTACTAGCTCCCAGGGAAGCTGTGGCTAGCAGGGGGAGTGGGTGGGGTCCTGCCTGATGGCTTTTCAAAGAAGCCAGATCTTTGAAGTTTTGTTTTAGCAGCTGCCAGGTATGCTATTTCAGCACTTTGCAGGCTCTCTCACCCTGTTCCCATATCGCATTTTTTCTTTCCTATATGTGCATCGCATACACAATGGGAGCTTGAATGTCGGGAGGGTAAATACAAAACTGTGCAGTAAGTTGTTAAACACAACCCTCTTGCCTTTTCTTTTTACGTGACTCTGCTGTGAGATAGCTACTTGAATGCTCCCTTTTCCCTTCTCAGCTCCGACCCTCTCTGACCACCTGCCAAAGGGGAGACACACAGAGCCCTCTTCTATTTTGGGAAAGTAGTTAAGTTTTGAAAAACTGGAGGTCCCACATTCCTCTGATGGAATGGGTTATCATTCTGGGAATAGAGCATCTCCCTTTTCCAAAAGGGAGCCCCCAGCGAGCAACCCTGACTCTTGGTCTTGGAGTACATTTCTTGAGCGCACCCCTTGTTCGCCACTGGACCTTCAGCACTTAGCACAGCGTCAACAGCACATGGTTATTAAACATGATTGCCCTGCGACTGCTGTGCCGGGTGGAGGGACGAGCGAGACAGGCAGGGTGCCCTCCGAAGCCCACACTCAGAGCTCTCCCCAATTCCTCGCTTGCTTGCTTAATAATCTCCTCCTCCCGTCCAGTCTGCGGTCACCTCCAGCCTGTTCCAGCTGCCCCCAAACTTGCTCCTTCCTCTGGACTCTGACTCCTCCCTCTTCTGGAGTATAGTATCTGCTCCTCTGCGTAATTATTGATTTATTTTTATGCCTTTGTTCTTTATCTCCTGATGTGTAAGTCTTTAAAAGACAAAGGCTAGATTTTCTTCCTACACCAAGAACCTGGGACCAGGAACATGGACCTGGAACTTCCTGACTTGGGCTAAATCGTTTGACAAAAAGCCTCACTTTGCCGTGTGGGAAATGATGATGCCTGGGTTGTCTTGACGGTCTGATGAACTCATATATGTGAATGTGCTTTGTAAACTATAAAGTACTGCACATGAGTAGGTCTCTTCAGTATTAATAACACTTATCACTGTAGAATAGCGATGTTTATCCTGCTGACGATACACAGTCTGACCTCCCCCAGAGCTGAGGTAGATCACCAGCTCCGTCCTGCAGTACTCAGCTTGGCACGGGTTTAAAGCACAAAATGGGCTATTCCGGGCCCTCTCTGTCATCACCTCTCTTTCAGTCTGCAGGTTCTTCTTTTTCAGACCTGTGGGGTCATTATTTTTCTTCCTAGTCTCTTCCTGCTTCTCCCCTCAGGCCCTGGCTGAGTTTTCTCTTTCAGCCCATCTGTTCTTAGCGAAGCAAGGTTCACCCATGTCCTTTCCCATTTGAGGTTGGATTGGCCATCCCAGAGGACCTCCCGCAGCTCTGCCCACAGCAGCGCTGGCCCCTCGTCATTCTCCCTCCTCCCAGCCCCGTGCCTTCAGCAGCAGCCCGCTCGGGACCCTTCCCATTTTCCTGTCCCTGCCCTCGCTTCTCTGCCAGGCTGTCCCTTCAGTCCCGCCTTCCATGACATCCCTTCGCGCATTTCCTTCCTTCTTTCTGGGCTCAGACTTTTCATCTGGGAAGACTACTCCCCTTTTCAAGACTCTGAAGTTTGGTGTATCACCTGTCACCCAGTCCCCATCACCTTTAGTAGACGAACAGACACTGCCATTCTTTACGGCTATCACATGGCTTGAGAAGGTCCAAATTCCTTTATATTACATTCTTGAAGGTCTCACATTTAAATGTGATGGCCTGGTATTTGAGAGCATGCATTTTAGAGGCAGACCAATTTGGATCCCTCCTTGTTTTAGCCACTTACTAGCTATGTCACTCAGGGCAAGCTCTTTGAAGCTAATGTTATTATATCTAAATGAAGGCAAAATGCCTACCTTGTAGGGATATGCTGAGGAGCAAATGAAAATTAAACGACATAAGAAAAGCACTTTCACACGGTGCCTGCCATACAGTAAGTGCTCAGTAAATGGGAATTACTATAAACGTTTCCAGGCCACTTGTCCATACCCTGTCTTGTGAGTATTAAAAACTGGAGTTAGGGGGTGCCTGGGTAGCTCAATCCTTTGAGCATCTGAGTTCGACTCGGGTCATGATCTCTCGGTTCGTGGGTTCGGGCCCCCTGGTGGGCTCTGTGCTGACAGCTTGGATTCTGTGTCTCCCTCTCTCTCCCCCTCCCCGGCTTGTGCTGTGACTCACACACTCTCTCTCTCTCTCTCTCTCTCTCTCTCTCTCACAAAAATAAATAAACATTAAGAAAAAATGGAAGTTAGCTGGTTTTGTAAATTCTTACCCCTGCCTGGTGGTAAAGTAAGGACTCGAACCCAGGGCTTCAGGTTCTCTTCCTGATGAATTTTTGATTCAATCCTTCTAACTCCTCCAAAGGCTCATTCTAGTTTCGTTTCTTTGGGCGGAACATAAGACCACCCCAGAGAGGAATGTTCGTTTCCTCATGCATATGTTCATTCAGCAAACATTGCATGACTGTGATGTTGCCAGGCTCTGGGTGGACAAAGACCAGAATGATGAATGCAGTGCCGCCAAGGTTGGTCCCAGCGGGTAAGAAACAGTCACTGTGAAGAAAAGTCACAGCACGCTGCTCCTGAAACTATTATTACACTATACATTAACTACCTTGGGTTCAAACACATTTAAAAAATAAATAAAATGACAGCAAAAAAAAAAAAAAAAAAAGAACAGTCACAGTCCAAAAAAAACATACCAATAAAAGGCATCTTGGAGCCTTGAGGAATAAGCTGTATCAGAAGAAAACCAGAGTAGGCTTTGCAGGGGATAGATTATTATTTTTTTACCGGGTGAAAACGGCAGAGACTTGCGTGAAGGCAGAGAAGTGTGGGAGAGCATGGTTGTGAGAGCGTGGCGTGCAAGTAGGGGATGGTTCGGGTTGAGGAGGGAAAGTTAAGTGCGCCATTCTGAGGAGAGTTTATCCTGGTATCTGCCCAGTTCATTAATGTCGCCTGAAGGAACCAGGGGCAGGTGTGTGTGTTTTAACATTGCTCTGTCTTTTTTTTTTTTTTTTTTAATTTTTTTAAATGTTTTTATTTATTTTTGAGACAGAGAGAGACAGAGCATGAGCAGGGGAGAGGCAGAGAGAGAGGGAGACACAGAATCCGAAGCAGGCTCCAGGCTCTGAGCCGTCAGCACAGAGCCCGATGCGGGGCTCGAACTCACGGACTGTGAGATCGTGACCTGAGCTGAAGTCGGACGCTTAACCGATGAGCCACCCAGGCGCCCCTGCTCCGTCTTTTTACCTCATGTTTCTACTGTCTCTTCCCCATTCATATCTGGCAAACTCTTCCAGTCATTCTGGATGAGGCCCAGCGCTAACCGTTACCCTGTGCGCCTTCTGCGCTCATCTCGCAGAGGTGGCCTTCTTACCCGTGGCCTCCACCTTGTGTTGTAGTTCAGTTTCACGTCTTCTGCCACCTCCTTTAAAGCGAAGACCTGAACATCTGTGTACTCCTGTCCCTCACCGCGACGTCTGACACGCAGTAGCCACTAACATAACTGAAGGAACGTGAATGCCGTAACTCAACGTGTTTCCATCTGTAGGATCTGAGCTTCAGCGTCCGCCAGTAAGGAACCCCGGCACTGAGCTGCTCAAAACCCTACTGTGGCACGAAGACCTTTTTGCAGCGCACTCCCACCTACTAGAACCGTGCGCTGCACACTCGAAGGGATTAGACGACTGAAAACAGTACTCAGCCCAGTGACTTCCACCCAGTGGAATCCATATTAAAGCGGAGCAGTGTCTCACAGTGTTCACTAAGCTGTCTACGGTTATTGTCCTCACCTGGCCTTTTTTCAAGGACTGTGTGGCTGTTTGAGTAGCACTGTTTACTTACAGCCCTGACTAACCTCGGCTACACTCACAAGGAAAAGTTTCTTCACATTCTAATAAACACACAATCTATATTTGGTACCAGCTTCATGTCACATTTTCTCTCTTACTTTTTGCAAATATACCCTGGTCTGCACCCTGCCACAGGGATCCAAACAGCTCAGCGGTCTTCTGACAGACGGAGCTGTAACACGGTATTCACATGTGTAGTTAAATATATGTTACATACTGATCAAACTTCCACATTTGTGAAGTTGCCTCAGCACGGAAGAGTGGAGAATCTCTCTTAAGGCTTTAGTGAAGAGAGGCATTGTAATTCAACAGCAGACCATCACAATGATGTACCCCGATGCGTGCTATGGTAGGATGGCAGGCCACTCCACTAGGATAGTACCTTCAAGCTAAGTTTTCTTTTCCTTTTAAAATGTGTTACCCAAGTAACTACATAACAAATTATCTCCCAGGTTAGCAGCTTAAAACAACAAACGTTATTATCTCAGTTTCTGTGGGTCAGGAATTAAGGAGCAGTTTAACTGCTCGGTTCTGGCTCAGGCTCTTTCATGAGGGTGTAGTTAAGATGGCCGCCGAGCGGGCTGCAGTCATCTGAAGGCTTGCCTGGGGCTGGAGGATCCACTTCCATGATGGCTCACTCTCACATGGATGATGAGATCATGCTGGCTGTTGGCAGGAGGCCTCACTTCCTCACCACATGGACTTCTCCACAGGGCTGCCTGCATGTCCTCATGACACGGCAGCTGGCTTCCTCCTCATGACATGGCAGCTGGCTTCCCCCAGAGCGAATGACTCAAGAGAAAGACTGCAGCCAATGTCTCTTATGACCCAGCCTCAGAAGGCTTTTATGACCCAGCCTCAGAAGTCCTACACCATCGTTTAAAAAAATTGTTTTAATTGTGGCAAAATACACATAACATAAAATTTACCATTTCTAACTGTTTTTAAGTGCACAGCTCAGTAGCATTAAGTACATGACATTATTGTGCAACCACCGCCACCATCACTTCCAGAACTCTTCCATCTTGCAAAACTGAAACTCTGTAGCCATTAAACACTAACTTCCCCTTCTCTCTCCCCCCAGCTGCTGGCAGTCACTAGTCCACTTTTTGTCTCTATGAATTGGGACTATGCTAGGTACCCCATATAAGTGGAATCATACACTATTTGTCCTTTTGTGATGGACTTAATTCATGCAGGGTAATATCCTCTAGGTCCATGCATATTGTGACATCTGTCAGAATTTTCCTCTTTATGGCTGATAATATTCTGTGGTATGTATATACTACATTTTGTTTATCCATTTATTTGTCAGTGGATACTTGGAATGCTTCCCCATTTTGGCTGTTGTAAATAATGCTGCTCTTAACGTGGGCGTACAAATACTTGTTCGTGTCCCTGCTTTCATTTCGAGTATATATCCGGTGTGGAATTGCCGGATCACATGATAATTCTGTTTTTTCCAGGCTAAATGGATCCACTTTATTTTTCTTGTATGAACATACTACGTGGTGGCCATGGATGGAGTCTGGCCCCTCCACATGGAGACTCTGGTGTAGCTCTTTACTGGATGCTTGATGCTCAGTGATAACTTTATAGGCTTGGTTAACACAGTCTCTTCCTAGAGGTTGGGTGACATAGCTGGAGGTCTTGGAGACGGCATCAAAGGTAGCCTTGGCAATGATGCCCAGAGTGGCAGTGCTTCCCCTGGACAAGGTATAGCAGTCATTGATAGCAGCCATCAGCAGCAGCTTTTTGGGCAGAGTAGCTGAGATAATGCCAGTGCCTCTCAGGCTAGGGAATGAGGCATACTGGCACGGAGCTTCTGCAGCTGGTCAGCTTGCAAGGGGTGGTGTGGGGCCTGTGATTGAGTCTTGCTCCTGAGTACCCTCGCCGCACAGCGACAGTGGAGAGCTTGGCCAAAGTGATGGTGCCGCGAATGGCAGCGGCTGCCTTCTGAGAGCATTTACCCAGATTGACGTGGCTCATGTGGCCCCCGATGGCAACAACGCCTTGAACCTGGTTCACTGGCCAGCCGGGATCTGTTTTTGCACAGGCATAATCCTTAAGCTCACCCTTAAAGGTCACCTCTAGGAAAAAGTCCATGACCCCTTAGGCTCCTTGATGGGCAGGGGGAAGAGATAGATTTCCTCCAGGGACTCAGCAATCATGTCCTTGACCAGGTGGCCCAGCTTGGTGACAGGGAACCACACTTGTCCTTGGCCTTGCCTCAGTGAGCTCTGTGGCTCAAGACACCTGCAGCTCCAGAAGCTGTTGCCCAGACCTCTGGAAGTCGCTGCTTCCAGGTTTCCTACAGCACACGCACGCATCCTCTGCCATTTGGTGTTTTCTTGGAGGAGAAGGGCAATTCTATTTTTAATGTTTCGAAGAACCATCATCCTGTTTTACACAGCCACCGCAACATTTTACAATCTTCACCCACACTTGGCATTTTCTTTCTTTCTTTCTTTCTTTCTTTCTTTCTTTCTTTCTTTCTTTCTTTCTTTTCTTTCTTTTTTTTTGATAGTAGCCATCCTAATGGTTGGGAGGTGGTATCATTGTGGTTTTGATTTGCATTTCCCTAGTGATTAGTGATGCTGAGCATCCTTTCATATGCCTGTTGGCCATTTATTTGTATATCTTCTTTCGAGAAATGCCTATTCAAGATTTTAATAGAGTAGTTCAGTTTTTTGTTTTTCTGAATTTGAGGAGTTCTCTATGTATTTTCTGTATTAGTCCTTGATCAGATATGATTTGCAAATATTTTTTCCCATTTCGTAGGTTGCCTTTTTATTCTGTTGATGGTGTCCTTTGAGATGCAGAAGTTTATCATTTTGATGAAGTACAATATTTCCATTTTTTTTCATTGCCTGTGCCTTTGGTGTCCAGGAGGGCCTTGTCAAATCCAATGTCATGAAGCTTTTGCTCTTTGTTTTCTTCTAAGAGTCATATCATTTTAGCTCTTAACATTCAGGTCCTTCAAGCACACTATGTTTGCTGCATCCATGGTGCTGGGATAGGAACAGCAGGGACTGGGGGACGCTGGAGGCCATCTGGAGGGTTGACACCCACAATAATTCAGGTATCTTGTTTTTAAAGTTAAGCAATTCTAGGGGCACTTGGGTGGCTCAGTCTGTTAAGCCTCCAGCTCTTGATCTCAGCTCAGGTTTTGACCTCAGGTTATGAGTTCAAACCCCGTGTTGCGATCCACACTGGGCATGGAGCCTACTTAAAAAAAAGTTGAGTAATTCTGTAAGATTTAGAGTGACAATGGGAATCGTTTGTTCTTTCTTTCCCTACTGCTACAATCTTAATCTCCACACCTCAGAGATGCTTGCTTTCAGTTATTTCTTTTAAGCACTTTCTTCTGTTATTTACCTTCATATTTCTAAGTCTGCCATTTCTGGCTTTGCATTTTATGTATTATTTATTAACTTCCTATCAGGAGATGGAAGTTTAGCATTCTCATACTACCCCCGCCCCCCCCACCCCCGGCATAACCCCCACCACACGCACACACACTTCCCTTCCTCCCATCCTTGCCCTATACGATAATATCATGTGTTGTTCAATCAGTGTTCACTGTTTTCATTATCATAACTATTCCTTCAGAAACTTCTGGGCCTCTTAGGGTCCTCATTTCTTCTCTCCTATTTATCCATTTCTCTGTTGGCTGAATTTCTGAGGGATTCTCTTAATAATGCCTTTTACTATCTGTTTACCTACATCCAACTCGGTACATGTTGTGAAATGAAGAAATGTTCTGAGTTTCAAATTTCTTCCAGTTCAAGACAGTTCACACATTGCCGCAAACCCATGGTGGGAGGTGAGGGGAATATATGTGTGTATACACGCACACACACACACACACACACACACACATGCATTGTAATTAATATAATATAAAATATACAATACATATAACTATGTGTTTTCCAATTTTCTACAGACTTAAATATTTCTGCACTTAATTAGTTGGACAAAATAATACATACATGTAGCCACACCATGAAACAATCACACAAATATATACAGATTGTGAGGAGATGAACAGCCCTCTCCTCAGAGATAGTCACAGTTAAAAAATTAATTTGTGTATTTTGTGTTTTTCTGAGGCTTTTTTTCCTTCCTAATGTCTCCATGGTTTTTTTTTTTTTTTTTTTTTTGGTCTATTTATATAAACCTACTTAAATATTTTCAGCTACTATGCAGTTTTCCAAAGTTTGAATATGCGCTCTAATTTATTATACCACTCTCCTAGTAAAGAGTAAGTTGTATCCAATTTAGGTATCTGCGGTGAGCACCTCGTACATATATCTGTGTGCACTTGTGCAAGTATTTCTATAGGGTATGTTCCAAGTGGAATTTGTTGGGTCAAATGCTATGTATACTTGGAATTTTTTATAGTTACTGTCGAATTGGCCTCTCGAAAGGCTTTACCAGTATAGCCTCCAGTCTGGAGTTCAGAAGCATGCCCTTTCTCCACACTTTTGCCAGCATTACACCGTTGATCTTCTGAACTGTCACATCTTTTTCATAAGCTCCCTCCCATTTTTACTGACCCTGAGATTAGAATAGAATCTATCTTTGGATATATCAGGGACGTTTTGTTTTAGGGGACGACCACAACTGAGATCGGGCCCGGATGGGGAAGATAAAGGGTTCTCAGTGGTCTCTTTCTTTTCATAATGTCAACTAAGACCAGAAAGAATCTCTGTGAGTCAGCTTCTTTCCGCCACACTGCTTAGGTGCTTTTCTCTCCTGCTTTTGTTTTTGACTGATTTCATCCAAGGAGCCTGACCCTTCCCCGCTCCTGAAGTAATGAATAACCAGAAAAGTCACAGAGCCCAGCACTGAGTGCAGGAAGCTTAAGGAAAATATTAAAAAGGAAGAAAAGTGTTTGATGTACTTTTAATATAAAATGTGGAAAAAGCAGAGGAAGGGTGGGGGTTGGGGAAGGGAGGGGGAGAAAGATTATTCACGGTAATGGGAACCAAATGTTGGCTGGGCCCTGCGGCTTTTCAAAGTGATAATAACGAAGAGCCAGCAGCACAGGGCACGCCTTAACCCTTCCCTACCTGCACAGCTCCTTCCAGGCAGCTTTTCGGGGGCGGGATCCACTTGGAAGAGGTCCTGGTACGTGGAGAATTTCTGTTCCCCTCCTGCCACCGTGACGAAAGAAGGAAGGTGGAGGCGAGTGGTAGAACAATGAGTGGCCACCTGCCTGCTGAAACCCCTCCCTCTGTGTCGGAATCTCTCTCTCTGTGCCGGGCTTTCATAATCTCGGGCAAGGAGCAGCCTGCTTGACCAAGAGCTCACCGAGATCATCTCCCTTTGCTGTGTAAAAGGGGACTTAGCCAGAGCCGAGGTCCTAAGGAACAGACAGGCGCACTCTCTCCATCAGTAATAACCCCACTGCCTGAAGGCCCCCCCCCCCAGTGGAGGCTCAAGTCCTCTTGGGTGCCAAGTATGTGCACTTGTCTGAAGGCTCGGGCCTCTGTTTCTCTTGGAAGTCTTCTCATGCCTCTGTGGGATTGACATGTAAAGACTGTTCAGAGCTGAAGGGCACTCCCTGACTTATGACTTCCAGGTGGTCAGGGACAGGCCTGTCAGCCTAGCCGTTTATCTGTGGAGGGAGAAGGGAAAGGGCGAAGGGACAGAGATCCTGCTTCAGGTGGCTCTTCACTTCCATCTGGGTTCAAACTTTGTTTAGGCACTTTTAAAAGTCCATCTCGTAGGGGCGCCTGGATGGCTCAGTCGGTTAAGCGTCCGACTTCGTCTCAGGTCATGATCTCACGGTTTGTGGGTTCGAGCCCCACATCAGGCTCTGTGCTGACAACTCAGAGCCTGGAACCTGCTTCGGATTCTGTGTCTCCCTCTTTCTGTGCCCCTCCCTCGCTCACTCACTCTCTCTCAAAAATAAATAAAATTTTAAAAAGTCCAAAAAAAAAAAAGTCCATCTTGTATAAGAAAGAAGGAAGCCTTGTTTTTTATGTCGAATATTTACCATTTTAGAGAGGCAGCCCCCAAATGTAGGGCAGTGGTAGCGATAGGGCAGGCAGCAGACGAGTGCTCAGACTCGGTGGTCAGCTGGGCGGGCTGCTGGAGCTCCCCAAGCCTCAGTTGCCTCATCCGTAACATGAGGCGGAAGAGTGTCCGCCTGCTCGGAACGTTCAAGGTTTAAGTGAGTTAAAGCAAGGAGAGCAGGGAGCACGCTGCCTGGCATCTACCTCTCCCCGTCTTCGTCATTCTCGTATCGCTCACAGCTAAAAGTGAAGTATCCGTTTTGTTTCAGATGTTTTTAAAAGACATCTTGGGGGGGTTTTATAGTTTTACATTTCACATTTAAGTCTGTGATCTATTTTGAGTCCCTCTTTGTCTGAAGTGTGAGGTTTATGTTGTGGTTTATTTTTTTTAATTTAATTTAATTTTTTAATGTTTATTTATTTTTTGAGAGACAGAGAGAGAATGCGAGTGGGGGAGGGGCGGAGAGAGAGGGGAGACACAGAATCCAAAGCAGGCTCCAGGCTCCGAGCTGTCAGCACAGAGCCCGACGCGGGGCTCGAACTCACAAACCGTGAGATCATGACCTGAGCCGAAACCAAATGCTTAACCGACTGAGCCACCCAGGCACCCCCGTTGTGGTTCATTTTTTGCTTATTGACATGCCATCGCTGCAGCACCATTTGTTAGCAAGCAGATGGCTTTAAAATGGCGATCCTTCCTCCATCGGGTTGGTTTTTCTAGCTTTGTCAAAAATCAATTGAGCATATTTGTGTGGGTCTTGGATGATTTGATTTGATTTTACTTTACTTTAAATATTGTATTTTCAGTAGTGAGTCTTTAATTTTTTTTTTTTTTTTCTTTTTAAGTAGGCTCTATACCCATCATGGGGCTTGAACTCACAACCCTGAGATCAAGAGTCACATGCTTCACTGACTGAACCAGCCAGAGACCCTGAGTTTGGATGATTTTAAGTATTCCTAAAACAAAGGCCTGTAGCAATAACTGTTTATTAGAAAATCTTCAGCAAATGCTATGTTAGGTTCTAATTTTCTGTTCTTCAACATACCTTTGATATCCTACAGATTTAGGTTCAAAGCAGCTCTTTCACTTCCTCTGTATGTGCGGGTTGACCTGTTACTCAGTGTAAGCCTTGGTGTCCTCGTCTTAATACAGAATAGTGACCTGTCACAGTGGGTTGCTGTCAGGACTAAGCACGGTGAGGCGTATAAGGGGCTCAGCTTGAAATCAGGCGCGTAGAGAGTCCTCGCTCTAATGGTAGTAGCGGTGATGAGAGTCACCTGCCTGGCCATCCATCCTAAGCCACGCTTACTCACGCTCCTTGCCTTCCCCAAAGCTTAGCTGTCTTTAGCCTTTCCATCATAGTGTCTTCACGCGTGCATGAGTGATCCCAATGAAAGCTGCTGTGCTGTGCTTTCCTTGGATGACACTTTTGACCAGTCACATTTCTATTTCCGAACACAGTATACGCGAGATTGCCGTCTTACCAGCTTTAATGACGGTATCTCTCTACCCGTCACCACCCCCACCGTTTAGCCACACTGGAGTTCCTGTTCTTCCCTGCTCGTTTATGTGCTCCTCCTTCTACCTGGAATGTCCCTTCCTGTTGTCAAATTGCTGGTCGTCTTCTGAGATCATTTCTACTTGGAAGCCTTTCTCGATTTCCCCCATAGGAAGTTGCTCTCTTCCTCTTGTTTTCTAAAGCTAGTGTCCTATTTCCAGCACGGTGGCACCCAGAGTTTGGGGAGTCACAGGAGTTGTTCTTTCTTAATTTGAAAAAATATACACATATTCTTTATGATACATGAATACATAAGATACATCCCTATGTGTTCCTGTTAACATTAAATGATAAAAACAAGATAATATAATCACAGTGTGCTGGAATAATATGAATGATATGCACCAGAGTACCATGATTGCAGAATAGGATTATGGGTGACATTTTGGTCTGCTTAGTTACACTTTTCAGTTCTTGGACATTTTCATAGTCAGCATGTATTAATTTTTAAATTGACTTTTATGTTCTTCAATGTGCCTTACAGTTTATTAATTCAGAAATGCTCTTATTTGAAACAATAAGATTCTTTTTTTTTTTTTAAGTTTATTTATTTATTTTGAGAGAGAGCGAGCAAGAGCCGGGGAGAGGCAGACAAAGAGGGAGACAGAATCCCAAGCAGGCTCCACACTGTCAGCACAGAGCCTGATGTGAGCTCGAACTCACGAACCACGAGATCATGACCTGAGCCGAAATCCAGAGTCGGATGCTTAACCGATGGAGCCACCCAGGCGCCGTCAAACAATAAGATTCTTCTTGTGCTTTTGAACTTAAATCTATAGGATTCCAAAGGTATATTGAAGTAGAGAAAATTAGAACCTAACAGCATTGCTAAAGATTTTCTAATAAACAATTATTGCTATAGGCCTTTGTTTTAGGAATACTTAATATTTGTTAAAGAGGGGAACGAAAGAAAGGGAGGAAAAAAAGAGCTAACATTTATTGAGTGCCCAGTTCATGCCAGATCCTGTACTTTTGCAATTCATCCTATTTATTCCTGAAAACATGAGCATTTTTACCCTCAAGTACAGATGATGAATAGCTGTGGAAATGTTACCATTTGAGGGACACCTGGGTGGCTCAAGTCAGTCAAGCATCAACTTCGGCTTGGGTCACGATCTCACAGTTCGCGGGTTCGAGCCCCGCGTCGGGCTCTGTGCTGACAGCTCAGAGCCTGGAGCCTGCTTTGAATGCTATGTCTCCTCTCTACACCCTCCCCCACTTCTCTCTCAAAAATAAACATTAAAAAAAAAGAAAAGAAATGTTACCATTTAAGTCTAGCTCTTTCTTTTTTCTTTTTCTTTTTTATTGTTAAATATAGTACCTCTTTAAAAAAAAATGCAGTACCTCTTAATCTCTTCCACCGATTTTGCCTATCCCCCCACCACCTCCCCTCTGGCAACTGCTAGTTCTCTGTGTTTACAAATCTGCTTTTGGTTTTTGTTTTGTCTTTAGATTCCACTTGGGAGTGAAATCATATAGTATCTGGCTTTCTCTGACTTATTTCACTTAGCGTAATACCCTCTAGATGTATCCATGTTGTCACGTATGACAAAATCCCATTCTTTTTTATGGCTGAGTAATATTCTGCGTGTGTGTGTGTGTGTGTGTGTGTGTGTGTGTGTGTGTGTGTGAACACCACATCTTCTTTATCCATTCTTCTGTTGATGGACACGTGGGTTGCTTCTGTATCGTGGCTGTTGTAAATAATGCTGCAGTAAACATAGGAGTGCATATATCTTTTGGACTTAGTGTTTTCATTTTCTTTGGGTAAATGCCCAGCACTGGAATTACTGGATCCTATGGTATTTCTATTTTTAACTTTTTGAGGAACCTCCATACCGTTTTCCACAGTGGCTGCTCCAATTTACCTTCCTACCAACAGTGCACGAGTGTTCCTTTTTTCCCACGTCCGCACCAACATTTGTTGTTTCTTGTCTTTTTGATACTAGCCATTCTGACTGGTGTGAGGTGGTATCTCATTGTGTTTTTGATTTGCATTTTCCAGATGATAAGTGACGATGAGCATCTTTTCATGTATCTTTGGCCATTTGTACATCGTCTTTGGGAAAATGTCTATTCAGGTCCTCTGCCCATTTTAAATTCAGATTATTTGTGGGGCTTTTTGATACTGAGTTGTGTAAATTTTTTATATATGCTGGATATTAGCCTTTTATTGGACATAGCTGCAGATACCTTCTTCTATTTAGTAGGTTACCTTGTCGTTCTGTTGATAGTTTCCTTCGCCGTGCAGAAGCTTTTTATTTTGGTGTAGTCTCGATAGTTTAATTTTTCTTTTGTTTCCCTTGCCTGGGAGGCATATCTAGAAAAATGTTGCCGAGGCCAATGTCCAAGAGATTACTGCTGTGTTTTCGTTTAGGAGTTTTATGGTTTCAGGTTTCACATTTAGGTCTTTAATCTGTTTTGAGTTTATTTTTGTATATGGTGTGAGAAAGCAGTTTAGTGTCATTCTTTTGCATGTGGCTGTCCAGTTTTCCCAACACCATTTATTGAAGAGACTATCTGTCCCCCGTTGTACATTCTTGCCTCCTTTGTTCAAAGATTAATGGGCCATATAAGCATGGGTTTATTTCTGGGCTATCTTGTTCCCTTGATCTATGTATCTGTTTTGTGCCAGTACCAGATTTTTTTATTACTATAGCTTTGTAGTATATTTTAAAATCTGGGATTGTGATACTTCCAGCTTTGTTCTTTCTTGATTGCTGTAGCTATTTGGGATCATGTGTGGTTCCGTTTGAATTTTAGGACTGTTTGTTCTAGTTCTGTGAAAAATACCATATTTGGTAGGGATTACATTGAATCTGTAGATTGCTTTGAGTAGGATGGACATTTCAACAGTGTTGGTGTCCAGCTCTTTCCGGTATGAAAGTTTGTGCTGTTTTTACTACTTTAATTTTCCTCCTTTTAGAGGAAAATCAGTACTGGCATTTTCACATTGGCATCCTCGACCAGTCTAAGACCTAGTTATTAATGATGATAATGTGCAAAAGAGAGGCCGAAATATTTCTGAAAATAAACTATCATTTGTGGAATATAAGAAACAACCTGTGAACAGAAGTGGAGAACAATTCTGTTAGAAGCTGAAACAGTTTGGCATTATAAATATCTTTACCATCATCTGTGACTTTGTACAATTTTTCACTTTCGCTGGACACTAATATCATGCTTTGTGTGTGGGCAGAAAAACATCACTAGCCTGAAGAGCTAACTATAAGTATATGGCTTATATTTAGAATTTGGATTAAATTTCTGTTTGCTTTGTCTGCTGCCTTTCTGGCTATAACTTAATTTCTTTCACAGATTCGAACAAGCAGTTCAGGCAGATTGGGATGACTACTTTAGTCTTCTTGGTTTCTTACAGTGGCCTCATCATACAAGTGCTGGTCAACAAATCTTATAAATATGATTTATCATTTTAGCCATTGTTTAACGAACATATTATTCAATAGCAATGATATGGTATTTTAGAAGAGAACCATGATATCCTGGAAAGGATGTAAACAAAAAGAAATAATGAAAGATGTCCCTTTTAGCTTCCAGGCCATTTATGGACCTAGTGGGTATGGAACCAGGCCATAGACAGACACAAAGAGAAAGCCCACATTTCTTCATCAGCAAGTGTAATGTCTGAATTTAGAGCTCTAGAAGTAAAGAGTTTTTGTTTGACTCAATCCCTAGAATACAAATTCCATATTCCTATTTTTATCATATTCAAAGCAAAACTGGTGAGCTTCTCTATACGAAGAGGACCCATTTTACCATATAAGAATATGGATTGCCTGTTGATCACTGAGAAATCAGGTTATGTCCCATTGACCCTCAAAAATAAGATCATATATAAGAACTAATAGTAGCCAATAGTAACATGCAGGGCTTATGGTATGCCACACACTAAATGCTTTATGTACCTTAACTCATTTAAAAGCTTCTACTATGTGCTAGCAACTGTTCTCAAAACTCTACGTGTGTTAACTTATTTAGTGCTTGCAGCTACTTTTTAAGAGAAGTACTGTTATCATTCCCATTGTACAGATGAAAAAACTAACCACAGAGAAATGAAGCAGTTTGCCCAAGATAGGCATTGGTGAATGGCAGCCAGGATTCAAACCCAAGCAAGTGGTCACAGAATCCAAGCTCTTAACCACTCTCCGAGGGATTCTCAATGGTGTGTGTCCGAATCACCTGAAGGGCTTGTTCAAACAGATTGCTGGGCCCAAATCCAGAGCTTCTGGTTCCAGTAGGTCTGGGGGTAAGGCTCAATTATTTTCACTTTTAACAAGTTTCTAGTTGCTGCTGTGCGATTGGTTCAGGGGACCACACGTTGAGAATCACTGCGCTGGCACTGGTAATGAATTGGTGTTCAGTGCAAGCAGCTGAGGACCAGAATAATGAGTTTTCAGGGGTATCCTGTCAGAGGCAGGTGCCTGCAGTTTGCACTAGCTGTGACCTTGGACTACGCCCCTCCAGTAAATCTTGGGGACAGCACATTTCAGTAGACTTGTCTTGACATAACGGAATCATGTGCCGTGGTTGCCATGTTATGGACTTGATGAATAAGAGGCCAGTTTCTAGTGTGGTGAAGGATTGTTTCTATAGATTCTATGTTGAAGGTAGCTTGGGAATGGGCTCCTAGAAGCAACACACACGCACACGCACACACCCACGCGTGCACACACACACACACACACACACACACCCCTGCAGTAAGAAAAAAAGACCTGACCATGAGTACACATTTTATTTCCTTCCCTTTGGTCCTATACCTTTAAAAAAAAAAACCAAAAAACAAAAAACAAAAAAAAAAAACTCCTTTCTTGTGATTTCCCCAGTATTTTCCCTATTTTATGAAAACAACTTTATAAAGAAAAGAAAACAGGGCTGGTGGAGAAGGTAAAAAGTTTAAGAAACGAAAAAGGTAGAGTTTTTGGGTTTTTTTTTTCCTTTTTTTTTAGTTGTCCCCCATTTCCCTTGGCCACTTGAAGAAAGGGGGCAGAGACAGGTTGCTGAAGCCCAGGCTGTAGGCTTGACCCTTTCAAGTTCCCTGCTGTTTTGCTTCCTGGGGAAAAGAGGAGGAACGAAAGGAGCCTAACTGATGCGATGAGGCAGGAATTCTAAATTTGTGACACTTTGCAAACTGTTTGTGTGCACTGAGTTTGAACCCAGCTACAATTCAGTGTAGAAGTTCTTGGAAACTGGCATGTCAGCTGCCCTAGACAATCTGCACATTAACTTTCACTTTGAAAACTTTTCCTGGCTTGTCTTTGCAGGGTGTGAAAGCTGGGTGACGGTGGGCCAGTTTTACCAAGGCCAGCTGTGCTCGTGTGTACCTGCCTTGTTGTCACAAAGGCATCAGACTTTTCCCTTCATCTGATGAAAATCCCGCTGAGCTGGACTCAAGTCTTCATTGTTGAATGAACTGGTGTCAGGGAGTTCTCTTTTGGCTTTCTTAAAGGTCACTCTTTGCTCACTTCTTTTTTAGTTCACAGCTACATTTTTCAGGCTTCATGCGGTATGCCGGTTATGCCAAAGTAAAGAGCTGGATCAAAGACATTTCTTGTTAATAAGGCTAAGGATCAATCTGTCTTTTCAGATCCAGACTGCTAATAGATAAAGGACAAGGGAGTCTCCGTCTATATAGCTTGCTGACTGCCAGAATCCTAAGTTGCCTTCTAGAACAGTGCTGTGAACTTAACCTTTGAATGGTTAGGTTTTATATCCAGCTTTGTGTTCCATAAAGCTTGCCCCCAGCTTCTCTGCCAGATGTACTGAGAAATCCTAACTTTGTCCTTATTTCCTCCTCCTGGGGATCATTCCATCAATCATGGAGTGGTACAAGCGTAGAGACGGCAAAAGTCTGGTTCACATTCTGTATCCATTGTCAAGTCCAGCTGGCTGGGGCCTCACTGTACTTTTAAAGGACAGGCATCTCAACGCTTAGCTTTTTGACACGATACCTCAGCGTGTTCCTCCCAAATTTATATCGTTGTCATACCGTATTTAATAAACTCAAAATAAAAGTAGTCAAAGTATCTCCCTTAGACATCTTCCAGCTATCACTACTGCTTCCTTTTCCTTTTCTAGATCTCTGCCTATTGAATAAATAATCAGAAACCTCCCTTCTTAATTGCTTGCAGTTCTGTATTTCAAGTTATATATCTTATTTGGACCCTGCTCTCACATTTTTTTTTTCATTTTTTAAATGTTTATTTATTTTTGAGAGAGAGAGAGCAGGGGGGAGGCAGAGAGAGAAGGAGACACAGAATCTGAAGCAGGCTCCAGGCTCTGAGCTGTCAGCACAGAGCCCAACGCGGGGCTTGAACCCATGAGCTGTGAGATCATGATCTGAGCCAAAGTTGGATGCTTAACCAACTGAGCCACCTAGCCCCCCACCACCCTGCCCCGGCTCTCACATTTTAGTCTCTTTTCATTCTTGCCTTTTTTTGGGGGGGGAGCTTCTGTTGATTTTTAGCATGTTGTCCTACTTTTACTCTCGGCTTTTCTATTAAAAGAAGGGTAGTAAACAATAGGTGACTGATTTATTTTGAGGGTACCAGTTGATATACAGTCTCTTCCTTATTTAGGGTCTTAGTTTTCAGGGTGTGTCTTCCCCTATCCAAATCCTGTTCTCTTCAAGGTAAATGAAATTCACAAGAATCATGGTATTGAATCAATCGTATTCTCTCTACCTAATAATTGAATTACTATCTCCAAAGAAGGAGCAGTTCTTATGATTACTAATTCATGATTTATGGTTTTAGCCCTTGTGATTCAATGTGTGATTTAATGTGCAAAGAGGCTTATACACTGGGAAAGGAAGGGAAGAGATAGAAATAAATTGGATACTGAATATGTAAACTAGTAACTGAGATGTCAGTTTCAGGCCCAAGTTGAACAGGTTAGCAAAGCAATGACTTGGCAAGCCCTTAGAGAAGGCAAGGGGAATTACTTAAGCCCAGCATTGATTCATGAGAGGAAAAAAATAAAAGCCATGCTACACTAGCCTCATTTCCCTTCATGGTAGAATTTCTTTAGTAAGAGAAGATCAGGGGACTAGGAAAGAATTATCATAACTGGGTTTCAGCACAGCCTAATGAAATCTTGTGAGCACCAAAGGGAAATGTGAACAAGAGAATGCTGTCATTAGGAATATCTGGTTTCTAAATAGGCCACTCTACTCAAACAATACGTCAATGTAAGTTTGAGAATTAAGTGTCTGGTTTGTCATTGGCCCCTTAATTCACCCTTTTTATCAATGAATTCATTCACCCATTCATATTCATTTAGGTGCCTACTGTATACCAGGCCCCTACATAGCTAGAAGACGTACCGATCCCATTTCCAGATGACACAAAGTAGGATGCGATACTGAATATCTGGGATGACGATCGGTATTAACGATGATCTGGTCAGGCCAGAGTGATGCGTCTGGCCCATGGAATTTAGAACTTCGTAAGGAAGAACATAAAGCTCTTCACGTGGCTTCGGAAATTCAAGTGTGAAGAAGGCTTAAGGGTTCAGGTTGGCCTTAAGTATAATAGAAGTTAACAGTGTAGAGAGAACTGCCAAAACCCGGTGCTGCCATGTGAGAAAATTTTCACAGCACACTCTGCCAGATGAAAAAAGCCGACTGCGAAGCAGATAGTGCAGAATCACTCTGTCGGAGGGAAATACACACAGAGGAAGAATATACAGCAAAATGTTGACGAAGTGTTCATAGTAGCCATCTTTGTTAGTTGGATCTCAGATGACCCTGTCTTTTTGCATTTGTCATGTTTATGGCATTGAGAATATTTTTGTTCCTTAAAAAAATTACTTGTGTTTCATTTTGAAAAGATGTAAGGAGATGTGGGCTCTGCTAGCAGCTGAGGCTTTGGCCAACAGGATCGGGGGTGCGGGGGGAAGACTGATTCTCCCTCATTCATCACGCTCGCATCCACTGCCTGAAAAGCTGCCCCTCCCTGCTAATCAGCATGATTGGTAAACCCCCACTTCCACACAGGGGCCAGCGCCTTGCACAAGGTTACAGCACTCTCTGTCTGGGCTGGCTTGGAGCAGCGGGCCCCCGTCATGAGCCCCCGCCGGCTCTGGTGGGGGGGACTGGCAGGTGGCCTGGGCTCCCCTGCTCACACATGCTGAGCCACTCCTGAGTCCTTTATCAGGTCCACTAGGTTGGCACCCCCATCATCACCTAGTTAACCCACACGGGCACGGTACTTGGAAGGAGATTGTAAGTACTGCTTTACTTCTCTTCGATCGGACTGGCTCACACCTGTTCCTTAGTGCCCTTACTGTTCATTTTCCCCAAGGTTTGGATTCACCTTCCATGGGACAAATGTTAATAATAGGAACTCCCATCTATTATGTGTGCCAAACATCGTGCTAAATGCTTTCCGTGAATGATCCCATTTAATTCTTGGGCCAGCCCTCTCTCTGACAGATGAGGTTGATTTTTATTCCCATTTCACAGCTGAGGAAAGCAAGGCACAGAGAGCCTAAGTGACTGGTAGAGCCAGGATTTGAACCCAGCTGTCTTGTTCTAGAGCACAGGCCTCGTCACTAAGCTATGCTGCTTCCTGTTCTCGGGGTCATCCAGTTCAGAACCCGGGGTGTGGATCCAGGGGCATGGGGCCTCTGCTCTCCCTCCAGAATTCTCTCACTAACCCAACTCTTGGATTGGTTTTGATTCCTTTCCAGCGTCTGAAACCTTTCATTTCTTTTTGCCTTCTTTCTTGGATTATTTCTTTAATCCTCTCCCAAGGGCCTTTCATCCTCTCAAATAAACAAAATATTTAAAGGTTTTTAAGCCCTTTCACCCTGTTCTCAAGCAGGAAGATCAGCTTGCATCTATAATTTTATATAGTTCTGTGCTCTTGACCTAGCATATAGGTCATCAAAAGTTTACCACTTTTTCACATAATTTCTGAGCTTTTCTATGTCTCTAATACCACCCGGTTGTACTTCAGGTTTTTGTGCAGAATTACCATTTCCGTAGGACTCCACAGATTCAAAACAGAAAGGTCAAAGTGTTCTATCTAGTCTTATCTCAAGGAGCAAACTCAAAAGGGAAAAATAAATTTTAGTCTTTAGCACCTGTGTTTTCAGAGGTCCTCTTAAAATAATATTCCAACACAAAGACTCTCTCAGAATCAAGGCACCTGTCACCATGAGCATAAAATCTCTTGGCGGGTCGAACTCATTGCACTTAAATAATTTTAGGCACGAACGAATTCTGTTTGGCTAGCTGTCACTGTTCCGGGTCCGCCACAGCAAGCCTTAAGACTTGTTAGTGTTGCTTATTACACTTGTATCTAAATGCAATTCGACTTTTATCCTTTCACTAATGAAAGAAGTCCTCAGTCATTCACTGGATACCTTTAGTAAGCAGACTTTTTTCTCGGAGCCCACACCATGCAATTTAATGCTAAACTTAACCGTCCCTGACCCTTTGACTCCCTTCTAAGTACATATTACTTTTAATCTCATAATATATCTTTCAGGCTCAGTTTTTCCGAGCCAGCATTTCTTTTCTGCCTTTTGTCCAGACTGTTCATTTACCATTATTATTGCCTCTCTGCTTACATTCCCCTTACTTCCCCAGACCTTCTGCCAGCCTGTTTGATCCTTCAGGGGCTCATGTGATTTTCCTCCTCACTCACATTACCATGTCGCTAGCTCCCTGGACTCTGCCCCCCCGCACTGTTCCGCCTCAGTTTTGGACACCTGTGGGGATGCCACCTCTTCCACAGTCCTGCCATCCCTGCCTTTTTTCCCACCCCCGCCCCCATCTTCCCTGTGGACTCACCTTAACAAATGTATTTCCTCCAGATCTGGAGCTCTTTGAGAGCAGAAGCTCATCTTTTTCTTCTTACTAGTGCCTACGAACAGTGTCCAATAAATGGGTTGGATTTATTTCGTGGGTTATTTATTTATGTGAATTGAATGCTGTGAAAATAAGAGAACTACTTAGATATGTACCTTTATATGGGGTCCCAGCATTGCAAAATGCAGGATGAAAAGAATAATTTTGCTGCAAAAATCAGGGAAGTCAGCTAGAGATGTAACATATACACAGAATAGGAAATACTAGTTTTTTTTTAAATTTTTTTAAATCTTTGCTTATTTTTGAGAGAGAGGGACAGAGCGTGAGCAGGGGAGGAACAGAGAGAGAAGGAGACACAGAATCTGAAGCAGGCTCCAGGCTCTGAGCTGTCAGCACAGAGCCCGACGCAGGGCTCGAACCCACGAACTGCGAGATCGTGACCTAAGCCTAAGTCAGATGCTTAACTGACTGAGCCACCCAGGAGCCCCTAATAATTAGTTTTTTTTTATGAAAGATAAAAGAAATTGTCTTTTTTCCAGCTGAGGTAAAAATTTACATAATGTGCACGGATCCCAAGTGTTGAGCTTGATGAGTTTTGGCCATTTTATATATATCCACGTAACCCCCACTCAACACAAGATGAGGAACATCTCTGTCACACTGAAAATCCCCCTGTGTCTCTTCCCAGTCAGTACTCCTCCTCCCTCACTAATCACACTATTGACTTCTCTTATGATACAGTAGTTTGCCTATTCTTTTTTCACGGTTCTTTATTGCAGTAAAATACACATGACATAGAATTTACAAACCATTTTTAACTGTACAGTAGAGTGGGATTAAATCCATTCTCATTCTTGTCCAACCATCACCACCATCTAGCTCCATGACTCTACATCTTGTAGAACTGAAAACCGGACCACACAGTAACTCCCCATTCTCACCTTCCCCCAGTCCCTGGCAAGCACCTGTTATACTTCCTGTCTCTATGATTTTGACCACTCTTAAGTACCTCATATAAGCGGAATCATATAGTATTTGTCCTTTTGTGACTTGTATCTTATACTTAGCATAATGCCCTCAAGGTCCATTCACATGGTAGCACATGCAGAATTCCCTTCCTTTTTAAGGCTGAATAACATTTCACTGAATGGTGTACCACATTTTGTTTATCCATTCATCCTTGATGGACACGTGGGTTTCTCCCACATTTTAGCTATTGTGCTTCTGAGCATGGGTGTATAAATACAGTTTTGCCTAGTGTTGGACTTCTTATAAGTGGAATCCTACAATATTCTTTTGTATCTGGCTTCTTTCAGCAAAGTGTTTTAGAGATTCATCTATATTGTTGCTTATATCAGTGGTTCGGTGTTTTGTATTGTTGAGTGTAGTGTTCTATACGAATATTCCCACAATTTGTTTATCCATTTTCTTACTGATGGGCATTAAGATTGGTCTAAGTTTTTTACTATTACAAATACACACTCAATGAGAATTATTATATAACTCTTTTTTTCATAACCATATGTTTGGGGGGGTATCTACTTAGGAATAGAACTGTTAAGTCATATAAATATTTTTTAATTTATAAAAAACTGACAAATGGTTTCCTGAAACTATTGTATCATTTTACACTCCCATCAGCAACGTGTGAGAATTCTAGTAATGCACATGTTCACCAGCATTTGGTATTGTTGTGTTTGATTTTAGTCATTTTATTTTATTTTGTTTTGTGGGTTGTTTTTTTTTTTTTTTTTTTTTTTTTGATGTTTATTTTTGAGGGAGAGAGAGAGCATGAGCTGGAGAGAGGCAGAGGGAGAGGAAGAGAGAGAACCTGAAGCAGGCTCCATGCTATCAGTGCAAAACCCAATGTGGGGCTCAAACCCACTAGCTGTGAGATTTGACCTGAGCCGAAGTCCGACACTCAACCAACTAAGCCACCCAGGTGCCCCTGATTTTGGTCATTTTAATAGACATAAAGTGCTATTTTCATTTTCCTGATGACTACTGATACTGAGAACCTTTTATGTGCTTTTTAATGTTTTATTGGCCATTCATATGTATATTTTTGTAAAGTATCTATTAAAATGTTTTATACATTTTAAAATTAGGTTGTCATTTTACTGTTGAAGTCAACAGTTAACGATAGGACTTTTTTATATGTTATCAATTAAGAATCCTTTCTTACATGTACGTATTGTAAATATTTTTCTTCAGGGCATGGCTTGCCTGTTCATTTTCTTAGTGATAGCTTTGGATGAGCAGAAATAATAAAGCCTAATTTATCAAAATTTTTAAAAGATTTTATTTTCAGTAATCTCTACACCCAACATGTGACACAAACTTACAACCCCCACATCAAGAGTCACATGCTCCACCGGTTAAGCCAGCCAGGTGCCCCTCAGATGTTTTCACTTATGATTAGAGCTCTTTGTGTCCTAAGAAATCTTTACCTATGATGTGATGCCTGGGTACCTCAGTTGGTTAAGGGTCTGACTTCGGCTCAGGTCATGATCTTGCGGTTCATAGGTTCGAGCCCCACATTGGGCTCTGTGCTGAGAGCTCAGAGCCTGGAGCCTGCTTCAGTTTCTGTGTCTCTCTCCCCCTATGCCCCTCCCCCACTTGCTCTCTGTCTCTGTCTGTCTGTCTCTCTCTCAAAAAATGAAAAGACATCAAAAATTTTTTTAAAAAAGAAATCTTTGCCTATGACAAGTTTACAAAAACATCATATTTTCTTCTAGAGGCTTTTAAGTTTAGGGGTCTGTAATCCAACTCAAATTTATGTTTATCTGTGGAATGAAGTAAAGGTTGATGTTCATTTTTTTTTTTTTTCATATGGATATCCAGTTGTTTTAGCAGTATTTGCTAAAAAAAAATTATTTTCCCCATTGAATTCACTTTGGCACCTTGGTCAAAAATTAGTTGACCATATATTTATGGGTCCATTTCTGAACTCTTTATTCTGTTTCACTGACCTGTTTATTTACTATTATGCCTATGCTTCACTTTCTTGATTGTGATTTTTATATAGTGGCCTTGAAATCAGGTAATGTAAGTCTCCCTTTTCAAAATTGTTTTGACTATTCTAGATTCTTTGACTTCTCTATATAAATTTTAATATCAACTGGTCAGTTTCTTCAATAACAGCAAAGCCTGCTGGGATTCTTACTGTGATGGCATTGGATCTATAGATCAGTTGGGGGTGGTTTCCAGTTCCGGTTGTGGCTGAGTGAGTTTTTATCCAATCAGCCCACTGGATGAAACACAAAGTACAACAACCTGAAGGCAGTGGAGGGTAAACAGAAGCCAGTATTTGGAAGAAGGAATGGAAATTTGGAGGAAGGGAACTGCAAGAGGTGAGCTTTCTCTTTGTTTTTCAGTTATTACCTTTTGACCTGAGGGCAGGCCACGGTTTGCAATTAGAACTTACATGGCAATCCAAATTAACTGGCTTAACAAACTGGAGGCTGAGGTTTAGAACAGCCACCTGCTGGAAGAGTGAGAGGAAAACCCTGGAAACGAGGCAACCATCTACTGCAAACTATACAGTTAAAGCTAAAAGAACTGAACATAGAGCCATGGCCCATGGAAGGGAAGAAAGAATTGCAGGTGGAGTTTAGCCAAATTAGCTGCCTGCTTAAAACACACACACACACACACACGCACGCACACGCACACGCACGCGCGTGGTCTTTGGAGCAATATAATACAATCCATTATCTATAACATTTCACAGTGTCCAGGATACAATGTGAAATTCTTCAACATATGAAAAAACAGGAAAACATGACCCATTCTTAGAATGAAAGATAATCAACAGAGACCAGTCTCAAGAAGGCTCAGATGATGGAATTAATACACAAGGATTTTAAAGTGGCTATTATAACTATGAACCAAGATGTATAGGAAAATATGCTTCAATGAATCAAAGATAGGAAATCTCAAGCCAGATTTCCAGATAGAAACTGTGGAACTAGGAAAGCAACATTTGAAATGTAGAATAAACATCTTAACAATATTGAGTCTACCAATAGAAGTTAACCATCTGACTCTTGATTTTGGCTCATGTCATGATCTCACAGTTTGTGAGATCAAGCCCCATATCAGACTCTGCACTGACAGCACAGAGCCTGCTTGGGATTCTCTCTCTTCTCTCTCTCTGCCCCTCCCCTGCTTGCTCTCTATTTCAAAATAAATAAATAAACTTAAAAAAAAAGAGAATTGTTAAAAATATAATTGCATTTTGTTTATGGACCTTGATTCCTGTGCTACCAATATTTTTATAAAATTCATAAGGTTTTCTGCGTAAACAATCACATCTGTGAATACTGGCAGTTTTTTTTTTTTTCCTTATGACATTGGCTATGTCTTCCATTACTAATTTTTTTATAAAAGTTTTTTTTTTAATGTTTATTTTTGAGAGAGAGAGAGAGTGCACGCAAGTAGGGGAAGGGTAGAGAGAGGGAGACACAGAATCCGAAACAGACTCCAGGCTCTGAGCTGTTAGTACAGAGCCTGATATGGGGCTCAAACTCACAAACTGTGAGATCATGACCTGAGCTGAAGTTGGACACTTAACCGACTGAGTAACCCATGCACCCCTTCCATTACTAATTTTTAATTGAAGTAGTGAGAAAAAACATCCTTCCTTTATTCCTGTTCTTAAAGGAAAAGAGTTCAGTGTTTCACCAATAAGTATGATGTTAACCATAGATTTTTTTATAGAGATACTTTATTAGGTTAGGAACTTTCTTTTGTTCCTAGTTTACTGAGAGTTTCTGTCATGAATGGGTGTTGCATTTTGTCCAATGTGGTATTTCATCTAATAATATTCTAATATGATTTTTCTTCTTTATTCTTTTAATGCAGTGAATACATGATTGATTTTTACATCTTAAACCATTCCCATGGTAAATATCACTTGGTCATGATACGATCTTATTTTTTATAGGAGATATTTTTTTTTCTTTTAATTTAGAGAGCATGAGTAGGGGAGAGGGCCAGAAGGAGAGAGAGAGAGAATCTCAAGCAGGCTCCACACAGAGCTAGATCCCACGACCCTTGGATTATGACCTGAGCTGAAATCAAGATTTGGGCAGTCAACCGACTGAGCTACCCAGGTGCCCCGGGGGTAGTTTTTTTTTTATAAAGGAGATAGATATAGGTTGATTGATTTTATTTGCTAATATTTCATCAGAGTCTTTTTGTGTATATTCTTGAGGCCTATTGGCCTGTAATTTTCTTGTAATGTCTTTCTCATGTTTTTTGTGTCAGAGATATGTTAACATCATAAAATGAGTTGGGAAATTTTCCCTTCTCTCTTTTGTTCTGAAAGATTTTGTGAAAGATTGGAATTATTTCTTTAAATGTTTGATAGACTTCACTAAAACCATCTGAGCTTAAAGTTTTCTTTGTAAGAAGGTTTTTGATTATAAGTTAAATTTCTTTATATACCTATTTATGTAAAGAGAGCAATTTAGACTTTCTCTCATTGTGTCACTTTTAATAAGTTGTATTTCCAAGGATTTATTCACTGAATTTTTGGCATAGAGTTGTTCATAATATTACTTTCTGTTTTTGTTGTCTATAGACTCTATGATATTCTTCATTAATTTTTTATGTCCTTTTATTCTTTAAGATCAGCTTGTTTGGAATTCATCAACTTTTAAAATCTTCCAAATAGCCACCTTTGATTTTGTTGATATGCTCTGTTTGCCTATTTTCTATTTCACTGTGCTAAAAGATAAACTGAAGTGTATTAAAATTTTGAAGAGCTCATTGGAGCAAACATTGATTTTTAACTGGGCAGTGACAAACTGAAAATGGTTAGGAGCAATCTATCAGGGGGAACTAAGGGAAAGGCTTTCTTTTTTTTTTTAATGTTTTTTTATTTCTGAGAGACAGAAAGAGACAGAGAGTGAGCAGGATAGGGGCAGAGAGAGAGAGAGAGACAGAATCCGAAGCAGGCTTCAGGCTCTGAGCTGTCAGCACAGAGCCCGATGTGGGGCTTGAACCCACGAACCATGGGATCATGACCTGAGCTGAAGTTGGACACTTACCCGACTGAGCCACCCAGGCACGCACCCCCCCCCCCGCCCCCCCCTTTTTTTTTTTTTAATAGAGCAGACTCCTAAATAAAGCAAGGAAATTATTTGATTACCTGATTGACTATAGCTGAAGCAGTTGCCTTATTTGGGAAAGCCTACTAGGCTGTTTGTGATTGGTTGTTCTTAATTTCATTTTCTCAGACTTGAGTGCACTGATGCTGGCTTAAGTTTTGGTTTGCTTATAAAGGCTGCCAAGGCATTAGAGCCACCTCAGTCTAATGGCCTCCTTGTTGACTTCTGCTTTTATTATTCTATTTTTTATTCTACTTACTGTGTGTTTACCTTGCTCTTATTTTTCTAGCTTCTTAAGGTGAAAGCTTAGGTTGTTAATTTTCACGCATTTCTTTTCTAATAAAGACATTAAATATTATAAGTTTCTAATTAAGTACTCTTTTAGGTTTTGTTCAATTGTGTTTTCATTACCACTCAGTTGAATACATTTTTAAATTTTTCCTGTGATTTCTTCCTTGACTCATAGATTATGTAGAAGTGTGTTGTTAAATTTCCAAATATTTTGGAATTTTCTAGATATCTTATTACTGATTTATAATTTAACATTCTAATCAGTGTACACTCTGGATTTTAGTCCTTTGATTTTTTTTTAAAGGTAATTACCATTTATTTTTTGAGGTTCCTTTGATTTTTATTGAGACTTATTTTATGGCCCAGCATTTGGACTATCTTCATGAATGTTCCGTGTTCACTTGAAAAGAATGTGTATTCTGAAGTTACTGGATATAGTTTCACATAATTGTCAAATTGACTGAGTGGGTGGAGAGTGTTGTTTAAATGTTTAAGTCTATACTGGCAGGGTTTTTGTTTGGTTTTGGTTTTTTTTCCCAGCACTTTAAAATACCTGTTCATTGTTTTCGGGCCTTTGTTTTCTAATGATAAGTCAGCCTACCATTAGCATTGTTGTTCGCTTGTGGATAATATTTCTACCAGCGCCAACCAGCACCCCACCACCCTGGCTGCTTTGAAGTTTTTGTTCCTGGTTTTTAGTTTTCAGCAATTTGACTATCATGTGCCTGGGTGTAGATTTCTTTGTACTTGACCCTGCTTAGGATTTGCTGAGCTACTTAGGTCTGTAGGTTAATGTCTTCCATCAGCATTGGAAATTCTCAGCCTTTATCCCTTTATAGATTTCTTCTACCTCATTCTCTCTCCTCTGCCTTCTGGGATTCCAATTTTATATATGTTACATACTCTCCTCTATTGCATTCAGTCTGTTGTTAAGCATTTGGAATGAATTCTTCCTTTCAGATTGTATATTTTTTCACTTCTAGAATTCTTGTATGGTTTTTTTTTTTTAAGTAAATTTCATCTCTCTATTGAAATTCCCCCATTTGTTCAAATATGTTGCCCACCTTTTATACTTGACCCTCATACATATTTCTCATGGTTATTTTGAAATCCATCTTTGGTAAGTCCAACATCTGTGCCGTCTTGTCAGTGCCCTTCTATTGACTGTTTTCTCTCCTGGGTCACATTTTCTTGCTTCTGCGTGTCTTTTACAATTATTAGTTGTATGCTAGGCATTTTCTGTAAAATCAGAGTCTTAAGTAAATATTATTTACCCTCCCCCCTCTCCCAAAAAGACATGCTTATCCTTTTCTCCGGTTGCTAGTGTGTGGGAGAGGGGTGGGAGGAGAAGGGGGTGAGCCAATCTAATTGATAATTAAGCTGGGTCTGGACTTTGTCACAGCCTTTGTTAGATTCCAGTTCATCTCTGGCTTCAGATGTTTGGAGAGCCGGATGGGAGCACCAGTTAAGATTCTAGAGATCCTTTTATGCTTTACAGTCATGTGGCCAGCTTTCTGAACTGTGAGAGGTGTCTGCTTTTCATCCTGTATGTCAGCTTTTTGGGTAACTGAAGAGTCCTTTTCCGGTCGTGCTCTCTTCTCACCTGTCCCCAGGCTGTATCGCAACAGGTCTGTGGTTCACAAAGTGTAGTTCATGGATCTGGGGGTCCAGGGGGGATCCTCAAGACCCTTTGAGGAAGCCAGTAGGATCAAAAGGTTTTTCACAGTAATGCTAAGACATTTTTTTGCCTTTTTCACCACGTTGACATTTACACATGTTGCAAAAACAATGGTGTTTTTGTAAAACTCTTCATGCCTTAGCAGAAATTAAGGCTGTGGCACCAAAGTATAGTAGCAACCATTGTAATCTTTACCACCAAAGTATTTGTAGTTACAAGAGTAATGCCAGTGCTACTTAAGAAAATCCTTGTTAAGCAGTAATAATTATTAAATCTCAGCTCTGGATTACATATCTTTTTAATGTTCTGCCTGATGAAATAGGATGCACACATAAAGTTCTCCAGGGCCCTGTGTGATAGTCGTCTCAAGGAAGGGCGCTTGTGTGACTGAGTCACAGTCCAAGGTAGCCGCTTCTTATTCCGGCCAGCACTGCTTTGTACTGCTCGTGGGAGCCCCACCCTTCCCTGTAGGATCTTCAGCATTTACCACACATGTACTGTGTGCTATGACTACTTTGTTTGGGACTGAGAATGTACAAAGAGAATGTAACCTCTGCTGTCTTTAACATCTACACATTCTGTAAAGTGCCATAGAAGTAGATGGATATTCTTTCTTGTGAAGAAACAGTAAGATTCTCCCCAGAAAGCACTTCCTTCATGGCTCTACAGTGTTTCTCATTAGAAGCATTGGTGGCATTCTGAGCAGACATATTCTTCCTAGTACACGACTCTTCCCTGCGTTTTTAGACGTTTAGCACCCTTGACACTCTCCCCCCCCCCCCCCCCCCCCCCCCCCCGCCTATTGAATGTCAGCAATCCCCCACCCCCATTATTATGGCCTTTAAAAGCACACCCACACACTTCCCAACCCTCAAGAAAGACAGGGGCATCCTTACCTGTACATGATAGCTCAAGTTTTGCTGCGATTGGGTGAAGGAGCCTGGGGAAGTGGGCTGTGGGGGTCACACTCTCTGTATGACTGTCACATTTCTGTGCCCCATTCTTCCCCTACAGTCTTGTGACATCACATGATTCTCAGAAAATCTTGACGCTGAAAGCCTATCTTCATGGAGAGTGTAATTGCCTGGTGAGGAGATCTGCTTTGCTAAAAACCAGTGTGTTTGATAGATCACCTCCAAGTTCCTTAGAACCAACATCCATTCTTTGGAACAGCTATTAAAGCAAAGGGGAAAGTCTAGCCCTTCAATGTATATTGGCTAGAGGTTGGGGGGGCGTTCTGCAGGAAGACAGTTATGGGGAAACATTTAGCCCTCATATGCCACAGTGCAACATAGAAAGTGAGATGAAGTTCTAAGTAAATTGGCTAATAAGAGAGGGTGATGTTGAGAAAAATTTGCCATATTGTTGCCTATTAGCTACATATCTAGTAAAGGGAAATACAGCATAGTTGACTCTGAATCTTTGAATTTGAGTCCAATGTTAGACATTCTGAGCTTTTCCACAGCTAACTTTCTTGGCTGTACAGATAACATGAAACTCTTAGAAGTTATTTTCAGGGACTCTTTGCACTATTATATTTTAGTATTGAGCAAAGAATAATATAAAAACTAGAGAGAACAATTGAATCTCAAAATTTTGATGGGAGTAGAAAATATATTACTAGTAGACTACAATGAATTGAGGTTCAGGAAAATGGGATGGAATTTTGGATGGGAACAGAAACTATTAGATGCCACATAAAGGAATATACAGATAACGGAATCTCAGGGAAGGCCCAGAAGAGAGTGCGCCTGGCCTCCTCCAAGTCAGCCATTGTACAACCTGCGGCCTACAGACCCCACACACTTGTGCTTTAGTTGGAAGATACAGCGGCCTGAGTACCACCCACTGGCGCTCCAAGCAAGCGAGCTTCACCCGGCATCACCACGTCGCCCTCCACGGATCAGCGCTCTGGTCCCCACCCAGTGGTGCACTGTAAAAATTCCTGCCTCTTGGCTAAAAGTTCCTCCTTGCTTGAGAAAGTTTCTTTTGTGATTTGGAGAGTGGATTTATGGTACTGAGGAGATTAAAAGCAGCTTCTGCTGTGAAAGTTTATGACGTTGCAGTCTGTTCACAGTTTGCAGTTGGATGAGCAAACCTCCTCTCATCCTCAGTCTTACTCTTACGTGATCTCCTCTTGCCTGCTGTCCTACCCCTAACACTCACAGTCCCTGGTGGTCTCCATGGAAGAGGGCCCTGTTACAGATTCTGATTTTTGATGCACAACAAGCAGGCGTTAAAGTAAATGCCTCCTAGGAATATTTGTTGTTAAAGAAGCTTTCAGAAAATAAAACCAACCTAGCCTGCCAGTGAGATGATTTCTGACTTAATAGTTATAACGTAGTTACAAAAATCCTTTAATACCTAATTCCCGAGTCTAGGTTGCTGCTCGTGGCCAGAAACTTCTAGAACCAGCAAGCCAGAGTGGAAGGAGAATCACAATTGGTGTATTTTTTGACTTTTGGTGCAGTTACCATAAACAGTAGTTTCCTTCTAAATTTGAATATCTGCCCTAATTGATACAGAAATCTGAAGGTTAATCCAGCCAGGCAGTTCCTGCTGTTTCATCTGTATCTTCCCGTGTTCCTTTGTTCACTGGATCAACCCACCCTTGCCCCCACCCTTCTCTTCCTTTCTACCTGGAGGCCTTTCTCCACCCACCACTCCTTCCACTCAGAGCCCGTGCACCTCCCCACATGTTTTCTTCACTAAGCTTTCCTCTCCCCTCACTAATGAGAAAGGAGATGACACGTGCCTCTGGCCCCTCCTTTCCTCACCCCTTAACTCCTGTTTGACTCCCATTCAGCATTTCACTTTGTGAACAACGTGAACATTCTATCTGCGTATTTAGGTTCGACTCCTTTCTCGTCAGTCTTTGGCCGCCACACTTCTCCATACCTCTGGAAGCCCCTTGGGAAAAGACCGCGTCGTTTGAACTATGTAGAGTAGCACACACACCGAGGGGTCACTGAAGATCAGATGTCACACTTGGAAAAATTCATAAATAAGCCCTGAGCATTTGGGTACTTTTCTCCAAGAAGATTAGCCAAAAGCGTGTAATTGTGCAACTGAACTGTGGGAGCCAAACTGTGGGAGGAGATGAGCAAGGGATGTGACATATCAGAGGTGAGATTATGTGAGTAGAAAACCTTTCATCCATGGGCTTCGGGATACATTATGCAGACTTTCCCTTAACTAGGTATTTGGAAATCTCTTTGAGAGAGGCAGAGACTCCAAAGCAGCCCCCTGAAATGAGGAAGCTGTGAGGGAGAACACAGACAAGAGAGGAGCCTGGGCTTCTGGATTCAGCAGACATTCCGCTCTGTCCCCTCCCCCAGGGTTCCGTTGGGGTCACTAGGAATCAGGTTATAAATAACTAGGTGGCCCATAGGTCAGGCCTCAGGAAGGTCGGCATAACCTTACCCCAGTGTTGCTGTGACTCTGCCATCAAAGTGACCATTAATGCCAAAGGAAATTTGCAGAGGAAATAACAGCGTGATGATTTAAGTCACTGTGAATATTTCTCTTCAGTTAGGCACTGTTTCCTTTCCTAAAGCCCCGTTAATCAGGTTTGGGGTAAGGTTGTTCACAACGAGATTCTTCATGTTTCTTCTGTGTGCAATTTTCTGGTCACTATACTTCAAAAAGGAAAAAACAAAAAAAAAAAAAACCACAGGGTAATTAAAGAAGGTCCAGAGAAGAACCAGAAGTGAGTGAAAAGGGCTGCCAGATAAAAGACTGTTGTAAAAACTTTTTTAAAGGGGACCTTTTTTAAAAATGTGGGGCAATATATATATCCTAAAATGTACCATTTCTGTGCTACGATTCAGTGGCATCTCGTACATTCACAATTTGTGCAACCATCACCACCGTCTGTCTCCAGAACTTTCTCATCATCCCAAGCTGTAACTCAGTACCCATTAAACAGTAAGTCCCGATTCTCCCATCTCCCCAGCCCCAGCAACCACTGTTCCACTTTCTGTCTCTATGAATTTGACTCTTCTAGGGACCTCGTATAAGTGAAATCCTGCAATATTAGTCCTTTTGTGACAGACTTCTTTCACTTAGTATAACGTCCCCAGGGTTCATCCGTGTTGTCTCTTGTGTCAGAATCTACTTCCTTTTTAAGGCGGACTAATATTTCGTTGGAGGTATAGACCACATTTGTTTATCCATTCATCTGTTGATGTTTTCACCGTTTGGCTACTGGAAATAATGCTGCTGGGAACTTTGGTGTACAAGTAGGCCCTGTTTTCAATTGGTGGGGGGGGGCGGGGGGTTATGCCTAGGGGTGGAATCACTGAATCACATGGTAATTCTGTGTTTGGCTTTTTGAGGAACTGCCAGAATGTTTTCCACAGGAGCTACATCATTTCACGTTCCCACCAGCAATGCACGAGAGTTCCGGTGTTTCCTCATGCTGGCCAGCGCTTGGTTTTTTTCCATGTATTTGGTTTCATTTTTAATAATCACCCTCCTAATTAGCATGAAGTAGTATAAATGGGGACTTTTCTACCTGGAAGAAACAGACCGAGAGGGCAAGCAGAGGCCTATAGTTATGAAGACTTCAACTGGGATATATACAGACATGGTCACCAGAATCTAAAATGTGGGGATCTGGGCAAGGAAGAAGGTCAGAGTTCTTAACGGACAGCATAGCATGGGTACTGAACAGTTCCAAAGGCCACCAACCCTCCTCCTTCCTCATGTGTCTGACAGGCCAAACATCTGCTTGGCTGGGGACCCTACTGAGGTAAATTTAGAATAATGAAAAACCTGTCTTCTCAGACCAGTTATCTTATCTCATGATGCACACGTAAGCTCACTAATAGGTGGTTAAGAAAAACCATGACTTCTGTATAATTAACCCCTGTTCTTTTAAAGTTGATGGTTTAGAAGATGATTGTGCCTCTGTTCCTACCTTAGATTCAACCAGCCGTCCTGCATTTGAAGCTTCCTGGGCTCCCCTTGGAAGACCTTGTGGCCGTCACAGGGGACTGAAATTACTATTTTAATTACTTAACCTTCAACAGATACTGTAGACTGACCATGTGCCCCGGCCTCAGGATAAGTGCTACGAAGAGAGTGGAGAACAGAGCGGGCCCTGTCTTTGTCCTCATGGAGCTGTGGTTTAGTGGGCGAGTCAGATGATTTCTCACACAAACAGATTTGTAAATTCCAAGCTATGTTAGCTCTGTAAAGGAAAAATACCTGTGATATTTCTCTCTCTTCCTTTAGGTTGTTCACACAACCACTCTAAGAGCTCTGCTTTCTTTTCTCTTCAGGAGCCTTCAAACAGGTGGCTTTGCCTGGGAGGGAGAGGTAGAGAACAACGCATATAGCAAGGCTACAGGGGTTGTCCCTCAGCACAAGTATCACCCCACAGCGGGCAGTTACCAACTCCATTTTGCCCTGCAGCAACTTGAACAACAAAAACTTCAGTCCCGGCAGCTTCTGGACCAGAGTCGAGCCCGGCATCAGGTAATTCAGATAAGGCTTTTCCGTATGCTAGTATCTTTCTTCTACGGGGGTGGAAGAAGGTCAATGGGAAAGGTAGGAATAGTTTCCCAAAAGTTTACCTACACCAATATGGCTCGCGTGGCTCTTGGAGAACCTACTCCAAGGGAAGAAACGTGCTGAAGCCTTGATGTTGGCTTTGGCAGGAGGTGACACTGAACCAGGTGTGACATTTTCTTCCACTTGAATATTTCTCTACAAAAATCTCTGTTGTAGCATTGGCCCTTTCTGTTGCCTGATGGTCGTTCAGTAAGCTCCCAGCGGGTCTAATTTCCACATACCTAAAAGCTAGCATTTGAAGCAACTTTTTTCCTAAATGTACTATTTCTTTGGTACACCCTTGGTATACATAAGCACACATTAATCCTTCATAACTTACCAAGATTTTCAAGGTGTAAATAATGTGTCCAGTTCTTTTCACAGGAAGGAGTCGTAAGTTAAGCTGTTGGTCTTCTGGCTTGACGGTACACAAAACAACGTACCCGCAAAAATGTAACGGTATACACAAAAATCCTCGTTGTCTTGGCCCTTATGCTCTAGTGAAATACCATTTTCCTTCTATCTGTAGAATGGCAGACACTCCCGAGTATATGTGTGAGGGAGCTGTGTAAGTGAATTGTAAGTGAATTGTGCTGGTGTGTTAGTATGGCCCAAACTACAGGGAAAGACCATCTGGAGTTAAGTTTCTCTTGATCATTTCAGGGCCATCTTTAGAATCCGTTACTGTGTTCTGCATGTTGTGTTGGGCTATCTCAGCACTGATTCCATGAGCTTCTCTTTTATTTGGCTATGTGAAGAAATATATCAGTTTGATCTCTTGTTATTTGCTCTTATAAAAATGTAGTACATAGTGTGCGTTAGTTTGTGCAAAATTAATATTCACTTAAAGACAAAAGCACCATTTTCCAAAGTTTTCCCCCCCTCTAAATAAAACAATCATCATGATGCTCTCTATCTTAATTTTTTTTTAATTTTGTTTTTCAGTTTTTAAAATTTACATCCAAATTAGTTAGCATGTAGTGCAACAAAAATTTCAGGAGTAGATTCCTTAGTGCCCCTTCCCCATTTAGCCCATCCCTCCTCCCACAACCCCTCCTGTAACCCTCAGTTTGTTCTCCATATTTATGAGTCTCTTCTGTTTTGTCCCCCTCCCTGTTTTTGTATTATTTTTGTTTCCCTTCCCTTATGCTCATCTGTTTTGTCTCTTAAAGTCCTCATATGAGTGAAGCCATATGATTTTTGTCTTTCTTTGACTGACTAATTTCGCTTAGCATAATACCCTCCAGTTCCATCCATGTAGTAGCAAATGGCAAGATTTCATTCTTTTTGATTGCCGAGTAGTACTCCATTGTATATATGTATACTACATTTTTCTTTATCCATTCGTCCATCGATGGACATTTGGGCTCTTTCCATACTTTGGCCATTGTTGATAGTGCTGCTATAAACATGGGGGTGCATGTGTCCCTTCGAAACAGCACACCTGTATCCCTTGGATAAATGCCTACTAGTGCCATTGCTGGGTCGTAAGGTAGTTCTATTTTTAGTTTTTTGAGGAACCTCCATACTGTTTTCCAGAGTGGCTGCACCAGCTTGCATTCCCACCAACAATGCAAAAGAGATCCTCTTTCTCCGCATCCTCACCAACATCTGTTGTTGCCTGAGTTGTTAATCTTAGCCATTCTGACAGGTGTGATGTGGTATCTCATTGTGGTTTTGATTTGCATTTCCCTGATGATGAGTGATGTTGAGCATTTTTTTCATGTGTCGGGTGGCCATCTGGATGTCTTCTTTGGAGAAGTGTCTATTCATGTCTTTTGCCTGTTTCTTCACTGGATTATTTGTTTTTTGGGTGTTGAGTTTGATAAGTTCTTTATAGATTTTGGATACTAACCCTTTATCTGATCTGTCATTTACAAATATCTTCTCCCATTCCATCGGTTGCCTTTTAGTTTTGCTGATTGTTTCCTTCGCTGTGCAGAAGGTTTTATTTTGATGAGGTCCCAGTAGTTCATTTTTGCTTTAGTTTCCCTTGTCTCTGGAGATGTGTTGAGTAAGAAGTTGCTGTGGCCAAGATCAAAGAGGTTTTTGCCTGCTTTCTCCTTGAGGATTTTGATGGCTTCCTGTCTTACATTTAGGTCTTTCATCCATTTTGAGTTTCTTTTTGTGTATGGTGCAAGAAAGTGGTCCAGGTTCATTCTTCTGCATGTCGCTGTCCAGTTTTCCCAGCACCACTTGCTGAAGAGACTGTGTTTATTCTATTGGATATTCTTTCCTGCTTTGTCAAAGATTAGTTGGCCATACGTTTGTGAGTCCATTTCTGGGTTCTCTATTCTGTTTCATTGATCTGAGTGTCTGTTCTTGTGCCAGTACCATACTGTCTTGATGATGACAGCTTTGTAGTATAGCTTGAAGTCTGGGATTGTGATGCCTCCTGCTTTGGTTTTCTTTTTCAGATTGTTTTGGCCATTTGGGGTCTTTTCTGGTTCCATACAAATTTTAGGATTATTTTTTCTAGCTCTGTGAAGAATGCTGGTGTTACTTTGATAGGGATGGCATTGAATATGTAGACTGCTTTGGGTACTATCAACATTTTAACAATATTTGTTCTTCCTATCCAGGAGTATGGAATCTTCTTCCATTTTTTTGTGTCTTCTTCAATTTGTTTCATAAGCTTTCTATAGTTTTCATGTATAGATTTTTCACCTCTTTGGTTAGATTTATTCCTAGGTATTTTATGGTTTTTTGTGCAACTGTAAATGGGATCGATTCCTTGATTTCTCTTTCTGTCACTTCATTGTTAGTGTATAGGAATGCAACCGATTTCTGTGCGTTGATTTTATATCCTGTAACTGCTGAATTCATAAATCAATTCTGGCAGTTTTTTGGTGGAATCTTTTGGCTTTTCCATATAGAGTATCATGTCATCTGCGAAGAGTGAAAATTTGACCTCCTCCTGACCGATTTGGATGCCTTTTATTTCTTTGTGTTGTCTGATTGCAGAGGCTAAGACTTCCAATACTATGTTGAATAACAGTGGCGAGAGTGGACATCCCTGTCTTTTTCCTGACTTTAGGGGGAAAGCTCTTAGTTTTTCCCCATTGAGGATGATATTAGCGTTGGGTGGTTCATATATGGCTTTTATGATCTCGAGGTACGCTCCTTCTATCCCTACTTTCCTGAGGGTTTTTATCAAGAAAGGATGCTCTATTTTGTCAAATGCTTCTCTGCATCTGTTGAGAGGATCATATGGTTCTTGTCCTTTCTTTTATTGATGTGATGAATCACATTAATTGTTTTGCAGATATTGAACCAGCCCTGCATCCCAGGTATAAATCCCACTTGGTCGTGGTGAATAATTTTTTTAATCTATTGTTGGATCTGGTTGGCTAATATCTTGTTGAGGATTTTTGCATCCATGTTCATCAGGGAAATTGGTCTATAGTTCTCCTTTTTAGTGGGGTCTCTGTTTGGTTTTGGAATCAAGGTAAAGCTGGCTTCATAGAAAGAGTTTGGAAGTTTTCCTTCCATTTCTATTTTTTGGAACAGTTTCAAGAGAATAGGTGTTAACTCTTCCTTAAATGTTTGGTAGAATTCCCCTGGAAAGCCATCTGGCCCTGGACTCTTGTTTTTTGGCAGATTTTGATTACTAATTTGATTTCCTTACTGGTTATGGGTCTGTTCAAATTTTCTATTTCTTCCTATTTCAGTTTTGGTAGTGTATATGTTTCTAGGAATTTGTCCATTTCTTCCAGATTACCCATTTTATTGGCATATAATTGCTCATAATATTCTCTTATTGTTTTTATTTCTATTGTGTTGGTTGTGATCTCTCCTCTTTCATCCTTGATTTTATTTATCTGGGCCCTTTCTTTTTTCTTCTTGATCAAACTGGCTAGTGGTTTATCAATTTTGTTAATTCTTTCAAAGAACCAGCTTCTGGTTTCATTGATCTGTTCTACTGTTTTTTTGTTTCGATAGGATTAATTTCTGCTCTAATCTTTGTTATTTCCTGTCTTCTGCTGGTTTTGGGTTTTATTTGCTGTTCTTCTTCTATCTCCTTAAGGCGTAAGGTTAGGGAGTGTTTCTGAGATCTTTCTTCCTTCTTTAGGAAGGCCTGGATTGCTATATACTTTCCTCTTATGACCGCCTTTGCTGCGTCCCAGAGGTTTTGGGTTGTGGTGTTATCATTTTCATTGACTTCCATATACTTTTTAATTTCCTCTTTAACTGCGTGGTTAGCCCATTCATTCTTTTTTTTTTTTTTCCTGGAGTTTAAACTTTATTAAATGAGTATAGAGGACACTCAATATTACGTTAGTTTCAGATGTACAACATAGTGATTCAATAAGTTTATACATTATGCTGTGCTGATCACAAATGAATCTACCATCTATCACTGTATAATGCATCATGATTTCATTCACTGTATTCCTTAACTGTACCTTTTATTCCTGTGACTTACTCATTCCATAACCGGAAGCCTGTATCTCTCACACCCCTTCACCTATTTTGCCCTGACGCCCCATCCTCCTTCTCTCTGGCAATCATCAGTTTGTTCCGTGTTTATAGGTCTGGTTCTGCTTTCTGTTTATTCATTTGTTTTTCTTAGATTCCACATATGAATGAAGTCATATGATATTTCTCTTTCTATGACTTATTTCACTTAGCATAATATCTTCCAGGTCCATCAATGTTGTCACAAATGGCATGATCTCATCCTTTTTTATGGCTGCATAATACTCCACTGTGTATATGTACATGTGTGTGTACCACAGCTTCCTTATCCATTCATCTATTGATGGACACTTTTAGGTTGCTTCCATATCATTATTGTTGTAAATAATGCTGCAATAAATATAAGGATACATATATCTTTTCGACTTAGTGTTTAGTTTTCTTTGAATTATTGGATCATATGGTATTTCTACTTTGAATTTTTTGAGGGACTTCCATACTGTTTTCCACAGTGGCCACACCAGTTTGCATTCCCAAGCCCATTCATTCTTTCGTAGGATGTTCTTCAGTCTCCAAGTATTTGTTACCTTCCCAATTTTTTTCTTGTGGTTGATTTCAAGTTTCCTAGCGTTGTGAGCTATCGTAATCTTTTTAACTATCATCCAGGTCCAGACATTTTATTATTTTGATTTCATTCATTACTTGCTCATCTTTTTCTATGCCCATGTACTCTATGTATTATATTAACTCAATGTAATTGAGAAATTGTAACTCTAAGCACTTGGGAAGTAGTTCTGTAGGTCTGTTTTTCTAGAGGAAAACCCAGCCTTCTTACCTGGAAAGCGTGGAGTGTAGCATCTCATTTTGATCACCGTGTTGCCCTCCGTCATGTAGAAATTCCCTCCTTTAGAAAGTCTTTGGGATAGACAGTTTGCATTTTCACAATTGTAGGTAGAAATGTGTATCTTAGATTTTTTTTTAAATCTATGTACATTTCTTAAAACTCTTAAACATCTGAACTCCCCATCATTCAGATACTTGAGAATGCCAGCTTAATCAGATGCTGGAGAGGGGAGGCATCGAAAATAGCTTTATTTCTCTTATGGGAGTATAATCAATGAGCTAACAAATATAGACACTCGGTCCCTTTTGATGCTTCCATGCCTTGACATGGTGATAATGTTTAAAAAGGGAGAGGAGGGGGGGATTGTAGGGCATTGAAGTTTGAAGGGATGAGAGACAGTTTTTACTGATTTTCACTTTTAGAAACTGCTTCATTTAATAGCCCTTCTCATTCTTTTGATTAGCTTCCAACAACTCACATTCCTTTGAAAATTCAGAGTACTGCTATTTTTGTGTGGATTTTTTTTTCCAGTGAGGATTACACTGGTTTAGTTTCACTGAACTATGAAGTATATGGAAAAACATGTTTTTTAGAATCTGTCAGAATATCTGTCTTAGGGAGGAGTCAGAACTCCCAAGAAGGGAGTTATCTTGTGTCTCCTGGAGAGGGAACAGAAAATCATTCATCATAATTTTATATATGTTTATAACATCATTTATTTCTTCCCCCTGTTCTTCTAATCCATAGTTGATTTAGGGAAAAATGAGTCAGGATGAAGTTCTGGGACTGTGGGGAGATCTCAAGAAACTAAGTTCTTAGCTTAAAGAGTTTATAACTAAGAAGATAGCAAATAAGATATTAAATGTTCTCACATGAAGGATATTTAGTAATTTAGAGTACGTCATTTCAGAGGACATGAAGAACACTCCACAGAAGAAGCAAAGCCCTTCTAGATTTTAAGCCTCTTCTTGTAGCCCAGCTTATGGCTGTGTGAGGCTTGACCATTATAATTATCACCACATTGTTGATGGAAACATGGTTTGCATTCTCAGTATGTGCTGTGTTTCTATCCTTGGGTTAACCTATTAGATGGTTTCTTTGACGAACTCCTTATGCTTTGAATTCATTTTTCTAAAGTGTACGTAGCCACTGACATAACTAACAATTTGATTAATTGTCTATTTGAGAGTAGTGGGTAGAATTGAAATCTAATTTGCTTAGCACGTTCACAAAAGATACCTGTCTATGGAACAGGCTGTTAAAGGAGGCCTTTACATTGGATTGCACTCTGTCGTACCGATTTGCACTGATTATGTGCGTGGTCTGTGCCTCTCATAGTGATTCCCTAAAAACGTTTTGGTTAAGATCATGCAACCTTTCTTGCATTACATGCAGAGGAGGTTCTCCATCCTTTTCTGCACTTAGGTGGCCAGCTTATTGAAGGTATTGATTTCAAGAAGGCAAACTCTGATTCAGGGTATGTTTGGAAATGACATCTCTAACATTCATGCCGAGGAAGCTTTGATCTTCATCTCTGTCTATCTCCGCACTCATGAACTGAGAAATTGTCATGCACTGAATCCACCTCAACAAAAACCTGGTCCTGTAACCTGGACGTGGAAGAGGAAGTCACCTGGAGCCACTGGCAGGGTTTCCAGGGACTGAGGTGCAAGGAAGTAGGTGTGATCCAGTCCATTGGATAGAGACCGTGATAAACAAAGTAAGACAAAATGGAAAACATGCACTTTTACACACTGATGAGTAAAACCAGCAGTTGTAAAAAAGAAACCATTCTGGGACGCCCAGGTGGCTCAGGCAGTTAAGCGTCTGATTCTTGATTTCAGCTCAGGTCATGATCTCATGGTTTTGTGAGTTTGAGCCCCATATCGGGCTCTGCACTGACAGCACGGAACCTGCTTGAGATCCTCCCTGTCTCTCTTCCCCTCCCCTGCTCACACTTTCTCTGCCTTTCTCAAAAATAATAAAGAAAAAAGTTAAGGCAAATAAAAATTTAAACAGAAAAAAGAAATCATTCTAAGTCGGAGCAGGGGTCAACAAACTTTTTCTGTAAATGGCCAGATAGTAAATACTTCAGGCTCTGTAGGCCAGCATCTGCATGGCCACTCCTCCACTTTGCCAGGGTAGAATGAAAACAGCCATAGACAACATTTAAGTGAATGAGTGTGGCTGTTTTCCAGTGAAACTTTATTTATAAAAACGAGGGGCAGGCAGGACTTGTCTTATAAGCCGTAGTTTGTAGACCCCCAGTTTTGAGCAGTGGGACCACCTGGAGGGCCTGTTTTTAAAACACTGATCGCTAACCCCACCCCATTTCTGAGTCAGTAAATTTGGAAATGGGGCTCAGTTATTTCCATTTCTAACAGGTCCCCCTGGTGATGCCTGGGGGGGACCACGCATCGAGAGCCATTGAGCTACAGGGAAAGAGATGGGAAATGTCTCCTTCCCAGTTATTTGTTTTCTGTCCTTTGGCAGGGAGATGGAATATGTTAAGACTTGGTGTTGCCCTTATAAAATTTCAGGCAATTATTGTTTTATAGGAACTTTGTTTCCATCTTTTTCGCTCCATCTGCCAGTCTCCTCATAAATACGTTTTCCAAACTTGAAAGCCTTCTTGCGCATTTTTCTTATCAGGGTACATTCTGCTCAGCATTCTCTGCTCCCAGGATTCACATTTTATGGGGGACGAGAGATAAGTAATGGGACAGATTCCTCCCTCTTTGTTTTTCCTCATAATAGCCAATACTCAGTCAGCACTTCCTGCGGCCCAAGCACTATTCCAGGTGCTTTACGTATATTGATTCATTTAACGTGCACTTCAGGGTGGTTGGAGAAGTGACGGAATCCTGGGAGTCTCGGGATGGCCACATGAGTCTGTTACGTGCTGATCTGGGCCCCACTGTGTCTTCTCTCTAGTCTGCCCTCGTTGCTTCCCACCTCCTCCTCATTCTGGCTTCCTGCCTCTGAAGGAGAAGGATAAAAAACTTTTCTTTCAGCTGAGTCGGGGGACTTTCTGGGGCAGCAGCGACTGCTGGTGACATCAGCATGAGTAGCCCTCGGTGCTGGGGGCTGTGAGGAGGGCCGCACCGGCTGTGAGGCCCAACTGGCCTGATTCTAATTGCCGACATTGAGCTGATGTTATTCTTGGCCCAGGACAGAGCGATTACTCAGTAGTTTCTGTTAAAGTGATCCTTTGTTAAACTTCTGCTCCCAGCCCCCTTCTCCTTCCCTCCCACTCTCTTCTCTGCCTCATCCAGACTGAAAAAAGCCCCAAAAGCAGAAAACTTAAGGACATTTTGATGGCCAAGGCAGAATTGCTGAAACTTCTTTGAACGACAGAGGGACGAAAGGGGGGATTTTAAATACATCTGGATTTTTCGCTGGTTCCGTTCTTGTTCCAAAGCCCTTCCATTTTTAGTAGACTTGATTTTGAACATAGTGAGGTAACTCAAGGTACGAGAAAATGGTGCGTCCTGAATTCCTGTCACCCTTCCCCTCCATCTGTCCTTGACTTCCCCCTTCCCACCAGACTCTGTCTTGCCAGACTCCCCTAGATACAGTAGGGGCCGGCGGAAGCTACTGTTCCTATAACAAGTTGTGGGGGGAAGGGGTGGGCAGCTCTGGGGGCATACCGAGGGGTCTTTCAGTACGCTAATAACACCTTGGGTGCCGTGTGTCATGAGCCCTTTGCTGACGGTATATGTGTGCATGCATCACCTCACAGGTGTGGAAAGGATTCCCATAGAAGCCCAGCCAAGTCTTGTTACCCTGCTCCTAAAAGTCCATGGCATGTGTCTAGAAAAATTCTGCTCTCCCCTGCAGGAATGAATAGTGTTTCTCCATTACCTTCAGCTGCTGTGTGTTTGTTTTGTGGGGGAGGGGAAAGAAAGAGAAATTCAGCAGGCACCCGGGCTTTTCCAGGAAGCCAGCAATAACACCCTCGCTCCTCAGCATGGCACGAAGAGAGCAGGCAAACGGGCTGACTGTGCAGGGGGAGTCTTTCCACGTCCTTCTAACAGTATCCAGGAGGAGGGGTGGACTAGGGGTATTTAGGGGGAAGAATGTGTGCACGTGTGCTTAGGTTTCTGGAGCATGTTGGCCTGTATGGCATAATCTACTGTTTTGTTTTTGGGGGGTTTTGGTTCCATTTTGTTTATCCTTCTGACTTTTATCAGGAACTCATACAACACTTAGTTTCTAGATGATGATGATGATGATGTAGATGATGATGATGATTGATTGATTGGTTTTCCTAGAACCATTTGATTTAGTAGATTTTGCCAAGCCAAACTCTTTTCTTCTTGTCTAATAAAAATACGTTGAAAATATGTGAAACGATACATGTAAAACTACATTTAACTGTTTTGGAAATAGATCCTCTGAACGGACTTTAGAGTCAGATAATCTTCAGTTTAAATCTTGGTTCTGTCCTTTGGGGTGTCTGGGTGGCTCAGACAAGTCAGTCAAGCTTCCGAGTCTCGATTTCAGCTCAGGTCATGATCTCACAGTTCATGGGATTGAGCCCTACACCAGGCTCAGTGCTGACAGCGTGGAGCCAGCTTGGGGTTCTCTCTCTCCCTCTCTCTCCCTCTTCCCCTCCCCTGTACTCGCTTTCTCTTTCTCTCTCTCTCAAAATAAATAACATAATCTTGGTTCTGTCTAGCCTATGACTGGGACAGGTTATTCAAACTTCTTTGGACCTCGGTTTGTTTATCTCTAATATGGAGATGATACTATATAGACGTGGGTTATCATGAGGATTGTATTTCTCAGGATGTTATCATGTGCCAAGCACTGAACCAGGAGTTATATTTGTATTATTGCATTGAATCCTCACAGTTGCCCTCTTATTAGTCCTATTTTAACAGACAAAACAGAGCATCACTTATGTGACTTTCTCAGGGTCACGTAAACAATAAGTGGAAGGACTGGGCTTTAACCCAGGTATGCAGGCAGGTGTAGCATCCAGCCTCTGGACCGACATGCTATATGGCACCACCCTCACAATATATTAAAGCATTCATATATTTTGTATATATTGATCTATATGTATTATTACATGAACTGTTAAGTAGCAGTGTACTTAGAACAAGTGTACTTATTGGCACCTATAAAACCGTGCTTGAAAAGTTATCTTCAGCTATTGGAACTAGTCTGCTACTGTTCACATACACTGTTATAAGAGAGGAAGGCCTGCTTTGTAAACATATTTAAACTCGGGTCTAGACATTATCTCAGTTATCTCAGATTCTTAAATGTCTTAAGAAGGTGTTCCTGGGCGGAAAACTCTTGGAAATGCCCATAATTTACCTTCTTTGTGCTTTTATTAGTTAGTAATAGGGTTAGGGACTACTGAGTTGTGCAGTATCCTGAAATATGTTCTAGAAGTTTGAAGATATGGAGCACTTGTGTGGGCTGTTATTAATAACATGGGAATTACCTCTCCAGTTATCACTTTGTCCTTTCCACCCTGTTATTGTTGCTGGTCATAGTATTTTAATTTTATTTCTATGCTGGTGTTTTGAGAAGACTGCTAGGACACATGACAGGTGTCTACAAATGTGACTACCATAGATGATACTTTTGCATGATTAATATTATGCTTCCTTTTTCAACTCCATATAAATCTGATTCTTAGTGCATTATTATAATATAGATATCAGTTCATTAAGCTGATTCATCACTACTGGTAATAGAAGTCCCCTGATTACCACCGGGTAGTTTTCTAAGCTGTTGCTAGAGTAGTATCCCTCTGCGATCTTGGAGGGAGGGAGGTGAGGGGCAAGGAAGTGGACGCAGAATGAGTACCTCCTGTGTGCTCAATGTAGCATTATCTCTATCCTACTGAGGAGGGAATTCAAAGAGTTTAAGCATGTTAGACAAGGTTGCATAGCTAGCTAATTGCAGAGATAATATTCAAACCAGGTCAGAAGACTTCCAAAGCTCTTTTCCACTCTACCTACCTCTCTCCCTCTTGAGAGAAGTGACCCTTCGTTTTCTTCTTGTTTTACACATGTATCATGAGTCAGTTAAGACATTCCAAATTTATTGTTGTTGCTGCTACTATAGACCCAAACACACAAAATCTGGAAGAAAGGCTCAACATAATGAATCAAAGTACAGAACTGTGCTTGGTTGTGAGAATGTTAAAAGGCAACTGTTCACCTACCAGCTGCTTGGAATCGGCCTTGTTTGTTGTATGACCTTAAATGTGTTTTTACTCCAGTTGCCTGGTGACCAGTTTCATTCCCCGCCCTTACTCTGTCACCTATGCTTTGTTTGTGTTTGTCTGTGGGCATATGGGGGACTCACAGCAGTAACTGTGTGAGCTGATGAAAAACCTCATTCCTAAAGATACAGAACCCCACCCATCTGAAAAGGATGCCGCGCAGGAAGAAGCGTGGATGACAGCAAGTCCTGGGCAAGATGCACAGTAGGTCAACCATGTGAGATTCTGAGCCAAATAAAACAAACCGTACGTTTGAAGGCAGAGACAAATTAGATATTTATGAATTCTGAATTTAAAGTTGTAAGGGAACTTAGAGATTGCCTTATCTGATTATTTCATTTTACTCATCAGATGTCAGACACAGACACATTATCAGGAGAACAAGAGCCCTGATATAGAAGAATTCCCTAAAATTGCTAGCCAATAAAAGATAAGGAACAATTGAAAATGATGCTGTGAATTATCCTTTTTTAACCAATTGAACTCTTGATCTGGGGTCATTGCTGATCATTTGAGATTATCTTTACTTATATACATACATACATACATACATATATACATATCTTTACTTATATACATACATACATACATATATACAAACTTATGTTAACTCTTAAAATAAGTAAGAAAAAATTTGCTTGTAGACATTTTTTTTTCAAGCTTTCTTTCTTAGAGTAAAGCTAGTGAAATCTGGGTCTTTCAAATGCATTTGATGAAAATTGGACACATTGCTAAGTTTGCTTTAGATTTGCTCTGGAAGGGAAATATGATTTCAGCAGATTTGCTTTAAAGGGGAGTCAGCATAGCATAAATAAGGAAGGCAGCATTGTATAATGAGCTCTGAAATCATCCTCTTCCATGGGCATGGACCCCCAGCTGACTACTTAGTAGCTGTGCCATCATGGACAAATTATGGAACCTTTTGTGCCTTGGTTTCTTCCTCTGTATATGGAGATGACGATGGGAGCCGCCTCAATGGTTTGGGAGGATTAAATGTGATAATTGCATGTAAAGTGTTTAGGACGATGTTGACCCATGGTAAAAGCTCAGTAAAAATCCATAACTAGTTTTTCATTATGGTAAAAACACATAGCACGAATTTACCCTCTTAACAATTTTAAGTGTATAGTACAGTATTGTTGACACTGTATGAACATTGTTGTATAACAGATCAATAACACTTTTTCATCTTGGGTTGAAACTCTGTATTCATTGAACAACTCCCTGTGTTCCCCTCCCCCTGACTCCTGGCAACCACCATTCTACTTTGTGTTTCTATGAGTGTTATTACTTAGATACCTCATATAAGTGGGATCATATAGTACTCATCTTTTTCGTGACTGGCTTATTTCACTTAGCAGAATATTCTGAAGGTTCATCCATGTTGTAGTATATTACAGGATTTCTTTCTTTTTTGAAGACTGAATGACATTCTACGATATGTATATACATTATCTTTATCCATTCCTCTATTGAGGGGCATTTAGAATGCTTCCACATCTTAACTGTTGTGAATAATGCCTCAGTGAACATAGGTGTGCAGATATCTCTTCTATTATGTATTACTTTTTTTTTTTTTTTTTTTTTTTTTAAATTTTTTTTTTTTCAATGTTTTTTATTTATTTTTGGGACAGAGAGAGACAGAGCATGAACGGGGGAGGGGCAGAGAGAGAGGGAGACACAGAATCGGAAACAGGCTCCAGGCTCCGAGCCATCAGCCCAGAGCCCGACGCGGGGCTCGAACTCACGGACCGCGAGATCGTGACCTGGCTGAAGTCGGAGGCTTAACCGACTGCGCCACCCAGGCGCCCCTATTATGTATTACTTTTAACCTTAAATATACATAGCGTTATAATTTCAACCTGGGGGCTTTAGTTACTCCCTGCCCCCATGCTGGAAGCAGAATTGGTTAAAATGATCTTAAGTTGTTTTAGAAGTTCAAGGCTCAGAAAATATTAATTGGCTACATGATTTTTTTTAACTTAAATTTATTTATTTGGACAATTGAAAATAAATGCATATGAATTTGTTCACAATTGCTAGAGAGAGATGTGAGAAGAATACAGAAAGGATGATTAATACCATGATAAGATGATGAAAAGAATGATACGGGGGGTGGGGGGGAGGTGCCTCGGTGGCTCAGTCCATTGAGCATCTGACTTCAGTTTAGGTCATGATCTCATGGGTTGTAGGTTGGAGCCTGCTTCGAATTCTGTGTCTCCCTCTCTCTCGGTGCCTCCCCAGCTTGTGCTCTGTCTCTCAAAAATAAATAAATGTTTTAAAAAATTTTTTTAAAAGAATGAGGGGCGCTTGGATGGCTCAGCTGGCTGAGCATCTGACTTCAGCTCAGGTCATGATCTCATGGCTCATGGGTTCGAGCCCCACATCAGGCTCTGTGCTGACAGCTCAGAGCCTGGAGCCTGCTTCAGATTCTGTCTCTCCCTCTCTCTGGCCCTTCCCCACTCACCCTCTGTCTCTCTCTATCTCTCAAAAATAAATAAACATTAAAATTTTTTTTTTAATTTTTAAAAGAGAATGATATCTGTGTAGATTTTTAGCATATTTGTCTGAAGGCATAAATATCTTCTAAAAAGAAAGAAAAAGAACAGCATTAGGATCAAATTATGAGCCACCTTTTCATGGGACACATGCTGTTTCTTCCCAGTAATCAAGGAAAGATAAGGAAATTATCATCCTCTCAAACAGACTGATGGAAATATAATTGGCACAGTCTTACCAGGGGGTAGTTTGAAAATATACATAAAAAAGATTTAAAACAGAAACAGCAGCCTTCTGAGCTAGCTATTCTACTTCAAGGAAATTATTTTAAGGAAATGATCCAGCACATGCAAAAAGATACAAATGACATGATGTTTGTCAGAGCACCGTTCTTAAATAGCAGAACAGACTGGTGACAACCTGCATAGGTGTATGTGTGTGTAGTTTCAAAACAGAAGTGTAACATTTTGGGGGGCCTACTTTTCCCCCCACTTAGATATCTCTTATGAACACAAATATAGGTTTGTATTACACTGTGTCAGTTTATAGTAGTCTACTGTTGGGTGGTTAAGTAATTATGATAAACTATCATAGAAAATATGCAGCCATTTAAAACAGTGATTGAAATCTACCCTCGTAGATATGAAGATATGCTCAAGTTAGATATTTGAATGAAAAAAAAGGTCTCCAAAACATCAGGTACCGTATAATCCTATTTTTGCAAGCCCACAGAAATACGCGCGCACACGTGTGTGTGTGTGTGTGTAAAATAACTTCATATATACACAGAAAAAAAGTATAAATGTTACCAGAGGTTATCTCTGAGAGTGGAATTTGAAATGACTTTCAAAATGTTTTCCTTTTTCTAATGAACATGTATTAAGGAAATTAACACGGGGGTAGCTGGGTAGCTTAGTCAGTTGAATGTCCAACTTTGGCGCAGGTCACAATCTCACAGTTCCTGAGTTCGAGCCCCACATCGGTCTCTTTGCTGTCAGTGCAGAGCCCACTCAGATCCTCTGTCCGCCCCCCCCCACCCCATCGTCCCGTGCCTTCCCTGCTTGCACGCCGTCTCTCTCAAAAATAAATAAAAAAAACATTTAAGAAAAAAATAAATTAATATGTTTCAAAAAAAAAAAAAAAAGACAAAAACCCTTGGGCTGCCAACCTTCTGTGAGTGTGTGTGACCAGTGTTCAAATATTGCTGGGCATTGAAGGAGAAAAAAATAGAAAGCAAAGCAGAATCCACAGCCACGAGTCTAAATTTGCCATCAGAATATGAGCCTCTACCAATGTAGGACTAATGGGTTCTGTGGTTAAAGTGGAAGTGGGGGGCTGCTAGTGAGAGAAGGTTATCTGTGTGATGTCTTAAGGCTATTTAATTTATTTAATTTCACTGGGTTTTCTAGTCACGGACCGCATCCCTGGCCTTAACCAGCTGCCTCATGGTCGGACTTCTTCGTCGTAACGCACACCTCACCCAAGATCTGTTCACTTGTCTTGATTCTATTGAAACGCCAACTCAGAGACTACTGCTAGAATCTTTGGTTTTATTGGATGACAGAGAGTATATCTAAGTATCTGTTAAGGACCAGCATGGTTTCCCACATGTGCAAGTACAGTTGACTTAGAAATTGCCTGAAACACAATGGTTTTTGTCGGTTGGTGAATAAATTGTTCTGTCCAGGTAAGCAGCTGTAGACACATCCTTGAGAGTAGATCATTTGAATTAGTAAGAGCCTTCTGTCTTAATTGCTAAAGGAGACAGAGCCTCTTTATTGATTTAAGAAATGAGGAAATTCCAGAGGCTGTCCAGTACCTTTGGCCACTCAAAGCTCGATCTCAGGTACGAAGCTCGATCTCGGGTATTTGTGTCGCCAGCCTCTCTCCGTATGAACAGTAGCATCTTCTGGTTTCTGCCCCATCCCTGTGAGGGTTACATACAGCACTGCCCCCTGCCTTCTCAGCAGTACCAGATGTTGTACTCTGTTCCTCTTGCTCGGCTCCTCTTGCTTGGCCCCCGGTCTTGTCCCAGCTGACAAACACTGTGAATGGAAGACAGCCAAGAACTCCATACAATGTGAGACAAAGGCTTTTTGGAAGCTTGCTTTTGCTAAAATAGAAACAGCTACCCTCACCCTCACCTTGGCCCCCAGCTTTTTACAACATCACATGATTGCACAAATGACACAGTGTGTTCTTTGCCTTGAACAGCTCTTGACTGGTTGTGGTCAGGTGAGTGATCAGCATCTTACATGCTCAGGAAGATACACCATCCCAGTACTTGAGCTGCCAGAGAACAACATTCTAGAAGCAGTTTTGTGTACTATGTAATGGGAACTTAATCCAAGTTGGGATGAAACTCGGTGGGGAGACTAATGCATAAAAATGTTTGCTTTTATGGAACCAAAGTAAAAGGGGTACAAAAAGACACTAACCCATTGAGGTTAAGGTTAACATTTCCCAACTTTATCTCCCTTAATTAAAAGAAAAGTGAATGTAGAGAGTTACTTCACTACAAAGAGCTATCTAGCTCCACTCCATCACCAATAAGCCCAAGTAAAGACAAAAAGAAGTGTTTTACTGGGTGGAATTTAAAAAAAAAAAACCTCCCAGAATTTAATCTCTGAACAGTATTATCTTTCTAGTAAGAGAGCCCAGATCTTGCTTCCCCATAACCTTCCAAGTTGCAGTCTGTGTTCTGTCTATCAGAAATTCCTCCTTCCCACCCACGAGTACCCTTCTGTTGTGGGAGAAGGAGGGCCTTTCCAATCTTTGGCCTGGGGCCAAGCCAACCCTCAAACTGTGGTTTTCTCTGAGTCTCCTTACTGAAGCATGGCTGTTTCCCACACCCAATAAAGAAGCAAAAGTCTTGTATATGTTGACCAGGTCTTGAGTGGAGGCCAGTGCTTACACAGCTCTCACATTCCCAAGACATTGACTGATGACGGTGTAGCCCATTCCCTGGGCTGTTAACCCGCAAGTGCAGAGTGCTAACATTGTATATCCAGACTCACATTTCTTAGAATTTATGTGGAGAGAACTTTATCTATTCTTCTATCCATTTATGAATGAATATCAGGACAAAACAATTCACATAATCTATTGTTGATGGAGTTGTAGGACCGGAGCCAATACACGGTATGAGAGGCTGATTTCTGCCAATAGTCTAATGAATTCATTTATATATCTGCTTTTTAACATTGCCTGAGTATTTTTGTGGGTTTCTTTATCAAATTTGATTGCTTTAATCTCATTACACTTAGCCTTGGCTTTGGTGAAATACCTGGGAACTTGTCTACATTACTGACTCTTGGGAAGTTTGGACAGTACAGAATTGTGATTTCATTGTCCATTTGGTATATTAGAGTGTGATGACTAAATAGCTGAGAACCTAGAAGCTGCTTTACTGTATTTGGGAAGAGTGTCTGCTTTTTTGAGATGCAGTACATTTGCATTATATTAAGGCTTAAACAAGCTGGACTTATTGGTAGATTGAGGATTATATCTCAGTTCAGGCGTCCGTTTTGCTGCATTTAGCAGACCCTCCCTTCTGCCCTATGCCACCATAGCTTAACAAATTAGAATTTTTCTTTTCCCCCATATAATCAGAAATCTAGAGTTAGGCTCTCCTGAACTCTATGGTACTGTCATGAGCCCATGCTTCTCTTGTCTTTATCCTTTACAATCCTTAGCAAGTGACTTCCACCCAAGGCCTGTCCACCTGATGCTAGCTGGATATCCATGTTCCGGATGGGAGGAAGAACAGTAAAAGGCAAAAATTGTGTCCTAACCCAGTTTGCCCCCTTTAAAGAGCTTTCCCGGAAGGTGCACATGGTTATTTCTAAGTACAGGAGAGATTGGGAAATATAGTTTTTTTTAAGTGGACACACATCATTACCCAAACAAAAATTGGGGCAGTATTATTAGGAAGAAAGAAAGAAGTATTAGTATCCAGGCAAGTGACAGTCTCCTAAGCAATAAATCCTCTTAATTTTTCTATTTTGTTATTTGAGGTAAAAACTGTTCTTATCACTAATGAACGTTGGTGTCCTGCCACAAAATTTGCCACAAAATTTGCATCTAAGGTCCTGCCACAAAATTTGCATCTAGGAAGATGAATTTATTTTTGTTTGGGATCTACAGAAAGCCTTGCTTACATTTTGTGGCTAAGTATAAGTTGATCACAGATAACACACTAGGCACTATTCAAAGTCCAGACAATGGTCCTATTACAAGATTACATCTCTGTAGAAACACAGACTTGACTATTTTTTTGCATAGGAATTTGGTTGTTACTAAAAAAAAAATAAAAATGAGTAGTAGTTACGAGTTTTCTTACTTTCATTCATGGGGTAAAATTTATTAAGCACCTGTTATGCACAAGGCATTCTACTAGGCACTGTGCATGAAAAAAAAATTAATCAGATGTCATTCAGCCATCTGCAGTGTGCAATGTCCAGAAGGAGAGAAAAGTACACATATCAGTGGCTGTAACACAAGGTAGAATGAGCTAAATGTGATAAGACACACACAAATAAATTGTTACAAGCATTCAGAAGAGGAAAAGATTATTCCTGCCAGAGAAAATTGAGTAAATATGATCTGGGGAACCTAAACATATGTTTTCATTTTAAGCGTTTGCTTTCACAGCTAGTGAGCATCATCGTAAGACTAGAAAAGTATGTTGAAAAATGCCCAGCCAGCTGCCATTCACAGACCCTACAGAGGCAGACCTGCATGCCATCCCATCCTTCGGATCCTCAGCAAATGGAGGTGGGAGTTTGGGAAGGAATGGAGCGTTTGCCAAAGGTCTACAATGCGCCTGGTATTTGGTCTACTTCAGGAATCCTTTATTGAATGCCTGGGTGATATTGACATATGGGGGGTCTTCATTTAACCCCCAATAATCCAGCAAAGTAATTGTAATTGCCTGTGAGGAAGCTGAAGGTCAGAGAAGTTCGCTAACTTGAAAAAGTCACTGTTTATAACTGCCAGAGGCTACATTTGAGCCCAGGCACGTTTGGCTGCAAAGCCATGCTGTTCTTCACTTACCTGAGTCTCTGCCTTTCACTGATGACCAAATCTGGATTTGTAGGCATAATAAGTGTTGAACAGTGAACTCCTTCAGCCCCGTCTAATGCTGAGTCCTGTACCCACCTGGTTAAAACTAGGGCGCCATTTGGATACTTTGACTAGTACCCAGAGTTAACTTTGTTACCTGCTTAAGTCTTAGGAGAACTTGACTTTTTTTTTTTTTTTTACCCTTGAATGATTAATTTTTGTAATAAATAACTACGTATGGATGGTACAAAATTCAAAAGGTTATAAATGATATGTAGTGAACAATTAGTTTCCCTCTTTCCTGGACCCCTAGCTAACCGGTTCTTCTCCATGGAGGTTCCTAGTTTTTTGTGTACCCTTTCAGAATTATTCTATGCACATATCAACCTTCTGTGTATGTGTGTGTGTTTCTGTGTGTTTTGTGTGTCTGTGTGTATGGTTGTGTATATTCTTTTTCCTTTTTTACACAAATAGGAGCTTACTACACTCACACCATTCTGATCTTGCTCTTTTCATTCATTTTTTGTTTGTATTTAGAAGTCCCAGCAAGATTTTTTAACAAAAGAAAAAAACCTCAGTGATCTTGAAAATATGGTTAAGTTGTCACCACAGCAACATGTATTGAATGGATGTTTTTTTTTTTTTTATGATGGCAGTTCCTTTACAACACGAAAAATCACGCTCAGTAAGGAATATTTTCATTTCCAAGAGCCCTTTGCTAATAGTGGCTTTTCTTTCTCAGCTACTCATCCAGTGAATTTGTTTATGGATGGCTGCTATAGAGCTCTTCAGCCCTGCTTCGGATTTCTAGTCTCCTCCCCATTCTGAAAGGGGCAACTTTCACTTTTCAATCTAAGGTCGTGTGTAGGGATGTAGTAGTGAAAATAAACTGACAGTAACCCTCTCCTGCCTCCTTCCTTCCTTTTAGTTGAGTCTCTCCCACAGATATTGAGACCCTCAGATATGGAAATGGTGTTTGAAAGGAATAGATTTGTTTTTGAGTCTGTCTTGCTGTACCCTGTGGTTACTTGTCCTCAGAAGGCTTGCTGGAGCAGAATCAGGGCTCCTGGGCCCTCTTGGACCATCTGAAGACCTTCCCACATGTATACACCCCCCAACGCCTCCCTCCTGGCTTGGCCCATGGGCTTGGGTCTTCCTTTGTTCCCCTTCTTCCGTTCAGAGTTGGAGGTGAGGGAAGAGCTCTTCGGGTTCCCCTTTGCATGGTTTGCAGAGATGAAGAACATCTCAGTCCGAATGGTCCATTTGAAAATGCTGTAACCCTCTACTTCTGAAATTGCTTTGTTCTTTGTTAAGCCTGCCAAACACATTTACTCTGCACAAGAGTCTCTGATCCCTCTCAGACCTGCCTAGCCCAGGACCTTTGGACATATTTCCCTGAAATGGGACATTCCAAGGCATGAGTGTAGAAGGGTTGGTTAACATTTTGCTAAAGCTACCCAATTTATATTTTTTTATATCTTAAAGTATGAAAGCCATAAAAGACAAAAATAATATTAATAAAGTCTGTCTCTAAGGTGAATGCTTCCTAAGAGCATCTGATCTTACCCTTTTGGCCTGGCCAGAAGGAAATGACATTTCTCCATGTCTCTTTAAATGCAGTGTCTTCAGATGGAAATCAATTGCCAGAAATCTTTTTAATAAAAAAACCTTCTGTACTTTGCCAATTGTATATTTTCTCTTAATATTATTTCACATTTAAAGCTTTTGTAACGCATGCGTATTGAAAGCAGTGTTAATAGTATGGAATGATCAATAGCAAAATTTGTGGCCTCCCCCAAAGGAAACACCAATTGCTAATGAGATAAATAAGTTATAAGCATTTTTTAAGCATCTACTTGAGAAAGTATACCTTTACATCCTAACTACAGACATATGTTGGTGTTTGTGACATTTAGATGGTGATTTTTAGGTCTTTATTGATCGGTAGGCTTACCCTCTAAGCAAATACACATTTGTATTGATCTTATATTCATACAGTAACTAGCATTCAGGTAGTGATTTTACTTTGAAAGCATTTTAAAATGTAAAGTCTTATGTTAATCCTTAAGTCAATGAGGTGTTAAAGAATTCTGCAAAGAGTCCTCAAGGCCACACATGGTCTGGCTGTTCTGTTCCAGCCTCCTCTCTCCACCTCTCTGCTCAACATGCCCTTGCCACACTGGCTTCTACCCACTCCTCATATGTGCACACCTTCTAGAAGAGTTCTGAGTTCTCTGAGTGGGCTGGAATTGAGTCAAGCTTCAAGCCACTTTTGTTCCTGTGCTTTATTTCTAGTACTTGACACCCAGTAGGAGACATTCATTAAATATCTGTTGAACTTAACAGTGAAGGAAACAAGACAGAGAGACCAGACGCTTTTCTAATTTCCACAGATGGATAATACATAGTACCCATATGCCCTGATTCCCAGCACAGTGTACTTTCAACAAGACCGTCTCAACTCTCTCCTTCCAGACCTCTCCATTCTCTGAATCTGGACCTACACTGGCAGTATTAGAGAAATTTTTCCTAAAAAATTACTTCAGCAATCTCCCTTTTCCTTTTGTCCCACTTCAGGATTACAACCCAGTTACTCATTTATAGCAAATGGCTTATGAAGGACATCTCCAACGACCTTTCTTTTTCTCTTCCTTGTAGGCCATCTTTGGCAGCCAGACACTACCTAACTCCAATTTATGGACAATAAATAATGGTGCAGCTTGCAGAATTTCAAGTGCCACAGCTAGTGGCCAGAAGCCAGTCGCTCTGCCGCAAAAAGTGGTGCTGGCTCCAAGTTCTTCCTCCTCGCTGGTCCCCAAGCCCCCAGCCAATCACAAACAAGTCCTCAGGAAGATGACCTCCCAGAAGGCCTCCAAGTAAGTTTTCCTTAATCTCTCGTTCAGTTTCTTCTGAGTCGTATCCATTCTGTGCTAAGAGTACTCTTCGTTTATGAGGCCTTCAAAATAGTTGGTACTGTACAGAAGACAAGAACACTTGATGGGGACTGAAAGTTAACTCTGGTTCTCAGCCTGGGCTGAGAGTCACCTGGGGAACTAGTGGACCATGCTGAAGTTTGGGCTGTGTACCCTGTGGGAGGGGCAGGTGCTGCTCTTAGGTTCTCCGGGGATTGTGATGAGCGCTGATGGCAGGGTTCAAGGTCACTGCCAGTGACTAAGTCTTCCAGCCTCTGACAGGAGCTACCATCAGACAGTGCACTGGGTAACAGTGCTGAACCGTGGGTTTGGAGAAAGGAAATGCAAACTTCTTCCTGATGTGTTTTTTTCCTGGTCTTCCTAAAGAGTCAGATTTTTTCAATTTCATCTAAAATTCTGTATGCCTTCTCCCTCTCTTCCCCGCCCCACCCCCCCCCCCCATACACCTGTATGCGTTGTTCACTCTTAGGGATTTGAATGGGAAGACACTGGATTGGGATTTCACTGAGGGGGTTAGGAAGGGGCAGTTTGTGGTTGAAGGCCAAGAGCACAGTGAGAAGGAAGCTGTATGGCTCTTCAGCCTGGAAAGAGTAGAAGTGAGCCCTCAAGGGTGTAGCTCCGGAGCCAGACTGCCTGTACTCACACCCTCACGCACTAACTGTTTAGTAACTGAAGACCTTTGGTCGGTTGCAAGTTACTTAATCAGTTAGCCTCAGTCTCCTCATTTGTGAAGCGGAGATAATAAAGAGGATCTGCTTCACAGAATGTTGATAAATACTAGCAGAGTTAATACATGTAATACTTTGCATGTAGAGCATCTAGAGCAAGACTAGCACACAGAGGAACTCAGTGAGCCTTAATTACCATCATAAACATTCTAGAATCATGCTCTCTTCCTCGGGTTCAGGAAGCCCTCAGGTAGGAGAATCAGCGAGCCGGATGTGCATGTTGAATTTGCCAGTATGCGCCTTGTTTGTGGATCCTCTGAGTATTGCCAGTACCCTGAGCTGGCCCGTGGTGGCCCACTGGGGCCGGCTCGTCTGCTGGTAGGGAGGGGGCCTTGTCAGCAGGCAGCAGGACCATTTGCCGCCCTGAACTCAGTGCTGGCAGGAGAACTCTTCAGCCTTTTGAGATGAAATTGCGGCTCTATGGACAAACTTTGCTGCATTTTTGTGGTTTCTTCTCTCTGACAGGCAGGAGTGTGGGAAAACCGGAAACAGCTCAGCACCAAAAATGCACAGAAGGGGGGAAAAAAGCAAGATTTCTTCAGAATTTAAGAAATATAATCCAAGTATCAAAAGGCATGCTGTAAGGCGTTGTTCCAGGAAATAGTTTCCAATTTGCCTTTAAAATTCTAGCACAAGTCTCTGAAGCTAAGTAAGTTAGTACTAATGGAGACCTTGATGTTCCTTCACTTATGTGTATAATGTACAGTGTCGTGGGGAGCCCCACTGTCTTTAATAGTCTTCTGACTTTTAGGAAAAGGAATGGCATTGTTCTTATTTGACCTGACCCAATGAAAAGTTCCCTCTAAGAAGTATTCAGATAAAGGTTTTTTTTTTCTTTAACCTTTTTATTTTATAATAATTTTAGATTTACAGAAAAATTGTAAAGACAGAACACACAAAGATAGAAACACCCCATTTTCCCCATTGTTAACATCCTTTATTGCCATGGTGCATTTGAAGAAGGTACCATCCTGAGAAACTGTCATTGATACGTTATTAAGAACTAAACTCCATACTTTATTTGGATTGATGAAGTTATTATTTTTTTTTTAACATTTATTCATTTTTGAGAGTCAGAGAGATACCTAGCGCGAGTAGTAGAGGAGCAGAGAGAGAGAGAGAGAAGGGGGCACAGAATCCGAAGCAGGCTCCAGGCTCTGAGCTGTCAGCACAGAGCCCGATGTGAGGCTCAACCCATGAACTGTGAGATCATGACCTGAGCCAAAGTCGGACGCTTAACTGACTGAGCCCCCCAGGTGCCCCTTGATGAAGTTATATTTAATCTAGAGAAACCTTTCACAGATCCTTGAGTATCAGTCGATATATTCTTATGTTCTAAAGTAATTCATGTTCCTAGCCAGCCTAGCAAGTTACTTAACATTTAGTGACTTCGTTTCCTATTTAAAATGGGAGTAATAATAGTACTTGCCTCATGGGGTTATCAAGAGGAACAAATGAATTAATGTCAAGCACAAATATCATGCCTGGTACATAATGTATGCTAAATAAGTGTTCGGTGTTATACTGTTATCATTTAGGTTAATACTGGGATGTCATTTCAGGAAATTTTCATATAACTTTTTACTTTCGTCTTGCAAGATATGTTGCTTCATTTGCTAGGAGCTCGTTTTGGCCTTTATTCTGGCTCCGTTCAGATTAATCAGGAACCATCAGTTATGAGTGGTGATACTGAGTCACACTCGGGAATGCCATAGTTGCCCCAAGAGACACAACTAATGAGAAGTTGTAATGAGCTTTTGACTGCGCCAAGCCCTGTGTTTTGGGGTTGAACTTCAAACTTCTCCTAGCACAGAAGTTGGCATTGGACAAATATAGAAGCGATTTCCAAGAGCATCAAAGTTTCCACATCCTAGAGGGTTGAGTTTAGAGAACAATAGAACATAAAAGATGGAATGTCGTTTGGAGTTGGTGCAAAGGGAGTTGAGAATCAGAACAGTGGGGTCCTATTTCTTTATGATAATATTGAAGTCACTTTCCCTCTAAAGGTTTCAGTTTCCCATCTGTAAAACAAAACCACTGTCCCCACTGAATAATTAACCAAAATAACTGGTTTTCTGTCTATTCCATTGAAAGCTTTTTATGAGCACATTTCTTTTTTAATCTTGTTGCTTTACAGCCATTTCCTCATCCCCTCTTGGCCCACAAGTTCTTTGTTATAGTCCTCAAATTCATATATTTATATTTCCTTTAGCTAAATCTCATTTGTCAATTCTGTGGAGAGGATGATTTAGATTTTTTTTTTTTTTTTTTACCCTTTCCATAGTGCCAATAGCCTTTCTTGATTTTCCTCTCTAGTGTTTGCAACACTTCATAATTTAGTACCCACTTCAGATCCTCCTTTTAAAACTATTTGTGGTATTTCTTCCAAACAGTCAGCTGAACTAAGAGGAATGACAGCCTAGGAACAACTACGTGCATATGAACTGTGTCTTCCTTGTAAATGACCTTTTCCTCAGAGCCAGACTCATACTCTCCAGGAACATGGAGAAAGAAACCTAAGGAGATTAAAATTTGCCAGGGTCATGGGCAAAACTCACAGACTAGAGATAACTTTGGAAGGGCAGAGTCAAAGCTGTTGTACCTGGGGCTTCTCTGAAGAAAAAAACTACGAAAGAAACACCAGGGCTTAACTAAAGTGCTTTTCTTTCAATAGCTGAGATTACCTTTCCTTGCCTAGGTTTTAGGATATTCTACAGCAGGGTGACCTCAGTGGAAATTGAAGGTAACTGCTTGTTCTGTGTCAGCACCCAGGACAGTGGTGTTTGTTAATGGCTACTGGGCATTAGGAAGGGAGGAGAGAGGCCAGGAGCCCAGCAGTGTGGGCAGACCGGTACCAGTTCACGTGACCTGAGCATGTGTGATATTAGCAATACGATGAAAGATGCTCAGAGATTAACGTCAGACACATATAAAAATAAGGGTCAGGTTTAAAAAATATGCTGTATCTTTTTTTTTATTATTGACTATTTACTTTAAATATTTATTGTAGTCATTGGTTTTTTTTGTTTCTGTTTTTGTTTTTTGTCATTTACTTCCAAGTTAGTTAACATATAGTGCAATAATGATTTCAGGAGTAAAATCCAGCGATTCATCCCCTACATATAACACCTAGTGCTCATCCCAGTAAGTGTCCTTCCTAATGCCCCTTGCCCATTTAGCCCGTCCCCCCACCCACAACTCCTCCAGCGACCGTCAGTTTGTCCTCTGTACTTAAGAGTCTCTTATGTTTTTCTCCCTCCCTATTTTTATATGATTTTTGCTTCCCTTCCTTTATGCTCATCTGTTTTGTATCTTAAATTCCACATATGAGTGAAGTCATATGATATTTGTCTTTCTCTGGCTAACTTATTTCACTTAGTGTAATACACTCTAGTTCCATCCATGTTGTTGCAAATGGCAAGATTTCATTCTTTTTGATTGCTGAGCAATATTCCATTGTATGTATGTGTGTGTGTGTGTGTGTGTGTGTGTATATATATATATATATATACATATATATATATACATATTCTTTATCCATTCATCTGTCGATGGACATTGGACTCTTTCCATACTTTGGCTATCATTGATAGCATTGGTGTAAATATTGGGATGCATGTGCCCCTTCAAAACGCCACACCTACATCCTTTGGATAAATACCTAGCAGTGCAATTGCTGGGTCATAGGGTAGTTCTGTCTTCAATTTTGGGAGCAATCTCCATACTGTTTTCTAGACTGGCTGCTCCAGTTTGCATTCCCACCAGCAGTGCAAAAGGGTTCCTCTTTGTCCGCATCCTCGCCAACATCTGTTGTTGCCTGAGTTGTTAATTTTAGCCATTCTGACAGGTGTGAGATGGTAGATCATTGTGGTTTTGATTTGTATTTCCCTGATGATGGGTGATGTTGAGCATGTTTTCATGTATCTGTTAGCCATCTGGATGTCTTCTTTAGAAAAGTGCCTATTCATGTCTTTTGCCCATTTCTTCACTGGATTATTTGCTGTATCTTTTTAACATATGAGTCATTAACATGAGGCAAAGTGATGAGCAGTTATAATGGTCCAAAAATAGGTTCTTGATGTGAGGATACAAGATGCCGTGTCTTCTATCAGCCTTTTAGCCTTTTTACTTATGCATAGTTTCAAGAAATATGATTGAATCTGTGGCGTTCCCATCCTTAAATACAGGATTCTCTAAATTATGCATTTCCAAAATATATAATGATAAGCTTTTAGTGCTGAAAGATATAAGATTGCAGGCATAGTGCAAGGCTATGAGTGTAGCAAGGCACACAGCTAGTCAGTGGCAGAGCTAAAGCCGAATCTGTGTCACCTACTGTGCGCCAACCACAGACTCTTCCCAGTAGACCACCGATTTGAAAGACCCCCACCAACCCATTCACATCCATTCTGTACAGCAAATGACAGGTTAATCGTCCTAAAAAATTGCCTTTGGGAGAATGCAAAGTAAGCACTTAGGAGCTCACTCCCCTCCGTTTCCATACCAATTTTACCACTTAAGTGACCACTGAAATACTCAAAAGGAGGAAGAATTATTACCACTCATACTAAAGTGTGGAGAGAATTTGTGGTAAATGTAGCATGAAAAGGATTGAATTGAAGAACACTACTAAAGGCTTTTATATACTCTCTTCCTTATGAGAGTGAAGTGTAGGAAATGGGTGAGAGGCTTGGAACCCACTGATAACACCCTCTCACTCTAAGGGGCAGGGCCTGGAAGTGGGAGAAGGGAGGGCTAGTCAAGGAGCCTGCCACTTAGACTCTTTCCTCCATAAGCCCTCAGCATGTGGACCTCAGTAGTGGCATTAGGAGATCTTAGGGTTTGCTTTTGGCATGGATGATGACATCAGTCAAAGAACTGGGTCCTTGTAACCACACCTAACCAGAAGTTGCCGCTGGTGTGTGTGTGGTCCAGTGGGGAGGAGAAGTACATGAGAGTCATGGAATGATGGGCCTTCCCCTGGTGATTCATACTTGGGTAATTTAAATTAGAATCTTACTTCTCATCCCTGCCACTGGGATATTAAAATGGTTGTTAAAATGGGACTCTAACTGCTGGATATTTCCCACCTCTCACTTTTCTTTATTATCTGCATAGGAAAATCCCTTTTTAAAAGATTTGGGTAGGATCTTATGGATTTTGTAGAATCCGTATCAGTTCTTCCATGATCATGAGCCTTTAACGGCAAACTTAGACTTTCAGAGGGTGAGCAAATATTTAAAAATTGTGGGACCTATAGCTTAAAAGAAAGCTCCATGGAGAAGATTTAGGGGAGCTGTCAACCCCTGAAATCCATTAAAGCAAGCAAAAAAACAACATTTTAGAAAATCCCTAATGTGTATTCTTGACAAAAGTTAAGCATAGAGTGCATTGATGTGTAGAGCTTCAAAAAGCTATCTCATGTAGAGAGCAAGCAGTCTGTGGTCAGGGAGGATATGAGAAATACCTAAGTGAAAAATTGGGTTAACCACAGTGAATTGGGCACTGTAGAAAACTTAATTAGTAAAATAGAGGACAGATTTCAAAAATTCTTTCAAAATTCTGAGGAAAAGTGTACAAAGGTAAAAATATTGAAATAAAAGGTAGATTCCACCTAAAATAACAAATTCCAGAAAGAGAAGTAATAGTCATTATTAATAGGCAAAATAGACCTAACATAAGGGCATGAGGGTTTTGAACAACATAATTGTGAGATTAAATTAATAGGTACACAGTTTTGTACCCTGCAGAGCTCCCATGGAATATTCTTCAAAACTAGAACAGGGGTACCTAGGTGGCTCAGTTGGATGGGTGTGTGGCTTCTGCTCACCTCATGATCTTGCAGTTCCTAAATTCGAGCCCCACATCGGGCTCTGTGCTGACAGCTCAGAGCCTGGAGCCTGCTTCGGATTCTGTCACCCCCTGCCCCCATCTGCCCTTCCCCGGCTCGCACTCTGTCTCTCCCTTTCAAAAATAAGTAAACATTAAACAATATATTTAAAAAACTGGAACATTTCAACTGAATCCTCAAAGAATAGAAGCATACAGACCTCATTCTCAAGACTACTTTGCAATAAAATGAGATATTAGAATAAAAGTCTATACAAAATGCCCAAATAATTTTGGAGTTTTTATTTTTTATTTTTTTAATGTCTATTTATTTTGAGAGAGAGAGAGAGAGAGAGAGAGAGAGAGAATGAGAGAGAGAGAATATGAATCCCAAGCAGGCTCCATGCTCAGCTCAGAGTCTGGTATGGTGCTCAAACCCACAAACCTTGATGTCATGACCTGAGCCGAGATCAAGAGTTGGACGCTTAACTGACTGAGCCACCTAGGCATCCCTAAAGCTGAAATATTTTTTAAAATAATGAAAAGAAGTATATATATTAAAACTTAAAGTTGAAATGTAACCAAAGATGTACTCAAAGGTAAATTCGTAATCTTAGTTATTTTCATTGTTATAATGTAGGAAGATTGAAAAGAAATTAACGAAGACACAAATGGCAGATTGGCTTCAACTGATATACTAGCTTTGGCTGATTACCGAGAGTGTTTTGTTGACAAGAGTTATGAGCACTTTTCTGAGCCTGGCAAGAAAGAGTGCTCTGATAGATTAGTAATGTCTGCCGCAGGCAGGGAGGATGAGTGGTTAATGTTTGTCATACCTGAACTAAGCTTCCATCTTTTGAAGTTAGAAAAGGGTCAATAAAACAAAGCTAAGAAAAAAAAAAAATCAAAGGAAATCAAGAAGAAAACCAATATAAAGTCAAAAGCAGCAAAAAAGTTATATTCAAAACCTTATTTAGTTTGGGGTATGGGGACAGAGAAGGATAAAATAAACATAGCTCTGCCAGACAAAGAAGAGAATTAAAAATAAGAAAAATGTTTTAAAAGTAGATATAGGGGAGACTGAAAATTATGAGAACCCTGCATAATTGTGTGCTACTAAATTTTAAAACTGAATGAAAGGTAATATTTTCAAAAATATGAACTATCAAGATTGGTTCTTGAATAAAAAGAACACCCAAGTAGAACAGGGTAGCAATCTTAAACTATCCAAATTGGTTCTTAAAGAAATGGGGTACATGAGTAGGCCTAGGAAACAATTTTAAAATATCATCTCTAAAATAGTTCTTTGAAGCTTTTTTCCAAAATCTTTGGAGGCTTCCAGGTGCCTACCTGGTAAAGTTGAGAGTCCTTAGTCTGACAGGAAAGCCTTCTGCAAAATGTCCTCTATCCTGTCTGCAGCCTTTTCTCTACAGTCTTACAGTGTGCTCCACACACGTGCTTCCATATAGTGTTCTTACATGCTCATGTTATCCCCTCTTCCTCGTGCCCTTTGCCCTCTTGAATCTAAGTCCTGTGTTTTATTCAAGATCAGGTTTTCATTTATCACCTTGATGCAGCTTTGCCAAGAGCTTCAGCTAACTCTACTGTCTACTTCCTTGTCGAATTTTCCTTTTTATATGTGTTCTTCTCATAAGTCTCTAGGGACAGATATCTTGTCTTTACCCTTTTATCACATAGGTACTGAATGTCCATTATGCCGGGTATTGCTCTAAGTATTGGTAATAACACCAGTGGACAGGACAGACACAAGCCCGGTTTCCATGAAGTTTATCTTTAAGAGCGGAGAGAGAAATGTATTCCCTGGCCCCTGATCTGGCTTATATTCATGACAAGGTCACAGGAGATGGTGGTAGAGGAGACAGTGGTAAAGACAGAGATGTGCTAGAGACGGTGGTTGGGGCAGTGGTGGTGATGTGGTTTGCATATCAAGGTGTATGTGTCAGGGATGACCAAATAGCAATTATCCCATCATTACTTATTTATATTGCATAGAGTAGAGTAGAGCAGTAAAGCCCAATTGCTAACAGCCCAGGATTTCATATTAGATTTGAATCCAAGCGCCTTCATTTAATTGACTGTTATTTGGAGCTATCTCTAAGCCTCTGTGTCATTATCTGTACAACATTACCTACGTTGAGGAATTGTTCTTAGGATTAAATGAGATCAGGTATTGTCCTGACATATATCAAGTGTCCAGTGTGTGTGTGCTGGTACAGTTATAATTTCTGCTGCCACCGCTGTGCCCTATTAAAAGAAATTGCATTCTTGTTGTTAGTAAGCTGATACTCGTAAGTATGATTTGGCTCTATCTGGCAAGGCTATGGAAATTCAAATACATTCTGAGATCCTGAATGCTAATAATGCTAATGACTATTGAAAGCAAGGGCTTAGCTTCAAATAAAACAAAAGATTAGATTTGGACACACTGACTCCCAGTCAAGTTGTCTCCATAAGTTCACACTTAATACTCTCCTTCTGCTTCAAATACACTGCAGTGATAAAAAACACCCAAAGGACCTACCTGACCTTCAGAACGAGGGAGCCTTTCCTTGGCTCCCAAATGTGCAGAAATAACTGAGGATCAGTGAATGAGGCTGAAACACCAAGCTTTCTGAACTCTGCTTTGGGAGCAGGCAGTGACAGCCCAGAGTTCAGCCCCTGTAGCATGTTGGGGCCTAAAAGTTCCCTCCCTACCCAAGAGGAAAGACGAAGAAGCCAGGCTCATTAACTGGCAATAAAACAGTGATTTTTCAGCTGGGGACGATGTGGCCCCAGAAGACATCTGGCAATGCCTGGAGTAATTTTTGATTACCATAGCTGGGCAGGGGCGAGGGGTTTCAATTGGCATCTAATGAATCAAGTGTAGGGATGCTGGTAAACGTCCTGAAAAGCACCTGATAGTTCCCCACAACAAAGAATTATCCAGTCCAAAATGTCAGTAGCACCAAGATACTATTGGAATGCAGTGGGCTCTCCTAATGGGAGACTGATGAAACTGACATGGACCCATTGCCTGAGGCCACATCTTTATATGAGGCTGTGGGCCTACAGAGTCAGGAGGATAATGACACACCCTTGCACCTGCTCATGTTTCAAAACTCACCTGGATTTCTAAATATGACTGAGGCAAGAGCACTGAAATACCACTGGAAAGTCTGGTTCTGGACTAGGGTGATGGGCCCTAGGTGGAAGCAGTTATAAAAACTTCTGCCAGGGAGGGGTGAGCAAATACAGAGACAAGGGAAGAAATGATTCCTATTCAGAATAAGCCTACAAACTAAAGTTGCAAAACACATGAGTAAATCTGAATCTAAGAAGGATTGCCAACAAAGCTGACAACTGGAACATGAATTCCTTAGAAATGAAATTAACATTTTTGAACAGCCAGACATGTTAGGTCCGGTATCTGGTAGGCTTATCTTACAACATGTGATTCTGATCAGAGTATCAGAAGGGAAACCTGAGGAAGAGGTGGACAGGTTACGCTTTAAGAAATAATAACTGAGACTTCTCTGGAATTGAAGAAATAAGTGAGTCCTCGGCTAAAATATTCATCCCATGTACCAAAATAAATGCACATAGACATATCATAGTGAAACTGCAGAACACTGAGCATAAAGGGAAGAGTTACATGCTACTTGAGAGAAAATTCACAAGGGAACACAGAATCCCACATTCTTCTTTTAGAAATAGTAGGTGGCAGAAAACAAGAGCTAACAGCTTCAGAATGTTGTGGTGAAGAAACTTTCAGTCTAGAATTTTATACACAGCTAAACTGTCATTCAAGAGAAAAGCCAAAATAAAAATAATTTGAGATATTCAAAGTCTAAGAGTATACCACATGACCTTCACTGGAAGAACTAGCAAAGACTGGGTAAGATAAAAGTGAACACAGAAGTGTTGGATAACATGAAGCAGTGAGGGGCCAGACTTTTATTAAGTGATAATAAATGCTAATGACTGTAAACATAATTGTTGGTCTTTTAAAAATATAAAACACGTTTGGGACAACAAAGACAAGACTGAGGGCCAAGAGGATTCAGTGGATGGCAAAAATATAGCAGGTCTGTGTCAAGTTCTAAGGGCAAGACAGAAATATTAAGGGAAAAAAGTGGAAAAAATAAACTAAATTTTATACTTAGAAAAAAATAGCTAAATAATTGATATATACTCTGTAGCTTTCAAATCCACAGAAGGAAAGAGAAGAGAATGTAGAAACTTTTGAGTCCAGTGGAAGGCAGGAAAAGAAAAAAAAGGCAAAGGAAAAGGATGGTAAGTGGAAAATAAAAACTAAGATAGTAGAAATATATCCAATTATATGAGTAATCACACTAAATGTTAACAGGATTATACTCTTCTATTAAAAGATAGATTATGAAATTGCATTTTTTTAAATAGGCTTCACATCCACTGTGGAGCCCAAAGTAGAACTTGAACTCACAACCATGAGGTCAAGACCTGAGCTGAGATCGAGTTGGACACTTAACCAACTGAGACACCCAGGCATCCAGAAATTATACTTTTTAACATGTTTGGTTGTAGCCTGCTTAAAAGAGAGATACCTACAGTAAAAGTTCACAGTGCAAAGGATTAGAAGAAGGTAAACCATGCAATACTAATTAGGGGCATGAGTATAGCAACAGAGAAAATAGAATTAAGCAAGAAGCATTCACTGGGATGAAGAAAAGCACTGGTACGCAGTTAGCATAATAAATTCAAAATCTATAAATCAAATGCTGATAACAGTACAAAGAAATGTTGGAAAATTATCAATCATAGTGGGTGATTTATTTAAATCTGCTTCTATCAATAACTGATAGGTGCCTCATACAAATTTCTGAGGATTTGGACTATTTGAAATATAGAATAACAATTTGCTTTGATAAGTGACTTTTCATGTTTTCTGACCACCACTTATAATATTAAAAAAAATACATTTTATATGCAACCTAGTAAAAATATCTAAATTATGTATATGAAATAAAAGTTTCACAAAATATCATTTCCTATTATTTGAAAAATGCCGATTGGGTCCCCTAAATTGATTTTGCAACCCCCTTACGAGCCACAGGTCATAGTCTGAAAAACATTAATAGCTCTGCATAGACTCCTGCATCCAGTAGGGAGAATATACATTCTCTTCGAGGATATTTTTACAAAAATTCAACACATACTGTCACAAATGAAGGCTCCACACATTTCAAAAAATCTGTATCCGTTTACACTCTTCAACAGTAAAAAACATTTTAATTAGGAAAAACCAAAAGGTAATGTTTAAAAAAGACTCGTGTGTTTGGAAATTTAAAAAAATTCAGTACATAATACCCAGCTGTTAGGTTATCATAATGAAAATCATAAAACACTTAGAAGTAGATGGCTGTGTAAAATGCTACGTACCACATTTGTGGGATAGCCAAAACTGCACTCAAAAGTAAACCTGGAACTTTGAATTTATTAAAAAGACAAGAACGATTGAAAATAAGTGAGCTAATCATTTAACTTGAAAAACTATAAAAAGAACAAGAGCAAATTAATCAAAATCAAAATAAAATAATAAAAATACAGAAATCACCTAGAACAGCCCAGCACATGGGAGAACACGAGAGAACAGTGCCTCGAGCAGTGTTTGGCCCATGGTAGATACTCATTAAATACTGGGTGAAGGAATGAATGAAACTGACAACAAATGGTAGACGGGGTCACATCTGGAAAGACTAATATGGTAAATTTAAAAAAGAGGAAAGACCCACATAGATAATACTAGGAATGAAAAGGAATAAAACAACAAATATAATGGATCGTGGGTTAGACAATGTGTAGTATATTTATAAAATGGAGCCTTATGCACCACTCCTGCACAAAAGTTGACTTCACAAAGTGCTTCTTGAATTGGTCTTGTTTTCAGACCCAAATTAATACTGTTCTAATTGTTATTTGCCAAAGATTAGTATATTAGCTTCTGTTTGTGAGATGCATACATAATCCCTGGACTGATGGATTAAAGGAGGAAGCACACTTACACCTGCGTGCATGTAGGTTGTAAGGAACATTGTGAGATGTTTCATCTGTGAGTAAACATTTGCTAAGAAGACTCAAGAGTACATGTCCCTTTTGGAATTCAGTTCTATAACCTAACTTGTGCCTTGAGATTTCTTCTCTCCTTTGGGAGTTAAAAGAAGTTTGGTTGTCACCAAAGTTTTATAAAAATGAGCAAGTGCAGGGTTTCTTTTCAGGACCTTCACAGATGCCACCATGCCTGTCTGCCACAGCCCTGGCAAGGTCAGCATTTCGAGCTCTCCTCTTCCTGTGAAATCTTGAGCACTTTTCTTTTGTGGCTCCTTCCTTCTATAGAAAGGTCATCCCCGATGTGGTGGCATGAATCCAAGATAAACTTTCACTTAAACCATTGGAACAGAAACCTAGTACCTCTGTGTTAGAGATGTGGAAAGCCTTGAAAAGAACTCGAAGAGAAACAATATAGCACCAAACCACAGTCAATCTTGTGAAGTAATGAACAAAACAGATCTTAAAGAAAGGATATCACTTTCAGAAAAGTTTCCACTGATCAAAATAATGGGAAAAAAAGAACAGAGGAAACCACAAATAAAGGAAACAAAGATCCACGAAAAAGCACGTCCGAAGCCTTACCAGCAAAATGGATAGTAGGGATTTTGCTTATTATTACCCTCCTTGACTGGCGATGATATGTCGTATAGGCTGGCTGTATGGTGTGCTCTTGACGCCAGTGGCATTCCTAGCCAGCTGTTTGATCGGCATTTATTTCCCAAGTAGAGACCAGTATTAGGAGACATCTTTCAATAATAAATGTAGGCACTATTTCGGCTTGTAGGGATACTATTTACTTGTAATGCATTCCCGAACAATGTCTTTGAGAGGCCCAGGAAGGCTGTTCTTCCTTACTCGGGGTAGAAGTAATGCCCATGTCAGGCCTTTTCTTGGACTTCAGGAAAAGGCAAGAGATCAAAGGAGTAAGTGGGAGTGGAGCAAGTGACTTGAATCCCGGGTTAGAAAGTAGACATTTAATACGTAAGGAAACTCTTCGGGTCCTAGCCATGAACACATCCCAAGGAAAGATCCTGCCTTCGTTGAAAAAAGGATGTCATTATTAATGGAATTCTTCTAATTAGAATTCTTGGTTGCGACTAGCGTGCTACTGTTCATGGCTACATCATATCTTGTTTCAGTTTTGACGTGGCTCCGGTAATCGGGAAGCCTGCCCTTCGGCAGCTTTTGATAATAACACGGTTCGTTGTGTGGAGAAGAGTCTGAACTAAGCCCATCACCACAGCTGAGGTTGTAGGAAGCCTCAAACTCTCAAACCTGGGCTATATCTCCTGTTCTTCTGTCTTCTGGAACCTATACCACTTCCAAGAAGAGCAATTATGGAACACTACGGGACTGCATGGTCACATCTAGCACTCTCCTTGGTTTAAACTCTAACTTTTGTATGTTGTAAAATTAACGGCACCTCTCTTGTCCCATCTTTTCAGTATTCCTCACTGCAAAACTCGAGACTTTTATAAGGCACTTTCCTGAGTTCATCTTTTGGTCTTCATATTCCATATGTTCCGTGATCAGAAAACAGCAGCTAACGGAGCTGCACCAAACACACATTTAGCTTTGCACATTCGGCTCTTCAGAGAGAAAGAGACTGTATGGTTTCAGTGGCGGCCGACTCCGTGTGTTGTTCTTCTTGGGGAGAGCTGGGAGACGCATCGTTCCTCCCGTCAGTCTCATTTCCCATGAGCCTCTTGTGTAGGACGGACATCCTCTGTGCCATGTGTAATTCTCATGCTGAAAGACATGTGTTCTATGACAAGCCAGCTGCTTCATTTGGTGCACAGTTGAAGAAACAGTGGTTTGTTCTGATGCTGAAAAATGTGTATATTAGATTTATCGGGAGGTAGTTTGTCAATCTCAAATGAGACCTCTCTTCCTAAGGGAGTTTAAGAGTAGTTGTGACCATGAGATTTCTGCCTCATAGGCCGCCAATTAACTACCTTTTGACTTTAATAGCAAGTTGCTGTTAACTTCCAGGTTCTGCGTATGTTGTGGACATTCTCCTATTTAGCACCCACATTCCATTTTCAGTCAGAGTCACTGCGTCACCCGACTTAATATTTCTGTATGTGGATAAGCTTATAGTGAATGCAAAGATGGTTAGCAATTCTAAGTAAAAATACCAATTCCAATAAAAGTTAATGTTTGTTTAGCCATTGATATAATACTAGATACCGTGCTAAGATGTGCCTTACAGTCGCCATCTTCTTTAATCCTCAACAACCCTACGAGGTAGGTCGTGGTAACTTGATGTTAAAGGACAGTAACTGACTCAGACAAGCAGGGGAATACACATCTTCCTACGTAAGGAGTTCCTAAAACACAGGCACTCCCAGGAAAGCTGCAAAGAATTATCGCAGAAGCAGATCAACAAGCGCCCTAAGTAAGCTGTGGTTCAAAAGTTCTCACTTAGGAGTGGGTTGACCAGAGGCTGGAATGTATTTTCCCAGGGAAATGATGCTTGCACGACAAAAGCGTATTTACCCACGATGTGCCTGAAGCAGTAATAACATAGACCCAAACCACTTTGTGTACCAGTGTTTTCATGGAAAAGTCCACTCTGAATTTCCTCTTGAATGGCTGTTGGACACGTTTCTCCACCGCGGGGGAAATGGGGCGCCTGTGCTAGAAACAGTAGGCTCATTAGAAGTGTTCAAAGTTTGAGTCAGCGGTGGCTCCCAAGGCCTGTGATGGGAGTTGATGGAGAAGGCAGGGTGGAAGAGTGACAGGGGATGGACAGAGGGAGAGGGACAGGAGACAGCCCATGAAGGTGAAGGGTGGGATAAGAATTCCAGAGAAGAGGGGAAAAGAGGAAAAGAATTTCAGGGAGGAGAAGAGAGGAGGAGGAGTTTAAGGATCCAGACTCACTAGTTCTAAACACCCAGGGACTCTGTTCTCCCTCAGGTAGCTCCTTGTTTGCTGCTTTTGTTTCTTCTACCGACTCTGGTATTTCGCCTGCCTGGTTCCCTTTTGCTGTTCTGCGCGATACTGAGACCAGCTTCGTGGCTTTTCTTGACGCGGCTGCCCCTAACACAGGCAAATGGCCCTAAGGGTTTTTAACCTCTGTAGAAGAAAGAGCCCATCCTAGGTTCTAGAACTTTTCCTTTTTCACTTGGACCTTGAAGAGCCAATATTAGCTAGAGATGCTTTGGGTAGTTCTTTGGGTCTATAAAGGGCTGAAATAAAATGGATAAGCATTCCCGATGTAGCTATTCAAGGTTGAGGCTTGTGGGACAAGGGAGAATTCCCTCTGTTCCTTTCTCTCCTGTTTGTCTCTACCATTCCCTTGTCCTCCAATGAAAGTGGAAAGGAGTGGGTGGGGCCGCAATCACAGCTTGCTGGAGGGGAAGGGGTCCAAGAGAGTGTGATCCTTGCATCACTGCTGGGGTGTGCTCTCCATCAGTGAGGGGGGGTGGGGGTGGACCCCCTGGGCACCTAAGCGTCTGCCAGAGTCTCCAAGTGCTCTTCGCATCACCTTCCCCTTTGCCCACTAGTCAACGTTCTCCTCACTGCTGATACAAGTCACTTGGACACCTGGGAGCTATAAAAAGCCTAGGTTCTCACACTTTATCCCGGACCCACTGAGTCAGAATCTCTAAGGGAAGGGCCTGGAGAGCTGTGTGATTAACAAGTGACCCCAAGTGGTTCCTGTCGAGGACATTTGACAAACACTGCTTGACCATCCCTCCATCTTGATGGTCTTTAAAAGCTCCTCGGACATTCTAAACCCCTTTCTGCCTCAGGATCATTATACGTATATTCTATTTCTTCTCCACGAAAAGCTCTTTCCTGATCCCTACTCTTGGCCAATAGCTACTTCTCCTAACTTCATGACTTTGCTGAAATACGACAGTTTCAGAAAGACCATCCTTGACCACCGGTGTCACATCTCAATGAGGTTCCCTTGTTTCATTCTCTTTTTTAAAACACTTCATGCTGTTTCTCCTTAGCATTTATCACATAGTTTGTCCCTTATGTCTTTGCCTAATGTCTACCTCTTCACTAGTACCAAGCATGGAATACTTTTTGCATGGATGAATAAATGGAAAAACAGTGCCAGGAGAAGGGTTCTAAAGGTTGGATTGATTGCTGCTCAAGAAATAAAGAACTTGAGCATATGAAAGTTTTAGTCTTACAAAGTAAAATTTTTACACGTCAACTAAAATCAAGGTAGATGGGTCCAACAAGTAATTTGTATTTGTGGGGCAATGGATCAGATTATTTTTTAAAATATTTATTAGAGGGGCGCCTGGGTGGCTCAGTCGGTTGAACGTCCGACTTCGGCTCAGGTCATGATCTCGCGGTCTGTGGGTTCGAGCCCCGCGTCGGGCTCTGTGCTGACAGCTCAGAGCCTGGAGCCTGTTTCAGATTCTGTGTCTCCCTCTTTCTCTGACCCTCCCCTGTTCATGCTCTCTCTCTGTCTCAAAAATAAATAAATGTTAAAAAAAAATTAAAAAAAAATATTTATTAGATACCTGATCTGTGCAAAGTGCAATGTTAACAGCCATGGCTATAACAGTGAACGAGCCGATATAATCTCTGCCTTTACGGAGCTTACTTTTTAGCAAGGATGACAGATATTAAGCAACCAGTTACACAATCCCGTAATTACAATTTTGGTAAATGCAATGAAAGAATTCCAGATCTATAAGAGCCTGTAGTGATGAGATCCAGCATGGTCTGTAGGGCATCAAGCTAGCCATAGAATTTCTAAGACATGTGGCTGGGGAACCTGTGCCCAAAGCATCCAATTTACTCTGTCCTGTCTCTTGTCAAAGTTGGCATGAGGGGAGGTGCCTCTATATAACAGTTCCTCAACTTCAGCACTATTTTTTTTTTTTAAGTTTATTTATTTTGAGAGAAAGAGAGAATCCCAAGCAGGCTCCACACTGTCTGCGTGGAGCCCGATGTGGGGCTTGAACCTCACGAACCATGAGATCATGAGACCTGAGCCGAAATCAAGAGTTGGACGCTTAACCGACACAGCCACCCGGGTGCCCCTCATATTCAGCACTATTGACATCTTGGGCTACAAAATCCTTTGGGGGCACCTCCCAGTGCACTTTAGGAGATATTTAGCACCATCCCTGGCCTCTACCCACCAGATGCCAGTAGACCTTGCTGTTGTGACAACAATGTGTCAACATTGCCAAACGTCCCTTGTGGAAGGGTGGGGTTGGGGACAAAGTCTGTCCCTCCTTTCTACCTCAGATGAGAACCGCTGGTCTACATGAACCTTGGTGTTTTTTTTTTAATGCCTTTACTTATAATTTATCCAAGTCAATACTGGAAACTTCATTTATTCATTCAGTAAAGAAATATTTGTTGAATGCTTATTAGGTGCCAGGCACTGGAGACACAACAGTAGTCCAAGCCTGTGCTTTCTTGCAATTACCTTCCAGTGGAGAGAGATGTACAACAAACTTCAATATATGTAATATTTCAGAAGACGGGGTAGTTGGTCACAGGAGTCCTTTCTGCTAAGGTGACATTTGTACCAAGTCTTGAAAGAAGCAAGGGAATGAGCCACATGACCGAGAACACCGAGAGCAAGAGGCAAAGCCATTGGAGGGCCTGCATTTGATCTAACCTTTCTATCTGCCGATCTAACCAAGCTGCTTGTGTTTCAGAGGGTCCACAGAAGGGCAGCTGAATGGACTCCAGAGCAGCCTTAACTCTGCAGCCTTTGTGCCCATCACCAGCTCCACAGGTTAGTGGACACACCAGCTCTTCCGCGGCCGGGACGACAGGGAGGGTGCTGGGCTGGGCATATTCTCTCTTCTGCCTCCGAAGAAACCTGCAGTTCAAAGAATGAGGAAGCCTCCAGGCTTTTGAAGCATTGGCAAATGGGCACTGTAGGATGGAATGGTTTTCCAGAACTAGTTCAGGGTAGATGACATTCCTTGGTCTGGGAGAATGCTATCAGATTGGCAGCATTTAGGCTGGTATTTGACAGGTGTTTCACTGTGCATATCGTATTCCCACCGGTAGTGTCTCTCCCTAACTCTTCAGGACAATGGAGCTCTGGTCTTCGATCATAGTCCCTGTCATGCTAATGTAATGGCCTATTGATCTATTGCCAGGTGCTTACTGAGGTCTTTTTAAAACCTCTCGTGTAGGTATCCACATCTAAGTCAGGCAACATTGGTCCAGGCATAGTCTTCTGTGAGTACTAACTCGTAAGAATATACTGATAAGTAATCAGAAAACTAAAAGAAAATCACTTGGATTCAGTTCAACAAATACTTATTATTGAATACCTACTGTGGAGAGAATGAGATGTCAGCTGAGGGACATAAAGGGTGGACCAGGCCATCCCTCCTGTCAGGGAACTTACAGACTTAGGAAAAGAGGAGAGTCAGCAGGGAGCGGGGCTGCAGGGTGGGTAAGTGTCAGGTCCTGGGGATGCAGAGAATAACCATAGACGGTTGGCGGAACACCCGCTGTGCCCGGCACAGTTCTGAATGCTTCACATGTAACAACTCATTTGTCCACAAAACAGGCATATAATAGGAACTGTGTTCCCTGTTTTACAGCTGAAGAAATAAAGGCACAGATTATGAAACATATCTAACATCTCACAGCTAGTAAATGGTGGGGCAGTATTTGAACCCGAGCGACCTGGCCCAGGCTCTTAAGGGATTAGAGAGGGCTTTCTGGAGGAAGAAACATCCAGGCGGAGGGTTGAATGTTGACACGTCTGCTGGGGGGGGGGGGGGGGGGGGCGCTGCAGGACTAAAGGAGTGCCAGGAAGAGGGAGCAATACTGCACAGTCGGGGGCGGGGTGAAAATGCCCTGTGTTCTGGGAGCCCTCGTGTGTCACTGTGGCGGGGGACTAGGGCACGAGCAGGGAGCAGCAAGAGAGAGGTCACGGAGGTAGCAGGGCCGGTTTGCGAGCCGTGTAGGGAACTTGGTCCTGAGTGCAATAAGGAGCCGTCAGGGAGTCTAGAGCCAGGGGATGAGGGGTGTGCGTGCGACATAATACACCTTAACATGATGCCAGATCTCCCAGAAGCCTGGTTAGACTGTATCACAGGGAGAATTACGCACACCTCCGGCTTACTGTGGGGTTCAAGGAAGCCACATATAGAGAAAGGCTCTATAACCACACCCACATCAGGTAATAAGAGTATAAAGACTTTGTTCTCTGCTTAATATTTTAGAACCCGAATTCAAGAAATAGTTGATGGGTATCTACTTGCCCCTCCCCTCCCCCCAAAAAGAATGACTAGGATACGGTAGTTATTTTTAAGGAATGAACATTTCCCCCTGGAAGTTGGTGCGGCCTGGCAAGTGGGTGGCCGGGAGAACTGTGCACTGTACACACAGCTGAATATATCTGTCCACAAACTGCTGCAGCCAGAGAGGTTTGCGGAGCACAGGAGATCCAGGAAACCTGCCTGCTGCATTTGCAGGTCTAACTAACGTATTAAGTACAAAACGGAACGCTCTGCGTAGACTCTGGCCAGGGAAGTTGGAAATTTGAGGGGCCAGGTGGGTCATACTCTCAGCATCTCGCTTATGAATTAATATTTATCGACTGCCGAAGTTATGTGTTAGAGATTTTGTAACCATTGTAATGACCGCAGTGTCAGCCTAAAACCACAGAACAAAGGGAAAAGTTGTATATTAGTTACATAAAGGTTGTATACTGTATACTGTATATTAGAATCCCTGGATTCTAGTATCTCCCTTTTCCCTCTGCTTCTACCTTAAGACGAGTGCATTATTTTTTTTCGCCTTGCTTAGGTAGCCTGCTGTTCACTGCTTTTATCTCCATTGACTCTGGACCTCTAAAGTGCCTTGAATTTGTTTCTAGTCTGTGATTTTCCTGGTGTTCCCGATCCTCAGTTAAAGAAACACTGATGAACTTGGTACACGAGTCTCAGGCATTTTCCACACTTCCCAATAAACATTTATACAGCTAGTAAGTAACTACCTGGCACTTGAGTGTTTTGGCTACAAATCATGCGTTTTTCTGTATGACACATAGATTTGAAGGTGTTATTCTAGGGGTTCAGAAGGGTGTCCTATAAAAAGGTTAGGTAGCTATTAGAGACATTTTTCTTTAAACCCAGAAGAAGGGAGAGTAGCCCCTGTAATAAGTCAGTTATATGGCTCTCAGAGATAGGAAGTTTGTGCCTCTACAGGAATCGCTAAGCTGACTTTGAAAAGGTATTTAGCCCCTGTCTGGTCCAGTTAACTCAGTTGGTTAAACATGGTATTATTGAGTCCACGAATATAGCAAAAGTCTGTTTCCTGGCCCCTTGACTCTTCTGCAAGTCTAGCCAACCAGGCCTTAAAGCTGTGTGACTTTGTTCCTTGGGCGCCTGACTGAGATACTGGTTCATCCCAGGGCTCTGTTGAAAAACAACTCAGAATCCTTCCCCACTGATGGTGACCTAGTGACAGTCTTTTAAGTGTGGATGTTAAATGAGGTAGTGGACATGAAAGCTGCTAGCAAAAGGTCTGGAATGCTCCATGAATGTTACTTTTTCCTTGACTTCCCTACCTCAGGCTATATATTCTGAGTTTGCTATGGGAGGCAAGACGTAGAGTCAGCAAATTTGGAAATTTGAGAAGGAAGCTAGAGTGAGGGCCTTTGGCTCAAAGCCAAAGCCATTGGCCTTCGTTCTTTATAACCATGGCGTTCTGGAGTTTAGAAGTGGTGATGGGGAACTAAAATAGCAGAGAGTACCAGATTAGATAACTGGCATTTCTCTTGTGCGGACTTCATAGCGTAAACTACCATTCTTGCAGGGTCTGAGGCCATACCAGCTGCCCTCATCCCTGGCCCTAGCTTCTGCCTATGCCTCTTCTGTCCTGGAGCCCGGCCTCTATCTGCCCCCGCCCCAGTTTGTTTGTTTTGTTTTGTTTTGTTTAAAAAGCTCTTACTTACTGGTCTGGAGTTGGTGGAAAGATTCTTTGAACACCAATGCTGGATTTCATTTACAAGAAGTGAGCAACAGTGTCCTTGTTAAATATTTGCTATTTGGGGCCTTGATAAAACATACATTTTAGCTTTATCCTCCTTGTTTGCATGGGGCTGGGGCAGCAGCCCATCAGTGTGCCTCTGCCCGCCCACCTCCCTGCCTCCCTGTAATACAAGACAAAGGAACTTACTTTAATAGAAAGTAAACCCAGCGGACCTTAAACTCTGAGGATCTAGAAGTCACTTTAACTTTCAAGCGAAATGATTTGCTGGGCAATTCTCAGCAGAATGACCTCTTTTTATTATCAGATTCTTATTCTTTTCACCAAGCGTTATCTAGTTGTTATAGATCCTGGATGGATCTGGAATATAAGAAGTGCATAGTGAAAATGAATACAGCTCTTAAGATGCTTGCCCTCGTGTCTCACATCCTTTGTTACCCCCAAAACGTTCTTCTCTTCCCAGAGCCAGAGGGATAAGAATTTGGGTTTCCGTACTCTTATGGTGTTAGAAAGCAAAGGGCACAGGTGTGGTGTTTGGCCGGAAATGGAGCATCAGCATCTGGGCAAACAATGATCCCCTAAAGCCTAGTTTTGTTTTGTTTTGTTTTGTTTTGTTTTCTTGAAATACACATAGGTGTTTTCTCCTTTCTTTATGTTCAATGTATTTCTCAGCCTTCTCTTTCCTTCTTTGGTCCCTTCTGTCGCCCGCCACCTAATGCTAGATATTAGGCGTTTTTCTGGGCCTGGTGTCCCTGGCTAGTCTTCTGTCTGGTTTTTGTCCTATCCTAAAACCTAGTTTTAGATTTGACCTCTTGTCCTTTCACCAAGATCAAATAAAGTGTTAAGTAGGGATTTTTTTTTTTTTTTTTTTACATTTTTCAGGACCTTTGGAAGCTCCCCAAGTTATTTTCGCCAGATCCAAACGCTTGCCCACACAATCTGGAGCCCTTGCTACAGTTATAGGACAGAGAAAATCAAAGTCGGTGAAGTCAGGGCCAATTTAAGGTAACAGTAAGAATAAGAGCATATTTTTTTATTATAACTTGCTGACTTTATGCCACAGCAAGAGGCTTAATAGCTATCAAGAGAAGCGATAGTTTCTCAAAATGACAAGGAAATTGACGTTTTGTAAAACCAGAGCTCAGAAGGAGTCTCCAAACTGTGGGTCAAAGTTAAGCTACTCCTAGCTTGCTTCTGTAATAGCCTGCCAGTAGGTGGCGCTGTGGCAGTAAGAAATTTCCTCACTATTCTGGAGGGTTTTGTTTAAAACCATGGGGACATTGAGGCCAATCAAAGAAAGAAACTAAAGCTATAATTGAGTTATCACAGGTAAAGTGTAACAGAATACATTGGAGAGAATGATATTTGAAGTTCAAATCGCAATAACCTCTAAAGAGAATGTTCTCAGTGATATTTATTATTTTAAAGAAGGCTTTTAGACTAGAGTCGTGTAGTTTGTGAACTGGACTTTCAAATAATGGGAGGCAGGAAGGAAGAAAATTAAAAAATAGTTTTTGGGGGGTGAGGCTGAGTGAGTAATTATGCTGTGTGTCTGAGTTAAGATCAGCATATGCTATAACTGGCCACAAAACAAACCGTAAATCCCAGCCTACCACCCATCCGTAGAAATCTGACTTTGAAGGGTCGGCCTGACTTGATCTTGTGAGGCTGTACCCACACTTCACCAGCGCTGCCCCACAGTATTTTGTTCCCAGCTGTGGCCTTCAAAACTTTCCAGAAAATTCTCTGAAACCACAAGGTTTTGATGATTCCTTTCCTCTTTGCTCTACCCTACACACTGAAGCATTAATGGCACACCTGCTATGAGCTTAATACCCTTCTTACCTCTGGGGGAATACTTACAAGCTTATTTGAGAAGCATTATTCATCAAAATACCCCAGGAGAGCAAAGGAGGGAGGAAAATTATTTACCCACCACAGGATTCATTTACATTGGATCAGAGAGCTTCAAATATCTTTCCCCAGCCCATCTAAACTCTTTCCAAAAAGGAATGAGAAGAGAGAAGGGAACACCAAATCCATGGCTTGGTCATCTACCAAAATGTACCAGAAAAACTGAAAACAACTCGAGTTCTATTGGTAATACTTGGCCAATGGGCCTTTAATTCTGATATCCAATGATGAACAACTAATGAAATATAGAAAACTAAAGCGAGAAGGTCAATATTTCCTTGAGGAGACTGGCAGCCAGGAGAATGAATGCGACATCAAGCTCCAAACTAAACCGATGGCCTGCCAAGAAGCACTAATGTCCCATCGGCTTCCAGGACTGTGAGACTTGGACCCTGCCGCCGTTGTAATATCACTTTCCTTGAACCTATTTCATTAGTATCCCTTACAGTCCACCCAGAACATTACATGGCAAAGTAGGATCATCAGCAGAGAAGCCTTGGGAAAGAGCCCATCTCTCAACACTTAAATCTCTTGCAAACACAGCCCTGCTGAGCCTGAGCGGCACATAAGCTAGGGAGGGTGATGCTGTACTTTGTAGTTAGCTGAGGCGGTAAGACCTCATGCCAAGCGTGCATGGCCTCGACGCAGAGTGGGTCAGGGGGCCTCAGAAGACCAGGCTGCCATGGTGCAGCACGACCAGCTGGGAGGCTCCGGAGGCAGGCCCACCAGCCTGGCAGGTGGTAGGTGTCAGATGGCCATGGGCTGCCTCTCCCTGAATAGGAGAAATACGTAGTTCACAAAGTGAGGAGGCAGAACCCCAGCGTCCGTGTCCCATCACCCAGATGCTTGTTTTCTCCTTGCTGTGAATGCAGTAGAGGCACGATCACTGCTCGGGCCAGAGGTCCCTTAAACCACAGTCACAGACGAATGTTATCACGAGCTGTAATGATCCTAGAGCCTCTTCATATATGGGGTTCGGGAGGCAGGCAGGTTAGATGCGAGGATTGAAGTATGCTTGCATAGCATGTTATCTAAGACAGAAAACATCAGTTGTCCTGATCAAAGAACGAAGGAGCTGCACTTAAGCATGCTGGGGACTCGGACTTTCTAAGACCCCCACTATGCTGCCCCAGGCAAGGGTCGTATTTAAATAGATACATTATTTTGCATCTTCTTAGACTCTGTATTGTCTGTTTGGCATCCCTTCATCACAGAGCCAGTTAACTATGTTTTCTGTATTCTCGATGCTTTGACATTTGGGGCCTCACCGAGCCAGAGAGAAACTGCCCCTCCCAGGGCTAGCTAATTCCTAGAGATCATAACAACTTGCCCACGAGTATGCCTTTCAAATAGAAGCTAACCAGTCCCAAGTTTATATCCCCAACCGCCTCCTTATCTAACTCTCACATGGAACACCCACATTTCCCTTGCCCCAGATTGCTCCAGGGCCAGGTACAACTAGAGAGCACTGCTGGAGCCCGTAGCCCACCAGAATCCTTAAAACGAGCCAGCCTTAAGCTGTTTACCCTGCTCTGCCTTGCCTTTCCCGGGGAAATCCCACGTAAGGTTATGGCCTCGGCTTTCTCCTCACTCCTGTCTTCTGTCTCCTGACCACACTGGTGTTTTCCTCTGTGACCCCGTGTGGCACGCAGTGACCTTCTCTCTGGGACGCTGAGTATAATCAGCTTGCCCCTGCCAAGCCTTGTTCTCATCTCCTCCAGAGCCACACTGACTTAACCATACCATACCCAACTTGTACACCCTTAGAACAAACATCAACAGAGTGAATGTCTTTACTGTGCAGTGCGAGGAGCCAGGGAAAAAAATCTCCATCAATTAGGTTTATACCACTAAGTTCTAAGCAACTGGTCACAGCACTCACTTCATTATAGGCTGTGTTGTATAAGTGGTGTTTTAACAGTGTGTGTGGTGCTAGCCTTAATCTAGCTGCAGCCACACATGAAGGATGTGGATCCCTCTCCATGGCAAAGTCGCCTGGCTGTCAGCCATTGAAATTTCATGCTTTCCTGTCCCGAGGCCTCTTCTTTTCATTTAGTAACTGTTTCTACATTCAGAAACAAAACCCAAGCATAGCAGAACAACCTGGTTGGAAGTGGGGGAGGAAACAACCTGGCTTTCAGTTTGGGGGGATGTAGGGGAACACTTCCAAGATCCTCTAAGGGGGTTCATTTGCCTTAAAGAAAACCAGGGAACTCTATTCCTGAAATGGATTAAGAAGTGGACCACTAAGAAAGATAAGATCTGAAAATTGATATTGTCTCTTGCTGAGCTGGCAAACTGCCAAGAGAGGAGTGATGATTCTTCAATTGTTAACAATTACTACTTTGTTAGAAAGAGACAAGGAAAGCGCAGCGGCCCCTTTCTCAAATTACATTTATGTTACAGAAGCGCACACACCTCCTGGAAAAAATGCTTGGCACCCTGGATTGTGAGGCTTGTACCTACCACTGCCTCTTGCTGCAGATTCGTATTGTCCTGTGTAATATCCGTTCACTTTGGGTGGGAAAAGATCCTGTTTATTCTTGTATTCCTGAACTGGGCAGGTAACCGGCATAACATTGCCTTACTTTGTAAGTTTTTATACTTATCGCTACAAGTTATCAATCTATACTCTGTGGTTATCCGTCCCATGAACCCACACATCTTGCTGCTAATTTCAATGAAATGCTTGTTATAGGCACATACCTTTGCTTTACCACCCTTATATCCCCAGGTCATAATTGCTCCTAAACGTTCTAAAGAAAGAAATGACATGCTAAGCCATGCCTACCTTTGGAAAAAGCAAGCTTTGTGCATGGAAATATTTACAACGCTGCTCGCCTGATCTGTAGCATGAACTGGGCCCCAAAGTGTGTGGGTGGATACGCGTAGGACGCGGAGAATGGTGACTTGATGTGCATTGCCCCGTTGGCATGATTGGTGCGGATATTTATGCTTTATTCTTTGAAATTATAAAGAGAAAGACTCGGATTCTCTTGTCCTCCGAATGAAGAGCATCGCTGGTAAAAGTGGAACAATAGCGTCTCCTACTTCTTTGTATTCTCCTCTTTGGAACACCCAAGTATTTCCAGACAGGACTCTAACATAGATATCAGGAGCCCTCTTCCCTTAAAACCTAAATCCCGGCTAAGCGGTTACCTGATACCAGAGAGGTACTGCTTGAATGTGCGTAATGTCCCCTTAGCTACATCAAGAAAACAAAGCATGGGGGCGCCTGGGTGGCTCAGTCGGTTGGGCGTCCGACTTCGACTCAGGTCACGATCTCGCGGTCCGTGAGTTCGAGCCCCGTGTCGGGCTCTGGGCTGACGGCTCAGAGCCTGGAGCCTGCTTCCGATTCTGTGTCTCCCTCTTTATCTGCCCCTCCCCCGTTCATGCTCTGTCTCTCTCTGTCTCAAAAATAAATAAAAAACGTTAAAAAAAAATTAAAAAAAAAAAAAAAAGGAAAACAAAGCATGTTTCCCCAGTACAAAATAAGGATGTAACTTGGGAAGCCAACCTGGCTGTAAGATGGTGAGATGAAGTAAAGAGGTCGGCTGCTTAGAAGTTGCTATTTTACTGTTATTTATGTGTTTGTGGTTATCAGGAAGAAGATTCACTGCGTTTTATATTCAACTGGACTGAAAAGTGACTGAGGTTTTTTCCGCCTTCCATTCACTTCTCATTAAGACATGTTTGTTCATGAGACAAACCCAAATGAAGATGTTTTAGAATTTGACAAGAGTTTAGCTTTTTTGTTTTGTTTTTTTAATGAGTGAATTGTTTGTAGTTGATCAGACATTGGAACATGGAATCTTGACATCGCCGCTCTTTTTTAGAAATATGACCCTTGCAGGCCTTCGGTGTTTAGTCATCTTTTCTACTGTTCTCCAATGTAAATTGCCGTTGTGTGTATGTACATATCCTTATCCTCCTCTGTTTACGCGGAGAATTTGAGTCATCTGCAATAGCCTTTTGATTATCAAAAGAGAGGCACCCTCAGTTTACCTCTTTAAGGAAAGTTACTGTACATAAGCATAAGGAGCAAACAGTCTCAGGGGCCGGACCTCATAAAAACTTGCAACCTTGGGGCGTTTGGGTGGTTCAGTCAGTTAAGCATCCAACTTCGGCTCAGGTCATGATCTTATGGTCCCTGAGTTTGAGCCCCACTGAAAGCTCAGAGCCTGGAGCCTGCTTCAGATTCTGTGTCTCCCTCTCTCTCTGCCCCTCCCCTGCTTGCACTCTGTCTCTCCCTGTCTCTCAAAAATAAATAAACGCTGGGGGTGCCTGGGTGGCTCAGTCGGCTGAGCGTCCCACTTCAGCTTGGGTCATGATCTCGCAGTTCGTGGGTTCGAGCCCCGCGTCCGGCTCTGTACTGACGGCTCAGAGCCTGGAGCCTGCTTCGGATTCTGTGTCTCCTTCTCTCTGCCCCTTCCCTGCTCATGCTCTGTCTCTCCCTGTCTCTCAAAAATGATACACGTTAAAAAACTTTTTTTTAATAAATAAATAAATAAATAAATAAACGTTAAACAAAATTAAAAAAAAAAACAAAAAACCTGCCACCTTATTTGGGACAATTAGCAGTTTTAGTGGCTAAACAGCAAATCTGTTAGTCCATCCCTGATACCAGGTTGTCCGCTATCCCCTCGGTGGCTGGCCTCCACTGTTTTCCAGGTCAGCACCTCTGCCGTATTCGAGATTCCACCTCCCTCCGTGTGGTTGTTTCTCTCTCCACTTGTTACATCCACCTTCCAGAGGACAGAATTAGAATACTCTGCATTCCTTCATTCATTCCAAGACGTGCCCCTGGTGTGCAGAACTGAAGGTGGCAAATGCCCCCTTGCGGACAAATGCCAGCCCTCTGCTAGGATCGCATGACTGCGTGATACAGAGCGGCCAGCTTCGGCACTTCTGACCCCTGTCTTGAGGTGGCATTGTAGCTAGCAGGTACAACATACTTTTCATCCCTACCATAGAGTCTTAAAATAGAAAGCCACATGCAGTAAAATAACAAAACATAAAAGGAGAATCTGGGCCAAAAGTCAAGATATTTCCAATTTTTCAAATATAAGCCCAAATAAAATTACTGTGATCAAGGTTAAATTTGGTTCTGAGTCTCTTAGCCATCGAGACAAAAAGGGAAACAAGAAAAATCAGGGTATATATAGTTCTCATTTTCAAAAAGGAAGCCATACTCTGGAGGAAAATGAAGCTTTTTCCTGGCTCTTATTCTCCAAGAAGTAGTTCATATGCTTTAGAGAGAGGACACCGAAAGAAGTAAGAGTGCCCTCCCAACACAGCAGTGTGCTTCATGGGGCTACTTCTTGGCGTGAGCTACAGGAAGTCAACACACATCAGCGCAAGTCAACGAAAACCGTTTTGTGAGGGACAAGACTGTTGCAGTCCAAGTCTCTTTCTGGTCCGACAAAACCCAAGGGTAAGGCAGTGATTCTGTAGAGGATTGGATGGATCGCATGTGGCTTAGACAATCCTAAGTGTAACTTCTCTCGGTTGATTGCTTGTAAGGGCTCGTCTTGCTCTTGGGCAGGGACCCAGACGCCTCATCTACACGTGAAGATGTGCGGATATGCTTTGGAAAGCAGGTGGCAGAGGAACCATCTCGTCAAAACTGCAGAGCTAAGCGGTTTTCTCACCCATCATATGGCACGTTCACTCTCCGTTCCTTTATTCACATCTAGTTTCCTCTGCCCAAGCACCATATGCCTCCTCTTGCCTGCTTCCCCGCAATGTGGCTAATTGCTATTTGTCCTTTCTCCTTTCCAACCCTCCCCCACTCCCACCCCCAGTATGAGCTAGATGGTATTTGACTGCGCTGAGCACTGACTTGTATCTCCTGTGGCATTTACGACACTCTAGTATCTTTCTGGATGACCTGACGGTTCCCCCACTAGGGCCGTAATTCTCTAGAGGGCAAGGAGGAGTTCTAATTTGATTCTGAAATTCTGGGACCTACCGCAGTGCCCAGCCCATAGAAGGGACTTAGAAAATTCTGATTGAATAGATGAATGAGTGAATTTTCATATTTCTGCAAACACCTGTCCACATATACAAATCCTTCTTATCCTCTAAGTTTCCAGTTAAGATTTGCCCAATAATCTGTATTCATATAATTAGATTCATCTTGCCATTTTTAAAATCCCTACAGCACTTACAATTTATATGACAAAGTTTGGCACTCCACTGTATTTTTGTCATCTTTTATCCTACTTACTTCTTGGGTAAATTGTCCCCAATAAGGCTGTAACTTCCGTGAGGGCAGGATTACGTTCTGTATGTTTCTGGAATCCCTAGCAACATCCAAAATGCCTCATTACCTTGTAATACCAGCCCTAAAGAAAAGAATACATAAAACACATAAAATTTTTCTGAAAAAATAACGTATATCCCCTGTTCTTCTGGTTTCAAGAAAATGCTTAACCTCAAGTTAAAATGCATTAACCTTAAATTTCATAAATAATGCATTTTGTTATTTTTTACTATTTTTTTTAAAGTTTATTTATTTTGAGAGAGAGCTAGAGAGCAAGTGGGGGAGGGGCAGAGAGAGAGGGAAACAGAGTCGTAAGCAGGCTCTGTGCTGTCAGTGCAGAGCCCGATATGGGGCTCGAACCCGTGAACCACAAGATCCGGACACTCAACTGACTGAGCCACCCAGGCGCTCCTATAATGCATTTTTTTTTTTTTATTATTAAGCAATCTGAAAAATCAGAAGAACCTTCCTTATAATTTACCTACTGCAGTATTTCTAGCCTGTTTCTTGCAATATTGTAAAACTACTTCCTCTAAAATAGAGAAGGAGCCACCGCTGTCCTTCAGGTTACAACCTGTTACACACATTCGTGACCTTACTATAAACCTACCTTGTAATTACGATGCAGAATTCAAATGTTAGACCACATCCAAGGATCTTATTCTAAGGGAGCAAAGGTTCCCGTAAAATGAGATTTAGTTTATTTGAAAAACATCCTCCTTCAGCGTTTTTCCCTCTATATCAACTCATTGGAAGTCTTTGACCTCATAACACCGATCAGGTTTTGCTTTTGAAACACTAAACTGTCTTTTGTATTCCTTTCTGAATTCTCCATGAATTTTTTAGGCTTCTCTTAAATTATGTAATACCTGAACTGGACAACACAGAGATCTTAGAGATCTGTCTAGTATTATGTGTAGTGTAAGATGTATCATCGTGGTTCTGGAGTCATGTAATCCGTTACTTATATTGTACAGTGTTCTCAAAAACAAAACAAGTTCTCTCAATCCTTGTCTCCTACTTTCCCTCCTTACTCTTGCTTCAAGTTCAGTGCCATAGTATGGTGTTTTCTAAAAACTGTAAAAATAGAAAGACAATACAATTCAGAAATTCCACTTCTGGATGTATACCCCAAAAGAACTGAAAGCAGGGCCTTGACTGGATATTTGTACACTCAGGTTCATAGCAGCATTATTCACAATAGCCTAAAGGTGGAAGCATCCCAAGCGTCCATCAGTGGATGAATGGATAAACAAAATGTGGTGTGTGCCAACAATGGAATATTCTTCAGCGTTTGAAAAGGAAGGAAGTCCTGACACATGTGACATCATAGATGAACCTGGAAGATTTATGCTAACTACAAGAAGCCAATCACAGGAAGACTAATGTTGTATAATTTCCACTTATTGAGGGAGCTAGAGCAATCAGATTCAGAGACAGAAAGCAGAATGGTAGTTACTGGATGCTGGCCAGAGGGGAGAATGGGGAGTTTTTTTTAAATGGGCACAGAGCTTCAGGTTTTGAAGATGAAAAAAGTTCTGCAGGTAGATGGCAGGGATGATTGCACAACGTGAATGTGCTTAATGCCACTGGATGCCATTTCACTTAAAATGGTCACTTAAAATGCCATTTCACTTAAAAATGGTCACGTGGGTAATTTTTCCCCTATCCTCTGGCAACTGTGAATCTGTTCTCTGTATCTATAAGCTTGGCTTTTTGGTTTCCTTTTAGATTTCACATGTGAGATCATATGGTATATGCCTTTCCCTGTCTGACTTATTTTACTTAGCATGATGCCCTCAAGGTCCGTCCATGTTGAGCCCAATGACAAGATCTCATTCTTTTTATGACTGAATAATATTCTAGTGTGTATATGCACCACATTTTCTTTATTCATTCATCCATCCACGGACACTTAGGTTGTTTCTACATTTTGGCTGTTGTAAATCATGCAATGAACATAGGGTGAACATGCAACGAGTTAGTGTTTTTGTTTTCTTTGGATAGATACCTAGAAGTAGAATTGCTGGATCATAGGAGAGTTATATTTTTCATATTTTGAGGAACCTCTCTAGTTTTACATAGTGGCTATACCAATTTACGTTCCCACCAACAGTGCAACACGTGTTACTTCTTGTCTTTTTGATTATAGCCATTCTTAACAGGTGTGAAGTGATACCGCCTTGTGGTTTTGATTTGCATGTCCCTGGTGATTGGGGATGTTGAGCACCTTTACATATACCTGTTAGCATTTGTATGTCTTCTTTGGAGGGACACCTATTCCATTCTTCTGCTATTTTTAATTGGATTGTTTGTTTTTACCACTGAGTTGTATGAGTTCTTTATATATTTGGGGTATTAACCCTCTATCATATACAAGATTTGCAAATATTTTTGTCCCATTTGGGAGGTTGCCTTTTCATTTTGTTTTTTTCTTTACCGTAGAGAAGCTTTTTGGTTTGATGTAGTCCCACTTGTTTATTTTTGCTTTTGTTGGCTTTGCTTTTGGTGTCAAATCCAAAAAATCATCACCAAGACCCACATCAAAGAGCTTACCACCTATGTTTTCTTCTGGGAGTTTTATGGTTTTAGGTCTTACGTTCAAGTCTTTAATCTACTTTTTGAGTTAATTTTTGTGTATGGTGTGAGATAGGGGTCCAGTTTCATTCTTTTATATGTCACTGTCCAGTTTTCCTAACATCATTTATTGGAGACTGTCCTTTCCCCATTGTATATTCTTGGCTCCTTTTTCCTACACTAACTGACCATTTACGCATGGGTTTATTTCTGGGTTCTCTATTCTATTCTGTTGATCTGTGTGTCTGTTTTTATGCCAGTGCCATATGCCATACTGTTTTGAGTATGATAGTTTTGTAATATAGCTTGAAATCAGAAAGCATAATGCCTCCAGCTTTGTTCTTTTTTGTCAAGATTGCTTTGATTCTTTGTGGTCTTTAGAATTGTTTGTTCTATTTCTGTGAAAAATGCCATTGGAATTTTGATAGGCATAGCATTGAATCTGCAGATTGCTTTGGGTGGTATGGACATTTTAACAAAAGCAGTTCTTCCAATCCATGACCATGCAGTATTTTTCCATTTATTTATGTCTTCTTCAATTTCTTTCATCAGTGTCTCATAGGTATTCAGTGTAGTCTTTAACCTCCTTGATTAAATTATTCCTGGGTATTTTATTCTCTTTGATATAATTGTAAATGCAATTATTTTCCTTTTTTTGTTTGTTTTAATGTTTATTTTATTTTTGAGAGAGAGAGCACAAGAAGGAGAGGGGCAGAGAGAGAATGGTACAGAGGATCTGAAGCAGGCTCCGTGCTGACAGCAGAGGAGCCCGATGCAGGCTCAAACTCACGAACCTCAAGATCATGACCTGAGACAAAGTCAGGCGCTTAACCGATTGAGCCACCCAGGTGCCCCAAAATGCAATGATTTTCTTAATTTCTCTTCCTGATAGTTTGTTGTTAGTGTAAAGAAAAGTAACAGGTTTTTGTATATTGATTTTGTATTGTGAAACTTCGTGGAATTCATTTATTTTAACAGTTTTTTTGGGTGGAGTCTTTAGGACTTTTTCTATATGAATGTCAGGTCGCCTACTAATAGAGACCATTTTACTTCTTTTCTGATTTGGATGCCTTTTATTTCTTTTTCTTGTGTATTGCTGTCACTAGGACTTCTAGTACTGTGTTGAATAAAAGTGGGGAGAGTTGGCATCCTTGTCTTGACCTTAGAGGACAAGCTGTCAGCTTTTTACTACTGAGTGTGATGTTGGCTGTGGACTTGTCCCACGTAGCCTGTATTGTGTTAAGGTGCGTTCCCTCTGTACCCACTTTGTTGAGAGTTTTTATCATAAATGTGTTTTGAAACTGTCAAATCTTTTATGCATCAATGGAAATGATCATATTTTTATCCTTCATTTTGTTGATGTGGGGTGTCACATTGATTTGTGGGTGTTGCAGCACCATTGCGTGGGTGGAATGAATCCCACCTGATCAGGTGGATGGTCCTTTTGCTGTGCTGCTGAGTTGACTTTGCTACTATTTTGTTGAGAATTTTTGCACTTACATTCATCAGAGATATTATTGGCCTGCGGTTTTCTTTTCTTGGGGTATCCTCGTCTGGTTTTGGTATCAGGGTGATGTTGGCCTTGTACAGTGACTTTGGAAGTGTTCCCTCCTCTTCTACATTTTGGAAGAGTTTGAGAAAGATTGGTGTTAATTCTTTAAATGTTTGGTAGAGTTTGCCAGTGAAGCGGCCTGGTTTTGGACTTCTGTGTGTTGGAACGTTTTTGATTACTGATTCAATCCCATTTACGTTACGTGTACTTGACCACAATTTAACAAAGACTATAGATTACGTAATGCACCCAGTATGGTGTTTGGCACATGGTAGGTACTCAGTAAATGATAGTTCTTACTATTTGTCACAGTTCAAAGCACATGGTGTCATTAGTTCCCATTATGATCCTTGAGGACATACTGTTAAATAATGTCAAAAGTTAGGTCCCCTAGAAAGCAAATGCTAAAATGGAGATTAGTGTACAGGAAGTTTATTCGGGAGTACTCCCGAGATTGATTCCTATAGAAGGGAAAGGAATGAAAGGAAACAGGATTGGACAGTGGGACAAGTTGGGCTGTGACTCAGTGACAAGGAAGGCCTCAGCTGGTGCCACAGAGAGTATAAAGCCAGCCTTTCAGGGTTGTGAATTGTGGTGAGGTAGCTAGGATATAGCTTTTATGCATACTTTATGTTGACTCATCATTAGATATGGGCTGCCTGGGAAGAGGACATTCCCTTGAGAACTAAAACGCATGTTTCTGTGGCTCCTAGTCCATTTGGGCTTATCGCCAGTCCTCTGTATTAATGAGTAAAATTTCCATGTAGTCATTCGTATTGCTGAGGAAACAATCAGGAAATTTTCAGCTGGCTACGGTTGTGCTTTTCAGACCCTCAGTGTTGGAACCCTAGTTATTTTCCTGCCCAGGCCAGCATGGACTGATGCTTTTGTAAAATACACTAAAAATAAATTACTAGAGAAACTAAATAAGAAAAGAGGACATCTAACACACAAGCTCAAATTCATTATTATTAGATTCACCAGGCATAAAATTGCTGACCATTTTCTATAACAGGTTTTAACTGCCTACATTCAAATTCTAAATTTGTCTCATTGTAGACTAATAACAAAGAGTTCTCAGACTGTTACCAAATTACCAATCCGGGACTCCACTCTAAATAGTCCTGGGTTACAGGACTCTTACAAAACATTGCTGATGTCCTTCTCAGCTGACACTGGCCATATATATATTGGGTTAAGTGAATGTCGTGCTTCAGCCTCGAGACCTGATCTTTGCTGTTGTCGGGGAAGCCATCGTCCTCCTCAAATCTGGCCTGAATCCAGGAATACCGTGAGCATCACAGGTTCCAGATATAAATAGTCCTGAGGCCATTCCTTACTCCTGTTTTCATCTGCTTCCTCCTAGAGTCAATTACATAAATGAGAATAGAGATGGAGTTTTTTATAAGGATCTAACGGATGAAAGGGACAAAGACCGTTTTCTTGTTTTGTTGGTCATCAGGCACTAGGAAAACTGACTCATCTCTCAGCGTCATCCTCTCAGGACATTTAGTGTCAGGATAGGGAGATAAGAGAACAGGGAAAGGAGGTGTGCCAAGCAGAATATAACCTTCAGGAAAGAAGTACTAGTAAAAACAAGGGGGTCATGATATAGTCAAAGAGTCTATCAAGCTTTATCGTCTAATTCAGGGAGTGTGACCTAAGAGCTGTGGCCCATGGTTGTAGCTTTAGTTGATCTGTGAATCCCCTGAAATTGTTTATAGGATCAAGTGTGCTGCATCTGTGCCTTTTTTGGAGAGGATGCTCAGAGTGACCCCAAAACTCATATTGACTTGACTCTCTAGTTTGTGCTTTTTTTTTTTTTTTTTTTTTTTTTTGGTTTGTTTGTTTATTTTGAGAGAGAGAGAGAAAGAAAGAGAATCCCAAGCAGGCTCTGTACTGCCAGCGCAGAGCCCGACATGGGACTCAAACTCACAAACCATGAGATTATGACCTGAGCCAAAATCAAGGGTCAGAGGCTTAACTGACTGAGTCACCTACACGCCCCTTAACTCTCTAGTTTGAAACATGGATTCTGTCTCCCTATTTGCAAGGAGTCAAGCTCGAATCACCAAACAGTCTCATTTGGACCTACTGTACCAGCTTCTCAAAGCATCAGCCCTTGCCATCCTGGTCTTCCTCTCCATTCTCCACATTGCTGTGAACCGAGCTTTCCAAAATGTATACACACGACTTAAAACCCTTTAGAAAATCTGACCTTTACTCTGAAGATCAAGATAAAACTAGATAAAAGGCCTTACACGACCTGCCTACCTTTCATCCTGACCTCACACCACCTTCCCTCCGTGCTTTCTCCACACTAAGCAGCCTGACCTCTGAGCTTCCCCCATCCTGGGGTCCACTGAGCTTCTGCAGATGCTGTTCCACCTCTGATGCTCCCCTCCTGCCCTCAGGTGCATTTGCTTTCTCCGGCCTCTCTGACAGGATGTGTCCTCGTTTTCCAGAGACCTTTGCAGCGCTCCTTTGTGGTGTTTGTTACAGATCCTTGCGGGTTTCCAGTAGTGTCTGTCTTCCTCACTAGACCGCATCGGTGTTAACTCTCCTTCGTAACCCGGGGTGCCCTTCACTACTGTAACAACAGCAACAATGGTCCTTTTATCGAGCACTTGTTACATGCCAGGGGCTATGCTAAGCATTGTGGATCCGTCACATTTCATCTTCTTGAACCCTGCAAAAGAAGGTAGCTTTGTTATCTAGTTTGCATATGAGCAGACGAAGGCTGAGAGAAGTTAGGTACTTTGTCCAAGCCACGCAGTCAGTGGTGGAGCTGAATCCAAAGCCAGGCCGCTCGATTGCCAGAACACGCTGCACTGCCTCATCGCGTCCAAATACTAGGTCCCTCGAGATGATTCCGTTTTCCCAGGTTCCTTTCCTAACGGAGCTAGGTGGCTGGTGGCCCCGCCCTCCGGCCTGAACCTCTCTCAAGTGTCCGATGGTTATCTGCAGCCACCCAGCAGGGGGATCCCTGGTAGTGTGGGGGCTTATGCGGGTGAGGTGGGCTTGCCTTTAATCCAGCCTTTTAACAACATTCCCTGTTTGGATAGAGCCAGACCTGGGAAGGGGGAGGATAAGGACCAAGGTGGCTCCTGAGCCTCCACTCCCACCGATGGGGAGGAGTGGGGAAGGTGGTCATCTTTTCACGCCTCGTGAAGCCCCACTGGGGGGCGGCAGTTCTTGATAAGCAGAAGGAGCTTCAGGGGGGTCAGAGCAAGAAGCCTGGGACCTGGGCGGCAGAGGGCAGAGTGTGGGGGGTGGGGGGAAGGGAAAGGGGGAGGGCAGGGGAACATTCCCTGCAGGTAACAGAAACTCAGAACTTCAGTGGCTTACATCAGTAAGATTTATTTTTCTTACCTGTCAAGAAGTTCAGAGACAGGAAGTCCACAGCTAGCACAGCTCTTCAGAGCCAGGCCCCTCTCTCTTCTGCTCGACCAACCCTAAAGCCCTGGGCCCCATGGCCACTTCTCCTAGCAACAGACAAGTCTGGAGAGGTGGTCTCTGGGCTGGGCACACTGCCCCGCCACACAAGGTGAGCTGCTCTTATCGAAGGAGAAGGGGAGAAGGGGTGTTGAGAAACATCCATCGGTTTCTTTCACAACACATTTTCTTTCCATAGTCTCCTCCCCTGTGGGATGGAGCCCACCACCTTTCTGCGGCCCCTCTACACCAGCTTCTTGACCCTGCCAAGAGGAACGCCATTCCTTAACCCTAGTACACCCCAGAGCTGGCTTCTTAGTACATGGGAGTTGAGCGTACCTGATACCTGGAGGTTTCAAGAACACAAGAGAGCCCCATATTCCTGGACAAGAGGTCATCCCGCAAGTGAGGAAAATGGAAAAAGTGAGCCATGGAGAGAAAAATGATTGTTCTGTAGCAGAATTATTATGTATACTCAAATTACGCAGGTTAACTGTATTGTAAGTTTAATAACTTCATTACAATACTAAATTCTTTTCACGTACGTTGCCTTCCTAAGCTCACAGTACAGCCGCTTCAAAAACTGAGGGAGGTTGGAGCGCCTGGGCAGCTCAGTTGGTTGAGCGTCCAACTCTTGATTTCAGCTCGGGTCACGATCCCAGAGTCGTGGGCCCCAGGTCAGGCTCTGCGCTGACAGTGCAGCACCTGAAAAGCTGTGTCATTAGGCATTAGGGGAAGTCAAATGCGAACCACAGTGAGATGCCACACTCCACACCCACTAAATGGCTGCAATCAGAAGACAGCTAACAAGTATAGGTGAGGGAACGGAGAGATTGGAACTCTCGTGCTTTGCTGACAGAATGTAAGAGGGTGCAACTGCTTTGGAAAAAGAGCCTGGCAATGTCTCAAACAGTTAAACATAGAGTTACCCTATGACCCAGCAAGTGACTCCTAAATGTATATGCAGGAGAAATGAAAACGCTGTCGACGTGAAAACTGTAGCCGGGACGCCTGGCTGGCTCAATCAATAAAGCATGCAACTCTGGATCTCAGGGTCATGAGTTCAAATCCCACTTGGAGTGCGGAGCCTACTTAAAAAAAAATAAAAAAATAAAAAAACCAAAAAACTGCACACAAACATTCGTAGGAGCATTCCTCAATAGCCAAAATGTGGAAACAACCTAAATGTCTATCGGATAACGAATGGATAAACAAAATGAGATGTATCCATACAATGAATACTATTCAGCCATTAAAAAGAACGAAGTACTGATACAGGCTACAGCATGGCTAAACCTTGAAAATGTAGAGCCAGTCACAGAAGACCGCATACTGAATGGTTCTATTTATGTGACGGGCCCAGAATAGGCAAACCCATAGAGACAGAAAGTAGATCAGTGGTTGCCTAGGGCTCGGTGGGCAGAGGGGGCTGGGGGGTGGCCGCCGATAGGCATAGGGTTTCTTTTGGGGGGTAATGAAAATGTTCTAAAATTAGATTGTGGTGATGGTTTCACTAAAGACCATTGAGCTGTTTACTTTAAGCGGGCGAATGTTGCTCGTATGTGAAATAGATCTCAGATCTTAAAAAAGTTAATAGTCGATACCTAAAAAGTAAAGAACAAGACAAAAAGCCTTCGGTGTAAGCAGCCAGATCGTATTGACTTCTTAGATAGCCAGATTTTTAAGAAGTACTTATTTATTGCCTCCAGTTCACTAATTAGACAAGTAACTGCCCCCTTTGTACTGGGTGTGACATATGCCCGTGCCCAGCTTTGCCCCAGGGTTTTTTACGGTCCCAAGTAAGGTGGTGTGCCTGGGTGACAACAGCTGTCCCTGGGCCTGGCCTCTCTTGCTTTTTTTCCCCGTTTGGAAAGGTGTCAGGCTCCAGAGTATTTCTGTTGCTTTAGTCAGCACAGAGCAAGGAGGACCTTAACTATAGCTGCAAAGCCTTAAGCTTCACCTCGTGCTCCAAATCCAAAACAGAGCAGCTGGGAATGGGGCTCGCCATGCCGCCAATTGCTTCTCTCCCATTGTTAATCCCCCTGATTCTGCCGTCCACAGGCCCTCCTCCCCTCACACTGTCACGTTGCCCGCTTGTGATACGACTGAACAAGTGGTTTGGCTTTGAAAGGTGATTCTTAAGAGACACCTCGAGTGACCCAGTCCCTGGCATGCCAGGACGCTCTTGATGTCCATTGCCACGGGGCACCACAGCTCTCCGGCTAAGTACACTTGCCAGTCAAGCCTGCCCTGAAAAGAAGGTACCCGCTACTGACTCCCCCTGAGATCCTGGCGTAGCTGGCTGGGTCCTCGGGGAGAGCGACATTCCATCGCTAGGTGCAGACAACGAGAAACCTCCAGTGCTTTTTGGTTCTTACAGAAGAGCTCACGGTCTGGTGTTTGGGTTAGTGAATCACTTTAAAGTATGGCACAGCTGGCTTCGTGATAATTATGTATATTGTACGCTCTATTTTTGCTTTGCTCCCTCATCGCATGGTCAAGATGTTACAGCTTATTTAAAATTTCATTCGTCTCTTTCCCAAACCCTGCATATTATACCCCTTCAAAAGCGAGTCACTTTTCAGTCTGTATGTGCTTTTTTCATAGAGCCCTAGAAATCAACTCATTCTAACTTCTCCCTCTTCCCAAACTGAAGAATTCATCGGTGTACTAAAGTGTTCGTTCCGTTTACAAAAGGTTACTTCCTAATGGCATGTGGACAGAGAAATCCAACTGAAAATTGGGGGCGGGTAACAGCACGTGGTAGCATGTGAGTGACTGTCACGCGTGCCTCTCTGGTCACCATTCCTCGTGTTCTTGGTGCTTGCAGAGGGTAAGGAAAGCCTCTTCTTCCTCCTGGGCTCTCCCCCCTCTTGCTGTGGGAAGGGGACTAACAGGAAATAGAATCTGCCCCGGTCATGGGATTTTTGAAAGAAACAAAGCACGATCTGATGAGGAGCAGGTTAATCCTGCTATTTCATTTCCCTTTCGGAGAGGGTGGGGGCAGGATTGTGATATGAAGTATTTGGTTTCACATCTGTTCCAGGAATTATCCTCGGCATAAGTCCATTTTTCTTTTAAGCATCCTAAAGCATCCCAGGGAGTTCCTCCTCCCGTGTGCCCTTCCCACCCCCACAGTCAATTCCATGGCCACAGAGCAGCTGACAGACTCCCAGAGAGATCATCTTGTCACTGTTGCGGCAGGAACCTCTCAGTCCCGAGGTCTGAATTTCCGTGGGTCAGTACTGTATCAGTTTTGTGTCTGTTCTCCACGAAGGGCTCGGGTGGAATGAAAAGGAAGTTAGCGGTATCATGGAAAGAGGCCCGATTTAAACAGCAGAGGAACTGAGTCTCCTCTCAGCTTTGCTGCTGTTCGTATGAACTTGGGTAAGTCACCAACCTCCCTGGGGTTAAGGCCCTCATCTGTAAAAGCAAAGCAGGGTTCTCCGGAGTGCGCCCTGCAAAACGCAAGCCTCCATCATCAAATAAACTTGAGAAATGCCACTTATGCTATGCCACTTCTTTCAGGAGCCGTAATGCAGATTTGTACATTAAAGCCTCTGAGGAGTCCCTCAATAGAGAAACTTGTTTTTCACCCAGCATTTCTCAAACTTATCTGACACGAACTCTTCTTCCTGTAATGCTGAGTAACATCTTGATGCTCTGAGAAATGAAGTAGAAATCTATAATCTGTCACGTTCATGTTTACCAACCTCAGTTGAAAATAACTTTTCAACTTTCCTAAATCTCATTCGTGGGGAAAAGAAAAACAAATTTCATATGTGTGGTAAGCTGACTTCTAGTTTTACAAATTGAGCTTAAGAGCCAAAGCAGTTATTCAGGCCACCCCAGGCTTGTGACTAAAGTTTTGAAAAAGTTTTGTGGAACTTCTGTTTTCCACTTCCACCTGTCCGATGGTTATCATTTGCTTATGGCCATCGGGGCTGAGGTAGGAATTTCCTACAAATGATTAATTATGCTCAGCACACGATTAGGTTCTCATAAGGAATAACTAAATAAACCACAAGCTCCCTAACCTTAATTCAGAGAATAAGCAGATAGGCAGAGAAAAATACAATTCCACATGTTAAAGTGAGGCGCAAAGAATGGTTACAAATTTATATTTTGAGAAATGTTAGTATATATTATTAGATGTCTACTGAGAAGATGCAGAGACAACATGGAATTCAAGGCAGTGATGCAAGTAAAACATGAAACAGTAAATTCAAGAAACAACCAGATCAGAGGTCAAATGGGAGATTTATGAGAGAAAAAAAATGTGAAAATAGGATCAGGTAAAGAAATACTTTTAGGACCTTGACAAAGTAGCAGTTCCTGGTGGAAATATTAAGGCTGAAATTAAATTCTGACCAAGATCAATTTTAGCCAGACAATCCTAATGTCAGTAAAAAGTATGGCTAATAACTCATCTTGTAAGGAATAGGGCGCTTGGGTGGCTTACTTAGTCAGCTAAGCATCTGACTCTTGATTTCTGCTCAGGTCATGACCTCGCGGTTCGTGAGATCCAGCCCTGTGTGCGGTGCTGTGCTGACAGTGTGGAGCCTGCTTGGGATTCTCTCTGTCCCTCTCTCTGCTCCTGCCCCACTCGCACAACACACGCACTCTCTCTCCCTCAAAATAAATAAACATTTTTTAAAATACATCTTATAAGGAATAAGTAAGGATGGTTTACTTAATCACTTGGTTTAGAGTGATTTAATCTACATATTTAAAATTTTTTTATGGTTATCTATGTATTTGGCTGGGGGAGGGGCAGAGAGGAGAGACAGAATCCCAAGCAGTCTCCGCACCATCAGTGCAGAGCCTGATGTGGGGCTTGGACTCAAGAACTGGGAGATCGTGACCTGAGCCAAGATCAAGAGTTGGACACTTAAGGGGCACCTGGGTACCTCCGTTGGTTGAGTGTCCAACTTTGGCTCAGGTCATGATCTCGCAGTTTGTGAGTTCGAGCCCCACACCAAGCTCACTACTGTCAGCCTGTCAGCACAGAGCCCTCTTCAGACCCTCTCTCCCTCTCTCTCCCCACTTGAGCTCTCTCTCTCTCGAAAAAAGAGTTGGATGCTTAACCAACTGAGCCACCCAGGCAGCCCATCCACGTATTTAAAGTGTCGGCCTTTAATAAAAGTGAGTGTTTGGTAATGTTGGCTCTTTCCTTTCTCACCTCTATGGCAACCCCTTCTTAATCTCTCTTCTTTTTTTTTTTAATTTTTTTTTTTTAACGTTTATTTATTTTTGAGACAGAGACAGAGCATGAATGGGGGAGGGTCACAGAGAGAGGGAGACACAGAATCTGAAACAGGCTCCAGGCTCTGAGCGGTCAGCACAGAGCCCAACACGGGGCTCGAACTCACAGACCATGAGATCATGACCTGAGCCAAAGTCGGACGCTTAACCGACTGAGCCACCCAGGCGCCCCCTCAATCTCTCTTCTAAAGCTCTTCATCCTTTGCTTCCTTGTGAATTTTCATTCTCTGGAATCCTGTCTTTGGTACCGTCCCACAGTTTCAGCTGACCTCTGTATTTGACCTGCACTAATTCCAGACCTATACCTTCAGCCAGGATTGTCACATGTGGCTTCCCAGATTGGTTGTGCACCACACAATTCTGGGGGTGCTATAGACACCAAACACGTATGCAGCAGCCCTTCCCCAGCCCAGACTCCTCTCTGGATCTGTAGGTTTCAGCCACCTTTAGACATCTCTCTCGAATACCTTCCAGTCATCTCAAACCCAGCACATCCCAAACTCAACTCTTCATCCTCTCGGACACACCCCCCCTGCGGTCCCTCCCTATTCACCTTCATCAGAGGTGAAGCCAGAAATCTAAGAATCTTTCTAGCTGGTCTCCTCACCTCACATGGCTAACTGGTTCTCAATCATTATATTTTTCCCGTTCGACCTCTCAGATCTTACGTCCAGTCTCACTCATTGCCACTGCCTTAATTCAGACACGTGGCACTTTTGTTTGAATGGCTACGGTGTTTTCCATGTGGACCTCTTCACCATCAGTCCCATCCTGTGCTTACACTCCACTCTGCTCTTTACGTGATCTGTAAAAACAGTTATGATGCTTCCCCACTAAAAAGTCTCTGCAAGACCCCTTCGAGGTGCAGTGGGTCACCAAAGCCCTGCATCATCTTCTGTCTTCTCTGCGCGTATTTTCCACCACTCCCCCGATAAGAACCTTTAAGTTCCGGTCTTTCTAAACTTCTTGCCACGTTGTCTCCAACGCCCATGCCGTTGTACACACTGTTTCTTCGTGGAACTCTCATCTCTTCTTGGCTAACTCTGGCCCAGGCTTCCGCCTCCAGATCTTGTCATCACTTCCAGAATCCTTCACTGACCGCAGTGCCCCCTTTCACTTCTTACCATCAACTCCTATAGCATCCCTTGCCTTCCTCTGTCATAGAATTCGCTAAAATATGTTATTTTATTTTACTTGCTGGCCTCTACCACTAGATTATAAGCTCCTGGGGGGATCAGGAATTATGTTATTCACCTCTCTGTCACCAATGTTCTTCACAGTGTGGGGCATGAGGTGGGTATTCAGTAAGTGAATGTGGGGCAGAAGGTCAGTTTCTGTTGCTGTTGTAAGATTTAACCTTCACTAAGTCTCTGCCTAGTGTTAGGGTCAAGTATGCATTGTTTATATGCTGTAAATTATGCGGTTTTTAATAGCTATTTCTATACTTCTTTGGGTCCATTGGACTTCTCAGAGGAAACAGTAACTCCATGCCATTTTTGCTGTTAACTTTTCCCTGGTGTTCAAGGGCTGTGTGCCTTCCTTCACTCAGGAACTTATGTTGGGGGTGGGGGGAGCACCTGGGTGGCTCAGTCGGTTAAGCGTCTGACTTCCGCTCAGGTCATGATCTCACGGTGAGTGGGTTCCAGCCCCGCGTCGGGCTCCTTGCTGACAGTTCAGAGCCTGGAGCCTGCTTCGGATTCTGTGTCTCCCTCTTTCGCTGCCCCTTCTCTGCTCACACTGTCTGTCTCTCTCTCTCTCTCTCTCTCTCTCAAAAATAAATAAACATTAAAAGCTTATTTAAAAAAAAAAGAAGAAGAAACTTTTGTGGGGTGAAAACAGGCATATAATTGAATATCTATCTTTAATGAGTGAAAGATGTTAAATCCACTGCTTACTGACTATTAAAAAAATAAGGTGATTTAAATACACAACTTCTGGAATTGACTCAGTAGCAAACTCAGGTGTATGTTACTTTATGAATTAACCATTTTCAGAATGTAGTTGTTTGTTTATACCTACTTTTCATTGATCCCAACACAGCCCCCCTAGAAAATCAAAATGTAAAATGAAGCATCTTTTAACTGAAACTTTTAAGTTTGTTTGTTTAGAGTAGCATCTTGAATGCCAGGACAAAAGGACAGTAGACAGATACTCAGTAGGTTTCTATTTATTGGTAAACTCATGTTAACATTATTGTTTCTAGAATTCCCTAACAGTGTTAGATTTTCCCTCGGTGCTTCATAACTGTGGAAACGTGTAAAAATCACCTTTTGCCAAAAATGCGCAATTCAAAATCCCTTCCCGGGCCTGCTGAATTCATTTACTCGTGGTGGAGAGTAGAAGTAGGCATTTTTAGACAGTGATTTTTGGCGCCCTCACCGCCCATGATACTACTTCCGCTTAGAAACCAGTGTCCCCCTTGAGTAGTGAGCCGCGGCGGTCCAGATAGACAGTGCAGTGCTGACTGACTGAACAGAGCAGTGTTGAATGATGAGAAACTGAGCCTGGCTTTTGCTTTCTATACCCATCATAACTCATAGTCACCTTCAAAACGTTGATGGAAAGCGATAACCGATGGCCTCATCACCATGAGTAAATATCGTATGACCCACCATCTGAGAGGAGAGCTCTGGTCACGTTAACCAGCAACTAATTAAAATATAGTGCGTTTTGAAATGTGTTGAGATGTTTCTTTTTTAAGTAGGCAACTTTTCTTAGCCGAGTCACAGACCCATAGCAGGTGTATGTTTAATATTAAAATTCGCTTTGTGTCCTCCTGCTACCGGGATCTACCATCTGGAAATAAAAGAAGTGATTTGGGAGATGGCCAAATACAACATTTATTTTAATGCAATAAACCTATTACCAAATTGTAGAAGAAGAAAATTTCACTTCTAAAAAATAAAATGTATACTACAATTACATTTTTATTTGTACAGTCCACAGAAAAAAAGGTCAGACTTACAGTCTAAGATATTTTCCTTTCAATTGAATACACAAATAAAATAAAAAGGTATTTGTACAGGTTAACTTATGAAAACCTAATATGAAATCTTCCGTGAACTTTACAACCTGCATAATCCAGAGCTGTTATAACCTTTACAAGCCCTAGTGTTGTTGAGACAGTAAACTGCAGTGTTCTATATATTTTTAATTAATTAATTAATTTTTAATTTACATCCAAGTTAGTTAGCATATAGTACAACAATGATTTTAGTAGATTCCAGTGATTCATCCCCTATGTATAACACCCAGTGCTCATCCCAGCAAGTGTCTTCCTTAATGCCCGTTACCCATTTAGCCCATCCCCCCCCACAACCCCTCCAGCAACCCTCTGTTCTCTATATTTAAGAGTCTCTTATGTTTTGTCCCCCTCCCTGTTTTCGTATTAATTTTGCTTCCCTTCCCTTACGTTCATCTGTTGTGTATCTTAAAGTCCTCATATGAGTGAAGTCATATGATATTTGTCCTTCTCTAATTTCACTTAGCATAGTACCCTCTAGTTCCATCCACATAGCTGCAAATGGCAAGATTTCATTCTTTTTGATTGCCGACGAGTACTTCATTGTGTGTGTGTGTACATCTTCTTTATCCATTCATCCATCGATGGACATTTGGGCTCTTTCCATACTTTGGCTATTGTCGATAGGGCTACTGTAAACATTGGGGTGCATGTGTCCCTTTGAAACAGCACATCTGTATCCCTTGGATAAATACCTTGTAGTGCACTTGCTGGGTCATAGGGCAGCTCTATTTTTAATTTTTTGAGGAACCTCCATACTGTTTTCCAGAGTGGCTGCACCAGTTTGCATTCCCACCAGTAGCAATGCAAAAGAGATCCTCTGTCTCCCCATCCTCGCCAACATCTGTTGTTGCTCGAGTTGTTAATTTTAGCCATTGTGACTGGTATTTCCCTGTATTTCCCTGATGATGAATGATGTTGCACGTTTTTTTTATGTGTCTGTTAACCATCTGGACATCTTCTTTGGAGAAGTGTCTATTCATGTTTTTTGCCCATTTCTTCACTGCATGCTTTGGTTTTGGGGTTCTGTATATATTTTAAGTGTGGCCGTACGAACTCACCCCAAAATGAGGGAATGGACAAGATGCTATCAAAGACTCCTCTGGTTTGAGAAAAGGGGAAAAAAAAAAAAAAAAAAAAACAAGACAAAACACTTCTATATGTTATAGGAGGTAGAGAAATGATAGAGAGAGAGGTGGGGTTTTTAATCAGGTAGCTGGTTGTGGCCAAGGTAGCTTAGCCTAGCACCATCACATAGGGCTGTTGAGCAAATAAAATTTACTTTCTTCTTCAGCACCAGTCTGTTGAAATTTTTTAATCATTTGTGAATTTTCAGAGTCCTGAAATCACTACTAGAATGTGAGAGCTTAATCCCATCTCCTGATCTCACAGGGCTGTGGGCCAGACCTTTCCAATTCTAAAAGGCAGTGAGGTCTCCTTCCTTCTGATTTACTTTCACAGGCTCCTGGGACATTAATTTTTAAAGGCCTTAGCCAACAGACTAGAGCAATCATTCAAGTTAAATTTTTATTAGAAAAAAAATACTCCACAAATATCCTTTCCTATAAAAATATAAACTTGAATATCTTTGGCTGGGGAGGACGAGCAGAGGGGATGGAGCAGAAAACTTGAAAGGTTTGTGTAATGTGGACATGCAGCCCTATGATTAAATTGGTTTTCTAGTGGTTCTGTTGAATCATTAGTATTGGTACTATTTGCAAAGGCATCAGCACTCATTAGAGACCATTGGCCAGGGATCCTACAGGACCGTTGGGAGATGAGTCTCTATTGACAACAGATCTATTGGTCTGTTTGTTTGTTTGTTTGTTTTAATGTTTTCACCCATAACTTTAAGGAAGAAAGATGCAAATAGCAAATCCGTAAGGTGACATAATACAGTAGGAAAAATCATGGACTCGGGTTCTTTTACCATACCTGCCGCCGAGGAGCTGTGATCTGAAACAGTTGGTTAACTTCTCCAGGCTCAGTTTCATCATCTGTAAAATGGAAATAACATTCATTTAGAAATAGTTTTTGAATGCCTGCTGTAAGTCAGGTGGTTTGCTTGGCACCTGACTTTGAATAATAGCTGCTGTGTCTTCCTCTTGGGGTCACCGTGAAAACTAGATAAGATACCGCATGTGGAAACGTTGATGTCTTTTACTTTCAAGTGGCACCCAGAGCAGTCTTGATCTCCAGTTATCAAAGACTTATTTTGGTAAAAAAAAAAAAAAAAAAAAAAAAAAAAAGTACGCCGGTTTCCTTTGCAGCCAGGTTTGAAGAAAAATTTGGCCTTAACCCCACTTAACTGAAAGTTCAAGTAGCCACAATATTCTTTGCCCAAGTATTCCAGTTAATTCGGGTTTTTCTTTGTTGCTATGTGAGGTCACTGGTGGTGAAGTAGTTACCTATTGCCACATAACTCACTTCGCCCCCAAACTCATGGCTTAAAACCGAAAACATTTGTTAACATTACACTTTCTGTGGCTCAAGCATCCTAGCTTAGCTGCATACCTCTGGTTGAAGGTCTCTTGATGAGGTTGTAGGCAAGCTGTCAAGTGGGAGCTGGGAGCTCATCTGAAGGCTCATCTGGGAAATCCACTTCCAATTCAGTCACGTGGCTGTTGGCAGGCCTCTTTCCACTGGGGCCTCTTCACAGGCCTGCTGTTACGGGCTGAAATGTGACCCCCCACATTCATATGTTGAAGTCTTAACCCCCGTTACCTCAGAATGTGACTATATTTGGGCACAGGGCCTTTAAAGTGATGACTAAGTGTAAAGGAGGCTTTTAGAGTGGCCCTTACTCCAACCTGACTGGTGTCCTTAAAGGAAGAGGAAAGTTGGACACGATGGGACACGCCAGGGATGCCCTTGCGCAGAGGAAGACTCTGAGGGCACGTGGAAAAGAGGGCCATCCGTAAACCAAGGAGAGAGGCCTCAGGAGCCACCAAACCTGCTGACACCTTGACCTTAGACATCTAGCCTCCTGAACTATGAGAAGGTGAATTTCTGTTGTTGAAGTCACCCAGGCTGTGGCATTTTGTTGTGACAGCCCTAGCAAACTGCTACAGCTGCCTTACAACATGGCAGCTGCCTCGTCCGGGCGAGCAATACGTGAGAAAGTGAGGAAGCACCCACGCAGGAGCCACAGTCTCTTTATAACTTCATCTTGGAGGTGAGATCCCATACCTTTAGCTACGTTCTTTTTGTTGGAAGTGAGTCGGTAAGTCCAGTCAGTCCATACTCGAGCGATCACAAAGGGCCCGGATCCCAGGAAGTGGAAGTCACAGGAAGCCATCGTAAAGGCTGCCTACCACACTAGTTTAGGTTTGTTTTTAATAAAGCAAAAATTAAAAGTTAAGAGAAAGACAAAAACCGGCGTATTTTACATGATAGATTCAACGTCATCAAATACCTGAGCGCCCTGGCTGATCTAATCTATAGGCCATACTACCATTCTGCGAAGCTAAGATTGTTCTGATCTGGAAAATATAAAATGTTGACATTTAGAAAAAAAGGTTTTCTAGTGGTGAAAAAAGGATCATGTGATGGCCAAGACTGAGGAGAAATGGCGCAGTGAATCCTTACCTCGGTGTCTAATATACACAGGGATGCATACCAAGAAGGGATGAGAGGGAAAGAGGAGGGGAGATAATCATGAGTTATAAAAAAACATGGTCAAACCATAATACAATCTTACGTAGGAAAAGTGAGAAAAAACAGCTTCAGTAAAACAAACTACGGCAAGTAAAACTGAACAGAATCTTCTTGATTGATAGAACATAGGTCATAAAGAGTTGAAAAACTGCTCTAATCTTTCTTGTATTGTTAATAGACAAAGAGGGGATAAGGAATAGCAGGTGAGAGGTGGGCATTCAGTGAGCTGTAATACCCAGCGAGGTGGTACATTTTAGAAAATCTCGTAAGGAGCAAAAAATGATTAGTGGGCTCTACGGATTGGTCCGGAAGGTAAGTATAAAGGAACAGACCTCTTCAGGAGTATTTCCAGAACCAATAGGAAGAACTCCACAAGAGGAGGATGGGTGATAGTTGAACCCGGCTTTTAGTTCAGAGGATCCAAAGGACATCTGCTCTGCGGTGATAGCGAGCTGACATCTGAGTCCTCAGTAAGTATGCTGAGATTCCAGTAGCTTTAGCCTCTGAAATTAGTAGCATTGTCAGCTTGATTGTCTCATGTTTTTCTAACGATCAGAGTCTATGTGGCAAAGCTGTCCTTACTCCCAAGCACGGTCAGATTTCTTTTCACCAACAACCCTCTTTTTGGCCTCTTAAATGATGCTAATATGAGGTTAAACTCTCCCTTTAACTTTCAGAACATTCAAAGAGCTATCACTTGTAATAATACCTCCAAATACTAAGCTTCAATAATTTGGCTCCTGCTTCATCGGAACTCCCCCTTGGGTGGCCCTTTGTTTTAAGAGAGGAAGAAGCTGTTTCCTGTTATCTCCTGGTTGCACGATAACAAGATGACAGACTGATTCTAGGTCTCTTTCAGTTTTCCTTACACAAAGCTGTGGAACCAGAGGGGGACAGTACAGGGATCTCACAAGGTGATCCTCATTAAAAAGATGCCTTCAGATTTGAATAGTTCAATGGATTACCTTAAGAGTTGCCCTGAAGTAGATGTTTATGCTGGTATGGAACAGTTTCTGAGATATATTGTTAAATAAAAGATACCCAGAAAAACCCACTGGAGGTCACGTTCCCATTTGTGTAAAAAGGGCAGCAGGAAAATACATTTGTATGTGCATGGACTCTGCTCAGAGAAGGGCACACACACCAGTAGTGAGTCTGGAGTAGAAGAGACTTTTAACTCCGTATCTCTTGTTATCATTTGATTTTTTTTTTTTAATTTGTGCATGGATTAATTTTTTTTTATGTTTATTTTTGAGACTGAGCATGAGCGTGGGGAGCAGCAGAGGGGCAGTGAGGAGGGAAAGAGAGAATCCCAAGCAGGCTCCATGCTGTCAGCACAGAGCATGAAGCGGAGCTCCCTTTCACGAACCCTGAGTCGTGACCTAAGCTGAACTCAAGAGTCAGGCACTTAACCAGCTGAGCCACCCAGGTACCCCTACGTTTCTTGTTTCTGTTTCTGTTTTTGTTTTTGTTTTGTAGTGAGGAAGCTATTTTAAAAATGCCTTTAGGAGTGCCTGGGTGGCTCAGTCGGTTGAACGTCTGACTTGGGCTCAGGTAATGATCTCATGGCTCATGAGTTCGAGCCCCATGTCGGGCTCTGTGCTGACAGCTCGGAGCCTGGAGCCTGCTTTGGATTCTGACAGGTGTGATGTAATAGCTCATAGTTTTGATTTCCATGTCCCTCATGATAAGTGAGGTTGAGCATCTTTTCATGTGTCTGTTGGCCATCTGTATGTCTTCTTTGGAGAAATGTCTGTTCATGTCTTATGCCCATTTTTAATTAGATTATTTAGGTTTTTTCATCTTGAGTTGTATAAATTCTTTATATATTTTGGATATTAACTCTTTATCAGATATATCATATGCAGACATCCTCTTCCTTCTCAGTAGGTTGTCTTTTTGTTTTGATTGTTTCCTTTGCTGTGCAGAGGCTTTTTATTTTTATGTAGGCCCAATAGTTTATTTTTGCCTTTGTTTCCCTTGCCTGAGGAGACACATCTAGAAAAATATTGCTACAGCCGATGTCAGAGAAATTACTATCTTTGCTCCCTTCTAGGATTTTAATGGTTTCAGGTCTACATTTAGGTCTTTAATCCATTTTGAGTTTCTTTTTGTATGTGGTGTAAAAAGTGGCCCAGTTTCATTCTTTTGCATGTGGCTGTCCAGTTTTCCCAGCACCATTGGTTGAAGAGATTAGCTTTTTTCCCCCATGGCATATTCTTGCCCGCTTTGTCATAAGTTCATTGATTCACCATATAATCCTGGGTTTATTTCTGGGCCCTCTATTCTCTTCTATTGATCTATGTGTCTGTTTTGTGCCGGTACCACACTGTTTGAGTGCTTCAGCTTTGTAGTAAATCTTGAAATCTGGGATTGTGATGCTCCCAGTTTTGTTCTTCTTTTTCAGGATTGCCTTGGCTATCGGGGTCTTCTGTGGTTCCCTACAAATTTTAAGATTATTTCTCCTAGTTCTGCAAAAATGCTCTTGGTATTTTAATAGTGATTGTCTCAAGTATGTAGATTGCTTTGGGTAGTACAGACATTTTAACAATATTTGTTCTTCCAGCCCATGGACATGGAATGTCTTTCCATTTCTTTGTGTCGTCTTCAGTTTCTTTCATCGGCGTATTACAGTTTTCAGAGTACAGGTCTTTCACCTCTTTGGTTAGATTTATCCCTACGTATCTTCTTGATCTTGGTGCAATTACAAATGGGATGGTTTGCTTAATTTCTCATTCTGCTACTTCATCATTAGTGTATAGAAAATGCATGGATTACTGTGAATGTAACACAACTGGTTTTAAAGAGAAAGGCACTGAAGAGATGAAATTTAAGTTACCACAAAGAGCCTTTGAACTCCTGTGGTGTTCTCTCACGTGGTCGTCTGCATTGTCCGGTCCTCTCTTCCTGTCGTTGCAGTTTGAAGACTCATAAGAGCAAGAACTGCTCTCCATTGAGCACCTGCTCTGCCCCGAGTGCTGGGGTTTTTACGTGGAGCTTCCTCAGTTAATCATCCCAGCCATCACATGAGGAATGTCTCTTCTTGCCTCCTTTTTTAGCTGAGACTTTGTATATTCCTTCCATGGGTGCTGTTTAGAAGATCAAGAAGATCAGTTCCAAGATCAGTTTCCTGCCACATGCCTATCTAACACCTTGCTTCACCAAAGACTGGAGTGACCCTTCTTCTGAGGGACACGTTAGTCAGTTCTGCCCTTGAGTTTTTCTCTTCCGTGTGTGTTTCTTTCCTCGGGGCTTGTCCTTTCATTCACACCCTCAGAACTTCAGCTTCCACCTGCACTCTGACGATTTTGACACGTGAGCCCCAGTCGGTGGCCCCCAGAAGCCACCATAGTAACAAATCCCAGCTCAGCCACCTAAGAGAAGGGGTGCGTCTGCTGACTTCTGTAGAGAACTAGGACGGCTCCAGGACCTCCGGTGTGGTCAGGTCTTTCCTTTTCTCCATCCTTCTCTGCCTCATCTTTCTCCATCTCCTTACATGTCTCTTCACAACTTCATTAACCTCCCTCTTTCCTTCTTTCTTTTCTGTGGTTTCTTCCATGTGGCAGATCAGATGGAGGGGAGTAGTTTCATCAGCTCCAGCCTTATTCTTTCCAGCTCAATGACCGCAGAGTAAAGAGAGTGTTTCTACGTTAGTACGTAGAGGTCCCCAGGAAGGGCTGTGATTGGCTTGGCTTGGATGACAGGACCACCTCTTATGGCAGTTGCGGTGGCCCCGGGGGTGGGCCCCTAGGCCAGGTCTGGATCGCCTGCCAACTTTTGTGCTCAAGAGGGTGTGAGGCTCTCTTAATTATAGAGAACAAACTGATGGTTACCAGAAACGAGGTGGGTGAAATAGGTAAAGAGGATTTAGGAGCGTACTTGTCGTGATGCGCGCTGGATAATGCATGAAATTGTTGAATGACGATACTGTACGCCTGTAACTAATAGAACACTATATGCTAACTATACTGGAATTTAAAAAAAAAAAAAAGAGGGTATTGCACTGACATTTATAGTCTGGCTGTAATCACCTGACTGGAATAGAACAGGTGGGGAGCAGTTTTCCAAAGGAGGTGAGAGGAGCCGAAACCACAGCAGATGGGAAGGGATATTAGGCAGATAAAAATCGTAGATTTCCCCTACTTTCAACCCTTAGCTTCTTTGCAGCTGTGCAAATCAGGGGTAAATAAGACAATGTGTGCAGTAAATACTTCATATGATGCCTGCAGCAGAATAAGCGATAGAGCAGTATCTACTGTTATTGACTCTCTCTCTTTTAATTGTGGCAAACTACATTTAACACAGAATTTACCACTTTAACCATTTTTAAGTGTTACAGTTCAGTGGATTAAGCACATACGCATTTTTGTGCAACCATCACCACCGTCCATCTCTAGAACTCTTTTCCAACGCGGAACTTTATTTTGCAAAACTAAGACTCTACTCATTAAACAATAACTCCCCATTCTCCTCTCTCCCATCTCCTGGCAGCCACTGTTCTCTTTTCTGTCCCGATGAATTTGACTATTCTAGATACCACGTGGAAGTGGAATCGCACAGTATTTGTCTTTTTGTGACTGGCTTATCTCACTCAGCATAATGTCTTCGAGGTTCAGCCATGTTGTGGCACATCTGAATTTCCTTCCTGTAAGGCTGAATAATACTCTATTGTACGTATGTACCACGTTTTATTAATCCCTCTGACAATGGATACTGGATTTGCCTCTACCTTCTGACTGTTAGGAATACTGCTGCTGTGACCATGGGTGTACAACTATCTCTTCAAGTCTGCTTTCAGTTCTTCTGGGTGTATATCCAGAAGTAGAAGTGCTGAATTGTATAGTAATTCTATTTTTAATTTTGTGGAGAACTGCCATATTCTTTTCCATAGTAGCTGTACCATTTTCATTCCTAGCAACAGTACCCAAGAGTTCCATTTCTCCACATCCTCACTAATACTTCTTCTTTTCTTTTTTCTTTGCTTTGCTTCTCTCTCTCTCTCTCTCTCTCTTTTCATAGCAGCCATGCTAATGGGGAAGTGGATGTGAGTTCTTTAAATTAAACCTTGCTGGGGCTCCTGGGTAGTTCAGTCAGTTGAGCAGCTGGCTCTAAGAAAAAAAGAAAATCTTGGTAACTGGGCTATTAGGAGTGCGGTTGATAGAATTAGAGTACCTAGTTTTGTGGGTGAGTAGGACAAATAACACTGTTAGTATTTTAAAAGTCAAATTTGGGGGCACCTGGATGGCTCACTCAGTTGAGTGTCTGACTATTGATTTGGCTAAGGGCACGATCTCACAGTTTGTGGGATCGAGCATCTCATTGGGCTTTGCACTGACAGCAGGGATTCTGCTTGGGATCCTCTCTGCCTCTCCTCTGCTTGTGCTCTTTCTCTCAAAATAAATTTAAAAACTTAAAAAAAAATGTTTTTTGAGTCAAATTTGACATGATGGCCGCACATTAAACCGAGAAAAGTCTTCTCAAAAGCTAGGGAGAAATGTGAGCCAGATGTAGAGTTTACCTATTAAAGCTGTGAGTGGATAAATTATCTCAGGGAAAGAATGTCAGGGAGCAAGGGGTTGGAAGCAAAGCCAAAGAAGAAAGAAGAGCCAGTGGAACCATCCAAGGAGGCAGCCTTAAGAGGCACCTGGATATTTCAGACTCTCAGAGACCCACAGAAGGGAGAGTCAAGAGGGCGGGAATGATTGATGAGCTCAGATGATATTTTTAAATTGCCCATGATTAAGATTTTGTTAAATTGAACCATTTTTGTGTGACTATGCCCTGTAGAGTCCTTTATAATTTTCAGAATGTTTGCATATAGTTTATCTTATGTGACCCTTAGCCAAAGCACACAGATTATTATCATTAGTATTATTCCCACATTACAAGAAAAAAACAAACTCAGGAAGACTGGCATTTTCCTAAAGTCATTGCTCGATACCTCTCATTTCCCCAAGATGATCTATTTTGGGGAAGCTGAAGGCAGATGATGCCAGGTCAGAGTGGGCACCAGAGTAGGTTCCCCTCAGACCAGTGCCCAGGCAGCTTGTCATCCTGAGTACAGGTGCCGTCACTCAGTACCTCCTGGAGACCGTGTCTACTCGCCCCTCTCAGTTTCCTGTTAAATACTAATGAGTTTGATTCTCTAGACTCCAGAGCAGTGGTTTGTGAACTGTGGGTCATGACCAAAGAGTTGGTCATCAGATCAATCAGTGGGTCCCAACCAGGCGTCCCAGAGCCAGTGGTGCATGTCTTCCCAACACTGCTTTCACCAACTTCATGTTGGTTACTTGAACTTGGCTGTGGTGGAAATCAGCCAACACCACAAAGCTGGGGCCTCTGTTTTACCACAGAGAACCAGTTGGTAAACATTTACTAGCATACCCCGATCATAACCATCATGTCTTTCTCTTCCCTCCACCCCTCCTGCAATGGAACAGGATAGAATAGAAAGAAAAATACCAGGGTCCTCTATGATAAAAGTAAGAATTGTTTTGTGAGACTTCTGTTCAGGTCAGAAAGATATTTATGTGTATATTCATATATCATGTATTTTTTTACTAAAAATAAGTTTGAAAAGTCAGTTGTCTAGAGTCCCTTCCTTTATCTTCCTCAAGTAATTGAAAGTCCTCTGTTCTGTTGATCTTTAGGCAGAGAACCAGTGTCCAGCATCTTCTTTGAATTAATGCTGTGTCTACTCTAGGTGGAATGAGATGGAATTTGTATCAGGCTAGAAATTATTATTCTAGAATAGACAAAATGCCTCTGTGTTATCAATTCTTTTGAACTCAAAGCTATATAAAAATCTATTTTAGACCCCACCAAAGACTTTCTGCAGTGAGCATGTATTTGTCCTATGCTCAGAAAACAGTAATCATTATTTTTAAATCCCAAAGATTAGAAGGCCAATAAATAGAAAAAAAATCAGATTTAAGCAAATATGCTTGTGTTACTCTACCATTCTTCATTATTAGAACTTTCTATGAAGAAATTAAATCTTTTTAAGAAAGTAAATGCACTTTTTGTGAAATATATCACTTTCCTTTTAATGACTTAGTGATATGTTTTATAAATCCAGATTATATACATATATTTTTATATACACAAAATATATATATTTTTTGATATACACAAATATATATATATTGATATACACATACATTTACATTGTATATAAACATCTTATATATAAAGTTTTATGTGCGTGCGCGCGCACACACACACACACACACACACACACACACATCCCAGATATGCTTAAATGGATTATGCTTCAAAACTAGATAGATGTGGGGCGCCTGAGTGGCTCAGTTGGTTTGTTAAGTGTCTGATTTCGACCCAGGTCATGATCTCGCAGTTCGGGAGTTCGAGCCCGCATTGGGCTCGCTGCTTTCTGTGCGGAGCTTGCCTTTGGATCCTCTGTCTCCCTCCCTCTCTGCCCCAGCTCCCCTTGCACACACTTTCTTTCTTAAACATTAAAAACACAAAACAAAAAAAACTAGATGTACGTAGATCATGGAATTAAATCTCAAGAGCTTTGATTTAGATCAGCCTTGCAATTTTGAAATTTTCATAAAAGGGAAGTTATTAAGTATTCTTATGCAAAAAAAAAAAAAAAAGGCTGCAAACGTGTGAAATAGTATGTCCTTGACTATCTAAATGGAGTTACAAAAAGAAACATTTTTCACTGAGTCACATTTGAAAGTCATTCTATCTTTCTTTCTATTCCACAATGTCACCTTACCATGCCCATTTTACTGCTTTTTTTGTAATAAGAAAATGAGCCAGAATAAGGGGAACATGGTTTACAGGTTCATAGGAGTTAAATATACTTTCAGAAATAAGTTATGGAACATTTTGGGGGGAAGAATTCAGCTTATTGTATATGTGACTTCAGTTCTCCAGTTACTTGCAAGTAGAATGTCCCCCAGATGGAGACTTGACCCAGGGTGCATTTAACATCCAAGAGTGAAACTGAGTGCCCTGTTGCTCACTAGAAATGGAGAAGGTTCTGGGAGGGCATGAGCGCTCGGTGCTCCTGTGGTCAGCCAGTTCGCTCCCCTGTCCCCTGTGGCTGCACTCCAGAGCTGCTCGGGGCTGCCTTTTCTCTGAACAAAGCCCGTGCAGCTGTGCCCGGCGCCTCAGTGTCACCAGGCAGGGTTTCACGAACTGGATCTGATGCTCTTGTGCCTGTGTTGTTCATTCCTACACGCTGGAGCCGTGCCCAGGAAGGTGAGGGGACAGCAGGTTGGCCCTCGCTCCCCAGCTGTCCCTTTCTCCTCATGTCACTCAGGATATAAATAAATGGATTCATTCACTCTCTCATCAAGCCAGAATGTTGCCAGAAGGTACTATCAGGGCCACTCTGATCAGTTGGAAAGGGCCTTAGGGGCAGATCTCAGAGGCACAATTTACAAAAGCCTTTGCATTTAGGCAATTTAAAAAATAAAGCTTTTAATTTTACTTCTCCTGTTCACTTGAGACCTCGGAGGGAGAAAAATAGCTCCAGTTATATGTTCATGTTGTTTGAGGTCTGGGCCTCCTTTAGTGGTGTGGAAGTCATGGTGCATTCTTTGTTTTTTCTCAACTAGAAAAGCCTTGAGTCTGATGATCTCATTGAAAATTTACTTCCCTTTCCTTAAGACAGCTGACGGGTAGTAGGAGCACTGATCGGGAGCGTGGATCGCTGCTTATCACACGAGGCTGTGGTATTTCAGAGGCCAAGTTTGTATTGTTAGTTGGAAGTCTTTTGCTGCCCATAGGGAGCACTGCTATCGATCATTTCCCACATCCGTCGATCCAGTATTTCCCAAGCAGCCTCCATGTAAATATGTACATGGCAAAATGCTGGGCGCTCAGGTCCTGTGAAGATTTGCAAGACGTGGTCTCTGCACTTCAAAGAGTGCATCGCAGGAAACGAACCACACATGCAAGACACAGACCCCCCCCCCAACCCCACCCCTGCCCTCAAAAGTGGTGTAAGAAGCAATGATTTGGTGGTCTAGGAAAGTCTGTCCACCATTCCTCTCAGAGAACTTACTCGTCAAAGTGAGCATGAGCATGATCGGTGCCCTCAGCAGTTCTCCGTGCCTAGGTGCTTCTCATGCACTTCACCTTAGCAGGTGTGGATCACGGTGCTGAAAATAATTTTATTTGCTATTACAGTAGCTCGAGCCAGTTACTTAATATGATGCTAATGGGAGAACAGTAGCTGGAGGACAAATTGGGTTCGTTGGACTCAGTTGCCAAACCAGCACAATGTATTTTACAGTGCTTCAAGATTTTTAAGGGTAGTTCTACTAATATTTTATGTCTATGTTGCTTGTTGACTTTAAAACTAACCTAATAATATTGCTGTAACTTCATTTATTTGATAAATGCCAAGTGAGTGTATAAATAGTGTGATCCACAGCCATTTCACATACACATACACAAAACAAAATTTCCAGGTCAGGATATCAAAGCCAAAAAGAAGACGGGCAGCTTCAGTGACGGGTTTTTCAGAATTCTACCATAAAAGAGCACGGCTGTGATTGTGGCCACAAAGGACGTGAGGGGGTGGGGGGGAGGGCAGTAACATGGTTGTCCTAGGTATTGTCCCTGCCCTTATCAGCCCAGAACCGAGTCAGCAGGCAGGAGTGGAGATCCCAGCAGCTCTGGACTAGAATCATGGCAGGTGTCAGGGAAAACAGGTGGAGAGTCTAATTGGAGACGCTTTACCTAAAGATGGAAGCCCAAAGGGCTGTATTCTCCATGTAAAGTTCAACCAGAAATAAACCCTCCCTTCCCACTTTACCTTTACCATCTCAGGCACTGGAAGAAAACTGCCTGTCTTGGACCTTGGTGCTGAGTGAGATGGAGTAGGGGACTCTTCCGTGAACATTTATAACCACAAACTGGCCCTCGTGTAAGCTTGGGCGTGAGTTGACATTCCCTAGGTACCCTGAAAAACTTGAAACTGAGAATTTAATCCAAGGTGGTCCTAAGCTAATAGTGGCCCCAGGCACCTAATATAATCAAATGCATAGTTTTTTCTGGAGGGATCTTCCTTCAATTCAAATCTCAAATAAATTCTTTTTTTTTTTTTAATGTTTATTTTTGAGAGAGACAGAGGGTGAGTGGGGGAGGGGCAGAGAGAGAGGGAGACACAGAATCTGAAACAGGCTCCAGTCTCCGAGCTGTCAGCACAGAGCCCAACGTGGGTCTCAAACTCATAAGCTGTGAGATCACTACCTGAGCCGAAGTCAGATGCTCAACCAACTGAGCCACCCAAGCACCCCTCAAATAAATTCCGAAGAACTGTGATCACAGTTAAAAATCACAAAACAAATAAGGAAACATGGCACCATAAGCAAAAGTCAGCAAAAATAACAGATGACACTATCAGACCTACAAAGACAAAGATACTGAAATTATCAGATATACAATAAAAAATAAATTTTCTCATGTGTTTAGAGAAATTAAAAGAAGGAGTAGAAAGTATGAGTAAAATCAAAAGATTAAACTTATAACTAAACAGATTTGAAAAAGAACTATGTAGACTTTCAGAATTACAAAGATATAAGTAATTAAAGTTTTCAAATCAATGGCTAGGCTTAACTGCAGGTTAGACCCAGCTGAAAAGATATTTAGTGAACTCAAAGATATATTTATTTAAAGAAATTATGTGAACTGCAGGACAGAATGATGAAAAATCACATGAGAAGGCCTGATAGATATCCAGATAATTGGAGTTCTAGAAAGAAAAAGAATGGGACCGGGACAATAGTTGAAGGGATAATGGCTAAAAATATACCAAAACTGGAGCCAAAATATCTCAGGTGGGAGAGCATTAGACTGGTCCAATCCCAGGTTTTGGCAAAGAGGAGGTGTCCTCTTAGAGCCTGTAATAATTAAAAATATTCCAAAACTAATGAAAAGATACACCAGTTGCAGTGAATCACAACAAATCCACATCTCGACACACCATACTGAAACTTTGGAATACTAAAGACAACGAAAAGATGTTCAAAGCACCTGGAGACAAAAGAAGGCTTTCCAGAGGAATGCCAGTTTGACTGACAGCATACTTTTCAACAGCAAGAGTGGAAGCCGAACTACAGTGTTATGGCCACTGATGAGAGAAAATAAGTAGCCAGTCAGAAAAACAGTGTAAGCAAAAATATCTTTCAAAGATGTGAATGAAATGAAGACATTTTTCAACATTTAAAACCCAGAAGAATTCACAAAAGGAAAGCAAAGATTCTAAAGAATGGATATTTCATGAGCAAAGGAAAATTAAAGAAGAGAGAGAAATAGACAAATCAAGAAATAGACTCCACAATGGAGAATAAACTGATGGTTACCAGAGAGGAGGTGGACGGAGGGATGGGTGAGGTAGGTGATGGGGCTTAAATAATCCACTTATCATGATGAAAAAAAGTAATCAAAGAAAAGTGAGAGCAAGGGTATGGCCAAAAATTTGCTCAAAAAATCCAAAAGCATTAAAATGTCACAGACTGTGGTTAAGCAACCAAGCAAAGTGTCAAAGAAATACAGAATCCAATCCTGTAGTAAAGAAATTAGTTGAACTCTGTGTGGATGGAGAATAATGTCCATTACTATCATGTATTTAAAGTTGAATTGTGAGATGTTGGCTACTTGGGAGCTCCTGTAGAGGTACTGAGTATAGAAAGGACCCTGTGTATCCACCAGAGCGCTGCATGGGGACCAGAATCAGTTGCTTAAAGGCTAAAATAATCTTAGACTATCTGAGGTAGTAATTCTGTTTTTTAAGTGTACAAGGTAAAGATTTGAGTATCTGGTAAACTAAATAAATACTAATTTTATATAAATTCAGAATAATCTATGTTTATTGTGAAACATCTGTTGTTTAGAGAAGCTAACATTTTAATCTTGAAACTTCCTTTTGAAATATGTCATTGATATTAAATTTGTGATGTTGAGTTAGAAAAGATAAAAACTGACTAAATGTATACACTATCGAATGCATAAAATAAATTATTTTATTTGCTTTACATTTAAAAACAAATAAAATAAAGAATGGATATTTCAAACAGAGGAAGGTAATACCACATTTCGTGGTACACGAAAATACACATTTCAAAGGTCTGAAATGCAAAGAGGAACTACAAGCAAAGAATGTTTACAAATATGGGCAGATATAATAATAAAATAATAATGTTCTTGGGAGGCTAAGAAGGAGGGGATGAAAATATTCAACACCAGTCTTGTTAATCAAGGCAGGCGGTATGATGAGAGTTAGAGTAGTCTAACTTGATCTTGCACAGTGAAAAGCTGAAGATAATGATTAATTTCAGCTTTACATAATCAGTATATACAAATGCAAAAATAGAGTAACAACTAAAAGAATAGAGATTATAAAACTTCAAGGAGGAAAAGAAAACAAAGAAGAGTAGGGACAAATAGGAAGCACAACTTAAGACAGTAGAAATAACAAAGTATTTGTAACTACAGAAGTGTGAGTGCACTAATGTCCCAGTGCAAGTGGAAGATTGATTCATTCAACAGTATTTACTGAGTATCTACTATATGCTAAACACTACTAGGCATATAGCACAGAGCGGTGAACAAAACAGCCCAAATCCTTAATTGGAGAGAGAGACAACAAACCAAGTAAGTAACCCAAATAGTACATTAGACAGTGGTGAGGGTTCTAGAGTGAAAAAAACAAAACAAAACAAAACATGAAAGATAGAGAATGGGGAAAGTGACTATTCTAAATCAATCAGTCAGGAAGAGTAGCATTTGAATAAAGCCCTGAAGGAGGTGAGGGAATGAGCCGGTGGAGATGTAGGGAAGGGAATTCCAGGCTGAGGGAACAGCATGAGCATGTGCCTTGAAGAGGGATCACGGCTGCCGTGTTTGGGAAGTACAGGCAGGCCAGTGGGCCACGGTGTAGGGTGCGAGGAGAGTGGGTGTAGATGAGACTGGAGAGACGAAGAGGGCCGGACCACAAAGGACCCAGCGGGCCAACGGAAGGACTTGCACCTTCCTTCTGAGTGAAGTGGGAGTTGGGGTTCTGGGCAGAGTCATGCATGAGCTGATTTGGGATTTAACAGCATCTCTGTGGCTACTGCACCAGGCAGGGGCAAGGTAGTAGCAGTAGAGGGGTGCAGGAAATGGTCAACCAGAGATGGATATATTGTTGGCCTAGATTTTCAAAACTGCACTTTTAGGCTGCTTGAAAGAGACCTATCTAAAACATAAGTATATAAAAAAGAATCAAAGAAAAAGTTTGGCAAAAGATATGCCAGGGGATATAGCTATATTTATCAGAAAAATAGATTTTAAGACCAAAAAAAAAAAAAACATATCAAGAAATAAAGACGGTCACTACATTATGGCTAAAAGTTCTAAAGATTCACCAGAAAGTATTTAACCTTTTTTTGTTGATTTAGTTTCACTAGCTTATCTACTGATTTTTTTAATTAAATAAAATGCATATTTGTAAAGACTATATTGGACAAAAAAATTAACAGAACCACAGAGAGAAATAGACAAACCCACATTCATATTGGAATGATTTAATATAACTCAATAATTGGTAGATCAAGCAGTCTGAAAATCAGTTACATTTTAGGAAATTTGAACCACACAGTTGAGAGGCTTGATCTAGCAGATATGGCTTTGAATCACATTTTGAAGGCCATCTTTCCTGGTCACAACGCAGGAACAAACAGATAACTGGAAAATCCTCACATGTTGGATTAAATTAAGAATTAACTCACCAAAAAAAAAAAAAAAAAAAAAAAGCATAATATAATTAGAAAATACCGTTCACCAAAACCCTGAGGAATGTAGCTAAGCAATATTCAAGGAAAACTTATATTTATAGTAGGGAGAGGGTAGAGGCTCAAAGTTAATGTACTAAGAACCTGGCCTAAGAATTTCACAACAAAATAAGTCCAAAGAAAGTAAAAAGTAAAGACAAATACATAATAATAAAGATAAAGGAAGAAAATAATGAAATAGAAAATGAGCACCATTGAGAGGAATGAATGGGGACATTATTATTTATGCCTCAGAGGTTAAACAGAGGGACAACATTATGAATAACTTCGTACTGATACCTTTTTAAAACTTTGGTGAGATGGATACACATTTAGTATTTAACTTAGAAGAATTTGCTCAAAAAGAAATGTGAAGCCCTAATATTCTTTAATTATTAGGAAATTTAACCAAGAACAAAAATGATTCCACAAATACAACAGCCGGTTTTTATGGTTTTACTGGACATCCAAGGATCAGATATACCAACCTTCTACAAACTATTCCAGAATAGAGGAAAACAGGGAAGACTTCCCAGCTCTTACTATCTTAATAGCAAAACCTAACCAGGACAGCCCTCCCACAAAAATTCTAAAATCACAACATCTTCTTAATTGTGGCTATAAATGTGAAAAAATTACGAATAAAACATTAGCAAACTGAGTCCAGCAATGTAAAAAAAAAAAAAAAAAATCATGATCAAGTTAGGTTTATTCCAGAGATTCAAGGATTATTTAACGTCTAAAAATTGACTAATGTAGTTACTACAGTAACAGATTAAAGGGAAAAGAATCATATGCTCCTCTCAATGGATACAGAATAAGCAGTTGATAAAATTCAGCATACTCATCGCTTTAAAAAAAAATTCCCAGGTCACTAAGAATAGAAGGGAGCCTAATTATAAAGTATCTCTACAAATAGACAGCAATAGCCATCATACTATTCATTGGAAAACTTTTAAAGATTCCCTTTAAGATGAGAAGCAAGACAAGGGAAGCCCATCCCTTCTCCTGAGTGTTGTACTGGAAGTCCTAGTCAGTAAAGTAAAATAAGGAAAGGAAATGACACGGGAATCAGAAAGGAAAATGCAAATCTGTCCATATTCTCAGATAATATATTTGTCTCATCAGATACCCAAAAAGAGTATTCAAATAAATTATTACCTTTATAAGAGAATTTAATGATCTTTCTGTACATCAGCAATAGAGTGTGTGATTATAGGAAAAGATACCTCTGTATCAAAAGTATAATCACGAAGACGTATAATGTACCTAGGGAAAAATCTTAACAAAAAATATGATACCTATTATTTTAAAAATTATAAAAACGTAGTGAAAATCACTTTAAAAACCAAAATAATGGAGAGATGTACATGTTCCAAGATTAAAAGTCAGTTTGGTAAAGATGTCGGTTCGTCCCAAAATTGATCGATAGATTTAAGGGGGTATTAGTTGTTGTTTTTTTAATTTGACAAGCTGATTTTAAAATTTACATGGAAGGGAAAAGGGCCAAGAATAACCCTTGTACTACTAAAGAATGAGAGTGAGGGGCATCTGGGTGGCTTATTCAGTTGAGCATCTGACTCTTGAAACATATCTCACAGTTTGCGGTATCAGGCCCACATCAGACTCTGCATTGACATCGTGGAGTCTGCTTGGAATTCTCTCTCTCCCTCTCTCTCTGCCCCTCCCCCAGCTGGTGCACGCATTTCTCTCTAAATACATACATACATACATACACGTTAAAAAAAAAAAGAATGAGAGTGAAAGATAGAGGCCATGTGTCACTTGTCTTACTAGACACCAAGAATGATTACCAAACTAAAGTAATTAAGAGAGCATGGGGTAGGGGCACCTGGCTGGCTCAGTCGGTGGAACGTGTGACTCTTGATCTAGGGGCCGAGAGTTCAAGACCCACGTTGGCAGAGATTACATTTAAAAAAATTTTTTTTAATAGGGGCGCCTGGGTGGCTTGATCGGTTAAGCGTCCGACTTCGGCTCAGGTCATGATCTCACGGTCTGTGAGTTCAAGCCCCGCGTCGGGCTCTGTGCTGACAGCTCAGAGCCTGGAGCCTGTTTCGGATTCTGTGTCTCCCTCTCTCTCTGCCCCTCCCCTGTTCATGCTCTGTCTCTCTCTGTCTCAAAAATAAATAAACGTTAAAAAAAAAAATTAAAAAAAAAAAAAGAAAAAGAAAAAAAAATTTTTTAATAAAATAAGAGAGCATGGTGTTGGCACAGAATAGAGAAAACCTAAAACTGGTCTCCTATGTGAAAACAGTTTATAACAGAGAGGTGTTGCCATTAAAGAAGGTAAGGATGGACTTTTCCATCAATAATAACTAGAATAGTTAGTTATTGTGTGGGGAAAATGAAATTAGATCTGTGCTTCACACTGTAGATAATTTTAGGTTGGATTAAAGACTTAAAAATGACAGGCAAAAAAAAAAAAAAAAGTGTCCCATCTTATATAAAGCATCATAGGAGGATACCATTATGACCATGGGGTAAGGGAAAAGATTTCTTACATTAGCCCCAAAAAGTGCAGACTGTGAAGATGGAGATTGATAAATTTGACTTTGTTCAAATTGAGAACTTGTAAGACACCATAAAGACATTGTAGGTTTTTTGTTTTATTTTGTATTTCTTTTTTTTTTTTTAAGCCCTTAATATCATTAGAGATACATTGTGAAGTTTTTATAGGTGAAATGATGTGTTACCTTGGGTTTGCTTTGAAGTACTCCAGGGGGAGGAAACTGGGGGAGGGAGAGAGAAAAAGAATGGTAGAATGTTGATAATTATCAAAGTGAGATGCTGGGAACATGGAACGTGGAGGTGTCTTACACTATGCTATTATGTGTGTATATCTAACATTTTTTTATTTAACAAAAAAATTTTTTTAAACAAACTATCCATCTTGGGATGCCTGGGTGGCTCAGTCGGTTAAGCGTTCAACTTCGGCTCAGGTCATGATCTCACATCTCATGAGTTCAAGCCCCGCATCGAACTCTGCTGACAGTGCAGAGCCTGCTTGGGATTCTTTCTCTCCTTCTCTCTCTGCCCCTCCCCCACTCACTCACTCTCGCTTTCTCTCAAAATAAATAAATAAACTTAAAAAAGAAAAAGGAATAGAGTACTGCTACATGCTACAACATGATGATCCTTGAAAACATCACGCTAAGTGAAAGGAGCCAAGACACAAAAGACCACATATTGTGTGATTCCACTCATATGAAATGTCACGAATCGGCAGATCTATAGAGACTGGAAAGATTAGTGGTTGCCTGGGGCTGGAGGATGAGATGTGTGAGAGTGATGGCTAAGAGGCATGGGGTTTCACCTTCTTTCAATGAAAATGTTCTGGAAGTGATTGTGGTGGGAGATGCACAACTCTGAATATACTAAAGCCACCGGATTATACACATTAAATGGGTGAATTGTGTGGTATGTGGCTTATAGCTCATTGAAGCTGTTTTTTTTTTTTAATCAATAAACAGTAAACTCAGTAAGAAAATAAGCAAAAGCCATGTCCAGACATTTCACAGAAGAAAAAACATGTATACGCCATAGATACTTGAAAAGAGGCTCAACTTCATTCCTTTTTTTTTTGTTTGTTAAGCTTATTTATTTTGAGAGAAAGAGAACGCGCATCGGGGAGGGTTTCATCTCACAAGTCTGGAGAGATCTTGACCTGAGCAGAAACCAACAGAGGCTTAACCTGACTGAGCCACCCAGGCGTCCCTCAACCTCATTCCTAATTGGGGAAAATGCTAATTAGAACCACAGTAGGACACTTGACTGGCAAATATTTTAAACTCAGGCAACACCCCTTCTCCACCGGTAGGTGAGGCAGAGAAGCAGGAGAAGCCCATCCAGTGCTGTGGGGGTAGGGGGTGAACTGGCGCAACCGCTCTGGAATGTAATACGGCTTCGTTTTTTAGAGAGTTGAAGAGGCAAGTGTCGATGACCCAGCGGTTACGCTCCTAAGTATATAACTGAAGAAATTCTCCCAGCTGTGTGCTGAGATCACATGTAATAATAGTTATAGCAGCACTGGGAAATTGAAAACCACATAAAACGAAACGACATATATTTAGGGATATGAGTATATGTGGTGAATAAACCTGTTTTTAAAAAACAAACGGGAAGGATAAACACAAAATTGAGGATGGTGGAAATGGGCAGGCAATGGGAGGGCCTCACAGGGGACTCGGGGTAATGGTAATGTCTTTGTCTTAAACCTGGTGACGGGATATAGGTGCATATATGGGGGATAGGGACAGGGGTACAAGGCAGAGTGTATTCTGACAACCTGCTGTTCGGCAGAGTTTTAAACACCCTCAGAGGTGTGCATAGAGCAGTGTTTCCACGCAGTTCGATACTGAATGCTAATTGTGCTGGCCCTACACTTCTCGCAAGGATTCACATATTTTAGCATCTTCTGTTTAAGAAGCAAAAGGGATAAAATGTTCTTACGGGGCGGTGGGGGGGGGGGGGGGGAGAAGGGGGAAGAAACTAAGCAGCACACAAAAAAAGCAGCAGCAGAACCGGAGTGTGTTAGAAAGGTTTCCAACAAAAGTGGTTAAAATGACAGGTCTTCAGGTTCAAGGTGAACTTCATTTATTTGGCCACAACTTCCTTAGTCTTCCGTAATGCTGACTAAACCAGACGTTATTGTAAGGAAGTGAAACCCCATGTCCTCATTTAGGTCACTTAGCGGTTGGTTCTTTGTTTCAGATCCTGCTCACGCTAAACGATGAGCCACAACCGCACTGAGGAAGAACCTATTTGCTGTCCCGCTACTGCCATGGGTGTGTCAGAGGCGCTGCAAGGGGTCCATGGTATTTTTTTTTTTTTTTTTTTTTCTTGCTGCCTCAGTCCCCAGAGCCTTCAAGCGGTGGTGGCAGTAGATCGTTGCCATTCAGCCACTCCAGACTTTTACTGAGACAACAGGAAAACACATCGGCTGGGTTTTGATTGAACTTGGCAGTGGGGACGTTCCACTGATACGTTATGTACCCCATCAGAGCACACATGTATCTTTTACCCCTTTTACCTCCTCCCCCAACCTGCTTAGGTCTTCTCTGTCCCTCTCCTGCTACCACACAGAGATGATATAAAAGAGGCTCTTTGGCTATTTGCGTTTTGCTTCCTCTTCTTTTCCAGATTGCAGTATTAAGCTTTACTTCCTACAAGCCTAAAACCCCAACAACAGTATCTACCAAAGTTGTTCTTCCCTTTTCTGAGGGTTTGGGGGAAGGGGGAAGCATACATCACAAGTTTCCCAGAGAGCGGAGAAAAGTCGGTGTGCTGCTGACCACATGAGCCATGGTAAGGGCACCCTTTGGAATTACTGATTTCTAAAATTAATAAAGTAATTCTATTTTTATTTTCTTTTTTTCCATTTACTAATTTCCCCCAACAATCAGTACTCACACACAAGCCTGAAATGGGGCCGACTTGGTGTTTTATGCCCTTGCTGGGCAAGTTTTGAAACTCTGTTTTAGAAATGCGAACTCGGAAAGAGAGGTTTTATTCTTCCATTTGGTTTCAGCAGATGGCGGGCCCAGGCCGCTCCCCGCGGGCAGCTCCTGTACCTGGGAAGCTCGTATGTGCAAATGTGTCCGTTGTCAGCCCACAGCAGACAGGTCCTCTAGTGGCCAGTGGATCTGCACCCGTAAACAGTTCGTCAGAAGGAGGCCGCACAGCCCCTGATGGCTTTCCACTTGACCTCTGCTCCCTTGCCCCCTCACCTTTCCCCGGCCCTCTCTCTGGCTTCTGCTGAAGAAGAGGTTGAAAGGTGGGCTACAGAGCCCACCGAAGGACTGACTTAGCTGCCCTGGGGAGTACTGGGCGAGGATCCAGAGTCTGGGGTTTCTACAACAGGGTGCTGTAGACTCAGCATGGAAACCCCAAAGGAAGAATGACACCCAACAAGGAAGAGAGAAAAGGGACTTTATTGACTTCTTAGCAAACGAAAACAGGTTTGAGCACATTGAAGCGTCTTGTTTGCGTGTGAGGGATGAAGACCGTCACTTTGCGGGAGAAGAGAGAACGTACTCATGGGATTTCTGGTTAGTAGCTTGAGGTCCACCTTAACCGTTTGCTAATTTGGTTGTGAATTGGTTAACGGGAGACAAATCGGAGTTCCTTCATGATTCCCTAAGTGATGTGTAGAACCAGGAAATGAGATGTTTGGGGAGACTCAGCATATGGATCTTGTGGGAGAGGATAAGAGGGTATGAGCCCAGTTTAAAAACCAAAAAACAAAAAACCTTTGAGACCTACTAGACCGCTTGGAATTGCCCTAGGTAACGGTCAGAATTGAGCCCTCAACCTGATTTCTTACTGCACTCACCACTTGCTTATCCGGTGTGAGACCGGACTCCAGATCTCTCCTTCATTTAACCAAGTACTTTTCACATCATCTCTCCTGTACCGGACTTCTCGTGGCAAGTCCAAGTCTTGGTAATAAACAAAACAGATCATACGATCCGCCCCCCCACCTCCAACAACCGTGTCATTTCCAGTGTCCCTACCTCCCCTCCCCCAAAACAAGCGTGTATTTTTTTTTAAGACAGACAGACAATGGTTCAAGTTTCTGCAGTGCCTATAAGTGGCATGTGGAATGCAGAGACTGGACTTCAGACCCCCGTCCATATTTGTATCTGCTGGTAAAGATAAGAATAGAGCTCTAATATAAAAAGAACATTTGGAATCACAGTGTGTTCTGTTTTCTTTGGGATACTTCAAGAAACATATCTCATTGCCTCAGTTCATTAGGATGAGCCACAGGCCAACATTTTTGTGATGTCCTATGAGGTTGGATAAGAAGGAAGGTTTATTCCGGGGTCAGAAAGAGTACTCCTTTCTTCCTTAAGCCTTAAGTAAGGACCAATGATGTCAGGTATAAGCTGCTCAAAATGGAGCTTTTAGGCAGCCTGGACCTTCCCCCAGGCCTAAAGACACCTCCAGAGCTGCAGCCTGAAGTTGCACATTTTTAGTAAACCCTTGGGTGCTTCTCCTGCCCGCTGAAACTTGAGAACAGCTGCCACGAGTGAGTAGACTCTGAAGCTTGGGATAGCAATGGCCCATGGCCACGGGGCTGGCCCCTCTCTAGGCCCACTGGCTTCCCTGGGTAGGATGGACCACAATCCCAGGAGCCATGAATTTAGGGCAGGGACACAGCCCCCAAAGTACAACGGGATCAAGACCGCAGGGGACAAAGCCTTAGAGAAGCTCTTAGGACTGGTTGAGCATGGACAAAGCGAGAAAGAAAGACTTAGTGACCAAAGTCAGGAGTTCAATCCGGGAGAACTCCAGAAGGAGCAAGATACATCTCCGTACACACACACATACCACACAGACCCTTCGACCTGCAAATTTTAGCTTCAGATAGACTTTTTCACCAATGGCACGGTGATTTCAATAGCGGAACATGTTTTTGGGGAGCTGCTAGGTGGTTCCTCACTCATTGCAGATGGTTGCTTCAGGTGGACGTCAACGCCACAGTGGAATTCTGCATTGCTCTGGGATCTGGGACCTCGAAACAGAACTGTGGGATTGTTCTTTCCCCGCCCTCTCCCATCCCTAAATCATTGACAAGAGGCCCTCTGTCTGTAAAGGGCTTCCTGGCGAGCTTAGCCTGATAACAGAATTAGCCTCGTCTTCTTAGGCCATTTGCCAGACAGGTTCTCTCATTCTCCACTGATGTGGCGGGTGAGATCAGATTTTCAAAAATGATGTCCTTCGTGGATAGTGGATGTACAAACCGACACACTTCCGCGTACAAGGGCTCACCCCAAGTGATTTTGGCCCACAGTTACACTTTCTGCCCATCTGAGCCACTGCCACTGCCTCTGTGTGTGTCTGAGAGCAAACTACTTCACCAGAAGGAAAGGAAGGAACACCAATGACAGTTGAGTCTTCTCCCTCCGATGGCAGAGGCAGTGCAGTTTACCGGTGTCCAGGGGACTCACACTAAGCAGTGTGCTCGAGATTCCCTGCCCCGGGCTCCCGTTCCCTCTAGTTAGTGGATATGAACAGGGAATTAAGAAAAGAGTGATTAAGGATATTCATCCAGTCAGACTTCCACCTTAGAAAAGGCTTTTTACTGTTCTAGAAACAATCTTCCAGAAGATGGAAATGATCCAAGATTCCCCAAAAATATTTATTTATACAAAGATTTTGAGAGTAATATTTGTATTTGTCTTTATACCTCAGTCTATGTGTCTGGGGCCAAGTCGTGTGGCACATTTGCTGCTTCCCCGCATGCCTCACCCGTTCTAGCACCTGCTTCCAGGAACACCAGATGAACACAGGGTCTTGGGGGATAGAGGGGAACCCATAATGCCCCAAGACTGCACAGACCATAATCCAGATACGTGCACCCTGACCTGGACGGTGTCTAGCCAGATGTCCAAGGGGAAATACGGTCGAGGAAGAAGGCAAGAGGAGGGGCCCAGAGGGCGGGCAGGAGAGCGTTCATCCCACCCTCCGCTTCTGAGTTCGGCGTGTCCATACGGCCCAATCCAGTTGATGGCCCGGGAACGACATTACCTGGATTTTCTCCCTGTAATGACCCTTAGTGCTGACTGATGTCGAGAGGACCATTTGCAAAAAGCAGATTCATCCTTAATCCCAGGGAGTATGAGCTACAAATCTGGGACACTGTCTAGGTAACCTGCCTGAGGGAAAATGCTTGCCTTGTCTAAAGTGATCCAGGTTCCCTAGAGCAGATGTGGGGCAGCGATGAGCCAATCTGACCTCAGAAGCGTCTTCCAGCCTGGCCCTGTCCCGGCCGTTCTCTGCCCTTCCTCCTCCCTAGGGATTCCCAGATCCATTGCCACACCATGTGTCAGGTGCCGACTCGCCATCCCTCTTCCTCCGTCCCCACCACGTCTGTCTAGGTCACAGAAAATCTGTGTATTCTGAAGAGTTGGGCCTTCCCCTAACCAAACCCACACTTTCTTTACCACAGTGATTCTCAGAGCCAGCAAGAAGGAGAAATGTCCCAAAAGGGAACATCCGTCTCAGCCATTTGCCTGGAGCTGAAGGTTGCGGGCTCCAGGCCTCTAGGTGAGGAGTGTTGCTTTTGTGTTTCCCGAGGAGCAGGCAGTCAGGCAGTGGCGGTTCTCTTTCCTCTCTCTCTGTCGCAGGCGGGCTCTCAGCTACACTTACAGGACTTGACCACCATGTTAGAGAGCTGTTCCACCTTGGGGGTCCTCCCGACATAGTACAGGATGGTCAGGGGCTCCAAGTCCTGGGGCACACAGCAAGGTGAGGCAGAGGCTTCGGGATTCAGGGTGTTGTACAGTCCCAGCACCTGGGGAGGACACATCATTTAGAGGTTGGCAAGCCAGGCCCCGGGCCGAGAGCCCTCCGCCAGTTCTGGGGGCCGCTCCAGAGACGGGGCGAGCGGTAGACTGGCCAGCCAGGCTATTTCGGTTTGGGGGAACATCTGTACCGGTTTGAGCATTATCAGGTTAAGCTTGTAACAATTATCGGGCGACTTTGACGGGATAATGAGATTTTCTTTGCTGTTAAGAAACGCTCCTATATCGGTGTTCCTAGCTGCGACTGGCCACTTTGGTGAGAAGTGATCTCACTAAACGCCGCTTTGGGCCATTCAGGAAGCGCCAGAGTGTGGGGCCCCAGACCGGATGCAGTAATCATGAGCTATCGGGAAACACGGGAAACACGTTCCACAAATTACTGCCCTAGCTTTGATTCCCCTTGAGGGAAAGAAAGGCCAGCAGCTAGTTTCTCCCTTTCTCTTCCCACTGTTGCATATTAGCTTCTTCTGTGTGCTTTGCATTATCTTTCAAAGTAACTTTTCTGCATCCAAGAGGCTGGAATTATCAGAGCGTTTGAACGGATGGTAGAAGCCTCTTTTCCCCCACACTCCCCGCTAGCTGTGTGCAGACATCTTTGACATACAGGGTGGGGTGTGACCGTTAATTTCCAGAATGGTACAAGAGCTTTAGAACTAATTTTAATGTCTGGTGGAAACCATGGAAGAAATTTTAAAGGGCACAATGTGACGAAGTAGAGTCGGGCCAGGGTGCCAAGATCAGAACCTTCACAAAGGGATTTTACTCGCCCTGGATCATCATTCGCTCATTCCACATTCAGTCCTTCACGCATTCAGTTGAACCAGTGGCCGGGCGGCTCCGCCCCAGCGCCCCGCCTGGCATGAGCCCCGCCCCGTACCGTGCTGTGGGTTGTGTCCGCACTGCGGAGGTAGGGGCAGGGGCCTGAGCAGAAGTTGGCATAGTAGCCCTTAGGTTCGTGGACCCATTTCCAGCCCAGATCTTGTCGGAAGTCAATGTAGAGAGGGCGCACACAGCAGTTCTCCTCCAAATTGCTACAACGAAAAACATTGAGAGACAATCAACCTAAAGGAAACCACCCATATGAAAGAACTTCACCAACGGCCCTCGTATTTGTACCTGGAGTCCTTCCAGGTCATCCTAAGAGGTGGTCCTAATCGATGGAATCCCAGGTTCAAGTGCATTGAGCAGTATATACCATAAAGGCATTTTCTTGGTCCCAAGGACACAACAGGCAGATACAGATGATGCATGAGGAAGAGAAAAAAGGCAAAAGTGGACCTGCCCCCTTTTTCACGATGGATCAAAGCAGAGCCTTAAACTGCTTCACATAGAACCAAGCTCTGAATGCTCTTAGCCAGCTCAGTTTTCTTGAGGTTGGTTTCATTGTTCCCTTCCTAATGTGCACCCAACCAGACGTGAACTCTAAGCTCATGCCGCTCACATACAACCTGAGACTGCTCAGACTAAACCCAGGGGCCATCACATAAAAAATGAAGGGTATCCTTCCATTAGACTCATGATTCACCCCAAGTGCGATTATCAGGCCATTTCACTTCTGTTCCCTGCAGAAATCCATTTGGCAGTAACTCTTGCCAAGTGGGCATCTAGCCTGTTCTTCAATGTCTGCTGAGACTTAAGACTTACCACTTCTAAAATCTGGCTTCTTGTGGGTTCCGAGGGTGAACCATGGCAGACACTCTTGGTTATCTATTCAGTAGCCATCCCTACCTCCCTTCTCCCTTGCCACCTCCCATCACAAGAGTCGAGAACACCATTTTCCTGGCCTCTCTTGCAGGTAGGGGTGGTCATGTGACCCTGCAATGACCAATCAGACATAAGGAGAAGTATGCAGAGGGTAAGGGCAAATTCTGGCAAAAACATTTTGATTCTTTATAAAAGTCACAGATGGGAGAGGAGAGCTTCTGGCTCTGCCTCTTCCCCCTTCTTTCTTGTCTTGAGCCTGGACAAGATACCTGGAGCTTTAGCACTCCCTGCAACCATAAACAAGAAGATGAAAAGCAAACCAACATAGTAATCGTGGTGGCCTGCAGAGAGAGAAAGCCCGTATTCCCGATGGCATAATTAGGCAGCCAGCCCAGCCCTGCGCCTGCTGCTGTGGGCCTATTGTGAACAAGAAATCCTTTGGGGTTTAGGCCACTGTTACTTGCAGCCAAGAGCATCCATTCCTAACTGATTAAGAGCCACACAGAACAAATCTACACGCCAGCCTTCAGACAGTCGGCGCAACGTCACTGCTTCTGTTACACCTTCAAGCTCAACAGCCTGAGTTCACTCAGTTGTTCCTCGTAAGACGTGGTCGTAGATCTGAAAAATTTCCTAATTCATTCTCCCCCAGCTCCATTCAGGCATCCCCCTCTCCAGCCAGACTGACCCATGCGTGCTCCTTCCTTCCTCCGCCCATATCCCTACAGGTCCAAGCCTCACTCACCCACAGAGGCTCAAATTCCACACCCTTCCGAAGCCTTTCCTGCATCCACAACTTCTTGGTCCAAATTCTTCAGGCACTCGATCTTTCAGACCTTCTCATGGATGTGGGCATTTTCTACCTTTCAGTAATTGCTGTGTGTGCTTTATCATCCCCTCCCTTATGAATGAAGAGCTAAACTAGATCAGAGAAGAAGCTCTTTCTTTTCCTCTCTTCCCAGGGGCTACGTAGTCCTTCTGAGTTAGTTCATTAATTTCTCCAGCTCAAATTCCCCCGGAAAGGGGAGGCTGCCCTACTCCCCTCACCCAGGAGCATCCTTGAGCAGCTCATAGGGAACAGAGCACTTCTTTCGTGGGAAGTTCTCCACTCATCTCCCCCATGCATAAACACCCCCTACAAGTCCTTTAAAACACAAAAACTGCGGGGATGCTTTGGCCAGGTATCTCCGATCCAAACTGTCTGAACCACACTCTCCTCATTTCCTTCACCTGGGCCCTCACAGAGCTGGGCTGTGGAGAAACAGTAGGGCTCCCAGAAAAACAAGAACACCTCTGTAAGAGGGTTTGTGAATCGCATCCAGGACCCCCCGGGTTAGCACCGCTTAAGCCTAGGGACTGAGCCACAGCAGGTGCACCGTAAACGTCTCAGGAGTCCCGGGTCGTGAGAGGGCCCCAGCTCACCGGAAGCAGTAGTTGGTGTCCAGGGCCCGCTTCTTCCTCTGCCCGCCCTGGCCCGGGTTGTCCAGCCGGTGCGGGGGAATCATCATGAGGATGAGGTGAGGGTTGTGGTGGTCCTTCTGCTTCTTGAGGCGCCCGAGATCCCCACGGCCATGATCATCCTCGCTGTCCACACCTGCAGAAGGGAAACAGGATGACAGTCTCCTGTCTAAGGAAGGCAGAGTGGAGGCTGTGTTCTCACCCCATCCCATCTCCGCCCCAGAGGAGGGGCAGTGCAATCTCTGCGGAAGGTGTTGGGAGAAGCACGGCTTCATGCTAACATCCAGCTGCAGGAAGGGGAGGACCGGGTGGAGGGGCTGGTCGCACAGGAACTCCCAAGACACCCGTGGTCGGATCCCCTCATGACTCCTGTGTGTAAATCTTTCAGAATGCAGACAGCCCTTCCAAGAGGCTTCCTGGTATCTCAGGGATCCATGAAGCTTCCGTAGAGAATCCCAGACACATTGCTTTGTGCTGTCGGTGTAGATTCTGAGACTTAGAATCTTGGGGTGTGAGTTTCCTCTTATCATCTGAATCGGTCAAGACTGCACAGAAGTCCTACCCATAAGGTAAGGTGTCTCTGTTGAAGGTAGCTTTAACGGGAGCCAGAGGAATGAGACTGAATCATCGTTAAACTTGCACGTGCACTAGTTGCTTCACAGAGTTCTCACTATCACTCTCAGGTGAGATAATGAAGTATATGACACACAGATTAGCAAATAAACTCTCAGGCTGGGGGGACCTGCTATTTCATCTAAAAAGGAGAAGACTGAGGACTGAATTAGTCTCAACTAAAAGGAGATCCATTTTGTGACAGGCAGCTGCCAGCTGTTCATCTCCACCAAGGACAGGAACACGAGGAGCTTAATTTACACGGTGACGGAAGGGACCCTGGACCCCACAAAGGGGCACTAGGACCATAAGAAGAATGGGAGGCCTGGATCTAAAATTCCCTTTTGTCCACATTGAGAAACCACCTCACACCGGTCAGAGTGGCTAAAATTAATGACTCAGGAAACAACAGATGCTGGCGAGGATGTGGAGAAGTGGGAACCCTCTTGCACTGTTGGTAGGAATGCAAACTGGTTGCAGCCGCTCTGGAAAACAGTGTGAAGGTTCCTCAAAAAATTAAAAATGGAACTACCCTAAGACCCAGCAATAGCACTACTAGGAATTTATCCAAAGGACACAGGAGTGCTGATCCATAGGGGCACATGGACCCCAGTGTTTATAGCAGCACTTTCAACAATAGCCAAAGTTATGGAAGGACCCAAATGTCCATCAAGTGATGAATGGATAAAGAAGATGTGGTATATCTGTACAATGGAATACTACTTGGCGACGAGAAAGAATGAAATCCTGCCATTTGCAACAACGTGGACGGAACTGGAGGGTATTGTGCTAAGTGAAGTAAGTCAGTCAGAGAAAGACAGAGATCGGATCTTTTCACTCATATGTGGAACTTCAGAAACTTAACAGAAGACCATAGGGGAAGGGAAGGGGAGAAAGTAGTTTCAAACAGGGAGGGAGGAAAACCACAAGAGACTCTTAAATACAGAGAACAAATTGAAGGTGGATAGGGGGATGGGGGAGAGGGGAAAATGGGTGATGGGCCTTGAGGAGGGTGCTTGTTGGGATGGGCACTGGGTTGTTGTATGTAAGCGATGAATCATGGGAATCTACTCCCGAAGCCAAGAGCACTTTATGCACTGTACGTTAGCTAACTTGACAATAAATTATAAAAAAAAATTTTTTTAGTAAAAAATAAAATTCCCTTTTCTGCGGCACATGGGCGGCTCAGTCGGTTAAAAGTCCAACTCTTGTTTCAGAAGCTCAGGTCATGATCTCCCGGTCATGAGATCCAACCCTGCATCAGACTCCATGCAGAGCACGGAGCCTGCTTGGGATTCTCTCTCTCCCCCTCTCTCTCTGTCCCCCCCCCTCTCAAAATAAACTGTAAAAAATAAAAAATAATAAAAGTAGGCTCTGAAATAGAGCCCATGAAGGGTAAAAGCCCAGGGCTGGGAGCCAAGAGAGGCCTGCACCTTTTCCCAGACAAGACTCTGATCTCAGGCTCTGGCTTGGTTGGTTTGACCTTGAGGAACCACCTGGCTTCAGGCAAGCCTCAATTATCCAAAATGGGACTATGAAAGGAAAAGAGAACTTCGCTGACATCCAGAGATTGTCCACAGATTGCACGCCTTAGAAACATACTGGAAGTCCACAGAAGACTCTTAACTATTTCTCTATCTCAATACAAACACCCTGAGCCCCAAAGCGATCATTCACACCCAGATGACTTCTGGGTGGGAATCAGGGTGTCTCTGTAACATCTGGAAAGTTCAGTAGTCAGATCACCACAGTTCATTTCTTTTAGGGAAGGGAAAGACAACAGCGATTTGTTGAGTGTTTGCGGTACTGGGTTTGACATTTGTTATCTCGTTTAATTTGTGTGATAACCCTATGAAAGAAGCATTCTCAGCTCCATTTTACTGACTGAACTCAGAGAGGCGGACCCGTTGGCATCCATGACTATACCCCTCTTCCCAATGTAATACTGTCTTCCAGATGTTAACATCTTCTATCTATAAACTGAAAGTCACGCCCGTTGTCTTTGGGGCAAAGCAGAATTACTCAAGTACCAAACAGTTGGCCATCTCTGTGAGGGAGCTTGGTTGCTTCTCTTGGGGCCTGGTAGGCGTCTCCTGTTCTATCCCATCTCATCAACTGCCCCCTCCCCCACTATACACATCCATTTTGTTACCTTTGAATTTGATTTCCATCACCTCATGAATGTTTTCCAAGATGTCTCCATTGGGCTGAAATGTGTGACACGGACAGTGAATGCTGATTTCCAGACCTAAGTTGGACTCTGCAAAATAAGACACGGAGTCAGCGAGAAAATTCTTTATGTGATGCGGAAGTGTGCCCATCACCGTGCCTGTGGGCCAGGGCTCTGCTCCCACAGGCAGTCACGGGAGCTGAGTAATACCGAGGGTCCCCGAGGACAGAAAGTGCTGCGAAAGCTACAGTGGACCTCCACACATGCGTTGCCGCACTGCACGTGTTTCTGTTATGTCAGGAACAACCAAATAAAGGCATAAAGGGAAATTAATGGGAAGGAGAATTTTCAAGGTCATCTATTTTCAAAGGATGGTAGTGGGAAAAACTGTCACCCACCTCCTTGGGGGGGAAGAATGAGGACATAAGAGGAAGAAAAACAGCCATCACACCCCCTAGGTGTTTGTTGCAAGAGGGGATATTCGAGCCAACCTACTGAGGAAAGATAAAGTAAGAGGCAGGGGGACTAGGAGAGGCCAGGGAAAGAGGCTCGCTGAAGAACTTTAGAGCAGAGAGGCAGTGATTCAAAAGGCCACAAAGTCCACCAGACGGGAGGAAGATGGGACAGTCTGGGCCATAGGATTAAGTCAGGAAGCAACGCTAGAGGCAAGGTCACCTGCACACAAGCAGCGGTATCAGTCTAGGTAGAAGACGCCAGCCTTTCTACCAGGGCCATGATTGTGGGTGTAAATGGACTGGTAGATTCCAGAGGAGATAAGATGAAAATCACAGTTACCCTTGGCCATATTTTCTTGAAGGGATAAGGACATAACTGGGTCAAAGTTACTTGGACGTTTCTTCTCTGGGAATCCTTGTTCGCTTAACAGCGAAGCTGGAGATGTGGATGGCTCGCTGAGGGAAAACGAACAGCTCAGGAAGACAATTGTGAAATCAGAGCACAGGCCACAGAAGATGGCCAATGGCCAAGGCCAACGGCCCAGATGATATGAGCTCAGAGAGAACCAGCAGGAGGAAATCTGGAGGTGCCAGGGTTTGTGGACTGAAACTCGGTGTAAGACTACCAGCTGTAGCCCTTACTCCTATTAGTTGTGGGATCGAGGTGTTTTGGTTACTAAAATTGGGGAATCAAGGAAATTAGTAAAAGGGGTTGGGTAAAGTGGAGGGGGGAAAAAAAGGAAGAATAAAAAGAGTTCAAAACATTTGAACTGGATCCAGGAATTCTGTGCAGGGAAACCAGGAAGGATCGGTGTCATATCAGTTCTGCAGGGTAAGACTCAACTAGGGAAGTTCTGTTAACCCGGAGACAGCAGCAAGCTGTGGTGTAGGAAAGGTCATGAGGAATGGACCCTTCTGCATTCAGGGTCAGCATCTCAGCAAGCTGATTGATTTACTGCATCCCGAGCTGTAGGGGGGCAGCAGTTCTGTGTGAGCATCCAGCCTTGGGACCAACCTGTGGTCTTCCCGATATCTGGTGTCACCAGGGAAAACCCCAGAGCCCAAACCAGCTCAGCACCCTTCTCATGCACAGAATGGCCCAACTTCAGAGGTTCTGGTCACTGTTAGGCAGGCCTGGATCCCTTTTTCCATAAACTCCAGAACCCAGTCTCATCTGTCCTGCTCCAAGCCAGGGCAGCCTCTAGGACATACTGACCCTTGCTGAGCTTGAAGACTTCTATTCCAGAAGGTTAGCTCTGGTGGGAGGGATGGGACTAATATAACAAGGAAGCTGAGGCCCAGCCAGAGAACAGGGAGTGAACAGAGACGGAGCCGTAGCTGTGTTTTCTTCCTGGTTTAAGGCCATTGAGGGAAGGAGCTAGGGAGGTTGAAATGGGCTACAGAGTGTATTTCCTAGTACTCAGAAGGGGCCAAGGCCAAGAGAGACCTGGAGTGGACGAGTTCTGTGATTCTGTGCATTAGAAAGTCAAGGTGCAGACAGATGTGTGGGGATAGTTAGGTCTTAGTGTCAGAGATGGTGGCCTGGCTTGGCCAACAGGCTCTGTCTGTGTAGAAAACTCACCGTGATGATAACAATTACCAACATTTGTTGGGCATTCTATGTCAAACGCCGCTTTAAGACTTTACATGCGTTAATTCATTCAATCTTTAAAATAATCCTACAAAGTAGAGACTACTACTACCCCCCATTACATAGATGAGGACCCTGAGGCTTAGAGAAATTAAATGGCTTGCCCAAGATGCCCAAGCAGTAAGCAGTAGAGCCAAGATGCCATCACCTGATGCTGGAACCATCCTAATTGTTTGAGACAAGGAGGGATAAAAAGTGGGGCAATAGAGACTACCAAAGGAAGATGCCTGTGTTTTTCCAGCATCCGCCCCCCACCTGCCCCCATCCTAAGCTATGAGGCTGGCTGTGCTCCCCGACAGGGCTGCTGGGGGATGCCTGACTCTGCACCTGGAGAAACTGCAGACCTTGTAGAGCAATAAATAGCCCAAGGGTCTGAGGACCCAGGCCCCTAATTCTGGATAGGGCTCCAGCCGGCTCCGGGACCTAGAAGGCAGCCTGGGAACCTAGCGCACGGTAGGCTCTTGGATGTTGGCTGAGTGAATACAAGACCCTATATGTGACTCGGCTTCCTCATCAGTCCGCACCACCAGTTGTTCCATTTGGAGTCCATCTGCTGCCTTGTTTGGGGCCACGAACTCTGAAAAGACTCCTGAGCTCTGCATAAGTAAAGGTCTGTGTGTGATTCCCCTGTACGAGGGGCGGGAAGCATCTGCCTAAGTGGGAACTGAAGGTTCCAATGAAGGCCTAACCTCAGAATTGGCAGCAGTGGGGATGGTGGGTGGGGGACCCACAGGTTTTATTACGAAATTATCTTTTTGATGTCTCAAGGAGGATGGAAATCATTCTCCGCGCAAACTTCTCATTGAGCTCTGCAGCTGGGAAAATAAGAACTCCTTCAAGTGCCCAGGGCTTCAAAGAAATCCAGGTGGAGCTGATCAAAATCAGACAGGGAAGCTAAGAGATTAATTTCCCCGGCCTCTCCTTTCTGCAGCCATGTCAGGCTCTAGGTGGAGTGCCGTCTGAGTCAGAATTCCCAACTGTGCTGCCCAGGGCAGATCCCTGTCCCGTGGGTGCTCCTAGGCTTCTGGCTTTGTGCTCAGTAGGAGAGATAGGATGGAGCTCCCAGGTACCCCTGGGGGTGAGGCAGGACCTCCAGCCCGCGATCAGCCAGCTCAGCCATCAGGTGATGCCCCTTCGATGAGGACCTACAAATTCGGACGCCTACGGAGCCCAGGCAGGTGACATAAGTGAGCGAAGATAGCCAGCGTATCATGCTTAATGGGGACTGCCGGCCTCACTCGGGGGGCGGGGGGGGGAACAGTGGGGACCGGGAGGGCCTACAGGGGTGTGAAGAATGTGTGCCCCACCTCAAGAGGTGGCCACTACTCCTCTCCCATGGATCGTTACCAGGAAATCTTCCCACTTTTCTAGAAAATCCAGAAGTCCAGGTTTTATGTGAAATCTCCTGACTTAAAAAACAAAACAAAACAAAACAAAACTGCGGGCCATTATTTAATTTACAACATTACGTAGGCCGAGCCTTAGGGCGTTAACCCCTGGTTTCCCAAAACATCAAGTACAGGGAAGGACCCACCAGCTCCAGGGACGCTGGACATCAGGACGTGGATGGACTGTGCCTCTGTGGCAGTGATGATGGAAGGAAACTCTTGGCAAGAGGGGGAGAAGGAACAGACGAGCCCGCCGTAGGCACCTGCTCCCCACTGAGCATCATCCAGACAGTACCACCAGGTAAAGAAGGGGAGAAACAGCACAGCGTGATGTTACGAGGCACCACGACTGCCAGTCAGGACACTCTGGTTCTGATCCAGGCTGGATAACCCTGGTCAAGTCACTTAACCTCTCTGGGCCCCAGTGTCCTCGTCTGACCTAATGAAAACTCACTCTTGTGTAACAGGCTGAAAGCCATGAGGTTCTCTCAAATACATTGTATCCTTAACACAGCCCGTGAGGCGTGCAGGGAAGGGACCAGTACCTGATTTTCCAGGTGAGGGAACACAGCAAGTGGGTGAGAAATTTGGGATGGGTGAAGTTTGATACGGTGATGGGACAGCTCTCCTTGGATGACTACCACGCTTTTCGAGCTTAGTTGGCCCCAGCAGAACCTGCCCCCGTATCTGCTCTTCTCCCCGCCTTCCCCGTGTCAGTGTTAGCCACCCGGGGGGTTCCGTCCACAATCAGAGAAGGCGTTCTCCTGTCTTCACACCCCATGCCTCACCAGCCCGCCCAAAATATACGACAAATCTGTATCCTCTCCACGCCCACGGCCACCACCCTAGCCAAAGCCCCTTTTGCCCTCATCCGGGCTGCTGCAGGGGCCCCTACATGGTCGTTTTGTTTATTATTTTTGAGAGAGAGCATGCGCGGAGGGGAGGGGCAGAGAGAGGGAGACGGAGGATCTGAAGCAGGCTCTGCACTGACAGCAGCGAGCCCGATGCGGGGCTCAAACTCACGAGTCGTGAGATCACGACCTGAGCCGAAGTCAGCCGCTTAACTGACCGAGCCACCCAGGCACCCCCCAAACTGGTTTTCCTACTCCTTCCTTTGACTTCATGGCAACCAGAGGGACCTTTTAAAGATGGAAAAGATATAAAATCACCTCAGTCCACATCCCAGCCCTGCTTGGAATACTCCAGGGCTTCTCACCACATGTGGAATGAGTCCTAAAACCTGACCATGGCCTCACAGGTCCCAAATTAAATGGCTCCGGCGACCTCTGGCCCCCCAGCTCACTCCGTTCCAGCCACATCAGTCCGTGTGCTGCCAGAACAAACCAAGCCTGCTCCTGCTCGGGGGCCTGGGCCTCACTACCTCCTTCGCCCAGCATATCCCTATTGAAACCTTTTCATCACTCAGGCCTCGGTGCACACACTCCTTGTCACAGAGACCCTCCCTGAGCATCTCATGTCAGACTGCGCCCTGTCATCATCACAGTGCCCTCTATGTTTCATGGCACTCATCACTGAGATTCCTATTCATCAATATGTTGCCTTGTGTAGTGTGTGTCTCTCCCATGAGGAAAGAAGCCCGATGGGATAGGGACCTCACCGGCCTTGTTCCCGGCTGCATCCACAGTAAGCCATACTTAATTTTCTTCGTAAGTATCGGTTGCGTGAACAGATGAAGAACACAGCGAATCGATGGCAGAGCTAGCATTCGAACCCAGATCTGCGACTCTTCTGGTTTTGTCCTCTTCCTTCTGTTTCGGAAATGACCAAGGGACCTGAGGGGTCCTTCCCAAATGCTCAGGCTAAGAGTCAACCTACCTCTTCGCAAGAGCCATTCCCGCACGGTGTCAGTGACGTCGAAAGACAGCCATTCGGCGGTGCCCCGTGTGGGCAGATTTTTGCCACCGATATAGCGCTGTTTGGCGATGTGCTCATCGGGCCGGAGTATCTAGAGGGCGGAGAAAGGAGTAAGCGGCCCAGGCCGGGACAAGGACAGCAGCACATGTCACAATGCAGAGGGGCACGTGAGGCGAGCAACAGGAAACTGAAAATTCCCGAACGCTCCTTCAAACGCTTAGCTAATGCTTAATCCTCTCAGCGACAGACGCACGTACAGAAAGCAAGACTCCAAGAAGGTAGGATTCACACCCAGGCCTTCTGAACTGCGCACAGAGCAGAGGCCTGCAGGGGCAGGGGAGCCGGCTTTCCCCATCCGTCCCTGTCCGTGTGGCTTCTGTTCTGGGAGGGGCTCACCTGGAAGAGCTCGATCCTCTGCTCACTGCGCTTAGAGCTGGGGTTGGGCACCCGCAAGACCCGGAATTCCGCTCGGAACAGGTTGGTTCCATTTTTCTCCACTGAGGACACGTTGAAGCGGAAGACCTTGGAGGTGATCCCTTTGGGGCAGACGGCCAGCTCATCTAGGAGATCAAGCAAGCAGGAGAGGTGCAGTAAGTGTGTGAGTGAGACCCCGCAGGAGCAGTGTGCGGCCCACAGACACCCGCCAGGTGGCCAGGGTCCCACCCATGACCTCCCTAGAGGCGTGAGGCCCCAGGCCTGAAGGCGGAGATGGGAGGAAGATCTTCGTGAAGGCCCGAGTCAGGAGCAAGGAGCCCCGCGAGTCCCGGGACCGGCACTAATGACTGGCCGGTCAAAGGCAATCGCCACTCCTCCCACAGCCTCGATATCCCAACTGTGGCAGGCTCTCCAGCCTGCTTGGCTACTCTTTTAGAAAACACACGTCCTCAAAAGATCTCAGCAAACCCCCTGGCGGTTTAGCCATCTCACAGCTACCTGCCCCATGCATGTGTTCGTTCCTTTGGGCGTTCATTCATGTATTACTCGTGCACTGAGCACATACTATGTGCCAAGCGCAGCGCTGACACTGGGAAGCAAAAATGAACAGACGTGCCCCTGCCTTCAAGGAGAGTCATGCCGGGGTGGGGGGGAGGATCTTAATACAAGGGCCCACATAATGGGACGAGCGGAAAAGTGTTGAGGGCCTTTGGAGAAGCCCAGGAGTTGGGAGGGACCAGAGTAGGGAGACAGCAGGGAGCACCTGATGGAAGAGGTACCATGTGATCTGGGTCCTGCAGGAGGAAAGGGTTTGAGGATGGAGAGGAAGGGATTTTCCATGAAGGACTGCTGGAAACAAAGCAGGGACAGGAGGAGATGTGAGTAAGAGGAAGCAGCCAGGGGAGGGCCCGCGAGACAAGGTCAGCACGGCAGGCTAGGGAGGCTGAAGTATCAGCCCGAGAGGCTGCATTTTATCGCGTTAGCAGTAGGGAGCCATGGAAAGTGTTAGAAGAGCAGTGCAGTGACTTAATTAACACTGTGTTTTAGACCCAATGAGGCAGCATGGTATGGCAAAGAGCCCACATCTCAAGTCTGGCAGACCCACAGATGTTTCTTCAGACAGAGCTGGGCCATCCCCACTGACTCCTTTCTAAGGATTTCTGACTTTGACAGCACGTGCTCTGCCAGCCTCTGTCACCGTGCTGGCCTCTCCGTCCCTGTCCAGAAGACACGAGGCAGCAGATGCTCTTTCCCCACACCTCGGAGCCAGATGAAGAGAAGAGAAAGATCCTGTCTCTTCTCCTGCACGCTTTACAACCTCAAGGTCGGAGCAGCATTAACACCCAGAGAAAAACTTTCTACCCAAACGGTAATAATAGCCAGAACTTGAAATTCAAGCTCATAGACCCAGATTCCACACATAATGGACATGGCTGGAATGAGCTCATAATCACCCCGAGGGGTGGTGTAGGAAGTCAAGGACAAGGCGGGAAGGATCAGAGGCTTGGAAACAAGCAAATGCGCTACTGATCTTGAGGAAAGGATGAGCGAGTGTTTCTGGAAATTGCCATCTGGTGGGCCTGACACTGGTTCTTAGAAAATTAATGGAACAGATGTTAGGAAAACAAATGTGTGAATGCCGGCTAATGAAGCCCTGCTTAATAACTGGCTTCGAAAGAACAAATATTGCCAACTATTCCCTAAATTATTGCAGATAGAACCAGAAAGAGGCACCAGCGTGAGCAGTTTAATTTTTAAGTTTGCCCGTTTGAAACCCTCTGGACGTGGGTAGGTTCCTCAGACTGGCCACCCTCTCAAGTACTCGCACGCTTGGTTCCTGAAGGACCTGTCATCGGTGTGGCTTCAGTTATAATAGCACCTCCAGCAGCTGCTGAAAGGGGGCATAAAGCGTATGTCCACACGACGTGCACACTGCTGTGGAAAAGAAGATGGAACAGAAGATGGCGCATGCCAGTGAGGAGAGTCAGAGGCGGGTCAAGACAGCAGGAAGCCAGGACACGCGGGCAGCGATGAGCTAAGAGGGTCTTTAGCACACCCTTGTAACCATCCCTCCTTTGCTTCTTCCAGCCCATCAATCAGATATCTGTTCCCTACGACGGACTCCTCTTGGTGGGAACTTCAAGGAGATTTCGAGAAGGAGGTGGAAGGGTCATTTTTTATCACTGGGATCTACAGGTTTCTAGCAGAAGTAGAACGGACGCTGGGGCGGGGGGGGGGGGGGGGTTCCTTGGTTGACACAAGGAAATTGACCCTATCAGTAAAGCTCAGACAGAATCATTGGGGATTACAAAAGAACTGCCTAGGAGAGAAAAGAAAACGTAAATATAATCTTGGCAATTAAACCCACTGAAGAATGATGCTGTTTTAAGTAATTTGTGGAATGAGACTGTAAATCAACTGTGATAACACCACCTTACATTGCACAGAGCTCTTATTAACTCATCTGACCCTCGAACAATCCTCGAGGAGAACGAGAAGTCAAATTGGCCATGTTACAAATGAGAGCGGCGCCTGGGTGGCTCGGTCGGTGGAGCGCCTGACCTCGGTTCAGGTCACGATCTCATGTTCATGAGTTCGAGCCCCACGTCGGGCTCCCTGCTGTCGGAGCAGAGCCCGCTTTGGATCCTCCTGTCTCCCTCTCTCTCCCTCTCTCTTTCAAATCAAATTTTTAAAATTGCAAATGAGAAAATTGAGTGTCAGGAAATTTAGCGGGTAGCACAGGTGGCATTTGAACCCAGGTCTTTGGACCATACCTCTTTTATTGAAGTGGGGAATCTGGAAGTTGGGGGGCCCAGAGAGATCTAGTGGAGGCACAGTTTCACCAACAAAATGAAGGCTTCCCTGAAGTGGGCCCAGAGTGCCAACTTAGGCCTAAGCAACAGCCAAGCCCCGCTCAGTTCTGTGGGTAAGCCGTGCTTCTGCAGGATGCTGGTATTATTGGGAGCTGGACTAGAGGATCCACCTTTCAAACTACAGTATGACCAACTTTTTCCACTGCGCGAGAAATACATATATTGGTGGAGGCCCTTTCCCCCCCTTTTTTCCTATGAGGAGAGAAAAATAAGCAAAGAATATTCATGTAGAGTTTTCACACAAAAACGTGGAAACAGCTGACCGTGTTTCGACCATGCCTTTTAAAATGTTTTCAGACACCGGGGCTCCTAGATGTGCCTTTGCTTATATACATCATTTCTGCATGTAAAACCCTGCGGGTTCCAATGACAGCATGCCTATTTCAGTGTGGCCAAGCTTCTTCTGGCTACACGTTAGGATCACCTGGAAAGCCTTGAAAATACACGATGCCTGGCCCCACTCGCCAGAGATGCTGACATGCTGACTACCTTGGAGTGGGTGGGTCCGGAGTTGTTTTCCTTTTCTTTTTTCTTTTCTTTTCTTTTCTTTTCTTTTCTTTTCTTTTCTTTTCTTTTCTCTTTTTTCTTTTCTTTTCCTTTCTTTCTCTTTCTTTCTTTCTTTCTTTCTTTCTTTCTTTCTTTCTTTCTTTCTTTCTTTCTCTTTCTTAAAGATCTCCAGATGATTCTGATGTGTAGCCAGAGTTGAGGGCCACAGTTTATAGTGCTCTGCAAAGGGTACCATGGCTTCCAGATGTTCTAGAAGTATGAGAAACCACACTCCAATGATTTCACCATTAAACGGGTTAACCTTTAAACGTATTAGACATGCAGTTGGACCAATGCATCATTTGAAAAATTTTTGAATCAGAAGCCCATCAACATGTTAAGCCCCTGTTACAAGTTGGGAAATTTCACGAAAAGATCCAGATTTTCTGCTCTTCTGGGTTAACGGCAAGGTCGAGGCAAGCTGGACCCACATTCCTAAATGCAGAAATCAGCAGGGACTGAGCAGCGGGTACCCTCTTTTAACAGGGCGTGGGCGCTTCCAGCTCCCCCCGCCCCTTCAGCCCCTTGCACACCCTATTCTCTCCTCGACCCTGAGGCCAAGTGTCCTGGGTCTGCCGTCATGGTGTTGGCTTTTCTTCCAGATCCTTCGTATCAGCTGGGCACTTGTGTTTTCAGCTCCTTAAGGAGAGGTTTTGCCCTACAGTTCACTGAGTCTTAAGCCTCAGTGAGCTTAAGGATCAATACAGATTGCTTTTCGGAAATACAGATTCCCCAGGACCCCACGCCCAGCTTCTGATTCTGTAAGGGTGGGCTTGGGCCTGGGAATCCACATTTTTTACATTTACCTAGCCCTTCTAGGAGAAACACTGACCCAGCGTGCAGAGGGCACTGGCCCTTAACACAAATGAGTTCTTGTGATACAAAATATCTTTTAATTTTCAGAATGAAAAATCCAAATCCAAAAGTAGCATCCAGGAAAGAAAGGCTAAAATATCAAGTTTTCTCTTTGCTCAGGAACTCCGGGTTTGCCGGCTGTCTAAGAGCCACTGCTGGATGAAAACAAGGGTCTCCCGCCAGACACAGATAATTACAAGCCAGAGTTTAAACAACACCTACACTGGTGATATCTTGATAACAAGGATGACAAAGGAATGGAAAAGCCTGTGTCTTTCCCCACCACGTGGGGCAGAGACAGCCTCCATAGAGCCAACTCCTGGTGAATTATAAAAGGATTTCCAGAGTCTTGCCTTCACTGCTGAGGCTGTTGAATCATCCCAGATGTATGCATAAAATTGCTTCAGCTGCGAGAGAGCTTAGAGATGATCTCTGACTTTACAGATGAGAAAACTGAGGCTCAGAGAGGTGACCTGACTAATGCCATCTGGTGTGGTTGCTTAACCAGCTTGAGGCTCTTCGTTAAAGAACGCCCTTCCGTTGAATCTGGGAGAACGTCTGTGACGATATCAATCTCCTGGCGATAACGATAGGCAGAGCTAAGAAAGAACACACCCAATGGTCCCTGTGCGGTCTGCCACCAGGGTTACAAATAGCTCCTACCCGCTCCTGCTTGGTCCGATAGGTGATTTGCTCATGTTGTAAATCAAAGTGCTATTGGAGCCTTGAGGTTAAAGGTGGGGCTTAAAATGTTTATTTTACACACTTGGGTTAGTGCTTAACAGCATGCATTCTGCAGGCAGAACAACGTCTAGGTTAGAGCCCCTGCTCTTTGAGGCACATTACTTAACTGATGCACGTTTCTGTGTCCTCATCCGTAAGGCAGAGAATCGGGGTTCCTCTCTGACAGGGCAGAGCCAGAAGATGGGCCCTCTCCTCTGTGCTCACCGTGGTGCCCTTTCTCCTGCACACGGGAAACGATTCCTTGCCATACTTTGCTCTCCAGGCTCCCCTATGTCCTTATGCCAGCTCCTGCTGTCACTTCCCTCTAAGTGCCCCTCCACTGGGTACAGGAGCAGGCTGGGAATGATGAAACGTGGAAGCGAATGCGATCTCATCACTTCCCCCCAGAAGCTCTGGCACCCAGACCCTGCTAGGGTCCCGCCACGGACCCAGTGCCACTCTAGGACACAGCCCTCGTGAGCTCAGGACGGGCTTCCCTCACCCCAAGCCTCTGAGGATGGCCTTCTGCTTCTTCTCAGCATCTGCCCCGCTGCCTCCTTTATAATTAGTGTGCCTTCTGCGCCTGCCTCTCTGGGGCTGGCTCGGCACCTGACCAGCTGCAGGGCGGGCCCAAGCCGCGTCTGCTCAGCCTCTGTGTCACCTCCAACAGCTGCAGAGAGTCTGGGCCTGCTTCCTGTTTGCACCTGCAAGCCTCCACGGCATCGCCCGTGTCCCGCTGTGCCCTGGCCCCTCCACAATATCCCAAATAGTATCTTGCTCCCTGTGCCGGGCTTGCTCCCAGCCTGACCAGGCTCTGTGGCCCGAGGGTCGCCCCTACCTGCTAGGGTTCTGCTGCTGCAGGCCGAGCTGCCCAGCGTCCGTGGGCCCTTGCCCTGGTTCTCCCCAAGACTGCTCGCTACCTGTGTCCTGAGTCTCTGTACAAAATCCACATCCACTGGCACCCATATGCCCTCGCATGCATCTGGCCCATTCATTCTCGGCTCTGGATTCCAGGCTGGATGCGCCCTTGTGACTCAGAATCCCTCCTCCCTGGGACTCCACCTCCTGACCCGGATCGTAAGGTCCGAGCCCTTCTCTCTCACCCTGGGCTCTCTTCAGACCTCTCCTGCAGGCCTCAGTTTTCCACCCTCGTGGCCACTATCTCCGGACTTGGTGGTTGCCCAGGGGGTTGGGGGTTCAGCCATCCAGGTGCTGGTGCCTCTGGGAACCGTGGGCCCCTGGCAGAGGCTGAGCCAGACCCACGGGAGGACCCTGGGCAGGATGCACTAGCCCTGCCTCTTACTTCGGCTTCCGCCCCGCACGGTAGCCACATCCTAAGGCAAGGCGCTCCAGGCGGCCACAGGAAACGGGAGCGGGAACCCCTCGCCAGTAACCACAGGCTCCTGGACCTGGCATGGGCCGGCTCCCAGTAGGGCCTTTTGCACCTTCAGCTGGAGCTGCTCCACCCACCAGCCACCTACTCCTCGTCCTCCTCTGCAGCCAGGTTCCTTTCAACTTCCCAAGTTCCCCCACGGACCCCCCTCACCCTGCCTGCTCCCTCCCACTCCCACTCCCCACTGCCAGGTGGGCCTGGAAGAGGTAGTCCGGGTGGTGAGGACACCTGCTGGTAGGAAAAGCAAACAGAGCTACTCCCAGGGTCCCTGGCCCAGCGCGGCTCACATTCCTCCTTCTCGGGCTGTCAGTTTCTCAACATCTGCCAAATCTCTCTCTCTTGTATTGAGGTTTTTTAAAGGTCCGTTCAGTAAACACACATGACTTCCACACGTGTACAAACACACACACGCAGACGTCTCACCCAGAAGCCTCCCAGCCTCTCAGCACAGACGGGAGCCTCCTGGGAGGACACACTCCCAGACATATGTCCTCTCTGCACCCACGGCCACACCTCCCACCCACTCTTCCCGTGACACGCAGACACAAAAGGGCGGCCAGCAATCATGTACATGTCCAGAGCCACAACCCTGCTCTCCCCGTGTCCACAGGCCTGGAAGACGCCCATTTTGAGCACATGAATCTGTCTACTGTACACAGCCAGACTACACATCACCCTGAAGCACTTGTATGTGTGAACGTGGGTGCGTGCCTTTCAACCACGCTCACAGCTCACGTGGGTCATGTGTGTGGCATAGACCGAAGGGCCTAGACAGCAAGCAGCTGGATCTTGCCTGGGCTTCAAAAAGCTTGACAGACATTAATCTAGGGCAAGTGTACCCTTCTTCCCAAGGACTGGAAAAACTAAACCAAAGACGCGTCACAATGAGTGGCGAAAACAAGGGAGAAGACCGAGGTCTCCAGACTCAGGGAGCTATAAGGGCTTTCAAGAGACCCAGCCCTGTCCCTCTATGGCATCCATATGCTCGCAGTCGCCTATCCCATCACATGGGCCAGAGCACAGATGTGAACAGGACGGCACGGTGTAATTCCAAAGTAAAATCAGTCGAGGATGTGATGTGAGTTCAGCAAGCCACTCAACTCCAGGGCGCCTGGCCTCCCAGAAGCCCCCGGCTCTTCCCACAATGGCCCGGTCTCCCTCCCCAGCCACCCACCCGGCCCCAACTGTGCATCACGCCTCCTGAGCCTTGGTGTGGGTGATCCCGGGGCACCCTGCTGTGAGGCCCCCGCTAGGCCCCCCCCCCCAGGAACTCCCCACTCCTGCTCAGACCCTCTAGAGCAGACACCCCAGCAAGAACGTGGACTTACTGTGCTCCGCCAGCCCCTGGATCATGTCGAATTTATGGATTTCTTTGGCATAGTACTCCGACTCGGTGTTTTCCTGAGTGCAGCTGTCCTCCCTCTCCCCCTGCATCTCCTCCAGCAGCTCCCGGGTGCTGTTGTAAAGGGCCAGGACCTGGTAGGGGACGTGGGTCATCACCGATGGCTCGGGGGGACTGGTGAGCCTGAGCTTGCTCAAGATCTGTCCCCTAATGGCTTCCACCCTCTTCTTCTTGATGTGGCCAAAGTCCAAGGTGGTGCAAGTGGACAGAGAGAGGCTGACCGTGGCAAAGTTCAGCAGGGCCAGGACCACCAGAGCCCTGTGCAAGTGCATCTTCATGCGCAAGCTGGGGAGAGAGGCCAGGGGGGCTGCGAGGCCTGGCGAGGAGGAGACCCCAGCAGTCGTGCAGAAGGAGGGAGGAAAACCAGGCGGCCTCCCTAGATCCCGAAGACTGAGGCTTGGCAAGAAGGTGCATGAACTCACTGCACTGCGAGAGCTTCAGGACTTCCAGGAAGCGCTGGCAACCCTGAGCGCGAAGAAGCCGACTGTGTGCCTTGTAGCTCTGGGTTTCTTCTCCATGTGTCTAAACAGGTTCTGCTGGGCTCTGACTCCCAGCAGGCCAGGTGGAGGGCAAGCAGAGGGCTGGGAGGGGTGGCGAGGCAGCTGGGAGTGGGAAGGGAGCTGGAGTTTTTCCTTAGGTAAAAATAAATAGAGCGGATATCTGATATTGCCAAATGCCGCTTGGCGATGGGGAGAAAGTGGGTATTTTAAAGAAGGAGCAGAAGGACCGTGGCTGGGTCCCAAAATCAAAATCCTTGCCTTGCCCTGAAGGAGGGTAAGAAAAGAGAATGGAAAAGAAAAGGAAAAAAAAAAAAATTGTTTAAAAAAAAAAAAAAGTCAGATCACCAGTGAGTAGGTGGGGAGAGGCAGGGCTGGGCCGCGCTGGCCCAGCTCAAGGTGGGGGCAGCCCGACACACTTGTCTCTCGGGCACACCATTCATGCTTTCTCTTTTGTTTACACTTCCTCGGGGGCTTTCTAAATGACTTTGTTCATGCTGCCTCTCCTCTTCATTGGCTGGGAAGTGGGGGTATGTGCAATTGGAAGGCAGGGAGAACAGGCCCCAGGAACAATAATCCACTTGGACGCCCAGGGTCACCAGCACCTCGGCTTGTCTTCTCCCTCGGCCATTGCTTCTGTTCCCTGCTTCTCTTTAAAAAATAAAAAGGCAAAGAAAGAGAAAATAGAAGCCAGTTCACTGCACGCCTGCTCCGGAAAGCTGTTATTCCTTCTTTCTCAGGCTTCTTCCCCTATCTCTCCCCTCGCTTGCTCATTCCCTTGGCCTTGGCTTTCTGCTTCCCTCCCTTCCTCTCCCTGCTGCTTCTCCCTCTCCTTCTCCCTCTCTCTCTCTCCCTCTCCCTCGCTCCCTCTCGCTCCTCTCCCTCTCCCTCTCTCACACACACATGCACACACACTGCTTTCTCTATTTCTCTCTGCTGAAATTTTATACCTCCCTCCCATGACGTCTCTGGCCCGGGTGGGGGAGGGAGGGACCAGCGCACGCAGCCTCTTTTGCAGCACGATTTTAATGTTTTAAACAGGCACAGGAAAAGCCGAGCCCATTTGAAAAATACTTTGCGAGTCCTCTCGCTCGACGTGGTAACTGAACTTTTTTTCCCCTCTTGGAGTCACTCCTGCTACACGTTGACTGTTTTTCTGGAAAGTTACTCCGACGAATCCCTTCCCTCCTTCTCCCCCAGCTCCTTCGCCCTCTCGCCAGCTGTCAGTCCGTCCTCTCGCCTCGGGGCCCGTCTCTCGCTCCGGCCCGGGCCCCCCGGCCCCCGGGCCGCCCCCGCGCCCGGCGGGACAAGGGGCAGGGACTGGGGCAGGGGCGCGCGCGGGGCCCGCTCTGGGGCGGCCGTGCCCACCCTCGGGGGTGGGGGGCGACGCCCGGCCGGGGAGCGGGGTTGGAGGTGGGCTCAGCTCCGCGGCGATCCTGGCCCCGATTCTTCACTGACAAGCCTGGAGTCGGGCGGCGGGCTGAAGCTTGGAGATGCTCCAGGGCCATTGAAAATGGTGGCGTTTTCCGGCAGATCGAGGGTGCCCTCTGGCGAGGCGAGGCCGCCAGTGAAGGAGCGCGGCGGGCCGGGGCCCGGACGGCGGGCAGGGCGGGGGCGGGGGGGGGGGAGGGACTGGAGGGGGGGTGCTGGAGAAAAGGGGCCGCGGGGGAGGGCGAGGGCCGCGGGACCGGAGCCTGCGGGGACGGCCTCCCTCTCGGCCCGACGTGCGCACAAGTGCACCTCTCTCTTCTCCCGGCCCCGTTCGGCAGCCGCTCTCGCAGAAATGTCCTCCAGATGTTCGCAGCCTCCCTCCCCGCCGAGGGTTCCGCAGGGAGCCGCGCCAGCGAGCGCAAAGTCAGCAGTTGGCCCCAGCCCATTTCCCAGATGGGTGAGGGGAAGTTTTCCCTCCGCTCGCTCTCGTTCCTCTTCTCCAACTAAGCTTCTGGGTCTTTTCCCACGAGAAGCTCAGAGAAGGCAAGGCGCGTTGCTTCCCAGCCACACAGCCTCCCGATCACTCCTGGGAATCAGTGCTGCTTCCAGCCACCCCACCCCACCTCACCCAGCCTTCCTGGACCCTTCCTGTGAGGTCAGTTCCCTGCTCCTGGCTCCTAGGCCGCTGGGATGTTCACAGAATTCCAGTCTACTGTTGAGGAAACTGAGGCAGTCTACTGTTGAGGAAACTGGACAGGCTACTGTTGAGGAAACTGAGGCACAGAGCAATTTTTTTTTTTTTTTAAAGGCCACACGCTTATGGGTGGCGGAGGTGATAGTTCACTCAGCCCCTCTAGTTTGGGTAGGCATTGTTGTCATTTGAGTAACAAGAGGAAATCTAGGTGTAGAAAGCTTAAAAGTAATTTACCTACAGTATATAGCCAGTAGGTGCCAACCTTGAGATCTGGAGGCAGGAAGTCTCTTGCCAGAGTCTATGCACGTCCCATGCAATACTGCCTCTGAAATTCAGCCATCATTCGAGAAATATTTATGACCTTCACTGTGTGCCGGGCCCTGTTCTAGGCTCTGTGGACGCAGCAGTGAACAAAACAAACTACTAAACAAAGCCCTTGCCCTTAACGGAACTTACACAGGGGGTGGGTAGGTGCATGGGAAAGGCCATAAACCAAGTAATTCATGTATTATGATAAAAGAGAAGTGCCATGGCAGAAAATAAAGCAGGGAGGTAGAATATGGAGTGCCTGGGTTGGGACTGCTGAAACTTGAAATAGGGTGACAGCAACACAGCTTGTTGCTGTGTTACTGAGGCATTTAAGCAAACACTTGCAAGATGGGAGGAAAATTAAAATTATATCCTTCTGGACTCCACCTCTACCAAATCACCCTCCAGGGGTGGGGCCCTGGCACATGTGTTTTTAATAAACCTCACAGGTGGGGCGCCTGGGTGGCTCAGTAGGTGGAGCATCCGACTCTTGGTTTCGGCTAAGGTCATGATCTCATGGGTTCATGGGTTCGAGCCCCGCGTGCTGCTCTGCTGACAGCTCAGGACCTGCTTGGGATTTTCTCGCTCTCCCTCTCTCTCTGCCCCTCCTCTGCTCTCTCTCTCTCTCTCTCTCAAAATAAATAAACTTAAAAAAAAAAAAAAGAGTAGTATAATAAACCTCACAGGTGGTTCGGGTGCTCAGCAAGGTCTGGAAGCCACCATTCCAGAGCCTTTCTTTCTGCCCAGAGTGAGCACCAGGCACCTTTCGCTTTCAGCAAGGCAGGGAAGAAATGAGGGTAAAGGTTTGAAAACTGGCTTTAAGGTGGTGGCAGTGTAGCTATGAGCTCACACAAAGCAGGGAAGTAGGTTATGGATTTTGGAAAAATCCAAAGAGTAAGCCCTTCTTCCTCATCTGGTACCAAGGAAGAAGAAAACAAAGGATTCATCGGAGCCTATATTTCATCTGTCTCAGATTTTGGCAATGGATGTTTCTTCAGGTTAAAATCTAACAGGGTATTTTCATTGAGAATCAGATCTTAGGGTAATCTCTAAGAGCAATTACAAGGGAGGAGACAGGTCCAGAGGGCTCTGCCTGGCCACACAGGTAGTTATCAGCAGAGCCAGGATAAGACCTCAAATCTTCTGACATCCAAGCAGTGCTGTTGCTGTCACAAGGCATGTGAACACACGGCCCTAACCAGTAAACATGTGTGGATGCCCAGTTGAATTGAGTAATTTATTGGGTATTGAAGAAATGCTTGCAATCCACTTTTAAGGGGTGCCACTTCCACTCTCAAGTCCTCACGTTTTAGCAGTGGTCATCTTGACCTTATGCCCAGCATGATATCTTGCTCACTTTTTTGACCTTATGCCCAGTGATATCTTGCTCACTTTCAGGACCATGAGACCATCTCTCTGGGGGTTCCAGCTGATCAGGACCAGGGACCTGGCCAGTGGTGTTGACCTGGGGATCTTACATGAAGAATCAATGAAGACTCAACTTGCTTGCCCCATTAGGCTGGGAATTGGAGGGATATCTTCCTCGGTTAGCCTAGGAGAATGGCTGGTACCCAGTAATATGTGCAGGAGAAAAGTATCTTGTAAGATCTGGTATCACAAAGGCACCTGGCGGGGGCACCTGGGTGGCTCAGTTGGTTAAGCCTCCGACTCTTGGACTCTTGATATCTCATGGTTTGTGAGTTTGACCCCACATCGTTGGGCTTTGTGCTGACAGCATGTGGCCTGCTTGGGATTCTGTCTCTCCCTCTCTCTGCCCCTCCCACATGTGCATTCTTTGTCACTGTCTCAAAATAAGTAAATAAACTTAAAAAATAAAAAAAAAAGGAACTGGCTCTGCTGCTTAGCACTCAGATGATTTCCCTCAAGCCACATCTTTGCACCTTCGTATATCCTCAATTGTTGAATGCAGATATCACTGGTGCTCACTTTGTGGGGCTGTTGGAGAGATTACTTATGCTTTTGAATGTTATTACTACTAAGGTATTTGACATCTTTGTTCAGCCTCTTCGTAAAGTTCTTGAAGGCAGAGATTGTATATATTGCATTTTCTATTAGAAACTATTTGCACCTGACACCCCCCCCCCACTCCCCCACCTGTAAGCCTGTTTTCTTTACTGTCCAATGGAAACAATACAACTCATCTTGTTTTTCCACATACGGTTATTATGCCCTTCATGTGAGCTAATAACTGTGAAGGTCGTTTGTACATTGCAAGGGCTATATAGGAAGCTAAATAGGAAGGATCAATTTAATTACTACTATTAGCTAATGCTTTGCACTTAATATTTAAATTAAAAATTTTTTTAATGTTTATTTTTGAGACAGAGCACAAGTGGGGGAGGGGCAGAGGGAGAGGGAGACACAAAATCCAAAGCAGGCTCCAGGCTGTCAGCACAGAGCCCGATGCAGACCTCGAACTCACAAACTGTGAGAAAAAGGGCCTGAGCCAAAGTTGGACGCTCAACCGACTAAGCCACCGAGACAACCCTGCACTGAATAATATTTAAACAGATCTACAAGTGTAGACAGTTCCTAAACACTAACATTTTTTCACTGTCCCACAGGACCAGCCTTAGCGGGATTTAATATCTGGAGGTTTCTTCCAGAACTGTCAAGCGAGGAAGTTTAGGGAAGTTTTGGTTTAAATTCAAAGGTGGCACACGGAATCCAGGAATGATGCCACGGATCCTTTAAATATTGAGATGAAGGGGCGGAGCCATTGTCAGGGACGCGACTGGGCCGCTTGGTTTCCAGGAAGTGACGTCAGGCGGCCGCGGAGATGGAGGACGTGCTGGACTTAGGCGAGGAGCGACGCCGCGGCTCGGCCACCTCCGTGAGGATTGACTTGGGGATTTGGGGCTAGGATTTGGCGGGTGGGGAGGAGCGACCTAGCCGGCTCGGCGTCCCTGAGGCGCCTCGGCCTGGCCTGTCCCCAGCGGCCGGGCCCAGAGCCGCGCAGGGGTGAGGCCGAGGAAGAGGCGGCCTCAGCTGCCCCGCCCCCGGCCTGGAGTGTGCTTTCTTTAAAATTCTCCAAAAGCAGAAAACAGATCCTGCGCCTGCAGGCCTCCGGAACCGGTGGGAAATTTCCCAGCCAGTCTGCGCTTTCTGGAGTCCCGAGTGCTAACTCCCCTAGAAAGGACATATCTGAAGGGTGATTGGGGCGGGGTGGGGGGGAGATCCTGGTCAGGGTCGCACTTGCACCTACCCTAGGGCTTTTTCCGTGGGACTTCACCTGCCAGAAGTTCATGGTAAAAACCGCAGTGTTTTAACGCCTGAAAAGAAGGCAGGCAGGCTGGAGTGGCCTTTTCTTGACCGGAGTTCCCACGAGGAGGTGGGCGTTACTTCAGTTTTATGATTTAGGAAATCAAGACTCGGATTTCTAACACGGAGGAATGGCTAGGAGCTGAGGTCAAATGGAGTATGAAGCTGCTTACTGGGTTAAAAAAAAAAAAAAAAGCTAACATTGTGTGTCAATTATAATAAAATTTTTTTTTAATTAAAACAAGTGAACCCTCCCGAACCTCGGTTTCCTTGTCTCTAGAATGGAGACGTTGATATCTACTTCAAAGTGCTGCAGTGAAAATGAAATGGAATAACGCATGGGAAGCATTTAATCCAGTGCCTGACATGAGATCTCTGTTCCTTCTAGAGGAAAGTCTAGCTGCATTTCTGTGGGTAGGAAAGATCTCTGGTAGTTAAGAGAGAAACTTGTGATCGTTAATCCAGGAATTTCATATTTTCCTATTAAATAGAAATGATGTCAGGTGCTTTGTTTTCAGGGTTTGGAGCATTTTTGAGAAATATATTCAAGTTACTCAAATCCCATCCTCCACCACGTCTTCATACATCTTGTCCTTGCTTACCTTCCCAGAATTCTTGTCCTCATAGTGGCTCAAAGATGTTTGGGTCAGCAGCGCTCCCCATCTCTCCTTACAGGGGCCCAAGATGGGTCGCCGAGCTCAGCAGGAGTCAGCTCAAGTGGACAATCATCTCAGTAACAAGAACTCCTCTTCGATTCTGACTGGAGAGGTGGGTGTTACAAAAAAATGCTAAGAGTTAGTAATTGCTTTTTTTTTTTTTTTGCAAGTTTATTTATTTTGAGAGAGAGAGAGAGAGAGAGAAAGAGAGAGAGAAAGAGAGAATCCCAAGCAGGCTCCGTGCTAACAGCACAAACCGTGAGATCATGACCTGAGCTGAAATCAAGAGTCGGTCGCTTAACGGATTGAGCCACCAGGTGCCCCAGAGTTAGTAATTACTTAATCAGCAAGGATTTGGTATTCCATATGGCTTCTCGTTGACACCAGCCCTTCCTCCTGTCTTGATTTGGGGATTCCCTTCCTTGGCATTTGTCCTATTTGCAGGAAATGACAGAAGAACGTTTTTCTTTGATGCCAGAGTAGTTTCTGCATTGCTTTATATTCTCAGTGGAGAATGTTCTTCAGCTTGCTGAGACAGGGGTAACTGGGAAGTCTGAAAATCCCGGAGAAATCCAGGTTTTTATTTCTACCGAATAAATGCCAGTGAGGCATGCTGATGACGTAAGGTTGGATTACACAACTGGACGTTTGCTCTCAGCGGTGACCTGCACTTTCTACAGTTTTCAGGCAGGAAGGGGATTAGTACTGGCCTTACTTTCCTGGAAACTTCTCCGAGTGCCCTGGAATTGTGGGAATTTATCCAGCTGCTCTGTGGAGGGTGGGTAATCCTGATGAGCAACACTTTTAATGCCAGGGCGCTATTTTTGGAAGTTTACGCAGAGCCCCTTTGCACTTTCCTCTGTTCATTTGAGCAAACTTTGCCCTTTTCAAGAGTCAGTTTCAGGGTAATCCCTCCGTCAGTTCTTCCTAACTCCTCCAGGCCATCTTAGGGCTCCTTCTTCTTGGTGCCCGTGGTACCTATTATAGAACGCGTATATGTTCTCACGTCGTGTGCTCATTTTCTTTTTATGGATCTGTTTGCCCCACGAGACAGTTCCCAAGCAGCAGGAAACCTGGCTTCTCAGTTATCCAGCTCGTTGGCCCTAGCAGGTATAAGATAGATGAAGGGATCTACGCGGCAAAGCCATTATAATGGGCTCGGCAGGTGCATGAGCAAAGCATGCTGGGGACAAGACACAGACACAGCTACTTACATATCACATGTGTTGGGATGTTCTTCACCCTTCTAGGAAGCAAGTTCTCCAGCATTTCTGTACATGGCCCTTTCAGTTTATCTTTCCCTTTCTCACTTACTATAGAAAGGGGTTGTGGGAAGGTTGTGGGAAGGTGGGGGTGGTGGCTGTTTGTGGCACATGTCCCCTGTATCACTGCCTAGCGAAAGCTAGTGATACTGGAGAATACCCGGTATTGCCGGATCCTCTGATTTTCCAAGAGATGCTGGCCATCTAAAATGTGGTGAGAAAGCAACACATTTTTACAGGTTAGCAACCAATTATGACAACTCGTCATATGGACCAGATTGGGCCTGAGGGTTGTCAGTTTGTGATTTTGGCCACGGCACCTACATTATGGCGCTTCTTATGTTGTATTCTAATTGTTTACCTGCCTGGCTCCCTCACAAGATGTGAGCTTTTGGAAGTCAGTTTGTGCTTTACCATTGTACCCCTTTGTTGATCACAGTGCCCAGCGTGGAACAGGCATGCCGTTGACAGTGCAAAGACTCGGGGTGAAGTACACCGTGTGCGATGGGGCCCTTAGAAGCTGAGAAGGAGTGTTGCAGGGTGGGGGTTGGGGTGGCGCACTGGAAGCACAGCTCAGGGGAGCCGTGGTAGAATCTAGGAAGACGGTGAGAGAACACATATACCCAACACTGGGTATGGAACTGCGGTCCATACTGCGACTCGAACAGCAGTCGTGGATGTCTTTAAAGAGAACTGGGCAAGCACGTGACTAGGTTAATGGAAGTCTCCTCTTGGCCTCTGGCCACTTTAGACTGTGGGTCTACAAGGATGCATCTCAACAGCAAATCATTTATTCCTTTGTCCAACAAATATTTATTGAAGTTTACTGTGTGCCAGGTACCATTTTACAGGGTTCTCATATCTCAGTGATAAAAAGGGACAGAATCTCCTGCCATCATGGAACTTCTATTCCCATGATCACTGGCAGCCAGAAGGACTAATCACACGTCTGCTTAACTACTTAACTGTGAAGGAGATTCTAGCCGCCCGTCATGGTTAGGTGGTGGGCCAGGAAGGATGTCCTGGAATGACCTGACGGCCTTGAGGCTCTGTGTCACCCCCACACCAAATCAGCTTCTAGGCTGGGGTCGGTAGGCATCGTTCAGCCGCCCATCGCCTTCCCCTTGGCTCCCAGCTGAGAGTCAGTCCTGTGAGTACCTAACTTCAAAGTTGCAGACTGGGATGAACTTTTCAGGGTTTCAGCCTCTCTGGAATACCTACTGATTTCCCCAGGGATACCTACCTCTGGGCCTTAGCATTTTTCTGGGAGAACGTGATGAAAAGTCATTCTGTTCTTCACCCAACCGGTGCCTGGCTGTGACATGCACATCAGAAATGCAGCATTCCTGGTCTCCCTGGGCTGTGTGGGCAGCCTCCCTCAGGGCCAGATGCTCACTGTGCTGTGTGGGACATTTTGGCTGTTTCTTTCTAAAATTAGATCCTGAGACTTGTGTGTGTGCCCATTTACATTCCGATTCAGAGTGTATGACTTGATATATTTTTCTTTGCCCTCTCGCTGACTATATTCTAGGATGAAGCTATCCATGAAAACGTACTTAATGGTACCTGGGGGCGGTCAGACAGCTGCAGTTCCTGTAGTTAAGTAGGAATGATGATTTTGAAGCAGGGTGGTGGAGTTGGACGCTCTGGTGGGGGAAGAAGAGGCGCATCCTGCCAGAGTAGAGAGAACACACGGCTTGGACAGACCAGAGCCTGAGACCCGGCTCTGCTAATGGCCTGGATCTTGAACAAGTCCACTCCTCTCTCTAATCTCCCATTTCATTATCTGGCAGGTGGTGGTAACAATACCACCAGGTTGCTGCGGGGATTACGAGAGGGATGCATTCGACCGTGCTTTGGTAAACTGAACGGCACTACGCACATGTGCGTTCGCTCGGTAAACTAGCAAATAGACGGGCACTGGCCAATGCTTTGCCATTTCTATTAAAGGACAGCGACGTAGGAGGATGTGAGCCTGGGTCTCTTGTCAAACTGACTTGGAAGTCCCTTCGAGGGCTCTGACTGATTTATCCACAGGTAAACTAGTAGTGATCCAAAGCAGTGTTTGTGCTTCCTGGGTGTGCGGGCATGCCTTAGGAAGAGTGGGGAAGAGCGCCGGCCTCAGGGTCATACGGGCCTGGGTTGAAATCCTGGCTCGGCCACCCATGAAGCCTAGGACTCCGGGCAAGTTATTTAACCTCTTTCAGCCTCAGTTCCCTCATCGATAAGCCGGGGATAATCATTTCACATCCTCCACAGGGCGGCTGAAAAGAAAACATGAGCTAATAGATGCAAGCCCTTCACACAATCTGGCACATGGCTCGCAGTTTGTTACTAATCATTATTATCTCTCTGGAACTTAGATGTTCTTTTTATTTTGCCTTAACCCCCTCTATTAAGATTAAAACCTGGGAGCCTTTGGGTTGAATGTGGCATACGGTCAGGTCTTGTTTGATCCGCACAGCGTTTAAAATGTTTTCATTGGGTTGTTTATGAATTAGGAAACTTCACGTGAAAATCCAGATTCTGGGCTTCTCTTTAAAATCAGAAGTTCTGGCACAGTGGGAGTGCTGGGCCGGCGTCCCCCCATGGCGACAGCTGGCCGGAGCTGGCTGGCACCGATACTGGTGCTTGCTTACATGCGGCCTCCCTTGTCCAGTTTGCCACTCCTTCCTTTCGTACACCTGTTCAGATTTACTCACGTTTCATCTGCCGTGTGCTACTTCCATTGAAGTTTAAAACTCCTGGTCTTTCAGGACGGATTGATTTTCAGGTACCCTTGTGTATCTCTCAGTATTGAATTCGACCACATGGATCAGAAACTTGACCCCAGTTTTTGAATCAAGCAGGCATGAGTCTTCTAATAGCAGGAAGTCCAGTGGAGGGCAGAACAGGGCAGGTGCAGTGACTGGGCAATATCCTGCATTACCCCGGGGCCTCCTGGCTTCTGACTCCGCCACCTGTGGCTCGAGGCTTGTTCTCACTGTTATGGTTGTGAGCTGGCTGGTGGTTCCCCGGGCATCAGATCTGCATTCTAGGTAGGAGGAGGGGCCATAGTAGAAGAGTTCAAGGTGCATGCCAGCTAAGTTTGTTCCTTCTTATGAGGAAAACAGTAGCCACAGACCTCACCAAGTAGACTTCTAGTTACGTTTCATTGGTCAGAACTGGCTCTTAAAAACCACCGTAAATTTCAAGGGACTTTTCAACCAGGCATGTTGCCACAGCCATAACACTGGGGTTTGGAGTTAGGGAGAAGAGGAGAAGGGCTGTTGAGTGGGCCATTTGCAACCAATGTGTCATCATTCTTTCAAAAAACAATTCATACAAAGGTTTTATTCAGAGATTTGGGTATGACAGGAAAGAATTATTTTTAGTAATAACAACAACAAATCCATATTCCTCTCCAGATTTCTAATTTAAAGTTGTGTAGAGTTCGGTGGAAGATTAGATGCCCTGAAATCCCAGGATACCTGCCTGAGTTGCCTTTGTCAGCTCTTGTGGATCTTTTCCTTCTGCCCATTTTCTCTGTAACCATTTGGGCCTTTCTGCCTCTAGGATCCCGGCGGCGCAGTCCAGGTTGTTAAATGCTTCCTCCCTCTCTGAGACGAGAGGGAATGTCTCTTTATTTGCTTAGTCATTCTGGAAATTTCAGATAATTTCAAAGAACGTCAACTGTCTAGTTGTACTGAGTCACCTGAAAGATGAGCTCTTGGTGAAGTTTTACTAGCTCGGAGTTGGTTAGAGTTCTAGTTCCTGCTTTAGACGAAATTAGGTAACGAACATAACGTGCTTAGCCCAGTACCCGACGCACGGGAATCTCTCAAAAAACAGTAAGCACCAAGAAAGTTTATGACTGCACTCTTCTCTTTTTGGGGGTTATGGGGCCACCTGTCACAAATCAGGTGTGGGTCATAGATGCCTAGTTCAGCTGGCAGTTTGCTATTGGTTTGGTATTTGGTATGGGTGCTGAACAATTACGGTTGCTGAGAATTGTACTGGAAGATGATTCCATGGTGAGTGTCTTCCTGCCTGCAGTGTCTAACTTCCTCCTGTCAGGGCAGCTCTGAGAATTGAACTGGATTTCTCTGTTTGACCTTTCACCTTCTGTTGATTCAAATGATTCTGCTCTTACGCAGCTCCTTCAAGAAAAGACCAGGCGCTCTCTAACATGATGTTACATTACCGGACGATGCTGTTGGCGGAAAGTAATCTCGGGCAAAACCTGCCCAGGGCTGGCCTGTCTTTTGGATGAACACTTCTCACTTGGGTCTAGACCTCTTTGCGGCTTAACTTTTGGCTTGCAGATTGTCCTTTTAATAATAAGTTTGGTTTGCATTGGAACAGCTGCTACCTCTCTGTTAATTGCACACAATGTCCTACGTAAGCCTCACGGGAGCTCTTGAACTGGGTGCTCCACTGACCTCATCTTACTTTGAAGACACTGAGACTTTGAGAGGTTGGGTGACTGGTCCAGAGTCATTCAGCTCATCTCCGACTCTAGTCTCGTCTCTGTGACTCCAGCCAGGTGCTTCTCCACCACCTGACCTCTTCTACCTGCCGGACAGGTCGGCGCACAGAGCTCCCAGCAGAGAGTGGCTTTTGGGTTACTCCCCGGGAATCCTTCTGGAGCGGGGGTTGGTTCTCGCTTGATGACCCTTATTCATCCACTTGTCTGGAGAAATGTTTGAGTCACAGCTGTTCCCTTTCTCTCCACCCCCCCCATCCCTTCAGTGTTCCTCCTAGGACGCAGAACTGAAAGTTAGCCAGATTCTCTCGCAGGAATCTGAGCAATGCCGTTGGGCTCATGTTCCCAAATTAGGCCAATTTCCTCATCCCTCGGCCGCTTCACTCCACTGGAGCTCCCTCAGCGCTCTGCATTACGTCTCTCGTCCTCCGCCTGTTCCCTGACGGCCCTGCCAGCCGGGCAGTTATTTTCGGCCCAGGAGGGTTATCTCCTGACCCTTTTTGGTGACATTTTTCTTCTTTCTCACAAAAATAACTTTCCTGATTGGTCACATTTTTCAGCCTTTTTCGTAGGCGCGCTCCAATGGGCCGGGTTGAACGATGCTCCTGATAACGTCGTTGAAGAGGGATGTGGGGAATTTGACGGGGAACCGTTCGCGAGGAATGCGTTTTCCACACTTCATGTTTGTGTCATGCTTCGCATGCTTCAGTTTTGAACTCTCCCTCAGGGTGGGCGATGCCCGTCGCTCACCATCCCTGGGGCCACCACTGTGTGGGAGGGAATGTCAACTGAGGGTAGAGGCCGCCATTAGAAATAGCATCTTGAGATTCTCCTCCAGCGCCGGCTCAGGCTCTTTCATTGTCCCCGCACGACACACTTTAATAACTCGTGACTCATTTTGCTATCTGGAAAGCCAGAGGGAACCGCTCTCGCTGACTTCCTGCGGGTCTCGGGGTGAAAGATAGTGCTTGAATGCCACTCGAAGGTTCTCTTAGGCACCTGTGGGCAGGGCTAAATGCGAAATAAGTGTAAAGAGTTTAGCCCAGGGCCCCACTAAGTTAGCTGTCGTTCTCGTGATCTGCACAACCTGACAAGTGGACAGGATTATCATTTCGTCTTTAATCCCTGCTCTGCCAATTATGAGGTGAATATCCTGGGAAAGTTCCTTAATGCCCTAAGCCTGGCTTCTCATCTCAATAGATCATATGGAGATAACAGTAGTAGTTCTCTGTTAGCAGTTGTTGGAGGATTAAATACGAGCACATACAAAGCTCTTGGCCTAGTGCCTGGCACACGCCAGCCGTTATTGTCATCCACGTTAGATGAGAATTAGGAGGTATTGTCCATATATCTTCAATTGCATTTCTGGTTAAGATATGGAGATATTTATATTTCACAGTACTAACTGGCCCTTAGGACCAGAAACATGTGGATGAGGAAGGAGCCTTTTGATGAGAATTCTTGGTGCCACTTGAGAGCTATTTTATTGGTCTCCTTTAGTGGCCTTTCTGCCTGTGCCACAGACCAGTTATCCGCTAGTCTCTTTCCATCTCCTTCTCAAAACCCAACCCTCTGTCTAGAGGTTGGTGGTCTTTCCAAAGAATCATCTTTATTTTTTATTTTTTATTTTTTTAATTTATTTTTGAGACAGAGAGAGACAGAGCATGAATGGGGGAGGGTCAGAGAGAGAGGGAGACACAGAATCTGAAACTGGCTCCAGGCTCTGAGCTGTCAGCATGGAGCCCGACGCGGGGCTTGAACTCACGAACCGCGAGATGATGACCTGAGCCGAAGTCGGCCGCTTAACCGACTGAGCCACCCAGGCGCCCCAAAGAATCATCTTTAATTGCTGACATATATCATTCTGTCATTCTGGAGAAATGTGGGTAGAAAGTGCGGAGGGCAAGAGTGACCTTGGTGACCCCCAGTGACCTTGGAGTAGAAGGTAATATCTATTCATTTATTCATTCATTCACTTGTGAAACTAAACTGAGGATTTTCTACGTGCCAGGCATTGTGCTTAGAGCTGGCAACCCAGTGAGAAACCGGACATGCTCCCTGTCCTCTCAGAACTTTGATCCGGGGGCTGCAGAGAATTAAGTGCCAGGCAGGGGTGAACACAGCAAAATACAGGAATACCTACGTTGCGCCCCTTTGAGCCCTGAGGACATCCAGAACGGTTGTCTAGGGAAAAATCACATCTGAGCTGAGACTTGGAAGAGTGAGTAGATGTTAGCCCAGGGAAGGGGCGGAGGAGAAAATACTCCCAAGCAGAGAGATGAGCATGTGCCAGTCCTGGAGGTGAGGGAGAGAGCGTGGCCTGCTGGCTTTGTTAGTGCGGCCATTGACCCTACCAGCGAGGGAGTAATGGTTGGGAGGGACTTTTGCCAGCAAAGAGATGGTTTTCAGATCATCCCAAACCCGTCCCGTCGTCTTTTTTAACAAAGAACCACATGAGGCCAGTGTTTCTTATATGACGCTGAAGTAACTGGTAATATTGTGAAGGTGAGACTGACCTTTCCACGTTTTTCTAGCCTTTCACTGATGCATCTTCCGTGCAGCCATTACACTTCACTGCAGGCGTTTGTGTTGGCCGGTCAGGAAAATCTCAGAGATGTGCTCAAGTGCAGTACCCCTGCCTTGTCACTCTCCGGGCTCATCCTTTATGAGGGGGCGCCTCGTAGTCCAGCGGTTTACAGCGTTCACCCTTCATTTATGTCCTGAAAGTTCTTAGCTTTCTCTGAGGATTCCTCTGAGCATAGATCCTGGTGACCCTGGAGAGAAATCTGTCCATAATGGACGTAACACCGAATTAGTCGCCATCTGCTAGGATTTAGAAAATGTCCTTTAATTTCACACAATAAGAGACTAAGTATTCAGAACTCTGCTATGACAAGAATATGCTAGATGCTTAATAAAAATATGTGTACAGGAATCGGTGACACAAGTCAAGTTGGTGTCCGTGACGCATGACTGTTGCATAGCCTCAGGGAAGACAACCCTCAGCTCAGCATCCCTAATTTGCATTAAAGAACATACATGTAATTTAACAACCCAGGTCATATCTGCTTACGACCCAATTCAAAAGACTTCAGATTCTGTTGTAACATTAGAATTTGACGTGACTCCTGTTTGAAATAAGTAGAATACTGGCATGTGCTCGGAAATCTTTTTTTTTTTTTTTTTTTTTGTATGTGAAAATTTTCACGATCATGATACTTTTGTCGTAATGAGAATTGACTCATATTCAGGCAAGGTTCCCAGAGCAAAGACTTAGCAAAATCTATGACCATCAATGCCATTCTGTTAGGAAAAAAAAATTATCAAGAATTGGCGAAATGGCTTAAGCCACTGTTAACTTACCTGGACTGTGGCAGCCACCTTATCCCTGGACTCATCTTTTGTACTTCTGCCCTCCTGCAGTTCAGCTAGAGTGGGCTTATACAGAGGTGCCTCGTTCACTTCGTACTCGGGACCCTTTACTAGACACCCCTTGCACTTAGGCTAAAAGAAACCCTAAGTCCTTACCTTGAACCTGTGTGATTTGGTGCCTGCCTGCATCCGCAGATTCATTTCACGCCTGCCACCTGGTTGTTGTCCCATGTGGAACGAGCTTCACTTTGCTGAGAAGTCCCCTACTTATTCTAGCTTCCTAGACTACTACAGAATGGAGTGGACTGGAGTGGATCCCTAGAACGTTCATGCCTCCTCTTTGCTGGGCTGACTCCGACTTCTCTTTTCCACTGTGTTCAATGTGAATATCACTCCTTTTTAATTTTTTTTTTTTAACATTTATTCATTTTTGAGAGGCAGAGAGAGAGAGAGAGCATAAGTAGAGGAAGGGCAGAGACAGAGGGAGACACATAATCCGAAGCAGGCTCCAGGCTCTGAGTTGTCCGCATAGAGCCCTACCCAGGGCTTGAACCCATAGACTGTGAGAATCATGACCTGAGCCAGAGTCAGATGCTCAACTGACTGAGCCACCCAGGTGCCCCATCACTCCTTCTTAAATGAGAATATTACCCTTTTTTTTTTAATTACCTCCCTTTATTACATTGTCTTTAGCTTTGTTTTGTTTTGTTTTGTTTTAACTTTTTCTATCATCTTATCCACAGTTTGTAACTGTGTCATTATTTAGGTCCTTGTCCCTCACTAATTGCAAGCTCCAGAAGTAGTGCCTGAGCCTGTCACTTTGTAGGTCCTCAGTAAGTCACTTGTCCAGTGAAGGTGAAGTGGGTGTGGGAGGGATGATGCATTCACTTTAGGGGCAGGTTAGCTTGAGATGCCTCTGACACCCCTAGCTGGACACATCCAGGAAGCTTTGTTGTGTGGTACACCTGCTCGGGACGGGGCCCTGAGCTGGAACTGGAGATTTGGAAGTCATTAGTATTGAGGTGGTAAATGGAAGCCTAGCTCTGTAAGGGAGAGTCTGTGTAATAAGAGAAGAGGCCCTTGGACAGAACCTGGGGAACATCCATGTGGAAGGAACACACAGCCAAAGAATGTCTCGCAAAAGGAAATTGAGGACGGGCCAGTGAAGGAGGGGAGGGGGAAACACAGGCATGTGGCATCCAGAAGCCAAGGCAAGAGAGTGTCAAGGAGGAGAGAGGGGTCGAGAGTGCTTGATGCCACTAGGAGGGCGGGAGCAGGGTCTGTTGGATTTAGCGGTATGGAGGTGTCTGAGGTTTCACATTAAAATGCAGGACTGTTTTTAGAAGGCACATCAGCAGACCACCTCCAGTTGTCTTGCTTATGGTGGCGTATGTACCTTACTGTGGGGAACAGCAGACTAAAGCCTGGCTAAGGGGGTGAAGAAGAGAGGTCAGTGCCCATAGGCATTTTTTTTTTTTTTAAACTCTTATGTTAGAGAGAGAGCGCACACCTCAGTAGGAGAGAGGGAGAGAGAGAGAACATCTTAAGCAGGCTTCTCACTCAGCATGGACCCAGATGTGGGGCTCGGTCTTATGACTGTGAGATTATGACCTGAGCCGGAACCAAGAGTGAGATGCTTAACCCACTGCCACCCAGGTGCTGCCCCAACCCATAGACATTTTGAAGGAAAGATAGATAAGATGTGGTAGCAGACTGGCTGTTGGAGGTAGGAAGAAGGACAGTCTGGAGTTTATCCCACGTGTAGCTAACATGACTGAATAAATATTGATATTTTTGAGACTGATGATTTTTTTAAATTCAATTCATTTTATTTACAGTTTTTAGGAATTTAGAAGAGACTCATTTCTCTTTTTTTAATGTTTCTTTATTTTGAGAAAGAGAGAGGAGGGCGGAGGGGCACAGAGAGAGGGAGACAGAATCTCAAGCAGTATCTGCAGCTGTCAGCGTAGAGCCCGACACGGGGCTCGAACCCACGGACCGTGAGATCATGACCTGAGCTAAAACCAAGAGTCAGCCGCTTAACCGACTGAGCCACTCAGGCGCCCCCGAGACTGAGGATTTCAGAGCCTCAGCTGAGGGGAGCAAGAAGAGATCATTATTTCAGTTTGGGGCATGTTGAATTTGAGTTACCCTCAGGATTTTCAAAGAGGTATGTCAGGTAAACGGTTGAAAGTTTTGGTCTGGAGCTTAAGAGGGAAAGTTGAAAACTAGTGATAACAGATGTAGGAGTCATCATTATATATTCTGGGGTTTCTAAGAGGAACATATAAGAAAAACTTCTGATTCCTTTGGGTAGCTTACAGACCATTCATGATCTCCAGGTGCCAGTGTGTGAGTTTTAAGCAGAGAAGAGCTATGATCAAATTTGCGTTTTAGAAGGAGTGCTTTGGCAGTCAGTGGTCAGGGATACTTGCAGGTTTTGTGGGCCCCAAGCTTACACAGTTTGGAGGCCTTCTTTAGGAAAAATAATTCAAAGTTATGTGTTCAAAATGAGCTATGAAAGTGAATACCTATTTATAATGAGGAAAGAAATCATAGCTCATAGTTACAAGAGCCCTGGGTATTCAGATGCCTTTCTTCAGAGAGCTTGTTAGGCAGTGTACCAGCAATGCTTACACCGAAAATGCCTCCTGATTGAGACCTAGCATCCCTTTCCTGTGTAGAACTCTCCGTAATTCCCAGGGGCCCATCCAGGTAAGGAGTACAGGTTGAAGGAAAGTAAGGCCGATGCAGGGAGACCAGGTAGGATCCAGCCAAAAGAAGGCAGAACACGAGCCTGATAGGCCTTAGTTTGCATGATTGTGCAGGTTCCCAACAGCCCTCAGCAGGTGGGTATTGACAGAGTGGAGGTATATGGGTGCCTTGATCCAGTTTTGGGGTAGTTCTCCGGGAAATGTGCTGAAGAGGCAAGGCAGGGAGGCATAGCATGATGGACCTTGGGGGTGAGCTGGGTTGATGGAGAAGGAAGTGAAACCAAGGAAGAAGTTCTTAGATAAGGAAGGAGGGAGGGGATTAGATATTTCAGGGATGGAGCAGTTCCAGGTTATGACATGTTGGAAAAAGTAGCAAGGTCATTGGTATTTAAAGAGTCAGGGACCTCTTAGCTAAGCATTAGATGAACTGTTGATGTGAGAATGGACTTTGCTCAGGATGGTGGGGCAGGTTGGGGAGCAGTCATGCCCTAGCATCTCATCAGTCTGTGCTCATGCACTGTTAGTGACAGACATGAAGAAGGAAGGAGAGGCGATGTAGCTGAACAGTACAAGTTTCAAGAGAAGTGTTCCATGATAATTTAGAAGAATAATCGTCTCAAGGAACTTTGGGGGAGTGAGCCTCACTTGGGACCCTGTTCTGTGCAGTTTTAAACAACGAACAGGCTCTACTTGAAAGAACTGCCAGAGAAATGGTGTCCACGGGGGAACGCCAGGATTCGGGAGAGGGTGTGCTGTGAACAGAGAATATCTAGTCGGTTAGGAACCAGGAGACTGATCAGAAAGCCTCACTGAAGTCATTAGCCAGGCTAGATTTCTTCTCATTATGTAGCATGGCGATAATTACTGAGAAGGAGTGGAATGATAGTAAAATATTCTTTTCAGAATGATGTTTTACAGGAAAACGGTACTGACTGGTGTTGAATGTCACTGGTGATAGACGGAAACATTTCTGGTCACGTGCCTTTACCCCATATAACAGAATTATGTCAGTTACTAGCTGATTGCTTTTTATATTCCATTCTAATCCCTCCATTGGCTTTTCAGGTATAGGTTTTTTTTTTGCTAATTTTTTTTTAACATTTATTTATTTTTGAGAGACAGAGAAAGGCAGAGCATGAGCAGGGGAGGGGGAGAGAGAGAGAGATACAGAATCTGAAACAGGCTCCAGGCTCTGAGCTGTTTGTTAGCCCAGAGCCTGACGCGGGGCTCGAACTCACGAACCGCAAGACCATGACCTGAGCTGAAGTCGGACGCTCAACCGACTGAGCCACCCAGGGGCCCCTCAGGTATAGTTTTTTTATACTTTTTTTTTTTTTTTTTTTTTGGTCCCAGGGATTAGAATATACATCTTTAACTCCTCCCTGGCTATGTGGAGTGACTATAATACCCCTTCACGTAACATGCGAGAGCCTTGTAGCAGCGTGAGTGCATCTGACCCCCTCTCTCCTTTGTGCTGGTGACGTCACATACTTTAAAACAACCTACTTCAGAAACTCCACGGCACCATTTGTCATTTCACTTTAAATAGTTGTCATTTGGAGAAATCAAGAGAAAAAGAGACTCTTGTATTTCACCCACATGTTTACCATTTCTGTTCTTCCTTTCTCCCTGTAGGTCCAGGTTTCCATTGGGCATCATTTCTCTTTACCATGAAGAACTTTCCTTAGCATGTCTCATAGTACGGATTTGCAGAGAACTGCTCCCTGCTTGCCTGCTTGATCTGAAGATAGTTTTATTTTACCCTCATTTATGAAGGATATGTTCTATCCACCTAGAGTTCTGGGCTGAGAATTTTTTTCTTTTCAGCGCTCTAAAGATCCTCTTTCCTTTGCCCTCTGGCCTTCATTGTTTCTGAGGATGGGTTTTATATATAAATCTTTTTTCCTCTCTTTGCTGCTTTAAAGATTTCCTTTTTATCTTCTTTGGTTTTCAGCAGTGTGACTATGACTGGCTAGCTGTGATTTTCTTTGTATTTGCCGAGGTTCTGAGATCAGTAAGTCAGTATTTATAGCCGAATTCGGGAAACTTTAGGCCATTATTTCTTCAATTATCTTTGCCCCATTTTCTCTCTCCTTATCCCTCGGACTCCAATTGCAATATGTGTTAAACTGTTTCATATTGTCCCATTAGTTTGTCATGTGTTTTTTGGTCCTAAAACATTGGTAATTTTTTCCTATCTTTTATCTTTTTTTTCCCCTTCAAACTGGATATTTTCTATTTTCACTGATAATTTCTTCTGCTGTCTTCCAGCTAAACTTTTCACTGCAGCTACTGAACTTTTAAGTTCTAAATTTCCATTTGTTTCTCTTTCTTTCCTTTTTACGTCGCTTCTGTTAGATTCCCCGTTTGTGCATTTATTACGACCATCTTTTCTTTTAAAGTCCTTGAACATATTTATAGTAGCTGCTTTAAAACCCTTATCTGTTAATTCCGTTATTTGGGTCATCTTGGGGTCAGTTTTTGTTGTTTTTTTTCTTTTGCCTTTGGGTCACATTTTCATGTTTCTTCACATGTCCAGTCATCTTTATTTATACACAGGACCTTGTGGACAGTACATTGTGGAAACTCTGGATTATGTCACTCTCCTCTGAAAAGTGTTGTTTCTGTTTTAGTAGGCAGTTTCATTCTTTGCAGAGCACCTTGAATTTATCAAGACTTGGTTTGAGGCTCTGTTAGGTCAGGTCTATTTTGGTTTTCCCTTTAGTCGTAGAGCGAATCCCATAGTCCTGGGACATGAACTTCACTCCTAATGTGTGATTCACTTGGGATTTCACTGGCACACTCAAGGAATGTACCAAGTACCTCTAAGTTGCTGGAACTCAAACCAATGTCTTTCCCCTGCAGGGAGCAGCAGCTGAAATCTCATCTCCACTCAGTGGTTTGGGGGTGTTTTTTTGTTGTTGTTTATGTTTTTGTTTTTTTCTTTTTATCTCTTCAGCAGTTGCTTTTCACTGGGTTTCATGATGCAGCTCAGGTAAGCCTAAAGGATTTTAGGGGAGTTCAAATGCAGATCTGGGGCTCCTTTCTTCCCAGGATTTCTCCCTTTCTTTTTTTTTTTTTTTTAATTTTTTAAAATGTTTATTTATTTTTGACAGAGAGAGAAAGACAGAGCATGAGTGGGGGAGGGGCAGAGAGAGAGGGAGACAAAGACTCTGAAGCAGGCTCCAGGCTCTGAGCTCTCAGGACAGAACCCGATGCGGGGCTCAAACCCACGAACCGTGAGATCATGACCTGAGCCGAAGTCGGACGCTCAACCAACTGAGCCATCCAGGCGCCCCAGAATTTCTCCCTTTCTATGTTTAGTGACTCTGGCAGCCCCCAAATTTGTCCTCAAGCCAATACAACTGCAGCTTTCTGCTTTAGTTCTGTGCTGCTCAGTTGCTGCCCAGACAAGAGAGTGCACTCAAGGGGAAAATCCATTTTAACATGGATTTTTGGCCAGTACAGTTTTTCTTTTTTCTTTCAAGGGTCAAGTCCCTTCCAGTTTCTGCCTGCTTTTGTTTGCCCTCCGGTGCCTTCGAATAGTTTTACGTATTTCACCCTGAGCTGATAGTTGTTATCTGTGTGGAGGTTAGCCGAATGCAAACTACTCGCCTATTACCGAATCCAGAACCTGCCAGTTGCTTTTGGATTGTTTCAGAGTCACTGTGGTTTTTTTCAAGTGATACTGTTGCCAAGTAAAGAATGAGAGTGGTTGTTTCAGAGACAGAGTGTGTCGATTTTCTCTCAGGGTAACTGACGGGACGTACAGGTACGTTAGCTTATTCAGGCAGGAAGCGTTCTGACATCAGTGGTACCCTCGGAAGTAATGATCAGAAACACGGGCACGAAAGAGACCCAGAGACCTGTGATGCAGACACTAGGATGTCAGTACCCATTCAGGCACACGCTGTGCTGAGCACTCTGAAAAGTTAATCTAGAAAGGCCTCTAGAGTTGGAGAAGTTGGCAGTGGATGATTTGAAGGGTGGGAGGTCTTCCCGTACAACTTCAAACTGAGTAGCAGAATTTCTAGATTAAGGGACTGCACCTAGGTCATGCCTTTCGTGTCAGAGCATCGTCACCTGGGAGGAGTAGAGTGGCTGGCCTTCTGCCGTTCTTGTTCGAGGAAGGGTGGGATGAGAGCCTGAGAAATCAACCTTGGGCTTGGACTGAGAGGCTGAGAAAAGACAGAGAACGTAGTGTGTTTTAACCCTGGTCTAGGAGGAAGTTTTTACCAACACGAGAAAACCAAGAACAGTGTAGTAAGTTTTTCATAAGCGGTTCAAATTAAAGGAACATTCTTGGGGTGCCTGGGTGGCTCAGTGGGTTACATATCCGACTTGGGCCCAGGTCATGATCTCACAGCATGTGAGTTCAAGCACTGCATCGGGCTCTGTGCTGACAGCTCAGGCTCTGGAGCCCGGAGCCTGCTTTGAGTTCTGGGTCTCCCTCTCTCTCTGCCCCTCCCCTGCTCACCCTCTGTCTCTGTCTTTCTTTCAAAAATAAACATTTTTAAAAATTAAAAACAAAAAAAAGGAACATTCTTTATCCTGATTTGTGTCCTTCCTAATCTGGGGAGATTGAAAAGGTCCCTTCTTTAGTGAAATGATCATGAGAGGAAATGGGGTGTGTGTGTGTGTGTTTAAGTTTATTTATTTTGAGAGCGAGAGAGAAGGCAAGCAGGGAAGGGGCAGAGAGAGAAGGAGAGAGAGAATCCCAAGCAGGCCCCATGCTGACCATGCAGAGCCCAACATGGGGCTCAAACCCACAAACTGTGAGATCATGACCTGAGCCTAAATCAAGAGTCCAAGGCTCAACCAACTGAGCCACCCAGGTACCCCAGAAATGGTGTTTTTTTTTTTTTAAAAAGAGCCCTACTCTGTGCTGACAGCTCAGAGCCTGGAGCCTGTTTCAGATTCTGTGTCTCCCTCTCTCTGACCCTCCCCTGTTCATGCTCTGTCTCTCCCTGTCTCAAAAATAAATAAAACGTTAAAAAAAATTTTTTTTTTAAAAAAATAAAAAAGAGCCCTAACAAAATTAAAAATTGTGAACTCTGAACTGCCAACCACTTCCTACTCCCCACAAATCAGTTTTTTGAAATATTAACAGTCCATGAAATGTAGAAGCTTGGGAAACACGGTTGTAGAATTTTTTTAGATTTTGGGATTACTGAGTTCCTTGAAACGTTGGGGGGCAAAGTGGAGTGGGTGCTAGCCCTCCAGCCATGACCTTGTGGTGTGCTAGCGCCTTCTCCCCTTGCTTCCACAAGTGAGTCAGGACAAAGTCGGGCTGCAGCGGGAGACCTGTGGTGTGTGGCATCTCACCGCAGCGAAGAGAGGAGTGGAGCCCGCCATCGCGCTCTCTAGGTCACGTGACGGGGGCCGCCAGCCCATGGTTGAATACTTCCTTCAGGCTCCCTCCATTTCTTTTCTGTCATCACCCTTGAGGAGTCTTGTGAGAGATCAGGCTTCTTAAAGCATCAAGGTCACAGCTCACTCCTCTGCTCTCAGCTTCCTCCAACTTATCCCGCTCTGGATTTGGTTGAGGGAGCAAGTCTAGACCGTGCTTATACAAACTCACAGGTGCCAGGAAGGGCTAGCCTCTCGGAGTTCTGGGAATTTACACCCTCAGTGTTGTACACGTTTCTGGCTCCACATGTGCCGGGTGGATTTTTAGCAAACTGAAAGTTAAGAGAATGACAGAAATGTATCGGTTTTAATTTATGATGAAAGTTGGAAGGAATGTTTATTTTAGCTGAACTGCAAAAAGTATGGGGGAACAGGGCATTTCTTTGTAAATGTCTGGGAGGTATAGACCTAAGGAGAGGGGAGAGCTGATTTAGCAGGACCCAGAGGGGTAGAGCTGAGATTCAGAGGATGCCATCCAGGGTGGAAAAATCCAGGACAAATTTTAAGAATGACTTTTGAGGCTGGAATCTGTTCTCTTTGGATCAGCTACTTCAGCAAACTGCCGGCAGCCTCATCCCATGAGTCCTTTGAAGTGGGCAGTTTGATGGCTGCACATTGAGATACGGGATATGGGTCTTTTATTATGGGGTACGTGGGAATATTTGGGGAAGTGTGACCCCGCCAGAGTAACTGGCAGACACTGTGGTCATCCTGAGCATCACGGTTAGTTGTCAGTGAGCAGCGGAACTGTGGTTTCCTCTTCTTGGTTAAGGCAACTTTAAAGGATTTCTGTATCTTCGGGGCAGCAGGAATAGGTAAGAGTTGGCCCCCTGGAACGACACTTGGGCGAGGCAGCCCCACATACAGGTCCCTGCAGTGTTCGCCTGCCGGAAACTTCCTATTGTTGCAGCCCTAGGCATTCCAGATCTTGCCGCCAGGGTGTGTGGTTTAGTACTATCGTGATTTCTGGTAAATAGTATAGCCACCACCGTCACCACCGTTTACTGTGTGCTCTGTGCCAGAGATGGTCTCCAGTGTTCACAGTGGATCTGCAAGAGACTTGGGACCACTGTTGTTCTTCCCACGAGGAAAAGGAGCTTAGCGAAGACACGACTAGCCCAAGGCTACACAGCTGGAAAGTGGCGGTCCTAGGATTTGAACCCAGGACTCTCTCTCCTCTCCTCCAATCTGTCCCTCCGTCCCTCCTTTAAAATCATGGCTTTTCCCCTTTCCTTCTTTATGGCAGATGCCCTTCTCCCCGCATTTAGTCACCCCTTCTTCAAACTGCTGTTCTGTCGGTATGAAGAGCATATCTTGTGACATGAGGCAAAGACAGCCACTTTCCAAGGCCAGAGACTTATGTTGAATTCCTCTTAATACGCTTTGGCACAATGCTCACTAATGGTATATTGTTGGCATCACTTTTTGACCCTGACTTGACCCTTAACCCATCCGTTGGCTGACCGCACTACAGAGGTTAAGGGTTAGGCTGAGTTCTTTTTTGGTCCTCCCATCGTATTGAACACACCTGTCTCTTGAGCAGATGTATTTACTCTGTGCCTAGAAAGTGAAGGAAGGAAATGGTCCTTTGGTTTGGCCTTCCCAAATCTTTCCCTTGTCATTCTAGTCTCTCTTGTTATTGGGCAATTTTTTTTTGTTTGTTTTTTTTGTTTTTTTTTTAGCCTAGACAGGTTCTTTTTGTAGTTTCTCTGTCGTTTCAAACCTGTTCCAGCTGGCATGCATCTAGTGTCTAGGAACTCACCTATCACCTGGTTCAGTGCAAAGCTTTGGCGTCAGAGACTTGGACTGGAATCCTTGCTCTGTGACTTAGAACAGGATGATTTTAGGGGAGTTAGCCTCTAAGTTTCAGTTTCCTTGTTGGTAAACTTGGCGGGTGGTATTGTCCTTCACTGGGGCGCGAGGATTCTGCATAGCGATTCTGCTAAAGCTTTGGCGTATAGCAAATCCTCAAGGGATGATGGCTAATACTATTATCATTCGTTAGGAATTAGCGAGGATATTCTTTGTCATTGTGTAGATTGGCTTATTCACCATGGGTGAAGTCTTTTTTGCTTATTCTCATTTTTCTCTGTACCTTTTCTTCTGTCTCTCTCTGTCTCCATCTCCTTCATACCGGCTCAAACTGATGATGAGTGTCACATATCATTGTTTATATCTCCTTGCCCAGATACCCTCTCCCAGAATTGAAAATACTATAATTCATAGACTCTTAGAATCACAAAATTGTAGAACCAAAGGGAATCCCCTCTGGCTTGACTGAAAATCCAGAATCATGGAGCCAGTCAGTGGTAGAATCAGGACGAGAGCCTGGATTACCTGGTGTCCAGTCTAATGTTCTTTCCGCCATGTTTTTTCCTTACCCACCTTTCACATACCCATATGTACACACAACTACAATAGAATCCACGGTCAATTGAAGTGGGTGAGGGTGTGAGGAGGCACCTTGTGTAAAAGGCTCTCTCCTGTCACTTGTAATTGTGGCGGGGATGTCAAGACTGGAGGTTTTGGGTGAAGAGTTGTTTTCTGGTCCTCAGGGCATCGGTGTCAGGAATTCCCAGCCACCAGGTGGAAAGTGATTGTCACATCCAGCCCAGTTCTTCACTGAGCAGATAGATCCATGAACAACCCCCATATTGGTGCCCCTCCTCTTCATCAACCCTGCCTTTGGCCTCCTTTGTTAACCTGAACTTTATGCGTCTGGTTTCTTTCATTTCTTAACTTCACATTAAAATCAGAAACATCCAGAAAAGTAGACACAATAAACACAGTAGTCCAATGAATAGCATATGCCCACCACCTAGCTTCAACTGTTATCAACATCAACGATAATTTGTCTTTCCTTAAATGATAATTTGTAAACTATCTGTTAATTCTATGCATAAGTGTTTCATATTTATACATTTTGCTCAATTATCTCAAAGCAGACCTAATGACGTGTCACTTTAATACTTCAGCGTGTATCTCTAGAAAAATGGGGATGTTTTCCTAGAAATCCACAATTCCACACCTCACAGTATTAGCAGTTCCCTGACATCATCCATACTTGGTCCATATGCATTGCCCCCCGTTATCATCCAAATGCATTTTATGGCTATTTTTTCACAGCAGGATCCAATCCAGAACCAATCCATTACATTCCTCTTAAGTCTCTCTGAATTTAGAATGGTCTACCTTTTTAATGGTGTTGACTTTTTGGGCCAGTTGTCCTATAGAGATCCCCCCACACCGGATTTGTCTGAGCCTTCCTTCCTACTCTCACTCTTACTCTTGCAACAAGCTGGAAACATCTTGGAGGGCTCGATGGACATTGGCAACAGGAGTTTTTCCTGGGTGATGGTGCGTGCTTCAGGTGAAGCACCTTACCTCCCACTGATAGTGCTGCTAAGTCTGACCACTGAGTTAGGGTCAGGGTAGTATCTCTGTTGTGAAGGAACATTTTCTCCCTTGTGCCTGCATGTGATATATGGGGCGATTCCTTGGCACCGTGAGAATGTCTGGTTCCCCGTCAGTCAGTCTTTCACCTAAGAGCTTTAACATCTAGTGACCATCAAGTTTTATTCCTACACTTAAAGCAGATTTTGCATTTTGTTATGTCCATTTCCGTCTTGAAAGAGCTATTCGTACTCACAGGGGTCGATTTACAAGTTTGGATGGTCCATTACCTTCATGACCTTAATTCTGTGAGGGAGAAACTGAGGTCTGTGGTGAATTAGTTGTCACACCCAGGGCCGAGGCTGGAGGAAGAAGGGGACAGAGATGGAACTGGACACAGGTTTAAGGAGCACACACCAGCCCCTGTGTTGAATTCACATCTTTATCAGTGTTAGTCTTCTCTCTCATCAAGCATGTAAGAACACCTGTCTTGGATCTTCTGTCCGGTTCTTAGAGAAAGGTGGGGAAATTTGCTCTCAGCCCATAATCGCGTTGAACACCAGAGCTGTGTTGCCCCTAGAAGCTGGGAGATGGGTGGGTGTGAAGTTTGCGAGGGATCTTGCTTAACCAATGTCTCTTCTGTTGGGAATCCATGCGTGTGTTTGGACTGCATTTTTGAAACAGGTTGCAGTTTGGATTTGGGAGTGACTCACATTGTGGGGTTTCTCTGGGACTTTCGAGAGTGTGTGAGAAGTTTCTAAACTCAAAAGGCTCCTTTTTTGGCACTGCAGCATCTTTTCTATTTCGGCATCTTAAGAATCTGGGGGAACCATATAAAGATCAGAAACAAGTCTGGCCCTAAAGGCTCCCTGTGACATAGTAATTCCAGTTAGTTGAATCTTGGCCCATTCGGATGAGACCATATAAAGAGGCCGCTTCCTGAATTTCCCGCTCTCTGTCTCTCACAGGCTCCTTTTTGTAGAAAGCTGGTATTTCAGGACCGCAACCGCCAGTCATGTGCTTTCAACTCTTCACTCTCAGTCTTTCCTGCCCCCTGTTTATTTTTGGAGAGAGCACATTTTTGCTTCTCTCCAGGAGCTATGCGGGGTCCTGCCCCCTCCGTCCATCAGGCGGCAGCCCCAGCAGGCTGTGCTCATTTCCCACACTCAGAGACGTGACTCCAGCTTTCAAGAGAGAACACGAGGGATGCGCCGCCTAAGGGCTCCCGTCGCCCGATCCTATTTCTGGCCCTCGTGCTGTTGCATGTTTTAAGACTCTCCTTCTTAAAGCACATTTGGATAATGTTACCTGGCAGTAAATCTGCCCAAATTGGAAATGGTTTTCCCAGCAGATGTTTTGAGGCTGTGCTTCTGAATTTCAGAGGCAGAACAATGAAAAGAAGAAACCAGGACCTTTTGAATTCTAGAATCAGGTCTTCTTTTTCGCTTTTAAGATCACTTGAGTTTTCCCCTCTTTTCCCCTCCAGGGTTTTGTTTGTTTGTTTGTTTGTTTTGTTTGTTTTCCCTTCTCCTAACACAGGGGTAGCAAACAGACTTCTTCCAAAGTCTTGATTCAAACAGATTGGTGATGTCTTCCTGAGTGCTTGACTAGGGAGGATTCTGGACTTGGTGGGCTCCATGGAAAAAAAAAGAAACAAGGGCCCCAGCTGACTGTCTTAGCCTGTCTAGCCTTATTAGAGTAAGTTTCTAGTTTACAGGATGGAGCAAGAGCTAATTCCTTTTCCTTTAAATACCCGGGCCATTATACAGAGAACTCAGACCCATAATATTTGAGAGCAGATAAATCACATGTTCATGTGCTCTTGTCCTGCCCAGACCTGATGGGCAGGAGAGGGAAGGACCCCTGGCCCCAATCGAAAGGTTTGTAACCAAAGGGTTACAACTTCTCACCACACCAGGCAGGGACTGGAGCTCTGGAAGTCAAGCTTGGGAGCACGTGCATGTCTCTAAAGCACCCCCCCCCCCCGCCCCCCAGCATTTCATCTGTCACCCAGGGAAACTGGAAGCTGCGTTCCCGGCAGCTGGTCCTAAAAGGACAACAGGAAGGGTGTGGCCTGTAAGTGTGTTTCCTATGAGATCACTCTGTGAGAAAGCTGCGACACTCTTTTTGAAACAGGGCCTATCAGGTATCTAGGTGTCTTCATAGCTCGTAGGAAGCGAAGCCAGACCCTCACGGGCTGGACTGTCCATTCAAAGGACCCGCCAGACCTTTTAAATTATATTGCTAAAAGCCAGTGAGCCACTTACATTTCAGACAGATCGCTTGCACTTAATGTCAAACCGCTGCCTCATGAACAAGTTGCAGCAGCTTCCACTTAACAGCCTGCATTGGAAAGTAACAGGTGCCAAGCTGCTCAGACCCCCCAGAGAGTTCTCCCAGGGACTCCTACCAATATGCCGATCAATGAATAGCGTTTGCTGCAGCCCAAGTGTTATTTATGTGCTCTCCTGGAATCCCTGTCCCTTGCATCTGGTTGCTTCAGGAACACTTTTCCTTTTCATCTCCATGTATATTTCAACTCCAGGGCAAGCTCCACTTTCCCCATGAAGCTTCCTCGCCCCCTCCTTGTCCACAGCACTTCCTGGCTTGCACAGTTCTGTTGAATCTTCAGTTGTGTACTACCAGCTTATGCACTCCTGTCACAGTTCTGTCTTAACGATGCGCCAGGGGAAAGTGGTTCCAGTAAAACCACCGGAGGTGGCAAGAAAACTGCAGAATTCGGTGGAACTATCCCGTGGCGGAGGGGATCCCTCCTCAGCTTCGCCTTGGGACCATGGATGCAGCCTGTCCCTGGAATAACCCTTTCCCTCCACCCCTGATGCCTGCGTCCCACCTCCAGTGTGGCCTCTTCAGTTTCAGAGTAAGCCAGATGTCCCATCACGTAGATTTCATACAGACCTGATAACACTCTGAATTTGGCCTCTTCTCTACCTCACTGAACAGGGGTAACATTTGAGGACAAAGGTGCCATCTGTTTTTTGTTGTTGTTGTTTTTTAATCTTACCCAGTGCACATAGGACAGTGCCCAGCTCCCCACAGAGGGAACCAAGTTGGGATTCTGGGGGTACTGCCTTTGTAACTTAATAGGGGTTAATTAAGTCTGTTTCATCTAGACAGGATATTTGTGTGTGGCCATAACAAGACTTACAGTAGGGAGTATTACAAAAAAGTTTTCTTACCCTGGGACCCAGGGTATGAGACCGAAACTAAGGATTTTCCATGAGGAGGGAGACAGCTCCCTCTTCGTGCCAAGCCCCAGCTTGTGGGGAGCGGGTTCTGCCTGCCCTTCTGGTCTCCCCTCTTCCTCTGCACTCTCTCCCAAGGTCGAGGTCAGCGAGGCTCCTGGTGGGGAGTGGGGAGGACAGTCGCAGCCTCTGCCCCACCCTGTGCATCTAAGGGGAAGGTAGCTTACACAGTTTTTACAGCCTTATGTCAACTCTTGAAGTCTTTAGTCACTTGTGAAAAAAAACCCTTCGATTTTGGAACTAGGTTTTCAGTCTGTTGGATGCGGAGGTATGACTCTTACGTGGTGATCTTTTTGTTTTGATGCTGCGGTCCTAATGTAGCAGCTGGTACGCTTTCCTAACGGGAGGAGTGTGAGAGAAAATGCGTCTTTGTGCTACCGCTGGCCGGCTGGAAAGGGCTCGCATCAGCCCCCCGACAGCCGTGGCTTCCTGGGATTTGTGGTTAAAGGAGATAAAGCAGGTCGTTTTGGTTTTCAGAATCTTAGGGAACTTTATTAACCACACAATGTCCCTTAGTAGTCAAAGTGACGGCTCAGGCCGGGCTCAATTTTTTTCTCTCTTTTTTTTTTTTTTTTTTCCTAATGGTGGTATATTTTACTGCCCGCGGTCTAACCTTTCACATACTGACATTAGTAACGCCGCCAGTGATGATCACAGGGGAAGACAGAGTGCTGGCGTGGCGGGCACTGCTCTAAGCGCTGACCGTGCAGCCCCTGATTTAGTCTGGCCGTTCAGCAGTTACTCAAAGGAGCGCATTTTGACGGAAGTATAGGCTGCTGGTGCCCCTTTTCCGAGCCGTCTGATCTCCCAGAGCCCCTTCCCAGTTCAGTCTCTGCTCCCTCTGTCACCGTTGTCACCCCACAGTGGAAAACCGCCGGGACCAGGAGACAAGTGGCGGAACCCTGCCAGTGCGACCCAAGTTCGCTCCCTTCTCGCCCACTCTCAGCATCTCACGGCACTGGGAGAGTGCCAGGGGGACTCAGGCACCCCGACCTTGTGGCGCCCTGGATCTGACTTGGTTCATTCTGTGCTTCCCAACATCCAGAGCGAAGAGAAGAGAGCAGAGGTTGCCAGCTCTGAGGCCGTAGCTCCGGGGTCACTTGCACGCGTGACAGCGTGGGCCGGGCAGGTGTTCTCGCTGAGTGAAGTGGGGCTAGGGGTAAGATACGGGCACTCCTTCGGTGCACATCCGGAACTTGTAAGATAAGCTCACACTTCCAGCCGAGAGATACGCTCAGGCCCGTCTTTCTCAAAACACCTGACCTGGCTTCCATTTTCCATTAGACGTAGGAACAGAGAGAGGATTCTGCACTGCAAGAGGAACAACAGCACAAGAGCAGTAGTACCAGAGGGCAGCTGCACTTGACTTTAGCAGGAAGGAGACAGAGAGGGCGGGTGGGGACTGTGGCCAACTGGAATGCGCCGGTCTTGTCCACAGGGGCAACTATTATCTCAGCCCCAGAGCTACTGGATCTTAGAGTTTTTCAGGAGAAGCCGGATTTTGTGTGCAGATCTTCCAGTTTTTTAAATGTTAATTTAAATTTACAAACCAAAACACACAAAAAAAACCCCACTGTCTGGCAAAACACAACATGTGGCTATGGGTCTGTCACCTCCAAATTCAGGAATGTTCATTCTCACAAGATGGTCCTATCCTTGGGTAAGGAAGTAGGGAACGTTACCTGCAGAAGTACAGGGAAGATGGCCTGTAGGCCAGACTCGTTTAAAACATCCTCAAGGGGGCCCCCTGTGGTTCAGTCTGGTTCTCTTTAACATTTCAAGTGTCCCCAGCACAGTGCCTTACACACAGTAGAAGCTCAGCCAGACAGGGTTGTTGGTTTCTGCTTATATGCAAGTTTGGTTTGTGGTAGTTTGGGGCTATTCCGCTTCCAGGTAGCTGGTCCTTCGACAGCTCCTGCTTTCGAAACAACTTAACCTCTGAGCTTCAGTTCTGGATTCCTGGGACAGAGGAATCGATTGGTCCCCTGGTTCATCCAGTGTCTGAGGGAAGTAGGGTTGTGGAGTAGAGGCTTCCCCTTCTGGCCCAGGGGTGGGTGGGTGTGGGTGGCAGGGACACCAGACAAGGATGTGTGGACTGGGGAGCAGCGGTGGGCGTCTCCTTGGTACATCTTCTTTGGATTGGGATTTCCCCCCTGATAGAGACAGACAGTAGCTTGTTTTCCACTTCTGCATTTTGGTCATTTCTAACAGAGTCCCCCAGATAGCTCCATTACCTGTCTCTAGCTTAGAAAAGTCAAGTTCGTTTTCTCTAACGTGGCACCTAGTATGTCCTGGGAGCTGAGTTGGATAGAGGCATTTTAGGGCTTGGTTTCTTCTCAGTCATTTCCGGAAGGTTCTGGCTCACCCTGGTATCTAGATGGAGCATGTCCTTGGCAGGCTGGGGTGCTACTAGAAAAGCCAGAAAGAAAGTATATCTTGGTGCAAAATAAAACATCAAAAGTATAAAGGTATTTTGGCACATTGAGAGATGTTTTCTTAAAAAGCTACAAGTTAGGGGGAGCCTGGGTGGCTCAGTCAGTTGACCATCTGATTTCAGCTCAAGCCCCATGTCGGGCTCTGTGCTGACAGCTCAGAGCCTATAGCCTGCTTCAGATTCTGTCTCCCTCTCTCTGCCCCTCTCCTGATCGTGCTCTGCCCCTCTCTCTCAAAAATAAACAAACATTAAAAAGAAATTTTTTTAAGTTACAAGCTAGGCTTTAAGTGATAAATTTAAAGGATGTTGCAATGGCACATTTTAGTCTGAGGTTCTACAAACCACATCCTTCCTGCTAAATTTGACTGCTGCTTGTTTTTATAAAGTTTTATTGGAACACAGTGACACCTGTTTGCTTACTTATTGTCTGTGGCTGTTTATTGCCGTACAGTGCCAGAATCGAATAGCTGCAACAGAGACCGTGTGGCCCGCAGAATGAGAAATATTGAAAAAGTTGGCCAACCTGTGTTTTTAGTCATTCATCAAAGTATCTCCTTAGACTGAGAGCAACCGTTATAAGTATATGCAGTTCTTAGAAAAAGGAAGTTGATATTTCAAAACACAATCCTAGGAGAATGCTGGGCAATTGAAAATAGGAAATGTTCTCATTGCTGTTTTATCCACGTTGATTGACTCAGTGGATTGCTTGATGTTCCCTTGGTGTTTCCAGTTGAGATGTACTGGACCAGAATGCCCACACTTGGGTTCCTGAATGCATCCTTTGCAGGTGAATCCTTCTTCCCCAAATAAGCTGAGTAGATTTTTATCCTGCCAGTTTAGTTTATGTTTTTTAAGCAAACCTGTTTTACATCTTTTTTTATTACCTTTCAATTTATAAAAGATAAAGTGATTGTAAAGAAAAAAAAAGTTAGAAAATGGACAACAACACAAAGAAGGAAATTAAAAATTGTCCATAATTCTGTCACTGGGGTCCTCTCTCACTCGTGTATTATATAGCTCATTAGACACTTGATACTACGTATTAACAGTTTTTTCACCAAATTGGAAGCATATATGTACTGTTCTGCAACATGTTTGTTTGTTTGTTTTTAATTTTTTTAAGGTTTATTTCTTTTTGAGAGAGAGACAGAGTTCTAGCAGGGGAGGGGCAGAGAGAGAGGGAGGCACAGAATCCGAAGCAGGTTCCAGGCTCCGAGCTGTCAGCACAGAGCCCGACGCAAGGCTCGAACCCACCAACCGTGAGATCATGACCTGAGCCAAAATCGGACACTTAACCGACTGAGCCACCCAGGCGCCCCTGCAACATGTGTTTTAAAAGTTAATATATACTGAATATTGTCATATCATGAAGTATCCTTTTTTTACCATGTTCTTCATTATTACATAGTATCTTCATGTGTGTATTCCATGATTTACTTCATTTCTTATTACTGTCTGTTTTGGTTTTGAATTTTTTACAATTCAGAAATGACACTAGGTCTCTCTCTCTCTCTCTCTCTCTCTGATTCTTTCTTTGGGATAAATTCCTTGGATTAGAATCACTGGCTTAAAAAGTATGAAGTATTTCTAAGGCTTTCAGTAAGCTTTGCCAAATTGCCCTATAGATCTTTGTTTTTTATATACCCACAGAAGGGCATGAAAGCACCCAGATTTTGAAAGTAAATTAGAAAGGCTACTGTATTTTTATTTGAAAGATTTCAATAGGCAGAATATTGGTTTAGGTGGCCTTAACCTCATCCACTGCATGCTTGAATGTCAATGGTGAGCGACTGTTATTGTGGCTTCTCCTTCCCTTTTAGGCTCCCCCTCCCAAGCCACCGCGCAGGCAAGGAGGCTGGGCCGATGATTCCACGAAGGCTTCAAAGTAAGTGCGGCAGCTCGTGAGGGTGGAGGTGGGCATTTTGCTCTTGTGGGTTTTTTCTTTCAGTTTTTATAACAACTTGATTGAGGTGTAATTCCAGTTCCATGTAATTCACCCGTTTAAAATGGACAATTCAGTCCTTCCTGGTGCCTTTAACAGAGTTGTGCTACCAGCACCTCAGTCAGTTTTAGAACATTTTCATCACCTACCCCTTTAAAGAAACCTGGTACCCATTAGAGTTATTTCCCATGCCCTCCACCCCCCAACATCCCCAACCCTAGGCAGCCACCATTCTGCTTTCTATCTCTGTGACTTGCCTGTTCTGGACATTTTGCATAAATGGAATCGTACCTCATGTGGTCCTCTGTGACTGACTTTTCACTTGGCTTGACGTTTTCAAAGTTCATCCATATGTGGCATTCTGTGTTCTTTTTGTTTTATTTCATTTGTTATGTTTTAAATGTTTATTTATTTTTGGGAGAGTGAGAGAGCGGGGGAGGGACAGAGAGAGAGGGAGACAGAATCTGAAGCAGGCTCCAGGCTCTGAGCCGGTAGCACAGAGCCCGACGCGGGGCTCGAACTCACGAGCCGCAAGATCATGACCCAAGCCGAAGTCGGACGCTCAACCGACTGAGCCGCCCAGGCGCCCCTCTGTGTTCTTTTCTTAAAAAATGGAGGGGGGCACCTGGGCGGCTCAGTCGGTTGAGCATCTGAGTTCAGCTCAGGTCACGATCTCGCAGTTCGTGAGTTGCTAGCTGCTATCAGGACAGAGCCGGCCTCAGATCCTCCGTCTCCCTCTCTTGCTGTCCTTCCCCTGCTTACGCTGTCTCTCAAAAATAGATAAAACATTAAAAAAAATTTTTTTTAAATGGAGGTATAATCGACACACATTATATTGGTTTCATGTAAACAACATAATGATTCGATATTTGTATCTATTGCTACATGATCACCACAATGTACAAGTTAACATTCGTCACCATACGTAGTTACAAAAATTTTTTTTCTCGTGGTAGTTACAAAAATTTTTTTTCTCGTGCTGAAAACTTTTAAGATCCACTCTCTTGGCAACTTTCAAATATACAATACAGTATATATATTTTAATGTTTATTTACTTTTGAGAGAGAGAGACACACACACCATGTGAGCAGGGGAGGGGCACAGAGAGAGGGAGACACAGAATCCGAAGCGGGCTCCAGGCTCTGAGCCATCAGCACAGAGCCCCACGCGGGGCTCGAACCCATAGACTGTGAGATCATGACCTGAGCCGAAGTTGGACGTTTAACTACCCAGGCGCCCCCTGCAATACAGTGTTATTAACTGTAGTCACCACGCTTACATTCCATCTTCATGACTTAAGTCATTATATAACTGGAAGTTTGTACCTTTTGACCCTCGTTCTGTGTTCTTAAAGTAACTTTCTAAACAGAATGGAATGGCTGGTTAGTAATTGCAGGATTACAAACTACTTTGGTCTCTAATTCCTTGCACTAAGTCTTTGATGGGAAGTAAACCAGAAAAAAAATATTTACTACACCAGCAGGATGGCCAGCTTTCAAGTTTAACTATTTGATTTATACTTGGAAAAGGAATTTCTTTTTCTTGAAACATAGACATGACTCTTTTTTTTTTTTAAGGTTATTTATTTATTTTTGAGAGGGAGAGAGAGAGAACGCAGGAGGGGCAGAGAGAGAGGGAGACAGAGAATCCCAAGCAGGCTCTGTGCCGTCAGCACAGAGCCCAATGTGGGGCTGGATGTCACAAACTGTAAGATCGTGACCAGAACCAAAATCAAGAGCCAGTTGCTTAACTGACTGAGCACCCCAGGCCCCCCAGATGTTACTCTTGTTGAGAAATTTCCTTCAGCACTTATTGCCTTCAAAGTATATATTTTTCTAATTCTTTTCCTCCCTTCATTTACACACACACACACACACACACACACACACACACACACACACACACGTTTCCCCCTCTGAATCATTTGAAAACAAGTTGCAGACATCATGACATTTCACCTCTAAATACTTCAGCATGCATCTCTCAAGATTAAGGACATTCTCCAGATAATCACAGTATGATTATCATATCCAAGTAATTTCATAATGAATTAACAGTTAGTATATAGTTTATATTTAAATTTACCCAGTTGTCCCCAAATGTCTTTTATGGCTCCAGGATCCTGTCAGAGTTCACACATTGTGTTGAGTCGTTCTACCTCTTTATCTAAAATCATTTTTATTTAAATCTATCCGGATAAGTGCAGTTAAAGATAAATTTATCTTCTCTAAAATCTCTCTCTTGATCTGAAATAATTCCAATTCCTCCCCCGCTCTCCCAGACTTTTTTGAGGAGTCCAGGCCAGTTGTCTTACAGAATGTCATACATTCTGGTTTTCTCTGATTGGTTCCTCATGCTTAGGTTCAAATTGTAGGTTTCGGGCAAGAACAGGTGATTTTGTATACTTCTTATCATATCAAAGTGGCATAGAAACACGTACTCAGAGATGCCTCACTCCCATCCTTATTCCCTCCTCCTCATTCCCATCCATCCCATCCAGTAACCTCTGTATTAGTTTCTGGTCTGTCCTTCCTATCTTGTCTTTTTCTTGCTTTTGCAGAATTAAACACACACGTATGCAATTTTAATTTATTCTTCTTTGTTTCTATACATTAGGATTCAGCAAACTTTGACCCACAGGCTAGCTGCCAGTTTTCATAGATCATGTCTTATCAGAACACAGCCACACCCTTTCATTTTAAAAATTCAGATCTCTTATCTGTTTGGAATTAATTCTAGCCTACCATATAAAGCATGGATTCAGTTTTAATCTTTTTTGAAGTGGCTATTGCCCACGCCCGCCGTTTATTTAAAAATGCATCTTTCTCCAGGGAATTTAGAACCCATCTTTATCATAGTCTCCGTCTTTGTACCTGAGTCTCCTTTTGGACCTGTTACTCTGTTCCGGTGGACTTTCTGTCTGTCTGTACGCCAGTAGATGCCACGCTCTTTGCGTTATGGAACACAGCACTACTTTTCAGTGCTAACCGAGAACAAGAAGGTAACGCTGCAGTATTAGTGAGAGTCTTAGAGAGTAGCCCCATTTTTCTAAGCTATTAGGGGATTTTAGTGCTTGTAATAGCTGGAATTTATTTTGAAGTATGGAGATGAGACAAATCCTGTATCTGCTCCTTAGAGAACAAAAGAGAATCTCAAAAATGGATCTATTAAGTGAATGTATCAGTGTACGTATTAAAGATTGTTCCAGATCAGATCAGCTTGCTCTTGGAAAAAGATGCTTTTCCATTTCGTATGTTACTTCTCAGTGTATTGTCTTGCGTGGCTCCTTGGTCTGTGGCCTAGTCCTGAAGCTGCTGGGGGGCCCAGGCCTCCTCCTCGAACCTCCTCTCTTCGGCGTCAACCCTCACTCTTGCACGATCTCAACCCAGTCTTGGGAGTTTTACTATCACCTTCACAGTGACGACTTCAAAATATATATCCCTCCAGGCCTTTCCCTGAACATCCAGTTATCCACGTGATGTTTCTACTTGAAGACACAACTCGGTCATAGCACGTCTGAATCAGTCCTCTTCATTGCCGCCCCTTCCATCCCATCCCCTAACCTGTACCTCCCAGAGTTTCCCTCACATCTCCGTAAATGGTGACTCTTCTCTTCCCCATTTCCCAGGCCATAAACTTTGGAATCCTCTTGGACCCTTCTCTTGGTCTCAACTCATGTTCAGTCTGTCAGCAAACTGGCTCAGGTCTACAGATGAAATACATCTGCTGTGTGTCCTGCCAGTGCTTGGCTACAGTCACCGTCATTTTTAGCATTGACTCAAGTGAGAACGTCCTGACTGGTCTCCTCCCTTCATCCTTGCCTCCCTCCGTCTTATCTCTACGGAGGCAGAGTGACTTTTTTAAAGCATAAGTGAGATCATTTCACGTCTGTTGAGAACTCTCCAGTGGTATTCCCCGTAGTCAAAGTACATCACAAAGCTTTTACCATGGCTTACAAGGCTCTACCTGACCTCACTTTATATAAAGTAGCACCCTGGTCACTCTGTGTTCCCATCTCTTGCTTTATGTGCCAGCATGTGACATATATGCATACATGTGCGTGTGTGTGTTTGTGTACACGTGGATATGTTACCTTTTTCTCTCTACTGTGATATAAACTTCTTGAGAGGAGACATACTCTGATTTACCTATGCCCAGTACCTCGAATAGTGCTGGTCCATAGTAAGTGCTCAGTGACTGTTTATTGAACATATGAGTGATCGCATCAGTGTTTTTGCTATCAGATCGAGCCACTCTGCTATCAGTGTGGAAAGTGGAGGTCTGAAAGGTTGGAGCCGCTTTGGGGAAGGTACTAGTCTGTATGAAGGAAGATAAGAGCTGAACTAGGGCACTGGTGTGAGCACGGAGAGGAGAGGAGCTTTGGAGACGTTTCGGAGATAGAGTTCACGGACGTGCCATTGGTCGGAGGTAGGGCAAAGGAGGGAGGAGGGGAGGGTCACCACAAGGCGCCTCGCTTTGATGGCTGGTTGGGTAGTGGTGCCGTCAGATAGGGAATGCAGGAGAAACCTGATTCGTAGGCTGGTGGTGGTCCACATAGATAATTTCCACAGTTTGGGAGTCTGGAAGGGAGGTCAAAGGAGAGGTGCAACTTGGATCATCTACGCAAATAGAAGTCAAGGATGGAGCCTTGGATTTGGCTGTTTGGAGGTTACTAGGGACCTTTGAAAAAGTGGTACTGTGATTTGCACTGGGGCAGAAGCCAGATGATGGGCTGAAAAGGAATGGAGGCGGGAAATGGTGATCTGGTCTCCTTCCCTGAGAAAGAAAGGAGATAATGGGACGGTATTTGGGAGTGGTTTGTGTTGAGAACGATGTGTGTAATACGTGGGGAAAGAGTGACTGCAGGTGAAATAGGGATTTGACCAAGCAGATCCTTGGAAGGATAGGACCTTCCAAGAGAGATTAATTAACCTTGGACAGAAGGAGGCGAGGACGTTTTTCCTCCAAGATAGGGAGCTTGGACAAGTTGGGTAAGTGATCAAGAAGAATTCAGGGAGTAGGGAATTGGGGGAAGTTCATTTTGGATTGGCCTCTTGGTTTTCTTCTTTTTTCAAAGTAGAAAGGTACACTGTTGAGTTCACTGGAGCAAAGGAGAGCTGGTCTCAGGAGGCAGGCGGAGTAGATGTGAGGCAGGAAGAGGATGGGCACTGACTAAGGGTGAGAGAGGCCGTTCTTGGGCTACATTGAGGAGCTGCCTGTTCGGGTCGGAAAACAGGGGCTCCTGCTCCTACAGGGCACAGTACAGAGTGCCCCCTGCCCTGCAAGAGTTTCCGTTCAAATTGCAGGGTCAGGCATTTTCATTCACAAAAATGGTGAAAGGAGCACATCGCAAGTGAGAAACAGACTGGCTAACACTGGTGATGTGACCTCAGAGAAGAGAGTAATCACAGTGGTTAGGGTCCCTTGCAGAGGAGATGGGGGTCTCACTGGGTGGATTCTCACGCACAAAGAGGATCAGGAGGAGAGCACTGTAGTTCAAGGACATGTAGGCAGAAGTGTTGGGGGGGCAGTAACCTTACTGTCAGTCTGCTTAGAGTAGAAAATTCACACTGGAAATACTCGACTTAAGTTCTTCTGAAAGGATAATAATAATGGCATGGATTCAGTTCAGGCTGCTAGAACAGAATGCCCTTGACCGGGTGGCTTAAACAGCACACGTTTATTTCTCACGTTTATTTCTAGTTCTGGAGGCTAGAAGTCTGAGATCAAGTTGCCAGCATGGTCTGGTCCTCACTGAGGGCCCTGTTTCTGGATATATCCTTACGTGGCCTTCCTCGCTGTGTGCACACAGAGAGAGGCAGGTCTTGTGTTTCTCCTCATTTTATAAGAGTACCAATCCCATCCTGGGGGCTCTACCCTCATGACTTCATCTGACTCTGATTAGCTCCCAAAAGCCCCACCTTCAAACACTGTCACAATAGAGATTAGGGTTTCAACATGTGCATTTGTGGGGGGACACAAACATTCAGTCCATAGCTGCCCCTTATATGTGCATTACACCAACTCTCTTGGGTAGGTTCCATTCTCTACGGTAGATATCCCTCTACAAGGGAAGGAGGTGGAAAGTGAGGCTGACAGAGGTCTACAGCTCTGTTGTTGCCAGTGGGAAGTAGAAGACCTATTTCCAGATACGATCCGGGAGCTCATAGTCAAGGGATACGAATTTCTGGGATTATTTTATTTATGTCAACACCGCCCAAGGTAGAGAGCAGAGCGTGCGTCAACCACCATACTGGCTAGAGATGTTGGTGCCGGAACTCATGTGCTCACTCCTGAGCCACAGGAAAGGGCTGTATTCAGGAATTCCATGGGACCTGGGATCACTACCTTTCCCTTCTCCCGGCACCACAGTCACAGCCGTGCCGAAGATTCCATCTTGGAGCCAGGCTGTCCTGGGCTCTGAAGTTGCCTGAGGTGGGGCCCTCATGGCCTGTGGGTCGCTGACTTGGCCATGAAGAACAGAGCTGAACGAGAGGCAACTGGACTTGGTAAAGAGAGGAAGGAAAGGTAGAGTGATTAAGTTTTGTCTCAAAGTGTCTGTTTTTGGGTTTGTCCCTGCATTGATCTGCAAGGGAATGAGGCAAGTAATGGCCCCTCAGGGACTTTCAGGACTTTGCTCTCAATGTCAGCCGTCATTTTCAATCACCCTCTCCCTCCCAGCCATTAATTTTGGCCCAGGATCATGGGGACTTGTCCATCTATCACTCCTAATTGACACTAAATGATCTGTCAGTTTATTGATGAACGGCAGGAGTGGAATTGTCACAATATATTTTACTTTCTAACAACTCCTCCTGACAATTTTACCTTGTCCATCTCACTCTCCTCACATAAATCTCCATTGGCCGCTCATTCCTTCTCCTGGGCTGTTCTGGTGCCAGCCCTTCCACACCATCTGCACGCGTCAAGGACATCAAGATGGCGGGAGAACAGCCGAGTGCTGGTCCTGAGGTTGCCCCCTTCCCTCCTCCTTCCCTCCCTCCCTCTCTCTCTCTCCCTCTCTCCCTCTCTCTCTCTCTCTCTCTCTTTTTAATAGCATAGATGTTCCAAGAATACTAAAGGGCTTCTGTCCTCTCTCTCTCTGTGTCATTGCCATACCGGAGTCTCTCTACCTTGGTGTTAGCAGGGAATAGTTCATTCTTATTAGGCTACAAAAGTGTGAAAGGCAAAAACTCAGAGCTGCCGGGCGCCTAGGTCTATAAGCACAGTTGCAAACACGTTTTGTCCTCTCACACCAGCATCGTAACAGGCTTTCTAGTCCCACAGAAGTCAGTTTCTTAGCCTGGAGGGTAGGTTAGCTGGAATTTCACCACTGGTGTGCCCTGGGCTGCACTGGGAGCACAGGTGTGCCCAGATGCTTGTGCTCTGCCTCTGGGCCAGACCCAGAGTTGCCAGGGCCCTGAGGCTGGTCGCGTGTAACCATGAGCAGTCTTGTTTGTCACCTCAGGTTTCCACTAAAATGACAGTTTTAAGTGGTTTTTTTTTTAATGTTTATCTATTTTTGAGAGGGAGGGAGGGGCAGGGGACAGAGGATCCAAAGCAGGCTCTGTGCTGACAGCAGTGAGCCTGATGCAGGGCTGGAACCCACAAACCATGAGATCATGACCTGAGCCAAAGTCAGATGCTTAACGGACTGAGCCACCCAGGCACCCCGAGTTTTAAGTATTTTAAGTTTTGAGAAAGATGAAGGAAATATATATATATGTATGTATATCTACGTACACACACACACACATATATATATAGTACTGGGTTTTATGTCGATATATGTATATGGATGTATATATGATGTAGTTATTTAGTCTTAAGAAGGTACACATATGGGTGTGAAAAATCTTTTATCGTCTACGAGGTCAAGGATGATTAGGGAAGCTTGACAACATAGAAAGAATGTCATTGTTTCCCCTCCCTCCTTCCTCTCCTGCTGCAGGTAATTTTTATTAACTGATAAGACTGTTTTTGTTTATTAACTGCCATCCCATTATCATGTTTTCTGAAATTAAAAATGATTCCTTAATGCCATCTCATATACTCAGATATTTCCATTGTCTCAAAGATGTTGTTTTACAGTTGGATTGTAAGAAGGCAAATCAAGGTCTACACCTTATATCTAGTTACCAGATGTCTTTAGTCTTCCTTGCATTCTGCAACATGCCCCCCACCTCCCTTTTATCCCCCATGCCATTGATTTTTTTTTTTTTTGTGGAGGTGGGGGGAGACTTGTCTCATAGAATGTCCCACCTTCAGGATTTGGCTCATTGCTTCCTGCTCATGGTGTTTAGCTTGCTCCTCTGTCCTTCATGTTCCTTGTGAAGCTGATAGTTAGATCTAGATTAACTGCAGGTTACATCCAGGCTCACTGTTTTGGCAGGAATACTTGGCAAGTGGTGCTATGCCCACACTGCGACATCACATCCGAAGGCACGGGCAGGCATGAGAGGAGCAGGTGTGCGGGCGGTCCACGTGACACGAGGCTGCAATTGATCAGCGGGGTCAGGGGCGTGCCCCCCATTTCACATTGCCCACCAGACTCCTACCTAGAGGCCACGGTGTCCATTGGGGATCGTTGCCTAGAGCCATGATTTCAATCGAAGGATGTCAAGTGGTGATTCTCCAATTTCCCCTTAACAAAACTTCTTGTATAAAGAACTTTCTCTTGCCGATTATCTGGCTGCCTGAAACACAGTTTATAATCCTGCCTCCTTGCTCCCTCCAATCTTTATTTCAAAAAGTTTCAAACCTGTAGGAAAGTTGGAAGGGTAGTACATCAAACACCTTGCCGGGTAATGTTTTACCCCCCATGGCTCTTTCTCATTCTCTGTTTATTTTGAGTTTTTCTCTTTTCCTGAACTGTGAGAGAGCTGCAGCTGCCTCTGCCTTCGCATTAGTAGTAACTAGTAAACAGTTACTTTACAAGAGACTTTTGCCCATATTTTTTGCTTCTGAGTCTGTAGTGCCTGGCACATTCAGGTGCTCAGTACACAGTTGATCGGTGAGTGAGTTTTAGACAGTAATTAAAAAGAGACCAAGTATCCCTCGGTCCACCGAAGTAAAAGATCTTAATCGACCTTCAGATTTCATCAGTAAGCATAATATTGTTTATTTAGTTTTTCAAGAAAAACAAAACGGATTAGAAGTACGGAGAATTTATTTTCCACCTGCGGTCCTCAGTCACAGCAAACCCAGAATCGGTATGGCTGGACCAGGGGTCCTGGGCACCGTGGGTGAACAGTTACTTGGTTCTCAGTGAGGTCAGCCATTAGAGAAGAATGTCTACGATTGGGTGAAATCGGATGAGGCCGTCACATGTGAGGTGGTAAGAAGGGAAAGTCCTTAGTAGCGAATCGTGCACCCATTTCCAGCGGCTGTATCCAGGGCTCAGGTGCCTTGTCCCTGGAGATGCCCACAAGAGCCCCCTGCATAGTTGTCACAACTTTCTATCACATGCTTTCTTCTACATTTACACGTCTCCTCTGTAGGGCCTGCAAGATACAGCAGATTCAGAAAAGGTAGCCTCGGGGCTCAGCAACAACAGATGGCTTAAATGTACACCGCACATTTGCTTGTTCTGTGTAGGCTCCCCGAAGAGTCATTGCTGGCTTTGCTCTCCACTTACATTCAGAGCCTGGACAGAGAGCTGATAAAGGAAGGTCTGCATACATTTCCATTGTAACTGAACTTGGAGAATTCACGGTTGTTGTTGTTTGTTTGTTTTAATGTTTTTAGCATTTTTTTCATTTTTTGAAAGACAGAGCATGAGCAGGGGAGGGGCAGAGAGAGAGGGAGACACAGAATCCCAAGCAGGCTCCAGGCTCTGAGCTGTCAGCACAGAGCCCGACGCGGGGCTCGAACCCACAAACCGCGAGATCATGACCCGAGCCGAAGTTGGCTGCTTAACCGACCGAGCCACCCGGGCGCCCCTGTTTTTTGTTTTTTTTTAATTAGAATTTAATTGCATTGTTTGTTGCTAGAAATCCAGTATGTTCAGTAGGATCTGAAGAGGAAAGAACACCTGGACCGTGTTCGTTGAAATAACTCACCAAAAAGAAGTCTCCTCCCTGAAGTAGTGGAAAGTGTGGACTGTGCCGAGCTCATTCTATCCTTAGGCCTTTCCTGTCTTCACACACTTGTACCATTTTGGTAGATTGCATTTGCCTTGGTGGCCGGTAGGTGGAAAGGAGCAAGAATAATGGGCAGATATGACAGGACTTAGCAGAGCTGCTCTTTCCCACTCGGCCCTGCAGCACACAGCAGTGAGGTCCTTACTAACGTCCCCCTTCACATAGATTCCTGCGTCTGAGTTCCTTGTATAACCCCGTGTCATCTTTTGAGACATTAGAACTCCTAGTGAGTCTTAATTATATTTATTTTAAATACATTAGAAACATGCCTAGCACAGAAGGGTAAGGAAGAATGGTAGGAAGCTACATCTCTCTTTCCCTGCCCCCAGGCACTCAGTTTCCCTTCCTGGAGGCAGCCACTGACTGTTCCCCAGTATCCTTCCAAAGATACTCTGTGCATTTACAAAAAATATAGATTAATATATCCTCTTATCCCCTCACATAAATGGTAACCTATCTCCTCTGCGTTTTTCTCTTATCATATGACAGTATTTCTTGGTGACCTTAAGAATCTCAATACAGAATAGAACTGCCTCACTTTTAAGGGCTACATAGTACTCCAAAGTTTCCTATCTCAGTAAAAGCAATCATAAGCCGCCAATAGGGTGATATTTTCCCAGGTGGAAAGCAGACTTCCGACGTTGATTCATGTACTAGCCATCACATGACCCTTTGGAAAGTCTCATAAAGCCTGGAGGCAAGGTTCGTATAGACCCCGTGGGCTAAGGAAGAGATACGAAGCATGGATCAGCCTTTTCCTCTTTGAGGTTCTGGGGGGGGCGCATTTTCGTGCACTTCCACTTAGGCTGATCCAGTGATGTTCCGTTCAGAGCAAGCAGAGATGTTCTGAGTGATAGTCGCTAAAGGGTAGAGCCCTGGATGGCTCGTCTGGTGTCGCAAAACCAATTTACTTATGCAAATGACTAAATATGAAATAATTGGAATCTTGCAATTCTGTCAAGTGCCTCCCAATTGAAGGTGATAGCAGTCTGTTCCTGTAAGCCCCACGTGGAGTAGCATTTGGCCACCTCACTCCCCACTGTGAAAAGTGGAGCAGTCTCCCTGACACGTGGCCCTAGTCCGTCCTCTCCCTGGAGCAGAAGTGAGTACCTGGCACCCAGGGAGGAGGGGAGGAGCACGTGCGGTGACTTGAGGTAAACCTGTTGCCCACGTTTGTGCACCAGGGGAGAGACAGCATCCAATGGCTGTTTCCAAGGGCTTGGGTCAACGGAACTGCTTCCCAGTTGCCTGTGTGACGGCCTGTAGGGAGGCCTGTGTGGCGGCCTGTGTGGCGACCTGTAGGGAGGCTTGTGTGGTGTGGTGGCCTGTAGGGAGCCCTCCCAAAAGACTACAAAGTCCAGGCCCTGATCCCCACCTCCCCTGAAGCTGCTCTCAGCTTCCTTTCAAGCCCTCAGCTTTTCTTAACAAGTCCAGCTACTGTTGAATTTTATTTTCGTAACTGAAAACCAGGAGTGGTTCTAGAGTGGGTTCTTCACATGTCCTGTGAGTGAAGGCTTTGACTTGTGGCTCTTTGTCATTTCTCATTTTGCAGAAGTACAAGTTCTCCTGTGACTAGAGCTGCTCATTTCGTAGAGCTGGGGGTAGGATTGTAAAGCAGAAGGGTCTCTGAAGGTCACGAAAGAAATGATAGGCCTACAGGAGTATCCCTTAGATAACAACAGCCCAAACGCCCACAGCGTCCTGTGGAGTATTCCTTTGTCTCTCTGGATTATCACACAGTGCAGAGGTTTGAAGCTAGAAGGTTAGAGCCAGTTTCATCCCATCTCCTGTCAAATTCTAGTGCCTCTTCTTTTTTTTAATTTATTTTTTGAGAGAGCACAAGCCAGGGAGGGGCGGAGAGAGAAGGGGACAGAGGATCCGAAGCAGGCTCCGTGGTGTCTGTGCAAAGCCCAACGTGGGGCTCAAACTCAGGAACTGGGAGATCATGACCTGAGCTGAAGTTGGACGCTCAACCGACCAAGCTACCCAGGTACCCCAAATTCTAGCATCTCTAGCAGGGTTGGTGCAGGGTCTGTGTGAACCCCTCCATTGGTGGGGAACTCAATGGAAGCATATGTTTTTACAAAGACTTTTTAAATCGTGCGAGCAAGCCAAAAGCACTTTAATGACGTAAAAACTCAAACAAGACAGATAAAGCTAAATTTGCCTGAAGCCGCTATCTTGTCCAAGCCTAGTCGTCTCTCTGGAAGTAGCTACTGGTAACAGTTCCTTGGTTATTTTTTACCAATAACAGATATTCAATATATAATTGTATACAATAGATATGCTTATATATGTGTGTGTGTGTGTGTGTGTGTGTGTATTTTTTTTAACATAAATGGGATCATGCTAAGGGTGTTCTGCTCCTAAATTTTTTTCATTTTTCACCTAACAGCACATCTGGAAATCTTTTAGTCCAGGTAGATTTTCTTTATTTTTCTAACTGCTACATTACTATCCTGTGGTATGGACGCACTATTCCTCTGTTGGTGGGCATTTAGGTTGTTTCTAATTTATATGCCATTATCAACCCCCTGATTTCTTTTTTTTAAATTTATTTTTAACATTTATTTATTTTTGAGAGACAGAGACAGAGCACGGGAGGGGGGGGGGGTGTGGGGCAGAGAGAGAGGGAGACCCAGAATCCGAAGCAGGCTCCAGGCTCTGACCTGTCAGCACAGAGCCCAGCTCGAGGCTCGAACTCACAAACCGTGAGATCATGACCTGAACTGAAGTTGGATGCTCAACCGACTGAGCCACCCAGGCGCTCCAACCCCCTGATTTCTTGTCAACAACTTGTCTTTAGGAAATTTGTAGCCTCACCCTGTGATCCGGATTCTGCCTTCCGGGGCCCCACTGCAGAACCCGTGTACGGGTAGCCCACATATCTTGCCCACCCTCCTTGTTGAATGGATGAGACACACACACACTATTTATTGTGGCTTTTGTCCTGGGCACTGTCCTAAGCATAGTTGTTTTGCTTTATCTTCAAAACAACCTCAGGAGCTGGTACTATTATTATCCTAGCTTACAGATGAGGAAATAGAAGTTCAGAAAAGTTAAATAACTTGCTCAAAGTCACATGGCTCGTAAGGAACCAGCCAGGACTTGAACCCAGGTGAGTCTGACTGCGGGGTCATGCTCTTGTTCTCTGTGTCTCGCTTCCTTCCATTTTTATGCCCTTGGCTCCTGATACCGTGCCTTTGCACGTGGTAGACCCCCAGCAGACGTTCCCCGAGGGCTGTTTGGACATAGCTCCAGCATGTTCAGCCCGTGGGAAGAATGGCAGGGAGCGAATGCTTGCCCTTAACCTCCTCTGGCCTACCTGTGTGCAGAGCGGAGCTCCAGCCAGCCGCCTGGCCCTGGGAAAGTGAGTACGGAGGATGCAGCCTGCACTTAGGGGCACGAGCCAAGGCCGTGCCAGTCCTGCCATTAAAAGGCCTAATTAGGCTGGTCATTAAGTTCAATTAGGCATTGGAAATGATCGTTCCTTCTAACCCTGCGGTGCCCTCCAAGAACTGGATCCATTCCCAGGCAGCCAGCTCGAGAGCCGGCTCTAGTTACCGGTGCGCCCAGCAGCCCCGCCCCTGGTGTCGGGCCTGTGACTCCCCTTCGAGGCTGAGGGCAGAGTAATCTAGGAGGCCTTCAGCCCAGAGCAGGGTGCTCCAAGGACACGTCAAATACGGTCAGGTGTCTGCCTTGGTGGCCATTTCCTGAGCTCATTCTGGTCACCCTCCTTTCTTAGGGCCACCCTTTCGCCGTGCACCTGTTAGGAGTCGGGACCTCTGCCTGTGTCCTGGTCCCCTTCTGCCACCCACTCGCCATGTCAGCCTAAGGCCAGTCGTGTGGACTCTTGGGGCGGAGGCTCCCCTGAGGGGTTTGAACTACATGATCCCAGAATTCCCTTTTCAGCACTGGAGTTTGATTCTAGGAAATCCCAAATAGATAAGCCTTGGCATGTACGAGATTTCTCCTCACTGAGCCCTGAGCCGAGAGCAAGGAGGAGAGGGCCAGCGTAAGCCTGTCCCACTAGCTCAGCACGCTGGGGCCCTGTCTCTTCAGCATTAAAACAGAGTGGTCTGCCGGGCCCTCCAGAACTCAGAAAGTATGTTTAAACTTCTGAAATCTGCTTTCTAGATGGCTACTTGAAACCTTTTAGTTTGGGAATCATTGCCTTGAAATGAAACCGCTAACAAGCACGGAGGCGGGGGCAGGCCTTCCAGGCACAGGGGCCGGGTGTAAGGGGACTGAATGTCCACAATCGGTCTGGAGTGAACAGAACTGGCTGGCGACAGCCCAGGGTTTGCCTAGAGAAGGAGATGGCAGCAGACGGTGAGGTAGAAAATGGGCTGGAGCACAGGACCTTGAGCTCCAGCACATGGGAGAACAGGGAGCCGCTGAAGTGTTGACAGGTATGTGACCAGTGGTGCGAGGGACACATCACACCTCTTCTGAATGCCTTTTTGATGTGGTATGAGCTTGGGGTATTTGCAGGGGTAAAAAGACACCCATTTCTCCCTATGCGGAGTCATCTTCTTAAAGGTTGTCTTAGCTCCATTCTCGATGGCAGAATGTTGTCTTTTTAGACCAGACAAAGCTGTAGAGAGAGTCTACTCACCTTTTCTCCCCAAGTTTGATGGCTTTTTTTCCCCAGCAGACTTTGGGGACATTGCTCCTTCCTATTCTGAGAGTGCATTATTCTTGTATCTGACTCAAATGCTTGCTTTCTCTTAAGAGAACTTAACTAAATCTGATTGTGTGAGGTTGGTTTTTCCACAGGATCTGTGTTCCTTCTCAATTAGGATGACTTCTCATTTGCCACTGGATGTGCTGTGTTTGTTGAGGCTGCATTTTTATCTGCAAGCCACAGGGAACCCCACTAGCAGAGGCTTAAACAGAAAACAGTTTGTCTCAGAAAACAAGAGGTCCAGGCTTCACAGTCCTGGGCTGGTGTGGCAGTTCGGTGGTGACGACATGGACGGAACCCTTTCCATCGTCCTGCCCACCATCCTTCACACGTAGGCCTTCGTCATTGTGTTCATGCCTCATGGTTGTATGATGGCTGCTGTATCTCCAGCCCTCACGTCTGTTTTCCAGGTAGGAAGAGGAGAGAATGACATGGAGGTGAGGGTGAAGGCTGGTGAAGGATGAAGGAGGTGAGGGCTCTTTCTTAGTGGGAATTTGTCTTTTGGAGGAAAGGAAATAGGATCTGCTTTCCAGGGATGGCCTCATCTTTCTCATTGGTCAGAAATGTGGTGTATGCCCACCCCTCAGTGTGGAGTAGGCTAGGGAATTGAATGTCTTTAGTTGGGCTCATTGCTGCCCCAAACAAAATTGGGGTTTGAATCCAGAGGAAAGGACTTGTTTTCTGTGGTCAACCCCATCAAATGGAGCTACAGAAGTCACTGGGTGAGACTGTCCTACCATAAGGAATGTATTGTGCGATATGAATTTTTTTAATGTTTATTTATTTTTGAGAGAGAGAGAGAGACAGACAGAGACAGAGCATGAGCAGGGTAGGGGCAGAGAGAAAGGGAGACACAGAATCTGAAGGAGGCTCCGGACTCTGAACTGTCAGCACAAAGCCCAGTGTGGGGCTTGAACTCATTAACCACAAGATCGTGATCTGAGCCGAAGTCAGCCACTTAACCAACTGAGCCACCCAGGAGCCCCAAGAATGTACTGTGGGATATAGAGGGTCAAGTGTGCTAAGGAGCATAGAAACAATTTCACCTAATTCTAGAAGCTCCCCAGCAGTGGAGAATCCCTTCAAAAGGATTTGAAAGCCAGCAAAAGTTGCATTTTAGACAGGGATAATGAAGGAAGGGAACCAAGACGCAGAGAAAGTAAAGCAAGAAACAGGAAACATGAGAAGGGTGCCTGCTGAAAAGCCTGGAGGCTGACACTGGAGGCGAAGTTAATGTCGTTGTAGCGGGCAGTGTCCAGCTGGTGGACAGGCCTGGGAGCCAGGCAAAATGTTTCCCATGTGGAGGTGGGAGGTACCAGGCCAGGCAGTGAGGGAGGGCCGCTGGGTGTGTCCGCTGAGGGCTCCAGGCGAGTCAGCAAGGGGTAGCAGGTACAGGGGCAACAAGGGATCTAGAAGCAAAAAGCCTGAAGCAACTCAGCTGGGCAGCCAGCCAGCACCCACCTCGGGGCTGGGGTTCAGCGGTAGGACCAAGGAGGAGAAGGACAACATGTCGAGCATGGGCAGCATAGGGAGTAGAGACTGGGGTCAGAATAATAACGGTCATAATAACAGTAGTCACAGTAGTAATGGGGGCAGCAGCCACTGTTGAGAGTACTTCCTGTGTGCCATGTGCTACACTAAATGCTTGGCATGGATTATAAGCTCATTTGATTCTTAAGAACAACCCTGTGAAGCAGAATGTGGTGTTACCAATTTTGTGGTTTTTTAGTGGCTGGCGTAAGGGCACACACCTAGTGAATGGTAAAACTCTGCTTTGAGCCCCCGGACTCCAGAGCCCTGCTCAGCCACTGGCTTTAAGCCAGTGTTCAAATCAGGGCCCCAGATCAGAGCTCTGCACCCACACGTAGGCTGGCTGGCTGGGTCCCAGGTGGTTGAGCCCAGGGCTGCGAGTCCCCTGGGACCCGGAGAACAAAGGGCTACTTTCTGAGAAGCCCGATTTGGAGGTTTGGAGAGTTCAATACGAGCCGGCAGATACCTCTTTCCAGCTGCTTGGAGGGAAAGGAAGTAGAAAGGAGTCAGTGAGCAGGAAGAAACCAACGGGAATGTTAAGAGGGGGTTAACTGTTCAGAAGAGGGGGGTAAAGGGAAAGTAAAACTGCCCTGTGTGATTGGGAAAGTAGTGGCTGCTTTGACAACCCCTAAGGGAAGACTGCAGTGGGAAATGTACTAAGTTCTGAAGTAGGAAGGGAGCTTGTGTTCATTGTCCCTGAAAATGATTGACTAAAAGAAAGAGATTTTCCCTTCTTTCATCCCTCTCTCCCTCCCTCCCTCCCTCCCTCCCTTCCTTCCTTCCTTCCTTCCTTCCTTCCTTCCTTCCTGTTTTATTTTTTTCTTGCCATGTTGACATTGGGATCTGCACACCAGCACATCCCAGTAATTGAAATTTGGGGACCCGATAAGCCAGTTCCAGGGAAGGTGGTCAGACTAGGGAACGAATGGTGTAAATGGGGAACAGGGAGGGTGGGGCCAGGACGGGGAGAGGCAGGGTCGGTGTCATTCACAGAGCCAGGGAGGGACCTGAGAAGTCATGGCCCCTTCACGTTACAGATGGAGACAGTGAGGCCTGGGGTTGGTGAAGCGACTCAGGTGTAAAATCTCAGAGTTAGAGAAGCCCTTACATGTCACCTTGGCCTGCTGCCCAAGGTCATACAGCTAATTAGTGTAATAGGAGGTGCCTCTCATTCTACAGCCATGCCCGTCCACAAAGCTCCCGTGCATGCATTTATCAAGTTCACGAAAAGGCCATGCACTATAGTATTTGTGCAATAACTCTGTTAGCATGAAATTGCCTTTGCCGCAATCCTCTGGGACCCTTACAAAAATGCAGTGTTGATTGTATGAAACAATCTGATTGAACAGAAAAACTTTCAGAGAAAAAAGTTATGGACCCCAAGCCAGCCAGTCCCCTGAGGGGCACCCGCAGCTCTGCAGCTCGAGCAGGGAAACGCCAGGAGGAGGTGACTAGGGACGCCAGGCACTGGTTAAAATTCCCCTGACATCAATGAAGTGATCTCCTTGTCCTCCCTGTCATGGATTCAGTCTCTCAAAAATGAAGTGCATGTGTGAATGTCATACCTAGCCCTTCCCTTTTCTTTTCAGTTCTTTGTGGAGAAACAACCAAGAACAGTCTTGGTACAGAAGCAGCAGCTTGGGCATCCGTGGGTATGAATATATGCACGGAGTACAACCCCCTCACACAATCTAGTTTTTTCCTGGTCTGTTGTGTGTGCCAGGGATTTTGCTTTCTGACCCATTCTTCTCTCACCACAGCTGGTCACCAGTGGCCATACTGGGCTCTCCTGGTTTCGTTGGAGAGGCCATGTTTAGAAGCGCCAGGGTGTTCTTGGCTCACCTATAACAGGAGGGCACCAGGGTGGGTGCTGAGCCTTCCCGGAAGCCGCCCCACACGGTGGCCCTGCACTGCCTCGATGGCCTGGCATACCGATGGCCAGCTGGAAGAGGGTCCCCTGTAATGGCACGTGTCACCTTCTCTTGGAGCACCTCATCACTTGGCTGAGTCTGAATGTATTCATGGGGCTTTGGGGACCACGGGATATAACAGAGGGGCAGAGAAAACAGTGGGTAAGTGGCTGGAAGGGAATGTTTAAAGGTCGCTCCATTACAGAGCGGAAAATTCTCTCCAGGAGAAGCAAAAGACGCAGCCCATTCAGTGATTTAAAATGGGCTGAAATCCAGATTTCCAGAAACACCGGTAAATTTTGCCCTCGACTTGTGGACCCATGATTGCCTCTTGTTTCAGCCCCCGCACCCTGTGCCGTTTTGCTCTCCGCCCTCCCAGTCCCACCTCCCAGGCACTGCGTGCGGCTGCACAGTCACTCTTTGCCACTAGCCTCCGGTCCCTCCGGTCAGGTCAGTGAAAGTCCCTGTTTGCAGCTCTTATATCGTTAGCACCTTTCTAACCCTGCTAATCTGCCCACCTAACAGAGAAAGAATGCGCTGTAGGTCAGACTTTTGGCAGACGGCGATACCCAGCTACGATAAAATAAACTCTGCGATGTTAAAAAAACTCTTGTTTTTCGCGGCTAGCCTTCTGTCTGGCTGGTAATGGTAGCTTTCCATTGAGGATGGAAAGCTTTTTCAAAAATAAGTTTATGAAAGTAAAAGTAAGGAGCCAACTTAAAATATGAAGCAGGCACAGAAAACGCACGGCTGTCGCACAACCCACGAAGGTGGCATTTGGAAATGACAGCCTGTTGGGAAGCCTGTGCAGCCACACTTCTCCGCGACCTGCTGCCGTAGCCGGAGGGCGAACACAGCCTCACGCCCCTAACCCCTTCGTGTGCCCCCGTGCCACGCAGGGTGTGAGGTGAGCCGCACTTCATTGCCACCTCCCCTCTCTTTAAATTCTGGGCTTGGATAACTTGGAGGGACAAAAGGAACCCGGCAAAAATGCATATGTCCGGGCCCATGATTCCCTCCTGATGCCTGACTGGTGCCCGTGCACATATTTATAGCGTCAGTACCAACACGTCTGCATGTTGGCCACCCCAGATCCCCCGCTGTCTCCCGAACACACCTGGCCCTTTCCTCCCTCCCCCCTCCTCCCTCCTCCCTCCTCCCTCCTCCCTCCTCCCTCTATTCGAATTGTGTCCTCCGGCAGGAGAAGCCTGCCTGGGGCTTTTCCACCTGCTGCAAGCCTGCTCATCTTTCAGCGGGCAGGCCCTCTGGAAAGTTTCCCCTGACTCTTGGAACTGGCGTGGCTAGTTCCATCACTGGTGCCACCGTGACATTTTGCTTCCGTCCACCTCACTTGTCCCAGTAAACTGGGACCGGCAGTTGATGAGGAGTGGGAACTTTGGTTTCTGGCACCAGCTCTGTGTCCGGCTAGTCCCAGGGCTGGAACTTCGGTTGCTCTAATAACTAACTCCTTGTCTCCGTTTCCTCCCGTAGGAGGTGCACAGGGAGGGCGGCGGTAGTTTTTCAGGCCCTGCCGCATGTGTCTTCTGGAGGTATTACTGTTATTTCTAGAATGTTCTTTTCTCCAGCCAGATTGTCAAATCCTGAGCAAAAGATCCCCAAATCTCAACACTTAGTCATGCCAAAAGTTACCTAGTAAAGTGTCCCAATAAAATAATGTTCGTTTGAGACACCAAAGATATGGAGTTCTCAATTCTTCCATTCTTTAACATATTGATATCAGGCATTTACATACATTTTGTATGTTCCCACAATTATTTGTCGCTGTTACAACTTTCAACCTTTTTCCCTCCTGATAAATGCTCCTTTAGAATTTGAATCAGAACAAAGATGTTATTTTGAATCTGACCAGCAGGGGGCAAACTTCACCCAGGAATTGCCTTGTAATTCACTATGCGTTCAATTTGATAAGGCTTGGTAGTCCATGGACATCCGTTTTCATCTTTCTACTGAACACCTTGTGGACTATACCAGCAGAAGCTAAATATGATATAATATGACCTAAAGCCCCAGAGTGCCAACATTTGAGTGCTGAGGAATTCTTGCTTGTCTTTAAAACAAGGGCGAAATACAATACCTACAAATATATGCCGGACTCCAGACACACGAATGGCAAGAACTAGGAACCGAGGGGAAAAACAGTGGGGGCTTTAACTTTCAGGAGTGATTTTGATGAGGAAAAACCTTGTGGCGAAGCAAAATTGCATGACAGATATCTGACTTCCAGTAAGTGTTATAGGTGCCAGGGACATCTTAGAGCAGAGGAACCCCAGCTGCCCAGTCGACAGCCTGATACTGAACAGACACGGTGGCCGTGATTACCGTGGCAATGTCTCCCGTGCCCAGATTTGGGTTTCCCCTGTGAAGGCTCTTTTTGTGGGTCACGGGGTTCATAAAATAGAGCCTCAGTTTCTGATGTGCTAGTGATGTATGTGATCTGGGACAAATTACCTCCCTTTTCTCATGCCTTGGTGGAATTGACCTCAGTGAAGTTTGGAGGCATTGTGAGATTTCTACTGGACAGTGAAAAATTATGAAAGTAGAGGGGCGCCCGGGAGGCTCAGTCGGTCGAGTGCCTGACTTTGGCTCGGGTCGTGATCTCGCGGTTTGCGAGTTTGAGCCCCTCATCGGGCTCACTGCTCTCAGCACCGAGCCCACCTCAGATCTTCTGCCCCCCTCTTTCTCTGTCCCTCCCCGACTCGTGCTCTCTCTCTTTCAGAAATAAATTTTTAAAAATTTAAAAATTATGAAAACAGGAAACCTCACAAGAAAATGGTACTTCGGCTTCTTTTCCTCCGGAAGAGTGATACTTTTTGAAAATGTAAGGTAGCTTTGGCTCCATTTCAGCTGGTGTCTCATTCTTGCTCTTCCCCTTGCCAGGCGTTTATGAATTTAGCCCCTGGCTGCGGACTTTCTTCTTTTTGTCATGGGAACCCTGTGGGCTACACACCGTGGCTTTAACTTTTTTCTCCCAGGCAACAAGTTGCACTAGTGAACCATTTGTCCGAAGCCTTCACATCCGGATCAGAGGCCGCGGCCCTCGGAGACTAGGCTAGCAGAGGGCCTTTCCCTGGGACAGTCGGGCCTCCAGATTCCTGGCACTTTGGTCTATTTTAAGCCTGTTCTGTCTTGCAGCAGGAAGGTGAGTCTAGGGTCCAATGTGTGCTGTGGTTATTAAGAGACTTCAAGGACACTTCCCCCCATTTATCCCAGTTATGTCCCCTGCTAAAATAGGTTAACGGTGTCTAATTAACCACTGAACATTGTCATGCTGCATAAAGATAGCATCCGGGCTGTTCTCTGAGCCGTGGTACTTTATCTCCATTTAGATCTCTGCAGTATTCCATTAAACTCGAGAGAAACATTTTAACTGAGATGATGTCTACATTAGGGCTGCCTTTCACCCTTCAGCACGTAACCTGTGTAAGCAGCAGCTGAGGCCTTCTCTCTGCCGCAGCGGGGAGGACAGAGGAGATGGACTGCAGGCAGGAGGCTTTTTACGTGGCAGCGTTTCCTCACCACGGAGCCCCAGAAGGAAACTAAGGCCCCAGGGTTCAGTAGCGGTCCCGCGTGGCCGCGGTCACAGGACGGGCAGTGCCATCCAGCCGGTCCTCGGCTGCCCGAGTCATGCCCATCGAATGGCAGCGTGGTCTGTGAATGCCGAGAGAAAAGAACCGTATTTAAGCAAAAGAACTCAGGAAAGGAGCGTGTGTGGAGGGAAAGGTGACTTAGCTGCGTGGGGTCTCCTTTTTTGGCACGTGCAGGCTGTCCTGTTGTAAAGAAAACATACACGATAAGTCTCACAGAAGAGTTAAGGCGGCGTTAACTACCAGATCGTCAGGCCAAAATGCGGTCCTGCTGTGGTTGCAAGTGTGTCCTTGTGGTGGGAAATAGTCACTGGATTTGAAGCACAGTCTATGGGACAAGCATTCCCCGTCGTGTAGAACTACCTGCGTGTCCCCATTGTCGTGTAGAACTACCTGCGTGTTCCCATTGTCGTGTAGAACTACCCGCGTGTTTCTATCGTGGGGGGGCTCAGAACTGGACTTCGGTGCCAGCCACCCCAGAGCTTGTATCCCGGCCCGACAGCTTTCTAGCTGGGTGGCCTTAGGCGAGCTGCTTTACTTCTCTGAACTTGTCTTATTTGTAAAATGGAGCAAATCAAAAGAGATAATGTGATAGTTCAATAATGTTGTATCATACTACATAGAATATATAGTATTCTAGGAAAGTAATATATGTAAGGATAGTATAATAGCAGTGTGCAGCACCCAACAAGCTCAGGAAATGTTAACTGTTGATATCATCAGTCTGGCCAGCCTTCCTGTGACAGGCTCGCGGGAGCGGGGCCTGGGAATGGGCCTCCCCGTGAGGGGTGAAGGTCTCTGTGTGGAGCCAAGGAGAGGAAACCTGGTGTGAGTCCGAGGGAAGCAGGGCAGTAACCAGGAGGGATTGGTTGAGGGTCGGGCTGAAGACGAGGCTTTAAATGGAGGTAGGGATACCGACCAGGTATGTCTGTGTCACTCGCGGGAGAGCAGGAAGCCAGAGTGCCCTTACTCCTGTCGCCCTGTCTTCACAAGGTGGGAGGTGAAGGAGAACATTCCTGTCATTGTCCAGAGCTAAAGCTTCATTCTGCAAAATGGCCAAAGCAATCAGCAAGTGATGGAGTAGCTCTTCAAAAGAAACCTGGCATTTAATTAACTTTTCAAAGCGCTGGTTCAGCAACCTCTGTGTTCTACATTTTGAATATTGAACAAGCATCTCTAATCGGATCTGAACCGCTTCTGGGCCTGCCGGGACGAAGAGTGCCTGCTCAGGCTTCACGGGCACCATGGAATCTTGTCTGAATTTCAGGAGAGCCAGCTCAGGATCCCTCAGGAGCAGAGGCTTCAGCTATGAAGGCTTTTCCTGCCTCCCCTCAGCCTTCAGGTCAAGGCAGAGTTCATTGACACTGGTGTTAGAAGACAGCGGGCAACCCAACAGCATAAGGCGACAGGGTTTCCGTTTTGCTGCTCGGTACCTGTCGTTCAGCACACTAGCTGAAGTGAGCTTCAGGGCACTGATTCTCATACGTGTGACCGGGTCCCGTCTCTGGAAATTACTTCCTCGGGGGGCCTGGGGTGAGGCCCAGCACACAGACACTGGGGAAAACAACAAAAAAAACTCAGTGATTCTCTTGTGCACCGCTGGTTGAGAGCTGTCGTGGTAAAGGATTCTTTCTAGTTCTCTGTATCCTCCTTTGCCTCCCGCAAGTGTGGCAAGTCAGGAATGGATGGTCTGCACGGTAAACGCACACAGGTGTCCGGGGGCCCGAGGGGCGTCTGAAAGCCAGCGGGTACCCGCTTTTGAAAAGGCCCGGGCCGGAGTGTTTGGAATCTAGGGTGCAAGTCAGGAGATGGGGTTTCTTGCGTCAGCCTCGTGGCTGACTCGCCCCATGACTTGGACGGAGCGCACGCCTCTGTCACATAGCGTCTCTGAAACTCGCTCGAGCTCATCCCCAGAGCCGGGCTGAGCTGGCATTAGTGTTGGCAGAGCGCGAGGTGAAGAACACTGAGGGACACTCCTCCTGTGGAAGGTGGTCGGGCTCCCACCCCCTCCCCCCCCGGCCTCCCCCTCAGGAGCCACTTCTGGGACAGAAGGCTCGTGGGCTGGGCATGCAGCAAGAGACCAGATGCCCAGGGCACAGCCGACTACAGCCCTGTGGACGGTCTACGCTGAGGCTGGGCCCGGTCATGCTGTTTCCTCAGAAGTACGTCTGTAAGGAGGAGATGCCCCGGAACCCTCCATCCCCTACCTCAGCCTCCACCTCCCCGCAGTCTGTGGGAGCCCAGATCCTTCTCTAGTTACCCCACCCTATGGCGCTGGGATAAACCACGGTGTTTGGGTTTTGTTGGGTTTTTTTCTCTTTAACCTGTCACCGACAGCTTAAAAATACACTTTACGTCATGACTGGGTTTGTCTGTTTATAAAACCGGGGTGGGGGGGGATGTTTATGTAATACATTCCCTTACTATTTGCAGGCTACTCTCTTTTCTGTTCTACTCTATGCTGTTAAAAAAGAAAAAGGAAAAGACCAGAAAGGCTGGCGATGATCCACTAAATTGATTTTATGACTCACGGTGGGTCATGACCTGTAGTTGGAAGATCACTGTGCTTGAATCTGTGTCCTTGTGCCGGACTCTGTCAGTGTGTGACTGGAGGTGCCTTTGGGGACCAGGCAGGTAAAGTAGATCTGCGAAGTGGGTGGGGTCGTATATCAAAACGGCACCTTAAATTCTGTTACTGACGTGCACGTACGGATTAGTTGCGTGTTCACATTTCCATAAAGACACGTACGCTGTCACTTCTGAGACGTTCTTCCCACTTAGCCTTCCTTTTGCTTTCTGGCTTTTGGTAGCTGCGAAGCTCCGGGAAGTGCTTCTCTTGCTTCTTAATTCCTACTCTAAGAGAGCCAGCAGTGCAGACTGAATGACAAAGACACTCCTCCTGACCACCCGCCCCAACCCTGTGCTGGGAAGGGCTGGGGGTTCAGGCTCGTCACAGCCACACTTCACTTGAGTTTTCCATAAGGGAATGCAGGCCCGGCCTCGCAGGCTTTGTCTCTGAAGAACTCAGAAATCTGGATTTTTGTACAAAATCTCCCCGTTTGGGCAACAAATTCATGTTGAAACCAACACAAAAATGAACACCAGTGTGGTCCAGACAAACTGATGCGCTCCTAGGTAAGGCCAGAAAGTGCTCAGCTTTATCAAAGGCAAGGCACTCCTGGTCCGTTCTCCAGGGCCTTGCCCAAGTTCCCACTGGCCTTTCCATCTATCCTGAGCAGAAGGCTTGCCCAGAATCTGCTATTTCAGGCAGAGAGAGTGAGAGAGAGAGAGGGAAAAAAACAAAATGAGAGAGAACGAGAGAACATGCCACCCAAGGGCATCCCCACTCTCTGTTCTGGAGGGCTCCATTCTTATTTTTATTATTTTTTTAAAGGTTTATTTATTTTTGAAAGACAGAGAGAGCGCTAGGGGTACAGAGCAGAGAGAGAGGGAGACACAGAATCCGAAGCAGGCTCCAGGCTCTGAGCTGTCAGCACTGAGCTCGATGCGGGGCTCGAACCCACGAGCCATGAGATCATGACCTGAGCCGAAGTCGGACGCTTAACCGACTGAGCCACCCAGGCACCCCAAGGGCTCCATTTTGATCTTGTTCCTCCTCATGGGGTGAAATGAAATTTTGAAGGAGTCCTTGGGCCACCCTGGAGTGAGAGTAGGATGTGAACTCAGCAGCAGTTATGCTGAATGTGAAACTTCTTCCCGTTTGGATGTGGAGTGGATAAATGGCAGCTAATCAGCCTTTCCCTGAAGATTAGTGGTACCATTATTGCTTCCTTCAGACAAAATCACTGCTACTTTGGCCATGGCATGTTGCTTAGGAAGGAACGATATAATCACAACTCTTCAGGGTAATCAGAGATGCTATGTCTTGATGTACAAAATGCAGGTGCTGTCCGGCCCGCCTGGCCTCTTTAATCACGTTGTTCTTCTCTGACCCTGTATTCAGCCAAGCCCTTCTGCTGTTGGTGATGTATTCCTGAGGCATTTGGATGGTGGGTTGTAAAGTTCAATTTCACCAGGACAATTAGAGGCAGTGGTTCTGGGGAACGTACATGAGCTGAGAGTAGAGCCTTCTATCCTCCCACACGAACAGGTGGCTTTGGTGGCTGCTAGGTGCTCTATGTTTAGGATTTTCTTGACTCAGATGAGTATTGAAAACAAATATCCTCCAGCAACAACATGGTGGTGGTGCCTTGGGCACCCGTCTGCAGTTTACCTGTGGTGCCTCCCTTCTACCTTTTCTGTCCCCCGTGCCCTCCTGGCCCTCCCTGCTTGCTTAGTCTCTTTACTTTCTCTTTAAGAGTCAAAAACTACAGCCTGAGAGATCCGCTTAGAGTTGTTCCATCCAGTTCTTACCCATTCTCTTCTTCCCAGCAGCAGCCAAAACTCTCCCCCCCCTCCCCCTCTTCCTTAACAGCGCAGTTGATGTGGTCCAAATTTCATGGAAACTAACCTATTTAAAGTTGGGCTTAATTTCTAATTACACTCAGGATGGGGGTGGGGGTTGTTTGGATTCTAAGGGAATTGTGGGTTGGTTCCCATGTAGCTCCACTGGCAAGGCTAGTGGGCCCAGCACTGTCGAAGGCCTTCTCATGCATCCTGGCTCTTGGCCATTATGACATTGCCACCACCCTGTGCCCATGTTCATCATGGTGGTTGATTTCTGACTTGGAAGAATTCATTAAAACACACACCACACACACACACACACACACACACACACACACACAAAACCTTTGTTACTGTGGAAATTTTCGGACATACAGAAAAGTAATCAACATGTACCCAATACCCAGCTTTAATAATTGTCAACATTTTGTCAGTCTCATTTAGAAGACTTTAGATCAGTGTTTCTCACAGTGTCAGTAGTGATCAACTTACATTAGGATTATCTGGGGATTTGTTTAAAATGCATATCCTCGAGCTCCCCTTTTCCCAGAGCAACTGATCCAGAAAGTTCTCTCTGCCAGGTCCAGTGATCTGCATGTCTAATAAGCTTCCCAGATAGTTCTTTTTAAAAAAAAAAAAAAGTTTATTTCTTTATTTGGAGAGAGAGTGTGCATGCAAGGGAGGGGCAGAGAGAGAGAGAATCCCAAGCAGGCTCCGAACCGTCAGCACAGAGTCCGACGCGGGGCTCAATCCCATGAACTGTGAAATCATGACCTGAGCCAAAATCAAGAGTCAGATACTTAACTGAACCAACCAGGCGTCCCTTGAGATGGTTCTTATGCACGTTGAAGTTTGAGAACCACAGCCTTAGATAAATGTCTGTATAATTAGGCTTCCTGTTCTCATGGAATGTCTTAAGGGCACTACTTGCCCAACATCACTCACAGGGTCTTCTGATTCTTCAGGTGGAGGCTACAGAAAGGCCCAGAACCTGCAGCTCAATCTGTATGGCTGGTTCATCCATTTTTGCTCCTGGGAAGCTACACATGCTAACAACTAAAGCTCCAACTAAGACTCCAGGCCTCAATCCTAAGAAAGTGTTCTATAAATTGGTCTGTTAATTGTTGAAAGGAGGGCACCGTATCGTCTCTATCCTTTTGCGTTTTGAACTTCCTAGTCTGCCCTTAAACTCAACGATTTCAGTTGGGAGTTATACTGAAATAAGCCTAGGCATTACAGGGGCACCTGTGTGGCTCAGTTGAGCGTCTGCCTCTTGATTTTGGCTCGGTCAGTCTTGTGGTTTGTGGGTTCGAACCCCATGTCGGACTCTGCGCTGACAGTGAGGAGCCTGCTTAAGATTCTCTCTCTTTCCCTCTCTCTCTGCCCCTCCCCCGTGCTTGCTTGCACGCTCTCTCTCTTTCAAAAATAAATACAAATAAAATAAAATAAAATAGAGAAACACGGCAGCGTCTGTAATTCTCTCATGTGGGTTATGGGCCTTGGTCTAGAAAGAGAAATACAGATAAATAAAGCACTTGGAATATGATAATTTGCCCTCACTTTTGAAACCCCCTCTCCTCCATAGACATGAGTCTAGTGGGTTCTCACAAACCCTGTTTTTCTGTTTTTCAGGTCAGGAAGGAGGGCTTCTGAAGAAATAGAAGAGTATGTTCCCAGCATATTCTTATGGCATCCTTTGGGGACCTTTGCTAGCCGTGCAGGCTTCGTGGGCATCATCCGTTCAGCCTCTGTTGGACTTAACATTAGAAAATGGAACACATCTGACCGCAATCTGTCCCTTTAGTTATGCACGTTGAATCAAGAGTTCAGTTAATGCTGCTTCCTCAGCCGGAGGTCTGGACCCTGGCACTGATGTCCCCGTCCCTCTCCCACCCTGTGGTTTTTAGAATTGGACGTCCAGGTATCAGAGTGCTGACCCAGGGGTTCTGCTTATTGGTACAGATGGGAAGAAGCAGCACCGGCTTTCTAAACCCAGCCTTCTCCTAAGACTTCCATCAAAGAGAGAGAAAGAAGGTTTCTAGGCAAAGATAGAGTGTAAAGGCAGAGCCACTGGACGCCAGTCCCCCCGGGGGTGAGAGGAGCATCCGTGTCATAGTCTGTGGAACAGTCCCCCGCACAGCTTGTGCTACCGTATATGGCAGACCCGGTTGCCTAATTAGGTCTGACCAAGCTGATGGAGGAAAGTGGGTCCAGAGACAGTTTCATCTAGGAGAAAGGATACCCACAGTGACAATTTGGGCAGTTTCTTTCTGTGTCTGAAGTTGATTTTCCTCTTTCCTTTCCTTCTTTTTGGGGGCAGTCACCGCCTCAGACAGCAGAGCTTGGATGGATCAGATGACGGAGGAGGTAAGATACCTTTGGAGGAAATCAAAAAAGCTTCCAGAGAGGCTCCACGGCCCCCAGAACATTTCCTGGGTTGCAGCGAAGGCACTGTTTGCCGCAGCCTTACCGGGCTGCAGTGGCCGCATCCTGTCATGTCTCCGTGCCTCGGGGGAGTGCTGCTTCCTCTGCCTGGAGCACCTCGCCTCCGGGGTTATCCTCCAGCCCTACTTGTCCTTCACAACTCTGCGGAAGCATCACCTGCTCTCACATGTCCCCCTGTCACCACGCCACTGCCTCTCTGACTCAGAAGTTTCTCCCCTGTGCTCCCGCAGCGTGCTGGGCAAACTTAAGTTATAATAGCTAATGTTTATTGGGTGTTTATTCTGCCGGGCGCTATTCTACCAGTTTGTATGTGTTAAAGCGTTTAGTCATCACAACGACCCCATGAGATGGCGCTATTCTCCCCATTTTACAGATGAGGAAACTAACATACAGAGACATTAAGTAAGTCTTCTTTCCAGTTCGTTTTAAACTCTGTGGTCCAGTGAGGATGGTTTCCACTGCTACGTAGCTACTCTTTTCTTCTATGGTGTCTAATCTGCCATTAAGGCCATTCGGTGAATTTGTTCTTTCAGATAATTGTATTTTTCACCTCTAGAAGCTCCATTCAGTTTTGTGTCTTCCATAATTTGATTATGTTTTGCTTCATCGTTGATGGTAGCCTTTATAGTAGCTGTTTTAAAGTCCTTTTCTGCTAATTCTATCATCTCTGTGTTTTCTTCTACTGACTGATTTTTCTTCTGGTTACAAGACATATTTTTCTGCCTCTTCGCGCGATTGGTAGTTTTTTATTGGATGCTGGTCATTGTGAATGCTGCTCTGTTGAGTGTCTGGACCTTGTTTCTGTTTTAGTAGGCAATTATATCTGTTTTAGGGGACAGTTAACGAATTTGTTAGTCAACTTGGTCATTTTGTTTTTAAGCTTTATTAGGGCAACTCTAGAGCTAACTTTATTGTTTTCATACTTTAAAAAGTTTATTAGGGGCGCCTGGGTGGCTCAGTCGGTTAAGCGGCCGACTTCGGCTCAGGTCACGATCTCGCGGTCAGTGAGTTCGAGCCCCGCGTCGGGCTCTGTGCTGACAGCTCAGAGCCTGGAGCCTGTTTCAGATTCTGTGTCTCCCTCTCTCTGACCCTCCCCTGTTCATGCTCTGTCTTTCCCTGTCTCAAAAATAAATAAAAACATTAAAAAAAAAAAAAAAGTTTATTAGAGACAGTATTAGCAAAATGTCAGTTCTTAACAACTATAGACGCAGTATAATCCTAATCAGACTCCCAGCAAGTTTCTGGATATTGACAAACTAATTCTAAGGTTTACATGGAGAAAAAAAAGAACCAGAATATTCCCTCCCTCTCCCCCCTCCCCCCCCCCTCTTTTTTCCCATAGAGTTAACTTTAAACATTAAGATCCCCAGGCATCCCTGCCTGGTGGTTCACAGGACTCTCCACTCTGCCTGGGTGGAGCTGAGCATCTTCCAGTTCTCTGTAAGCTGTGGGGATTGTTCTTTCTTGGTAGTAATTCGTTGTCCATCCATGCGGAACTTGACCCTATACACACACAGCTTAGAGTGCAATCAGTCTAGATTTCTGCGGCCCTTCTGCTACATAGGTCCTCTCTCTCATCCTCTGCTTCTCTGGTTCCAGCCACCGTCGCCTACCTAAATTTTGACCTCTGTCTCCTCAACTCCACGAGATCTCCATGATCCACTTGGCGTTCCCCCTCCCTGGGCCAGAGTCCAGGAGGTGTACACCCAGGCAGGAAGCCAGGGCGGATGGTAAGGTCTCACTCATTTCCCTTCTCTCAGGGATCACTGTCCTGCACTTCCTACTGCCTGCAGTCTGCACACAGTTGTGTCTGTGTTATTTCCAGGTTCCTAAGTGTCCCCTGCAGGAAGGTATTCCCGGTGCTGGTTACTCTGTCATGGCTGCAGGTGGAGCCCCAAAGCTTTCAGTAACTAACCTTTGCATGTGACCACAAAGTGAAATGGAGCATTAAATCTAGAAAGCTTAGATTACCTGTGTTTCAGCTGCCTCACAGGACTGGGGACATGTGAGACGTGTGAACCATACTGGGATAATGGTCGAAATATAGATTCCCAGGCCCAGCAATCAGAAGCTGGAGTTGGGGCCCAGAGATCTGTATTAATGTAAATACACTCCCTGGACGAATATTTTGCACACCGAAGTGTGTCAGGCCTGCTGTAATGCCTCAAAAGTCAGGATTGAGGACAGGAACGGACAGGAAGTATGAAAAGGTACTTCTGCCTTATTTCACGCCAAAGGGGTTTTAAGGTAAAAACGTAGTCATAGGAAGTCAGGAATTCAGCTTCCGCTCTGAGATTTAGAGAGAGCTCCTGAGCACGGCTTCATCGTTCTTAAGTATTTGACTCTTCTTTTTCTATTATCTCTTATTGACAAGGTCATTTCTTTTTCACCAGATCTTCTTCCTTAGCTCTACTCACTCAACTCCTTGTCGCTGGCAAACTCGTCCACCCACTAATGATTCCCAGTTAAATGAGCCCCTGTTAAATGAGGGATCCCGCGTTTCTGTTCCCAAGTCTCTTTCCCAACACGTGTACCTGGGTTGTCTCGTGTCAGTGCCAGATGTGGTGGCTCCGTGATTGGTGGCTGCTGGCCACACTTTTGATCTGCCTGTCCTCACGGATTGTCTCTCCGGACGTTGATTGCACAGGATGGCAGGTGATCATCCAGGACGATGGGCCAAAGAACTCAGGGAGACAGGGGCCCTCCTGGACATTGACAAGGCTGTTAGGTGGTTAAGCAGCAGTGAGTGTGGACATTACGATGCTGCTAACTCTGAGGTGCTCATTAAACTCATGGTCTACAGAAGGTTTACTCAACTGGTATCTTTTCCCGGCCTCCTCCTACCCTAAACCTTAAACCTCTTTCTAACTCCCTTCAAAGGACTTCTGAAATCCTTCTTTCTCCATTTTTTTGCGATGTGTGAAAATGCTACATTTCAAGGAATAACTGTTCAACATTACAGCACTCATTACCTCTGAATGCTGAAGTTAACACACATCATAAACGTGTGTTATTAGAAGGTTGTGCTGGCTGCCGTTGTGACGTCGTCACATTGGAAGTAAAGGATTTCAGCTTTGAGCACCTCTGCAGGCCATCTCGTCCCAGCCTGTCATTTCACATGTGACAGCACCGAAGCTTAGAGATCATCATACAAAATAGGGTTCTGAGAGGGACTCTGGTCTTCTGACTCACAAAAGAACGCTCGCTCTCCTAGCGCTTATCCACCAGTATCACTGCCATCACCACTCATCACCAAACTCCTTTAATTCTCAAGACAAATCTATGAGAAAGTCTTTAAAAATCACCTTCATTGAGGTCTAATGTACATACAAGAAACTGAATCCACTTAAAATGCACCAGTTGAGTTGTGACAGGTGTATACACCCCATGAAACCGCTTCCGTAATCAAATATGGAACATTTCTGTTGCCCCTCCAGAATTTCTCATGCCCCTTTCCAGTCCATCCTTCCTCTGCCCCTGTCTCCAGGCGACTACTGATTCGTTTTTTGTCGCTCTAGGGCGGTTCACATTTTCTGGAGTTTTATGTAAGTTGAATCATAAGTACATATGCTGTTGTGTCTGGCTTTTTTCGCTCATTGCGACGATTTTGAGTTTATCCAGGTTGTTGTATATATCGTTAGCCTGTTACGTTTATTGATGAGTACTATTCCGGTGTATGGACATACCACATTTTGGTTATCTGTTCACCTGGCAGTGGACATTTTGGATTGCTCGCGATCTCCATATTCAAGATGAGCTGACTAAGGCAAAGAGAAACATCCTTGCCAAAGGTCACACAACTAGTAAGTGATGACACTTGGAAGGCGGCTGTGCTCACCTCTATACCACCAACACTACACAGCCCAGCACCAGGATTTGAATACAGATCTTGACCCCAGAGTCCTTGCTCCTGGCCTCTGGGCTGTCACAGATGGTGTGACCCTCAGCTATGTTGGTGTCTCCTTCCACAGGTGGGTTGTATTCATGTCAGCTCCCACGTTTGTAATGTAGAGTGCCTAGCGTGACTGATAGGATGCTTAATATAATTCCATGAAGGAAGGAGAGAAGAAAGAAATCTATTTTCAGAGAATACTCCTAGTATTTCTTTTTCCCTTTCATAAACTTGAAGTGTGAAATTAGTGATTTGGCCTTTATTTTGGCTCTGGAGGTTTAACACGTAAAACCCCCTTCCTTGTCACAGTGTACTTGATTTTACCTTCTAGGAGGGATGCCTCTTCCCTGGCATAAATCTGTTTTCCGTGCAGTTATGCCTGAGTCCTTTAATGGAAAATCAGTTCATATGTTACACTTCACACTCGACTTCGTCTATTTGACTGTATGTGAATGTTTAGAATCCATTTTGCAGTAGGAATCATATGTTACCTATAACTAGTTTTTAGAATTATCTTTGCTCAGAGAATTACTTGGTTGGCTAGTGAAGGCTGTTCCTTTGAACTTAGAATAGCCAGTGGGTGGGGACACTCCATGAATGATTGCCCTGAACCATCCATGGATGCTCATTCAGCAATGCCATTAAGCAGATCTTTGGGTGCCTTATGAGGGAACCTACTGGTCCCCATAATAAAATCACACCCAGGTTCTTCAAGGTCATTGGTGCGAGGAGCTTTGTCACCTGGGAAGAGGCTGCTAGTTTCCTTGTACTTGGTAGGGGTGACAATTGGCCAGCAATCCCAAAGGAGACTGAATCTTAGGGAGTAGATACAAGGATCCAAGGTCTTCGATCCAAGCAGGCGGTCTCATTCCACTACCAGTCTTAGAGGTTAGATTTTATTGAAGAAAGGCAGCAGGTGTTCGTACAATGCCTCCTGTGGCCAGGACTGCCCTGATGCCAGAGATAGTGGCGAGTAAGGCAGCCCTTGCCCTCCGAGAGATTCTGATGTAGTGAGAAATGCCCCCTCCGTTCCCTCCCTGTCTTGTCTAGGAAGTTTCCAGGAGCCATGTTTCTGAGATCTGTGTCTCAGCATTCAGCCTCCCAAGCTCTGGGCACGTGTTCTCCTTCTTCCCTGGGGAAGATGCCCAGGGAGGGAAGAGAAATGCTTCTTCCATCGATGTGTCAGACTTCCAAGGAAGAGAGCAGGAAAATAGAAGAAGAAAGGGGCTTTTAGGATAAGATTTGTTTTTAGAATGAGAAACGGGAGTGAGTGACGTTTGGAGGTGGTTTAGAGTCTGCTGGTTAGCTAGAATGTCCTGCACGGGACTGTTTGCAAGGCCATGGTGGACCACAAGCTTGCATACCCTGAGGGGCCAGACAGATACCATACACACATGAAACAGCACACATGTGAGACAGTAAAGGATAGGGGGGCCTGTGGTAAACCTAGAGAGGAGATGGCATAGCCTGAAAGTTCAAATTCATATTTCAGAAAATGACAAAGAATTTTCGAAATCACTTCATTAACAGAACAAAATGCACCTGCAAGTTGGATTAGGCCTTTGGCAAGTGATCTGCGAACGTATCATCAGACTTTGTAGGGCTGTGCTCAACGGGAACACAGAACTTTGTTGGGAAGACGAAACAGAAGAGATGAGAAGCGTTATGGAACTAAGACAGCAGCAGTATACTGGATGGCAGAGGCAGCCAGTGGTGGTTGCTGTGTTCATGATTTCCATTAGGGCCACAGTTCAGGCGACAAAGAAATCCCTGTGGGCTGAGGATGCTTCAGGAGGAAGGAAGAATGAGCAGTAGGTCCTGAAGGCCAGGCAGGATTTGAAGGAGGAGAAGAGTGCGAAGGGCCTTCCTGGTGAGGCCTGGCAAGATGAGCTGGTTCTACAGAGCAAAGCCCTGATTCTGGTCCGTTCTCAGCTACAGATTTTCAGTGTCCCATATAAACTGCCTTTAATGAAGTTCGGAGATTGCCATTCATCTAATTTGCTGATTCCAAGTGGAATCACTCACAAGAGTTGACACAATGTTTCAGGGAAGTTGGGAGTCATGAGTATGAGAATAGCTGAGAATGATGGACAGCCAGAGCCCCCAAATGACCCCAGGGTCCCCAAATTGTAGGATGGCCACACTTATCTTTCTTATTTAGATGGCCATCCTTTAGTGGCAGGATTATCCATCCCGATCCTTGGAATCAAGTTTCTGGTTTACACTAAGGCGTTCAGACTTCTTCTGTCATGGAAGGTTGTGTGGTGTTAGAAGAAAGAACATCAGATCTGGAATAGGATCGAACCCAGGCTCTACAAGTGACTTTGGGTGAGTCATTCATTCAACCACCATTTGTTGAGTACCTACTCTGCGGTACTCAGGGCTGGGCTCTGGGGCTATGGTGTTGAAGAAAACGTGCGGTCCTTGGCCTCCTACCGTTTAGAGCTTGGTCAGGGAAATGGGAACTACGCAAATGGTCACACAAATAGATAAGCAAGGACAAGTGATGATTGAGCCCACTAAAGGCAGAGCTCAGAGCGCCATGAGAGAGAATAGTGCAAAAACCTGACTTGGATTCGGTGATGAGGGAAGGCCACCCTGAAGCAGTGGTTTTTACACTTCAACCAGAAGGAAGAGTGAAGTTTCCAGGAGGGAGGGTGCGAGCGGGGGGTTGGGGGGACCCTGGTAGAGGAGACTGCAGGTGCAAAGTCTTGTCACCTCTCCCAACTCCAGAAGGGTTTCCAGCTCCAAAACACAGCTCTCAGAAAGGGAACTCTGGATAGAGTGTGAAGCTTTGAAGACGAACTTTGAGAAGCACAGAGATGGGGAAGAGCATTTTCTTGTCCTTAGAAAAGATGGATAGTATTCAGGGTGAAACGACTTCTGAAAGTACAATTAGACACAGACTCAAATTTCAAATAGTTTGTCTCAGAGTTAAGGTCAAGTTAGGAAGGAACCTGTGAGCCCCCAAAGATGTCTTTCACAAGTAGAAAGTCTCTAAAAACAGGAGCTTTAAAAGAAAGGATTAGCTCTTTCTCACATTTCACCACTGCAACTTGGCGTGATCCAGGACCGTGGGCAGAATTCTCACTGCCTCTTCCCACCATCTCATCCCCACTGGAGAGGGCTGTGCTCTTTGCAACTCGGATTCAGTTTTGACAGAATCGAATACCTCCAAACCTTGGGAATAATAAATCCTTATGGCCGACCAAAAAGTGTTTAATTCCTAAAGGACCAGCCGGGTTGAGCCACTTCTAGCCAGGGGCAATTGGGGACTTAATTCTGTAAGTGTAGCAATCTGGATGATCTGAGAGCTCTGAGTTTAAGGGTAATTGCTCAATTTTCTGGCCATGTCAACAGGGAAAATAGGTAAAAGTGGCTGAACACAGCCAAGCAATGAGGCTGGATGAGATGTGAGATGCTAGACTGTCAGTGGAATTAGAAAAATGCCATCTGTAGGGGGCTGGCGCGCCCTCACCCCTGTCTTCCCCTCTCCCCCTTCATCGCCTACCCTGGGCTTCCCATCTCTCTTTTGGGCTGCTTCTCGCTCCTTGCTTAATCTTCCCCGCCTACTCTGTGTCCCTTCTGCAAACAGCAGAGCCGCTATGAGCCTGCACAGCTTCAATGTGGAGAAAGAGAAAGTGGAAAGAATTAAGTACAGATAAATTAGAACCCTGACATCTCAATTCCTTTCCCTTGCTTAGTAAGAACGTTCCATTAGGGCAGCGTTCAGCATACGGGACTTCTTAGTTGGTTCCCAAACCTACTTCCTTTGCCTCCCTAATCTTTTTAAACTATTACAGTCAGCACTAATTTTTTGATTAAATAACGTTCCTTAAAATCTATTTGTTTTTTCTAAGTTCAGAGTCAGTAGAAGTGGGCGCTAAGGTTTTCCTGAACTCACGCCTGCCCACCCTTCCCTGACACCCAAGCAAGGACTCCTTTAGCTGAACATTTGCATCACAGGGGTGGGGCCTGTGGGGGGAGTGGGGGGGGGGATACTCGCTGGTGCAAGGGCTGGCTGTCATGTCTGTTGTGTCTCCGCTTTGGTCTCTGTATATGAGGTAACAAATTTGGAAAAGGAGCCATTCTTTTTTTTTTTTTTAAGTTTATTTATTTTGAGAGAGAGAGAGAGAGCACACACAAGCAAGTGGGGGAGAGGCAGAAAGACAGGGAGAGGGTGAGAATCCCAAGCAGGCTCCTCACAGAGCCCAGTGCAGGGCTCAACCTCACGAACGACGAGATCATGACCTGAACCAGATTAAGAGTTGGACGCTTTACCAACTGAGCCACCCAAGAGCCTCCTCTTTAAATTTTTTTGTATTTTTGAGAGAGAAAGAGAGAGAGAGCCTTAAGCAGGCTCCATGCTCAACACAGAGCCCAGTGCAGGGCTTGATCCCACAACCTCAGGGTCATGACCTGAACCAAAATCGACAATGGGATGCTCAACCAATGGAGCCCCCCCGGCACCCCAAGAGAAAAGTCATTCTCGTGGGAAACGGTATTGGTAATTCGTGTTTGCGCTCACTGCGAGCCAGGCCCTGTGGTTTTACCTGCCGTGGCCCTCACAGCGGCTCTCGGAGGAGACACTGATTATCACCCCTGTACAGAGGAGGAAATGGAATCCTTGGCACGTGAAGCCGCTCAGAGAAGTCACATGGCTGTTTCGCAGCGATGTGCTGGTTACTGTTTTGACCACTGGCTGTCCAGGGGAGCAAAGTCCTCGCGGGTTAGTGTTTGCCGATTTCTGTGGCGTCAGTATCCCCACCGTGACTGGTCTCGGGCTCCCAGAAGGACATCACTGACCACAGAGCTGGGAAGACATGGGCAGGAGCACACGAGTAGATCCTAGTTCTACCCTACAGGTAGAGAAGGGAGAAATTATCACAGGAGCATGGATAAAGTGAAATGTAAAATTTAGGAAGTGCTGAGTTTTGACTGTTGATTGCCTTTGTTTTTAATATAATTTATCTGGTTATGAGGGTGTATAGCTTAGTCCTTAATGATGTTTACGTGTAACAGCTTGCAGGCAGTATTCCTAATAATTTAGCTCTTGGCTCTTACAGGCCAGTATGAGCTGCTCCGGCACACCCCCGCTAGCTCGTAGGCAGTGGAGCTGGATTGCAGACGTGGTCTTCGGGACTCCCGAGCACTCTGCTGTCACAGCCGTCCTCGTCCTTGTTGAAGCATCGGGTTGGTGTCTCAACCCTGCTTATTGAGGAAGCTAGTCTCCACTCATTTTTCTAGCCCCCTGTTGCAGATCCCTTCCCACCCCGGTTCTCAGACTAGCCTGCCGGCCTGTGTCCTCGGCTCTGCCGACCCTCCCACCCTCAGGTTTCGCCTACAGGAGTGGCCCGGCTGACAGGCATAAGCCGAAGAGACCAGGCTCGTGCAGCTCCGTGACATGAAACAGAATCTTTAGGTTTGACTGTTCCTCTCTTGTTATGCTTCGTTTTTTATCAAATCCGTGGAAATCGCTTTTAGATGATGATTTCTTGTGCCCGTGCTGAGTCTTCCAGAGAGGAGAACCTGCTTTGGAGGTTTCCCCGGGCTTCGGCGGGTGGCAGCAGGTGTATCGGGTGTTTGGGACGTTTGTGAGAACCAAGGCCCCACAGGGCTCCTCCTGGGGCTGAAGGGCCATGTTTGTAGTTTTCACACCAACCTGCCCCTTTGAGGTATAGCAGAGGAGACAGACTGACACCTCAGAGACATGGACACTTGAAAGACTGCATGGGACGTGGGGGAGCCCCAGCCAAGGGTGCTGAATCATGGTGTGGGCTGAGGGCATAATGGGGCTGCAGGTGGAATCTGTGCAGGTTAATTGCATTATGGAAAATGAATTTTATTACAGTGATTCTAAACAAAAGATTTGCTGTGCTCTACCAGTAGGCCACAACTATGGCTGGAACATTTGAAAAGACTCCTCTGTAACCAAATGTGACAGAAAGAGTTGGTTGGGCAATATATATACATATATGTACATATACATATACATATACATATACATGTATACATATCATGAGATATATTCCTTTTTTCATTTTCTAACATTTACTTATTTTGTTTCTTTTTTTTTTTTAACATTTATTTATTTTTGAGAGACAGAGACAGAGCATGAGTGGGGGAGGGACGGAAAGGGAGACACAGAATCCGAAGCAGGTTCCAGACTCTAAGCTGTCAGCACAGAGCCCGACATGGGGCTCAAACTCACGAACGGTGAAATCATGACCTGAGCTGAAGTTGGATGCGTCACCAACTGAGCCACCCAGGTGCCCCCATGAGATACATCGTAATGGACACCCCAGAATAAGATTGTCTTAGAGATAGAATAGTCCTTCTTCGTTGATAAGGAAACCTAGGACCAGAGTTGATAAGTAATTGCCTGAGTTCAGCAAATTGGGGCAGATCTGGGACCCATGTTTCCTGGTTTCTAATCGGGCACACCCTGCAGTACAACTCTACGGACCAGAAATCTGGGAATTCAGTTCTTCCTTGATAGGCAGTTAAAGTCACGTTCTTGGCAGCAAAAGAAAAAGGGGCATTAGTAGATACAGACTCTAGAGGCCACAGGGTTAACTTCTCTATTCTCCAATGTGGGTATGGCCAGTGCTGGTCCTCAGAGTGAGTGAGACACCAGAGGGGGTCACATGGAACTTGCCAGAAATTTCTTCAATGCAGCCAGAGAAGTTGCTTTTACTTACTTACTTACTTACTTACTTATTTATTTGTTTGCAGGAGGTGATTCAAGGTCCCATGACCCTACCCTAAGCAAAGTATGCACTACCATAGAGTAGGCGTCTACAAATTGACTCCACAAACATGGGAGAGACTGGTTTGGCTATATTCTTCTGGCATCCCCAAAAGGCAGGGGCGTCTGTGAGAACCAAGTTGAGCTTTCCGCAGATCTTAGTTCTGTTTGTCAGCTCGGTTACGTTCTACCTTACCCCCCATCCAGCTGCAAAGCAGAGCCCAGTGTCTTGACCGGACCTCTTGCTCTGTTGGCAGAGCTGGGACCGGGTGCTTTACGCCACGTGTGGTGCCCTAAAATCTCTAGGTCTCACCAGACTTTCCAGACTTACAGTCACGGATGTCTTTACCTGAAACGTGGCTGACAGTGACTTTTCTGGGTTCTATTTCCTCTGTTCCTGTGCACAGCCTGCTTCCATGTGCCCATCTGAAGAGGCAGAATAGGAGAATGGAAGCGAAAGCCTGGTGCCATGCGTGCACACGTGCTTTATATGAGGCGCATTGTATTAACCTTCCTCCAGGAACACCCACGGAGAGAAAGCTCCGTCAGCACTGTGTCATGCTATAGTCAGTTTAGGGGAATGTGATTAATAATAAATCATCCAACGTCAACCACTGACAAAAGTAAAAGAGAGCTAAATCTCCCTGAAATCATTATAGAGATCAAGGTATTTATTCTGTAGCTCCTTGGATTCTGTCCCGGTTGAATACAGGAGACAGGATCGGGATAGGACAAAACTAATCGCATTTAGTTTTGTGAGACCGTGGGAGAAGTGTCGGCAAGCAGTGTTCCAGCTTTCAGGGAGGGGCATGGGGACTTCACGCAATTGTGAGGGGAGCAGACAAATAAGGAATCAAAGGGCCCGAATGCAGCAGACAGGCCGTGTTGCTGAGAACTACTGCCGGAGGGAGCTTGTAGACAGCTCAGATTTTTATTTGACTAGAAAGAAATAGAGGCTCAGTTTTCTAGGAGGTCTGTCTCAAAAGATGGGACTGTATACATAGGCATCATGTTCCCTGCATGTACAAAGACAGGTAGAGTCGTGGAGTTGTTCCAGACCGTCTTTGTGACCCAAACACAGCAAGTTGCGCCCTGGGATAGCTGTAGACTGTTCTCCCAGAGAGATGGCCAGGGTGCAGACCTGACAGCCAGGTGTTGCTTAGGGGAGATGGGAAGGGACAGGCATGTTTATGCTCGGAGGTTGGACTTAGCTCCCCTCTTAGCCCTCAGCTGGAGAAGTCTTTTCTTTCTGACGTATCACACATGGAAATGTGTTTCTAAAGAAGGATTAGGTAGGGGCACCTGGGTGGCTCAGTCGGTTGGGCGTCCGACTTCGGCTCAGGTCATGATCTCGCGGTCTGTGAGTTCGAGCCCCACATCGGGCTCTGTGCTGACGGCTCAGAGCCTGGAGCCTGTTTCAGATTCTGTGTCTCCCTCTTTCTCTGACCCTCCCCTGTTCATGCTCTCTGTCTCAAAAATAAATAAATGTTAAAAAAAAAACTAAAAAAAAAATAGAAGGATTAGGTATAGTAGAAATCTAGGGGAAAGGTAACGGGGGCCTGACTCTCTTACCCCAGTAAGAGATGAACCTGATATGGCCAAATGGTAGATCTTACTCTGTAGCTTTATGTTCTGCCAGCTTTCTCAAAGTTCACAGATGTTGGGGTGTGTGTGTGTGTGTGTGTGTGTGTGTCTGTCTGTTCGCCTATATATACACACACAGGAGGACACACACTGGGAATGTGATTCCTGAGTCCATAAGTGTGGTTGACGGACTAAGTTTACCTAAAAGACCCTTTAAGAGAAAGCTCTTGAAAGATGATTACAGAATTGAGACACCATCATTTAAAAGTGCCCGAGGCAAACGCCTTTGAAAATTGCAGCAGCGGAGGGACAGAGAAAGAACCACGCAGCCCTTGATTGTTGCGCTGTTCCCTCAGGACCCGTTCTCCCCCTCCCCCTCTGTTTCTCATCTGATAAGAGAGAGAGCAGCACTAAGACTCCTCATCTATCTTATGAAAATCCGATTCGGAATGGCTGTGATCAAAACCAGCTGGCTGTCACCAGCAGTGGCCTCGCGCGGAGGGAACCGCTCAGAAGCGTTCCGTATGTGGGAGTGTCACGGGTGGCACCGATCAAAGTGGCATTTTTTTAATAAATATATATAAGGAAAAACACAAAACCTAAGGATTTAGAATAAAAGCAGTGTAGTTTGTCTTGTTTTTTTTCAATGTAACACGAAGAGGATGAAATAGAATCAGATATGCCTGGTTTCTAACGTCCCTACTTCCACGGGCGGCTCTGAGAAGGCGCTCTGTGTCACGTTAACACTGTATCACTCATCTTGGGCCTTACTGAAGAGAGTGGAAAGTTCCTCAGTTTCCATTCCTTCCAGCCACTTTTTCCTCGTCGCTTTTAAAGTCCTTTACCCCTCCTTGTCCTTAGCACATCTCTACAGATCAAAGCTGGAAGCGCCAGCGACCTCCGAAAGCTAACAGAGTGGCAGGGAGCGTTCCTGTTCATCGTCCTCCGTTTCCTTCAACTGTCAGTGACCGGTGGGTGTGATGTTCCCTGGAGGCCACCTCGGCAGGTGGCAGCGGGGTCCTCCCCGTGTCGGGCTCCTGGGCTGAATGGTATCTTTCTCCATAGAGAACTCTTGTGCTCACGAGCGCTACCTTTGAATTGCTGGGAAGACTCGATCTTGTAAGCACACCATGGACTTGGGTGGGGGGATGCGGCCAATCTCATTCTGGGGTGTTGCGTTCATGGCTCCTTGCGAAATGTGCAACCATCCCGCTGTGGGTACCGGAACACAGCTCCAGAGGTCCGGCCCTCACACACCACGACGTACCACGAGCCGCGTTGCCACTCTTAGCGAAGCGCCCCCTCTGCCCGCGATCCGGCCAGCACCACGGCAAGCTGGGGCCCGGTTTCTCTTGGAAACTAAAGTCAGTCCCAGCCTTCGTCGTCAAACCGTCGTCCGCCGGGAGAGCCACCACAGCTTGGGGGGCCGTGAGGAACAATCGGCTATTTTGATCTTCGTGAGGTCTGTGATCTCCTTGCCCGGCGACATGAAGAGAGATGCGGTTTGGCAGGAACGTGGAGGCATTTCAGGACCTCAGCACCTCAGGACCTCAGGCTCCATCACACGCTTCCCCGGGGACCTGCTCGTGCACAGCGCCAGAGTAGACATTGGCTCTGCCGTGTATTTCTCGGCGTTTTAGGTGTGGGTCTCTAGCGAACGTCCCAGTCTCCCGACTCTTTTCTGCCGTGTCCATTGCCTCTCTCCTCCCCTGCCAGTAACGAGTCCGGGCCGGGCCAGCTTCGATCAGATGAAGTCACAGGGGAAAGGTCTTCATAAAGCGGACCTGTGGGGACCCGCAGACCTGTTTTTGTCCCTCGAACCCTGAGTTGGGGAGTGCGGGGGACCGACGGTTGCAGGGCCCAGGCTCGCTCAGGAGCTCCTCTGAGACCGTCTCTTTCTCTTGTTCCTTCTGGTGTTTGAAGCCTGTTGCCTACTGCTTTCCCCTTTTCTTCTCCCTTTTAAAAAATTCCCCATTTTTTCACTTAGAAAAAAATTATTTATACGATTGAGATCCACTAATTAAAGCCATTTTCTGGTATTTGGTTACTGGAGCGTTTGATGTCTCTCTGACAAGACCATGAAATGCACAGAGTGTCCACAGGGACAGAATTTGCTGAACACGGCTCTTTGTAAATGAGGGGACACAGTGTCGCAGCAGCTCATGAATATGGAACGCCCATGATGCCACCTCAGTGGACTTGGGAACACAGATGAATCCTGTCATGTGCTAAATGAGACCAATTTCTTTCACTTAACTTCATCTTCAATCAGACCTTCTTCCATTTGCCTGTTTAAAATTCCCCATACGTGATGCAGAAGGTAACAGCATTCAGTAAAACAAAGTTTTGCAGCTGCAGAGAAAAATTATAATGATCTCTGGCTTCAAGTTGCCATCTCCCGAAAACATGGGCATTGTTTCACTTAAGAGCTCTGCTGAGGTCTTTTGACTTTGGGCACAGAATTAGGGGCTGTGTGGACCACTGTCTCTGCGGTGTCCTTAAGCATTATGTCCAGATCCCCCTCGTGTGGATTAGATATTGAGGTTGGCTATGGACGGTGGACGTGAGCCATGAAGAGCCTTTGGGTGCTCTGTGGTGGCCAGTGCGCCGAGTGGGAGAGCAGCTCGGGGAAGAGATTGCATGTAACCAAGCAGGGCCTTTGCCAGAGGGAGCTCAGTTAGTGGATGGCCGAGAGGGACGGATGTCATCAGAAGGCACCCGGCGGAACCTGGCAAGGTAGGCCAACCACTTATATCATTTACTAAGATGTCAAGATGAGAAGGTGCTAGAGAGTAGAAGAGACTTTAATGGAGCTCTCCAGAAACGCCTGTGGATGCGACCAGGAAATCCCATTCAGAAATCTCCAAACAAGGAAATCGGCAAAAACCTCAAGGGACACAGAGAACAGGGGCTCCAGGGTGGGACCCAGGGTCTGGATTAGGGGGTCCCCTTTGTTCTCTTCTTCTTGCAGGACTTAGCTTTATATCCCAGGTTAAGAGTCGGAGTCATGCTCAGGGTGTATGCTGCGTGCTGAGTCCAGTCTTCGAAAATCACTTTCTGTTCTAGTACCAAAACAGGCCAACGACACCGGGGTTTGAACGCGGGCCATCTCGCACACAATGCATCGCAGAGATCTGGAGCCAGCTTTATTGGACGAGGCAGGCTGCCTTCTTACTGTCAGGCCACAGGGGCTGAAAAGGAGCCCTCTGGGACTTCACTGGGTAGTTAGCTTTTTAGTGTGTGCGTGTGATGATATTACCCATAACGAATGTATTTCGGGGCAAATGGCAGCTTCTCACATCTTTGAAACCAGTTGCAATCGATCCTGCTGGTGTTCCCACATGTTTCTATTATTTATTTAAGCACCCCTCGTTTCTGTGGTTTCATCCGGTAGTTGGTTTGTTGGGTAGATCTGTTGGCAGACGGGTGTTCTGGATCGTAATGAGTTGCCCATTTGGCAGTCTGTCTCTTTGAAGTAACTTCTTACGATTGTTGCTATGCACTGACAGACCTTTACTGGGGGCTTCCAGAAGGTGGAGCGATACAGGGGAGCACTCCAGAAGTCCAAACAGAAAGAAACACGGGTTAGTGAAGAGCAGTGTGACCCAGCCTCGGGATGGGAGCCCTGTGGTCCATACTGCCAAAATATGAGTGAGTCTTCCTCTGTAACTTTGTGCCCACTTATCCGTTGTTTCCTGTGCAGACACAGGTCCTTCCCAGGCAGGCCTTGCAGCTGTCAAGTGAGGCAGAACCTTTGCTAGGATGTTATCGAATCCAGGAAGTATCCAAGGATTGTGTCCGTGTTGTGTATAGACAACTATGGACTCGGTAGCACTTATAGCATAATTGGAACGAAACAGATCAACGTGGCTCGTCCCTGTGTGTGACTTTCAGATGGGAGGAGAATCTATTGATTGGGTTCTGTTCGGTTGTCCCTTGGTTTGCTAGTCCTTGGGAATGCAGAAGTGACTGGGAACTGCTCTCTGCCCTCTGCTAGCAGGGGATCTAGGGGGCAGACCCAGGGCAAATTTCCTGTACTCTGCCCACACAGTGGCCGCTACCTGTTGGATTCCAAGGTGAGTCACAAAAGAAAGGATTTTACATTTTCCTGATTCTGCTTGTATTACTATTTTTTTTTAAGGTGTGGTCCCTCCCTCTGCCACTTTGCCATGCTTCATCAATCTTGGTTTTCCTGTCATGTGCCCTAGAAGGTCTTGTGTATAGCAGACACCCAGTCCATGTTTCCTGGCTGGCCGATGCAGGTCCTTCCTCACCTGCCACCAGGCACCCTCTCTCCTCCCCCACCCCCCCAACCCCCGCCCCATCACTCTCCCCTGGCCCCTGGGCCGCCGACATTGGCCTTTTTCCAGTTTCTTCAGTGCTGGGAGATGCTTCTCACCTCACAGTGCCTTTGCACCTGCCGTCCCTGCCTGCTTTAATCCTGTCTGTCCTTCGGCTTTGAGCTGTGTCGTCCCTCATTTAGAGACCTTCCCCAACTCCCCACCCCACCTTCCAAAGTTCTAAATGAGATCTCTGAACCAGATTAAATGCATTATGGAGCACCCATTCAATAGAATCCTAGGTGGCCATTTAAAAGAATAAGATGTACAGTACATTTATTGACAAGGGGAGAGAAAGCAAATTGCAGAACCATGCATGTGTAAAGTGATCCTGTTCACAAACATTTTTTAAAGGACATACGTGTTGCGGTAGGTACACATTCTTTTCAGTAAATACAAGAAATTGTTAATAGCACCTCTAGGGAGACAGACTGGGGCTCACATAAGAATAGGAAGTTTTTCATTTTAACCTTTTCTGGAGCATTTGAATTGTTACCACACGTGATATTTTACATTCGAAGAATAAGACAATTCGTTGTTTCGGCCCTGGTACTTTCCGGCGCTCCACGAAGACAAGGACTGTCTTTTATTTGCTGTTGTTACTGGCACCGCGTGGCATTGCACCTTTCAGATGCTCAGTGTTCCTTGGATGAATGAACGAATAAACAAGCAAATGCGGTTTCCCCACGTGCGGCTAACCAGGTGACACGTAGGGAGACCAGCAGGTTGAACAGGCAGGAGAGATGGCTAACAGAAGAGGTGGGGAGCAAGGGCAAAGAGCAAAGAGAACCCGTTCGGTCGAAGGAGTCGGAGCTGGGAAAGAGAAGCACGTGATGGTGGCCTGTGTCCGGGTGGCGGTCCGTGTGAGGTCATAGCCCTCCTGCCTTGCTCCCCTTTTCTGAGACTGTTTGAGGTGCTCAGTCACCTCCATGGGGCCAGTTTAGTAAGACACGGGCCGCAGGGAGGAGTCCCCAGGGCTCCGGTGTCACTGCGCTCTTTCCATTCTGTTCCATTTGGCCTTGCTGAGGCAGTGGTGAGTTGGGGCATATGGCGAGGGAGAGACTTAGCTTATTTGTGGTGATGGGAATCAGGAGAAATACCAGAACAGAGGTCGTTGAATCTTTAGAGTAAAAGCTGTCCAGACTCCGCTCTACGAGTGCCTTTGAAGGCACTGTTCATTTGCAAAGAGAGCACGAGTGGGCGAGGATGAGCTCATGGGTTGCAGTCGGACAGAGCCGGAAACCTGGCGCTGTCCGTTGTTGATGATCTCAGCTCACGCCAGCTGCTGAATCTTGCTGAGCCTCACTGTTCTCGCCTGCAAAATGGGCAAGAGCAAATGAGATGCTGAAGGTAGAGCATATAGTTTCTCTGCAGGCTCAACACTTTATCTGTTAAGTGAATAAGAATAGCTCTAGAATCTTTATTATGCACGGAGCAGAGTTTGGCATTTTGTATGGTTAGTATTTTGTAAAGATGATGCCATTTAATGCTTGTAACAACCGTATGCGGTAGGTGAAATTCCCCCTTCTACAGATGAAACCACTGAGGCACGGAGAGGATAGTCACACAGCTGGTAGGTGGGGAAGCCAGGATTGGAAGCCACCCATCCTGCCTCCGGAGCCTGCGTCTTAACCACGGGATGGACGTCCTGCCCATATACTTAACCCACTCACTGTTTCTGTTCACGTTCTTCTTGCTTTTAGCAGCGCAGAAGAACAGGAGAATAAAGTCAATAGAACCATTACATTTTTTCAAAATAGCGGTAGCTTTTCAGCAGCGCTAGAGCAGACCCCCTGTATTCCTCTTACCGTCTCTGTTAAAAATCACGCGCTTTCTATTTCATTTTATTAGAAATTTGTTTTCTATTTGAGCACAGTTGACATACAGTGTTACATTAGTAACGTTCCAAGAGTCACGCTTGGGGTCCTGAACCAGACTGGGTCACCGGTCCAGACGTGCAGGCCAAGCGGCCATGACCGAGCATTCCCGGTATATACTTTTGTGATGAAGCGGATTTCGCAAGTCCGTTTTCTGAAACCTTCTAGGGGAAGACGAGGTGGGAAGGAGCAAGGCCGAACAAGTTACGTATACATGAAAGCTTGTCTGTGAGAGTAAGTCAGGAACTGTAAAACTGTGAAGTTCTTTGAAGTTTGCCCCAAACCGGCTCCACGGCCACCTGTTCCACGGGGGCCGGGAGTTGGACGGCCCGACTCTGCTGCGATGGCTCAAGCTGTCACCGCACCGGAATGGTCCAGCTTGCCTCAGCCTGGCTGTCATCGCTGGCTCTGTCCCACTCAGGCGGTTCACCGGGTTCTGTTGGGCACCGGGCTTCCAATTAGAGAGAAATCCCACTGTGTGGCCGGCCTCACCAGTGCCACTCTGAGAGGCCCCTTTGCCAAGGCCCGGGCTGACCTCTGATCTGTCACAGATGGGCCAGCCCCACACTCCTTTGTGCGCATTTGGAGGAGGGGGGCGGGGACGAGGAGGGAAGCCCGTGAGGAGTCGGAGTGGACATTGGGCAGAAGTGCAGTTCCTCAGAGCCGGGAGGAGCGGGGCGGAGTTGACAGGACCCAAATGCTAACGCTGTGGAGGGAGAGGGGACTCGGGGAAGACCCCGTCCTGAGCCCTAAGCCCAGCGTGGGGCCTTCTCTTGCCACCTTCTGAATATTCATCTCAGGCTGGACTCCACACCGAGGCGAGCCGGGGGCAGCTAACTGGCTCGCTCTAACACTGTCACAGTGCTGATGGCGCGTGGCACAGCCAGCTTCCTCCCTGCCCCGCCGCTCGGCCCGGGCTCAGGGACGGTGCTGTCAGCGGCTCTCACCGTGGACGGCATTAATCACGCAGAGCGAGAGTGAACAAGAAGGCAAAATTCCTATTAGCATAAGAGGTAGAATCTTAGAGGACTCCACGTCTAATTCTTCAGCAGGACGGAGAGACAGAATCTAAGCCCTCCACAGCTGCTTTCTGGACAGAGGACTTGCCGGACGTGGGTCGTTATTTTGGGGGTGGTGTGCGAGTGTTCTTTATTTCCCCTCTCAGCCATTCCTTTTCTTAAGCCCTTTTGATTCTTTTAATCACTGCCTTTAACTCTCGGTCTTATTTTCTGTGTCTCCGTCTCTCCCTTGCCTACCTCCTCCCTCTCTTTCCAGGTACGGCATCTGTAGCTCTGCGGTCGGAGGCCGTAATAAAGACACCAGGCTCGGAGTTGACATTTATATACTGAGGCTTAGCTGGACCAGAGCAGTTGCAAAGTCTGAATAATGAATAGTCTGAAAGTGGCAGAAGGGTCTTCCCAGCTGTTCTTGGAATGACTCTGCATGTCTTTTAAAAATTAAATTGGGGGCGCCTGAGTGGCTCGGTCGGTAAGCGTCCGGCTTCGGCTCAGGTCGTGATCTCACAGATCGTGGGTTCGAGCCCCGCGTCGGGCTCTGCTCTGACAGCTCGGAGCCTGGAGCCTGCTTCGGATTCTGTGTCTCCCTCTCTCTCTGCCCCTTCCCAACTCATGCTCTGTCTCTCTCAACAATAAATAAACATTAAAAAAATTTTTTTTAACGAAATAAAATTGAATTTAGTCCATGGAAGCAAAAACAAAGAGTTTCTTCACTACTCAGTCTTCACTGGGCTTTTCCTCCTGATGTTTGTGGTTGGATTGGGAATTCTAGGATGCTTTCTCTCCACTTGGCCTTTTTTTCTGCCCCCTCTCTTTTTTTACTCTGACCAGTTGAAACAAAGAAAACCCCTCAACCAGTCAGTGATGCTCATTTGGAAAAGGAAATACTTCTTTAGGGCGTTAGGTTGTCCCCGTGACAAGAGGGGCTGTTTTGGGGAAGTCACCACTTGCTTCTCTGCTTCTCTCGGCCTCTCTGCTCGCGTTACTCTGTTGGACTAATGAACGAGATGTCCCCTCCTGTGTCTGGATGTCTGTCTCACATGTACAGTTTGAAGAAGGGAAATCTCCATGACCCGGCAAGAGACGTGTCATCTTTAAAATCGGCATTCTTTATTATATCAGACCTGGCAAGACTGAGCCCAGGGACACCGCTGGGGAACCACTTCATCTCATTAGGTGTGAAATGTCCTTCAGAGTCAGGCTCAGGGCCATGACGGCCGTGATGATTGCAGGGATTACGACGAGCTAATGCACCGGTGGACCTCGGTCATGAGGTGGCTCGTTCACCGGCTCCTCCAATGTAAACTTCCCCAAGTACAGTTGGGGACTCTCTTCCCATTTCTTTACATTTCTCATTGGGAGGGCCACTCCAAGGGCTCCTAACCTGGAGCGTACAGGTTTCTTTGGATCACCAAAGAAATCTTAGGAAAAAGTACAGAATCCTGAGCCCCGCCCAGGAGGTTCTAATCCAGCAGGTGGCTGGGGTAATGCCTGGGATTCGGAAACGGTTGCAGCCCACCTTTGGTTTCAGGCACACCTCTAGTTCAGTACTGCAGCCCTAGATGGGGACCCTGGAGGCCAGAGACTGTGTCTGAGTATCTGTCCTACCCCCCCCCTCCCCCGCTGGCACGTTGAAGGTGGTAAATACACGGAGAAGCGGGCGAGATCCCTCCCTATTCACGCTGCCGACAGTGCTTTCTCCTCCTCTCGTTGCAGATATTCCTGTTATTCCGGATCTGGAAGAAGTACAGGAAGAAGACTTCGCTTTGCAGGTGGCAGCCCCCCCCAGGTACGTTACATTAGGTGTGGAGTTGGCGGGAGGCGGAGAGCATGTGAATTGAACACATGCCGAATACCGCGTACAGCGGGGCTGCTCCCCCCACCCCCCCAGTGGAGACAGGAAGTTGCTGGTGATGGGTTCCTGCCCGGGTTCCCGTGTTACTAGGCATATTCTTCCCACTTTGGTCCTTCCTCGCTGCTCAGGAGGCTCTGGGGATGGTGGCCCGGCAGCCCGCCTGGAACCCGTCCTGCCTGGGATTCCTCCTCACCTTCTCTCTTTCCTGCAGCATCCAGGTCAACCGGGTGATGACCTACCGTGACCTGGACAATGACCTCATGAAGTACTCAGCCTTTCAGACCTTGGTGAGTGCGGCAGCTTTTGTGCAGAGGGGCGGGCTCCGGGCCTCATCTCCTCCGCGGGTCTCTGGGGCCGCCTGGCGACAGTCCCTTTGCAGGAGGCATTCCCCTCGGGTATTACGGCATCCCTGGGCCCCACCTGTCCCAGTGTGTCCCGGGGCCAGGCTCCCACCTGCTTCCATGGGGCCCCCGGGATCAGGAGGTACCACGGCCCTATAGATCCGGCGCTGTCACGCCCTGCCCTCTTGGTGTTGACCTTCCTGCAAAGAATGTCCAACCTGTAGGATGCTGTGGCATTCCCTCATTCCTCAGTGGCTATGAGGTCCACTCACAGTTTTCCTCTTTTTAAGGCATTTCTGCAGGTCTCGGTTTGGGAAGTTCCACCACACACAACCTGACCATCCTCACTTTGCAAGACATAGGTGTCCAGAGTGCCCCACCCTCCCCCCCCCAGCCCCGGGGAAACACAAGCTGGTTTGTTTGCTTGCTCGTTTGTTTGCATCCTTGCATCCACAGGATGGAGAGATTGACCTGAAGCTCCTCACCAAAGTCCTGGCTCCAGAGCACGAAGTCCGAGAGGTCAGTAGCAGCAGAAGCTCTTCCTGTGGGCTGCGTCATCCCTGCGACCAGCCGGCTCCCCAGCGTGAGCTCTGCCTCCCCAAGGCCGAAGGGTGGGGGAGGTCGGCTGTGACCGCGGGGAAAGGCCTTCTGCCTTCATCTTACCCAGCGCCGCCTCTCCGGGCAGGATGACGTCAGCTGGGACTGGGACCGTCTGTACACCGAGGTGTCCTCAGAGCTCCTCACCGAATGGGACCTGCTGCAGGTGGAGAAGGAGGACCCCGTGGGACAGCCCACGCACACCTGAGCCCTTGGCGGTCGGCAGACTCCTGTCCCCGTACAGAGTAATTTCTGCTTCGGACTTGAAAAAACGCGATAAGCCTACAGCTGAAGAAGCTTGCCGGTAGCTTAGCATTTTTGTATGGAATATTTTGTAATAAAAATGCTTATTTTCAGTAGACCATGTTGGATCATTCAGGTGTAATAAATTGCTTTATGCTGTGGCCATCTCTTCCTTTTCTTTCCAGCAGCCTCTTGGAAAGATTCGTCAAGAGTGAAGGAGGGCAGCTTTTAAACAGTCTGACGGGTTTGCTCCCTGCTGTTGAAGAGCATGAGGGAAAGCTAGACTCAGGGGGAGAGGAATGGCGCCCCTTCTAGAAAGTGTTCGGTTCACAGAGGCCACAGCATTTCCCGGGAGCACCTGTCTGCTTGGAAGCACCTGGAAGCAGGGGTATGGGAGGCTGCAAGCCGCTACCTGCCGGGGTCCGGTGGGGGGGCCTGGCAGGACGCCTTTCTTACTGCGGACGTTCAGTTACGTTAGTGAAATTTTACTGTCTCCTTCATGCTGTCGGGCAGCTTAGCTGAGGAGACGGCAAAAAGTGGGCGCGCTAAGGCGACCCATTCCTCACAGCGGGACTTGGGAGCTATTCTCACAGCACCCCCTTTCTCCTTTCTTCTTGCAGCCCATGCCCAGGGCTCCCCAGGCATGCCCTTCCTTTCCGCCACGGGCTCCCAGAGCCTCGATGCTAGCTCTCATTAGAAGCGGCCGGCTTGCCCGCTCCGAGCATCCCACAGAATGCTCTCTCTCGGGGAGCCTGGGATCCCCTCTGACCTTTCAGATACTAGCTGCTCATCTCCACTGCCCCCCGAAGCATCATTGCTGCCTGTTTGCAAACCATGCCGACGTCTGGAGCAGAGCCCAGCCCTCTTTCTAAACAGAGACATCTTTTGTTTTTGTTTTTCTCTCTTTCTCCCCCAAGACCTCTCATCTGAGGACAGGGACGTCTCCCTGCCCGCCTCCCCTAGATGCCACCTTGGATCAGGCCCATGCAGGCTGGCAGCCGCTGACTAAGCCCCGCTCCTCGGCCACGGCCACGGGGAGCTCGAGTGCTGCTCTCATCCAGCCTGGAAAGCCCTTCATTAAAATTCAGTAAAACAAAGAGGCTCAACACTTCAAAAACCCACTGGGGGTTATTTTTGTATGACTACTAGTGCCCTTCCCCAGTGAGCCACGAGGGCTCCAGAGCCAGCAAAGAGACTGTGTGGCTGTTAATTATAAACTCAGGGATTTAGTGGCTTTGGGGCCCCTTTTCCTCCTCTTCCAGAGTCACACGGTTAGCCCGGCCAGCCCCTCTTTGGAATAATTCCCATGGTCACTGAGAACTTTGTGTCCAAGCTTGTTTTTCTTGAGCACCATTCTGAAACCCAAAGGAGAAAGGTCTTTCTAGTACCTTAATTACTAGCAAATTCAGCCTCCTTGGGACTCTGATAACCTTGGAGGTCTGTGGCCAGCCTGAGCAAGTGGCTAGGGGTCGACATCCTTCCTCCCTTTATTTTACGATTGCAGTGGCAGCAAGGTCTAACGCGTCATGAGCCCTCACCACGTGCCAGGCACGGGGTTCAGCACGTACGAATCATCTAGCTTAATCCTGACAACCACCCAGTGAGGCACAGAATGTTTGTTATCCCGTTTTACAGATAAGGAAACCGAGGCTCAGAGAGGTAAAGAGATTGCCCACGATAATCCAGCTACTTAGTGGCGGTGCTGGAACTCAAAACCAAGTTCTCTGACACCTCTGTACTTTTAACACTTGTGTTAAAAGGAATCTTCTGCCGCCTCCAGTTTGGGAACGTCCTCGAATTTCCAGCAGGCCGAATTCGCAGCGTGCTGACCAAGCCCCGCCCCCCACGCCAGGCATCCCTTCTTTCAGTGGAGTGAGCACAGGGCAGAGGGCTTCTGTCCGGCCTGGGGGGGGGGGGGGGGGGGGGGGGGCGAAGCCTCTCAACACGGCTGAGCTGCAGAGTCCCGGCCCCAGGAAGGTACAGATGACCTGGGTGGGGAACAGCTCTAAGTCATATGAGCTGAGCCCGGCTGAGAGTCACATTCAGGCCACACGTGGCCAAGTCTCCTGTCACCTGTCGGCTTCGTCCTTTACACAGCATTTCAGGGGTCCTGGGGAACGACCTAGTTCTTACCCGACTTCTGAGATATCTTCCTTATGTTCCAACCAGCAGTGTCGCCCAGCCCAGCCTCCCTAGAAGAGGGCTCGACAGGTGTGACAGAACGGACAAGCGTCTACAGGTACCCACGGTGTGGTTTTCTGCAGGCGCGTCGGGGAGGCGCGGAACGGGTCCTAGGGATGCTGCCTCCTTCATGGGGCACCTCGGCGGGCTCCCGTCACCCCCCGAGCTGCTGAGAAGCGCCAGCTGGTCTCTGACAAAATCTCCCGTGGCATCTTTGGCATTGGGTGGTAGCTGCAGAGATGCTATTCGTGGGCCGGGCCCTGGTGGGGGAGTTTGTTCCTTCGTGAGATCTGGATTGCTGTTTAGCCAGGCTCTGTCGTAGGTGCTCCAGCCAGAGAACTAGGTAAGCCACACTCCCTTCCCTCTGCTGGGGGGGGGGGGATGGACAAATAAGTCAAACACGCAGAAAATTAAAGCTGGAATCAGGAGTTACGATTTTTTTAAAAATTTTTTAATGTTTACTTTTGAGAGAGAGAGAGGGAGACAGAGTGCGAGCAGAGGAAGGAGAGAGAGAGGGAGACACAGAATCTGAAGCAGGCTCCAGGCTCTGAGCTCTCAGCACAGAGCCTGATGTGGGGCTCGAGCTCACGAGCCGTGAGATCATGACCGGCGCTGAAGTCGGGTCGGATGCTCAACCGACTGAGCCACCCAGGTGCCCCAGGAGTTATACATTTTAAATGGAGTAGTTAGGGGAAGCCTCACTGAGAAGGTGACATTTGAACAAAGACCTGAAGAAGGCGAAGGGATGACAAGACTGGTAAGTGGATGACAAGACTGCACAGCGTTCTGAGCAGAGAGGACAGTACGTGCAGACCAGACGCTGGCAGGTCAGCGTGCATGGGGTGGGGGGGGTAAGGGGAGAGCAGATGTTCTGTCTGGCTGCACCGGGAGCCTGGGCGTATCGCAGAGAGGGCATCAGGGGGCATGGGGTCCACTCCCTCCAGTGACACGAGCATTTCCAGGTCTCCTCGGCCTCGCCGGGCAGCCTTTGGGAAACTCAAGCTGCTGTGTGGCCTGTTGGTGCCTCTGCCTGGAAAAAGCAGGACAGTTCTTGCTACATTGAGAGAGAGGGAAACCATGAGCCCTGCTGCCATGGACCGAGGCCGAGGAGGCCTGGGAATGCTCGTGTCACTGGAAGGAGTGGACCCCACGGCACGGACCCCTGCGTGGAACACGCCCTGGAAACTTGCAGCGCCGATGAAAAGTCCAAGCAAGAAATCCACGTGGGCAGGCCTGTCTCTGAACCTGAGGTCATCTCTGTCCCTGATTGTTGGCTCGCATTTGCTGAACCCCAACGCACTCCAGACAGGCTTTAGGAACCATGTGCTGCAGACAGAAACTGATGCTGGTGCCTGCTCGGTGTTGCCTGACCGAAATGTGTGGCTTCCGTAAATCAGGGCCTTTCTTGCTTAGTGGTGAGGGTGGCTCCTCGCAGCGTTGACCCTGCAGACCTGAATGAAAGGTAGTGTTTGCTACAGTGAGCTGAGGAAGGTGAGCATCCTGGCTCGGCTTGTCCAAGCAGTGCTGTGCTTCTCTCCTAGGGCCAAAGAGCCATTGGGGGTGTGAATAGCTGGGGAGGGGCGGGGGCGGGGTGGGGGAAGGGATAGGGCACAGGAGCAAAGGACACAGCTTCCGGAATCAGCCTGGGTTCCAGTCCCAGCTCTCCCACTGGTGGCTGTGGGTCCTTGAGTGAGGTGCTTTCCTATCCTGATCCTGTTTTCTCATCTGTAAAATGGGCGTGATGCTAGCACTATCCTCCTAGGATTGTGATTGCCCAGTTAAAGCTGACTACTCTTCGAGTTTAGAACTGGACGGGCTCAAAGAGTGAACATAGGTAGGGGCGCTTGGGAGCATAGTTGACCATCTGACTCTTGATCTCGGTTCAGGTCATGATCTCACGGTTCATGAACATAGGTTAAGTCGCATTGGATGTTTTATTGCAACGACAGTGCATTTTGCTAGGGGATATCACCTTCATTTCCTCTCCTGCTACCAGAATGGTTTGCCACCAGGGTCTTTTGTTTTTGTAGCAACTTTATTAAGGTACAATATGCACGCCTTAAAAGTCACCCACTGAAAGCACACAACCCATTGATTTTAGTAAATTTACAAAGCGGTGCTGCCATCACCATCGTCCTGACGTTCATCACCCTACAACGTTCCCTCCTGTCTGTTTACGGTACATCCCTGCTCCCGCTCCCAGCCCTAAGGCAACCACTCGTCTGCTTTCTGACCCTGTCAATTTGTCGTTTCTGGAAATTGCATTTAAATGGATATGATGGCGCTGCTTTCACTTCACAGGTTTTCACGGTCCATCCACGTCATAGCACGTGTCACTGGTTTGTTCTTTTGATTGTTGAACGGTGTCCCATTGGACGGGTTCACACCACACTGTGCTTATCCATTCAGCAGTTGATGGGCTTTTGTCCTGTTTCCAGTTTGGGGCTATGATCAATGATGCCCCTGTGGACATCCAAGTACATGTCTTTGTGTGGACCCCTGGTTTCATTTCTCTTAGGTAGATTCCTAGGAGCAAAATTACGGGGTCTATGCTGTGTTTAACTTTTTTTTTTTTCTGTTTCTTTACATACTTTATGTAAAATTTCAAAAAATGTGAAAGGGCAAACAAAATAGTTTCAGAATTATTTACGTTTAACTTTTTAAGAAACTGCCAAACTGGATTTCAGGGCATCAGTTTTGTTTTGTTTGTTTGTTTTTCAGTGCTTTAGGGTATCAGGATTAATAAAGTACTCAATTTTTTTCTTGTAATTTTTCCTTAAGTTTTTAAAAAAAAATTTTTTTAGTGTGTTTTTATTTTTGAGTGAGAGAGACAGAGTGTGAGCAAGGGAGGGGCAGAGAGAGAGGGAGACACAGAATTCAAAGCAGGCTCCAGGCTCTGAACTGTCAGCACAGAGCCTGACATGGGACTCGAATTCACAAACCATGAGTTCATGACCTGAGCCAAAGTGGGACACTTAGCTGGCTGAGCCACCCAGGGGCCCCTTAAGTTTTTCAAAGGTGGTAGTTCAGTTTATAGGAGGTGCAATCTGCTCCTTCCATCCTTCCTTCCTTCCTTCCTTCCTTCCTTCCTTCCTTCCTTCCTTCCTTCCTGTCATTGAACTTATCTCGGTTTTGAGAGTGAAGAGCTCATCTGTCTGTTTCCCCCACCAGCCTGTAAGCTTCTTCAGGATAAGAAGGGGTGTTGTTTGAGTTTCTATAGAGCCCCTCGCGCATTCCAAGAGTTCCACGTCAAATAAGACGTGGTCCCGACCCGAGGGGCTCACAAACTAGTAGAGAAATAGATAGGTTGCATCTGTGTTTTCAAAGCACTGCCTCTGAAAACCACAGAGGCTCTCCAGAAGAGTGGAAGAACCCCAAGCCATCCATTGCAAAGCGCAGATGAAAATGGGGACAGAGGGAGCTTCGTATGTCCACCGAGAAGTACAGAGGTGGGGTTGGTTTGCTTAGAGCAGGGTCCGCAAACCGCAGCCCACGGGCCAAATCCAGCTGCCACTGTTCCTATAAAAGTTTTCCTGGAGCACAGCCATGCTCTTTCGTTTACATATTGTCCATGGCTGCCTCTGTGCCACGATCGCAGAACTTAGTTGCGACAGAGACCATGTGGCCCACAGAGCCTGAAATATTTACTGTCTGGCTCTTTACAGAAAAAGCCTGCCAACCCCTCCTTAGAGGACAGAATGAACACGACAAATAACAACACCCACATGCTCCCAAAGTTCAGCTGCGTGGTGCTATGCAGAAAACCAATTGTAGTAACAGTGATTTGAGTTAGACGTAAGGGAAGACCGGTCGGGTGGCGAGATTCTGGCTCCTGAAAGAGAGAGACGAACCTCCCTTCAGAAAAGGGGAAGACGGCACTCATCAGTTCCAGCACAGCTGAGACATAAGCTATCTGGAGACAAAAAGCTGGAAAGAGGGACTCTGGGCTTCTTCTCGGTCCTCTGATGCTCTTTGAGATGCGGGCAAGGAGGGGCTTCTCCAGGAGTCGAATACCTTTGGCAGTGGGCTCAGAGTACTGAAGAGAAAGCCTGGTGGAGGGGACTTAGGAGCAAGCGAGGGCGGGAAAGTCGGACTTTTCTTCTGGCGAGGTAGAAATCGGAAAGCAGGGGTGGTGGAACCAGACGGAGGAAGCGGCCGTCCCTCTTGCGGCTGTGACGCAGTGAATTAATTCCCGGCATATGTTCCCGGCATCTGTCGTGGTGGCCTGGACCGGAGGGGTCAGCGAGAGAGGGGACCATGCCAGGGCTGAGCATTAGCCCAGAATTCCCAGGCTGCTGGGGCTCTTGGCTCCCGCAGAACGGTGGCTGGCCAGCACGCCCAGAAACATCTGCTACAGCTGCAGCAGGCAGTACTGCCGTGGGGAGGAGGGGGTCCCCTCCGCAAGAAAGCACCTGGCTGCGAAGGGGCTGAGAAAAGACCAGTGAGAGTCCTGCAAAACCGTCTCTTCCAGATCTCGGCTGCGGTAGATTCCACCTGCCACCCGGCTGGAGGTCCGATGTAAGGGAGCACATCTGGTGAAGCAGGGCCAGGGGGAGCCACAGCCCTGGGTGGACACAAGGCAGAGATCTTGGGACACCCTCCTAAGTACCAGTCGCGGAATCCCCCTGGATGCTGTTGGGGCTGCTGCCTGCAAAGTGTCCCTCGGGAGTCCGTGATCACCCGAGAGGAAGCAGGGCAGAGGACACGGGGGCTAAGAATGCAGACGATGCCGCGTTCGCATTTCTGCTCTCCCATGCTGTACCTGCACATTCCCACACCTCTCTGTGCGATGGTTTCCTCGTCTGTAGAGTGAGGTAGAAAGTGACTACAGCCTCATCGGCTCTGGGCTGAGCAAACGACCTGCTACACGTCAGGTGTCTGGCAAGAAATGAGCACTCAATGAAGGTTAGTTCTGATCACACCTAGGGACAGTCAGTGGTGACTTGTTGTCCCTGACAGGAAGTCACTGAGAGGACCTACACGGGCATCTCCCCCAAAGTCATGAACTGGAGGCCTCTCGGCTGACCTTGAGCCGTAGGACATTTGATTTGGCCTACACACTTCTTAAATTGTTTAGTTAATTATCAGCATTAAAAATGGAAAGGTTTCGGGCGCCTGGGTGGCTCAGCCGGTTAAGCGTCTGACTTCGGCTCAGGTCGTGACCTCACGGTTTGTGCGTTCGAGCCCGCTTCGGGCTCTGTGCTGACAGCTCAGAGCCTGGAGCCTGTTTCAGATTCTGTGTCTCCCTCTCTGTCTGCCCCTCCCCTGTTTGCACTCTGACTCTCTCTCTCTCTCTCAAAAATAAACATTAAAAAAAAAAAAGGAAGGAAGGAAGGAAAGAAGGAAGGAAGGAAGGAAGGAAGGAGGAAGGTTGGTTTCACATTATACCCAGATTTCCGGCTTCTCTGAGGAAATTAGGGGATCTGGAGCCACGGCTCCTATGGGGGTGATTGGCTTGAGCAAAGAGACGACAGCTCCTCTAGGTTGGGGCCGTTCAGCATGGCCCCCCACTGACATTTCGAACCGGCCGCTACAGGCATTGACTGTGAAGACCCCTGCCCGACCCTCCCCCTCACCAATGAGAATTCTGTTCCTCAAGAGCCCTTGCACAAGGTCATGTTCTAAGACTGGAACCTGAGTCCTGACTTGCAGGCCGTGTCCTTTGTCGGTAACCAGGACCCTCTGGCTGACGTGTGACCTAAAATCACGTACGTTCCGGAGAAGACCCAGTTTGCCTGTCGTGAGCTTATTCCCCTCTGAGCAGGAATCCTGACCCTGTGTCCAGCATGGCTCTGACTCGAGTTTGAGCAGAGTCCTGGGATATTTCCTGGGCCAGTACCTGGTTAGCCGTTTGCCCTCTCCTGAACCGGTTCAACTCTGCCCTGGAGCTAATGGTGTCTGCTCCGGAAGAGGGTCCAGCTCGACAGTCAAGAAAGGGAGAAGGTGTGTGCCTTCTTTCTATAGCAGCCACCAGCGCCTCAAGCACCCCGCTGAGGCGTTCGGAGGACGTGGGCAGCTGAGGGCGCAGATCGCGTGTCGGGCAGGAGGGCGCCCACATCAGTCAGCCAGGAGGGTCTCCGTGCGGTGCTCGGGAGGGGGGACAACCCTGAGGGCGCACCCTTCAGCTCACCCTTCCAGAGAGAGGACGTGGCGGAGAGCCTCCAGCGATGCAGCCTTCAGGGTCTGCCCCAGTGTCCAGGCAGCACCCAGCCAGTTACTAAAGCCCGTGGCAGCAAAGCCATTCCTGGCCGGCAGAACACTCCTCTCGGGCCGTCCTTCCTCCAGAACTCTCCCTGGGGCTGGCTAGGACTTTCTCAGAGCTGCACCATGGTCTGCGACTCTCACTACCCGGCCCTCCTTCCTTCCGCCTCTCATCCCACTGGTGACACACCTTTACCACCCCCTGTAGGTTTTCTTATTCCTCCTGCTCCTCCTCCCCCACCCTGTATCTCTCACAGGCATTAATGACCTGGCGCCTGCTTCCTTGAGGATCTAAAGAGTGGGCCCGGGGTGGCCCTGCTAGACGGGGCGGGCAGACTCCTGGGCAGGGCAGAGAGGTGGCAGCTCCTAAGGAGTATGGCTTCTCCTCCAAAGCCACATGCCTCATGGGTCCCAGCGGGTCAGCTGGAGGGTGGGATCCCGCAGAGGGATAGAAGGTTGGCCAGAGGTAGGGTCCTCTGTCACTCGTGTAAGTGCCAACTTGGAAACTAATCCACCTGGGTAAGCCTGGCAGGCACTTGGCCAAAAGAATTCAGTTTCTTTGCAGCAGGGAAAGGAAACAGCTCCCCCCACCCCTTTTTGTTTTGCTGAGGGCGGGCAGGAAGGGCCTCTGTTGGTGGCTTTAGAGGCAGAGAACAGGGATGTCATGGCATACCAGGCCTCCTAGGAGACGAGGCTGTGCCCTCTAGAGAACTACATGTCGCCCATCAGGATCTGGCGGCATCCCCGCTGAAGGTGGGAAAAGAGATGGAGTTTGGGCAACTGTACCCCAGACCTCGGCAGCGCGGGGCCGGGTGGCCAAGCCCCCTCTCCCATACGGTGGTACGGGTGACGCATTCTCTGCTGGCAGAGGGGAGGCTGCTGCGGGCTTGCGAAGAGCCAGGCTGTCGCTCTGGAAGCCGAGTGGGTGGCGCAGGGCCGGCCAAGGTGTTCTTGCAGTTTCAAGGGCAAAGACAATGAAGCAAAGACCTGACGGAAAAGATGCCTCACAGGGCATAGACGACAGCGATAATACTTAGTAGGGAAGGCTAAGTAAAGAGAAAAAAAAAATAGGTTAGCTCTTTGAATAGGGAACAGACTAAAACAAACTCAAAACCAAAACCTGGGTGGGGCAGGGCGGGTGGGGTTTTGTGGCAGAGGACAGGAGGGAACTTCTGGGGCTGCTGGAAATGTTCCGTAGCTTGACTGTGGTGGTGGTTACATGTCTGTTTGTGTTTGTAGAACTCATCAACTATCCACTCTGAAAAGGGTGGTTTTTATTGTATATAAGTTATACCTCAGTAAGCGTGACTTTAAAAATTCTCCCTGTCACTCCACACCATCTAAGAACCCGAGTTGGCAGAGTTTCTGTCTGTCCCACAGCATCTGACGGGTTTTTGCAGCGACCCCTGGGCTGTGGTCGTCCCTGAGAACCAGGCCAGGGAGGAGAGACCACCTTAGCCCCTGAGCCCCCCGACCAGGGGACTGTTCAGAGTCCAGAGCGAGCTTTTACGTCCTATCTGCACTTTGATTTTCCATGAAAGGAAAACCCAGTAAATTTGACTACTGGGGACAGCAGATGGTCCAATTTGAAGGAAAACACAGGCATCCGGGAATCAGTTTTGACAGTCTAACAGAAGCGTGGGTTTGCTGAGCCCAGACTAAGGAAGGACGCAGAGAATCTTGAAAACCCAAGATGGTTTAAAGGAGATCTGACCCCAGGGAGAGCAGGCCATGCCCTCTCCTGCATTCAGTAGTTCTTTTGACCTGGGAGATGAGCAGGGATAGAAAAACTTTGATGCCAGGTCTTTAAAAAAAAAAAAGTGTTTTTTCCTTTAAAAGTTTACCAACACGATTTTAGAATATTATCTTCTACAATGAAGATACGTTCACGAAATTAAAACCTATATAGCTAAATATAGCGAATATTCCTTTTCACTCTGCCCTGCCCCATCCATTCCGCGGACCTCCCCCCAGGTGCCAAAGGGGTATTCTGCCAAATGTCTCAGTGTGCTTATCTCCACGTGGATGTACAGAGACCTAGACCCTGGTTTTATTTATGTAACTGGGACCATTCTGCAAGTATGGCCTACATTTTGCTTCTTCTACTTAAGAATACCTATTGCAGAACTTCCCTCTCTCTTCCTCATTCCTTTTGTTTTGTTTTGTTGGGTTTTTTTTTTTATTTATTTTATTTAAATCCAAGCTAGTTAATATCCAGTGTAGTAACGGTTTCAGGAGTAGAATTTAGTGATTCATCACTTACAGACAACACCCAGTGCTCATCCCAACAAGTGCCCTCCTCAATGCCCGTCGCCCATCCACCCCCCCCCCCCCACCCAACACCCCTCCAGCAACCCTCAGTTTGTTCTCTGTCTTTAAGAGTCTCTTATGGTTTGCCTCCCTCTCGGTTTTTATCTTATTTTTTCTTCCCTTCCCCTACGCCCATCTGTTTTGTTCCTTAAATTCCACATGTGAATGAAACCATATGATATTTATCTTTCTCTGACTGACTTATTTTGCTTAGCGTAATACACACTTTTGAGAGAGACCGAGAGAGCACGCAGGGGAGGGGCAAAGGGAGAAGGAGAGACACAATCCCAAGCAGGCTTCACGCCGTCAGCTCAGAGCCTGATACAGGGCTCGATCTCCAGAACCGTGAGATCATGACCTGAGCCCAAATCAAGAGTCCGATGCCTCACTGACTGAGCCACCCAGGCGCCCCTCATTTGTTTTTAAAACACTGGTGAGTGCTCTGTGGCCAGACATGGTATCAGTGCCTGTCACTGTGACAGTTCGTACCTGGTTTCAATAAGAGCTAAGTCCCTGCATTGTCCATATCACCCGTGTGCCCTTGTTCCTGTCACCCTGCCTCCAGTAATAGTAATATGTAATGGTTAGGATGCCCTTAACAGATCTCAGGCAGTGTACCAGATGCTTTGCGTACATCATCTCCCTCAATCTTCTCAACTCCCAGGAGGTGGGTACTAAATCCTGCCCACTTCAGCAGTAAGAGAAACTGAGGCTTGAACCCAGGCCTTTCTCATTCTGTGCTCATGAGGCACCCAATGAGGGCAGTAGTGTCCATTCCTATGTTGTGCCTCATCAGCGTTCTGTCGCTGCCTCCTCCCGACCGGGGGCACAGCAAGGTTCTGTCCCCCAACGGGGGGCTCTCTCAGTAACCCTTGATAAATGTGCCACAGCGGTGCCAGGAGACTCTGCCCACTGGCCGCACGATGGGAGCACCCGCTATAGGGAGCTCTGCCTTGGAGACAAGGACCTCAGGTTGTCTTTCTGGCCTCCATTAAGTGGGCTGTTTAAAGTGTTTTCCTGGAGTCTAGAAGCAAAGTGAGAACATCTGCAAGGCAGGATTTCTCAGAGGTGGTCACCTGGCATGGAGCACCTACGTCAGAAGCATCTACAAAGCTTATCAGATATATAGCTTCCTGAGCCCCCAACCCATCGGATTAGAGTCTGGGCAGGGAAGACCTGAGAATATGCATTTTAAACAAGCCCTTCCCCAAACCCTGACTCTGTTCAAGAACCTTGCACACTGCTGGCTCACGGGCTGTAGCCTGTACTCACCGCTCTGACCGAAACACTTCTGTTGCCCTTTTTGTGCTAGTATAGTGATCGATCTCGAAAAATCCAGGGTACCACAGGAAAACCACACGGACCTCTGCTTTTTGGGAAAGACCCGGCAGTGCCGAGGCCACTGACAGTTGAAGCCCTAACTAGAGAAGTACGGCAGGGCGTGGGCCGCCCTGTCTGCCCCAGTCCCTGCCTCCTCCCTCCGGCTTCCGTGGACATTTTGCTTGTGACCACTGGTCAAAGGAGAGGGCAACGCTCGTGTGTGTCAGCGCCAGGTGGCCAGGGCTCGACAAGTAAGGCCAACTCTGGTGTGCGCTTCCTCCCTGCACGCAGGCCCGCCTCTGCCCTGCTTCGTAGAGCTTGTGCGGACGGCGTCCGTTCACTCCCCTACCCCCCTACCCTCCATCCGTTGGCAGCTGCTGCCAGATGCGTTTTGGGAACGATCCAAACATGAGACATGCCCCCTCTTTCCGGGTTGGCATGAGATCCGTGTTTCTCAAAGCGCGGTGCACGGACCACCTGCGGCAGATCCCCCAGGGAGGCTCACAAAACACAGATGCCTGGCTTTCACCTGCACCTGGGCAGTCAGGATCCCTAGACTTGGGGAAGCAGAATTGCCAGGTGTGGGCCCAGGAATCTGCATTGTAAGCGCAGTGCCACAGGGGGTTTTGATGTACTTTAGGGCATTGAGACCTGTACGCATCTGGAGGAAAGAGGGTGCACGTAAGTTTAATTGGGCCTTGGGTCAGATCAGCCTCCTGGGTCTTTGGCCTCCCAGCGAAAAGCAAGTCCCTTCCCCAGCTCAGCTCCCGGGGCCTCATCCCACCCCCAGAGCAGCAGGCACCCAGGCCGCCTTCTATCAGATTCAATCTCCTGTCACTTTCAGGACCAGTTCATTATTCCTTTATTATTCCCATTCTCCTGCTTATCATTATTAATAATCACTCTCACTGGCCAGGGTGCTGACAGCTCCCCCTTGTCCATTCTTTCTGTCTGTTTTAATCCTGCCTGCTTATCTGGCATTAACCTGATCTTTCCCCCCCGTTTAATTAAGCAGTCCTGGTCAACCCACTACTGGCCATGTGGAGATGGGAATGATGGGTTCTCCTGATAGGGCGGAGGAGTGACAGGCTCTGTGGCCTGGACCTTCTATTTCCCAGAGGGGCCCGAGGGCAGGGGTGTGAGTCCCAGGAAGGGCCACATTGGGTCTGAGGGCTGGGAAGGCAGGGATGGTCGATGACTAGTATGTACCCCTGAGAAACCATGCTTCGCAAACCTTGGGGAGTCTGGCCCTCGCTGGGAGGGCCTGTTGGGATGCAGATTACTGGGCCCCACCGCAGGGATTCTGATTCAGTAGGTGACCATGAATCTGAATTGCTAATAAGCTCCAGGGGTCACTCTCTCTCGTGAGCAGCCCTGCGTCAGTGGGCCAACGTCAGATTCGCGCTGGACGCCGGCCGGGCCCGAGTGTTCCTTGGTGGGAATGGACTGAGGAGGAAGAGACTTGGGCAGGGGGTAACTATTACAGATGTGAGGTGTGAGGGACTGAGCCTAGGGGGTGCTCGGACTGCAAGGGGGTTCCGGTAGAGGCAGTGGAAGAGAAAGAGTAAAGGCACTTTGGTTTTGAGCAACCGGCAGTGTGCTTGGCAGAAATAAGTACAGAGGCAGCGTGTGGGGGTAGGGCAGGGATGTGATGAGGTCAGGACGAGCTGCATAACTTTCAGGGGCTAGAGAAAAATGAAAAGTCTGGGACCCTCTTCAAAAACTAGTGAGAATTTCAAGGCAGGACAGCAGAGCATGAGACTAAGCCCGGGACCTTTCCAAAGTGCAGGGTTCTGTCCAGTTGCACAGGCCACATGACAGGAAGTCAGCCCTGGCTGACATCCCATGTGATTCTTTTGCCCTTGATAGCCAGACAGAACAGGCCATCGCCTTGGTGGCCAGTCGGTTGCTCTGCGGACCCTTTGGTGATTGGCGTGTCCGCCTCTAGATGCCGTGGAGACAGAAGGGGAAGTCATGGGGCCCAAGACTCACAATTCAGAGTCCTATAGTAAGAGCCCCAGTAAGAAAACACGGGTAAGATCCTAAAAGAAGATGCTGGTAAGTGAAGAGTACCATGGTACTCTTTTATGGGAAGTCGCCCACCTTCAGGAGAATCTGACGTTTTCTGTGCGTGGACCTTTCGTGTTTTAAGTTACCACTTATTATGTATGTATTCTGTTCCACACAAAGAGAGAGAGAATCTTGAGCAGTCTCCGTGCTCAGTGTGGAGCCCAACGTGGGGCTTGATCTCATGAACCGTGAGATCATGACCTGAGCTGAAATCAAGAGTTGGATGCCTAACTGACTGAGCTCCTCGGGCGCCCCCACACAAAGCGCTTTAATATCTTTATTTCGTCCTGGCAACAACCCTGTGTATGAACTATGTGTTATTATCCCCCTTTTACAGATGAGGAGACTGAGGTGGGGAGACGCACAGAAAGCTGCCTCATGAGGGAGCGAGCCAGCCCATTAGGCTTGTACGTGTGTGTCTGGAGTGGGAGATCCTCAGTGCACATGACCAGGGAGTTGGGGGGGCTGATGTGGATGGGGGCGCGGGAGGTGTTACAGGGAAATGCAGATACCCAAGCCAGCCAAAGATGGAAGGATTTAGAGCAATTAAAATGTTTTGCCTGGGAGCTGTTTGGAGCCTTTTTTTTTTTTTTTTTTTTGAAGTGAGAGTTTCCTGACTTCAAGGTGTTAACAGGCTCTCTAAATGGTTTTGTTTTTTAATTGCAGCAAATGACTGTGGAGCCATTAGATTTTGCCTCTCTGCGTTGTTTCTGAGCCCGTGAGGTCCTCCTCCTTCTATTTATTCTATTTAATTCAGTCAGGTAGCTCCAGGGCAATGGAGATCAATACTCCTCTTTGATAGAAAAGAGTCAGGTTTGAAACCCAGAGATAAAACTGACACATTTTGTATAAATTTAATTAAAAATGCACCTTTAGTGGCTTGTTGCAGGCACAAAGCCGAGTGTCTATCTCTCTATCTCCCTGTCTTTCCCCCTCTCTTCCTCTCTCTCCCTCTGCCTCTCTCTCTCTGTCTCCTTTCTTGTTCCTAACTAGGAGATCTCTACATCTGCCTCGCCACAGTCTTGGTTCATGATTTTGGACTTGAAACTTCCGTGCTGAGGGACGCCGAGGGAAGGGTCTGAAATTCTAAGCAGATGAGCCCGGCCTCCTTTTGTCCAGAGCCGGCTGGGGACAGGGCTTCTGAGGGGAGAGGACTGGGGAGCAGAAGCCTCCGAATCGGTTTGCTTTTCTATTTCAAACCCTTTCTCTTCGAGCGCCGCCATCTGTAGGCTCAGAGGCTCCTCTGGCCGGACGTTTTTGACCCGCCTGCTGGTGCACCTGCTCACACTTCCTGGGGCCCTAGTGGGGTCCCGGATGGAGGTGCGGGGTGTGGGGGGGAGGCACAGAGCCTGGAGCCCCTCTCTAGTGACCCCAGGGCTGCTGCACACATTCGTCTTGTGTTTTACAGCCCCCCCTTCACCTCCTTCCCCCCCGGCTCTCCCCCTTTCACTCGCCTCAATCCCATTTGGCTTTCCTCATTTTTCACTTGAGTGCGTTTCCTATCCCCGACTCTGCTCTGGCCTCACTCTGCTCAACACCAATAAAACACACTCAACACAGGTAGAACAAGGTGCCCGGGCCCGGCGTGACAAATGACTCACCAGCCCTCGCTAAGCGCGGCTGTAAATTGCCCCTCCCGTCGCGAGCCGGGGCCTGTTCTCCCGCGGCCCCTCAGTGGGCACCACAAGGTTGCAACGGCAAAGCCTCAGACCCAGAGTCTGGTCAGCCCCCGAGGCCTTCCCTGGGATCCTGGGCAGACGGCAGGGTGGCAGAGGAGGGACCGCTGAAACGTCTACGACACCTGCAGCTTTGGCTGGAGCAGCTCAGGCTTCTGAATTTACTGGCCGTGAACTCCAGCAGCTGGCATTTACTACGCCCTTGCCATGTGCCAGGCACCGTGCTTGGGTTTACGTTACATTTTCTTTGACCCTCACAGCAGTTCAGTGAGGTGCAGTTCGAATGGCTGCCCCCGTTTTCACAGATGAAGACCCCGAAGGAGGCCCTGCAAGGTCACAGAACTTGTCCAAGGTCATCTGGCTAGTAAACATCAAGGCAGCATTAGGGCAGACCTCCCAGACTCTAAAATCTGGGCTTTTCATCACCACATCCTGTGTGTGTGGCAGCCCGCGAGGCACTTTGGGAAGCAAGCTCTGGTCTGCATTCTCCAGTGTTCATGATTTCATGCTATGGGGGCCCGGGCTTACTGGAGAAAGATCACAGAGGAGATGACAACTGATTTCCTTCCCTACCTGATGAGACTCCTCCCTCCGGGGCCCCTGCAATCTGTGTACACGGGGGACGTTTGTGGCTCCTTCCCAGGAAGAGCGATCAGAAGCTGGGAAGCCCATTATGTCCATCCTAGGACAGCGAGGGCGCCACCACCATGGAGAAGCAGAGGGGGACGTGGTATCATGGGGCGAGGGCAAGGAGGGCTTCTCTAGCACATTCTGGGGCTCGTGCGTCAGGGCGTGTAGAACCCAGGGCTTGTGCACCTGTGACCTGTGGGTATGAGTCAGGCAACGTGGTGGGGCAGCATGTTCTAGCCGGCCTTCTCTTGAGCCTCGGGGGGCCTTTAATCGCTGCAAATGAATGTTCAGACTGGAGAGGCAGACGTCCCAAGTTTGAGCCACCGGACCTTCCTCTCTCTGCCTACCTCCTCTCTGGCAATTACAAACACCAGCCGCTTTGTGTCTAAAATGGCTGAGATAATTGAAACGGAATTTGGAATCAGGGCCCTGCAGGCAGCACTTGTTGAAAGAAGAAATAAAGATCGTTTGGGTCACGTCTTTTGTAATTTGCGTTTAATAATCGTACCGGGAGGTGTGCACAGAGGGAAAGGCGGCATGTGAGCCGCCTCCCAGCCTGCCAGCCACCCTCCCTGGGTCTGCTGGGGAGGGGTGGGCAGTGGCAGGAAGGTGCTGGGGAGAGGCATGGGAGTTGGAAAAAGTTGGCTCCGTGGGGCGGTGGCAGGAGGCAGGGCGCAGCTTGGGACGGGCCTGAGTAGGCAAAATGGCACGTTGGGTGTCCTCGCCTCTGTCCTGGGCACATCCTCCTCCACACACGGCCATGCCCCTGCCCCCATGTGTGGGGAGAGTGACGGAGTGGAGTGACACAGCAGGAGCCCCCAAGACCCATGCAGTGATTCCATGCAGGCTGCAGTGGGGCTCTTACTGGATCAAATGCTCGGGACGCTGCCACTATTCAGTATTGCCAGCCACACATGGAGCTGGGGCAGAAGGTGGCCCCAGTCAGAGGGCAGATACAACATCCAGACTATGGGTCTGTGGGTTTTCAAAGGCGTCCTCCAGGAGCCCTGCAACCCACGCTTCCCTGGAATCACAGCTGCTCATGTTTGGGTCCTCAAAGAGCATACCTTTCTACACTGATACAGCCCCCTCTCCCACCAACGACACGCACTACTCATACATAGAGTCACCCGCTCCCCACAACTCCGAAAAACATTCCCCCCCCTTCCCCTGTGATGCTGCCCTTTCCTGTCTGCAAGAACCTGTACACTCAGGATCTCAAGGGCTCCCCGCCCCCCGTGTCCACCATCGTCGTGGAGTGGGGAGGCTGTGAGGAACTCAGACTTGAGGGGGAGAGACAGTGGTAGGAGCTGAACTGTGTCCCCCCCGCCCCCCCCCCCACCAAATTCTCATGTTGGAGTCCTAACCCCAGTATCTCGGAATGAGACTGTGTTTGGAAATAGGCCTTTGGAGGTGATTAAGGTAAAATGAGGTCGAATGTGTGGACCCTAATCCAATAGGACTGGGAGCCGTAGAAGAAGAGGAAGGGACACCGGGAATGCTTGTGCACAGAGGAGAGACCACGCGAGGGCACGCTGTCTCAGTGTGCATCCATCTACAAGCCAAGGACAGAGGCCTCGGGAGGAACTAACCCTGCCCATACCTTCGTCTCAGACTTCCGGCCTCCGCAACTGTGAGAAAGCACCTTTCCATTGTTTAGGCCACCCGCTCTCGGGTACTTGGATACGACAGCCCTAGTAAACTAACACAGATGGTCAGCTGCAGGGGGGCACTGGCTTGTGATGCTCCTTGTGCTGCGTCCTCTCCACCCCCCCTTGCCCAGACATGCATAATGTATGCTTCGAAGTACCAGAGAGAGGAGCTCCAGCCGCTTCCCTTTCCCGGTGGCTGGAATCTAGATGACACATGGCTCAAGGAAGGGAGTTTGCACGCCTGTCTTTGCCCTTGATTCTTTCTTGGAGGCTCTGTGCTGTCCGCTACCCGGTCCTGGGCTTGCGATGCTTACAACTCTGTGATGCCCAACTTCAGTGTCTTCCCTCCGTTGTTAAGACCCTTCCCCTTTTGCCATTGGTCGTGTTGGTGACACAAGGGGACTCTCAATCCTTGCAGAAGCCAGAGGCCTGGTGTGCCCTAGAGATCTGTCATCTGGAACCACCCAGGCAATCACAGTCATGAAAAAATTGCTGTAGAAAAGGAGGGATGAATGGAGAGCTTTTCAAATTCTGAGTGTCTGGTGGGAGCACTGTGATTCCTCCCCCTACCCAAGACCCCTGGCACCCCCTCTCAGGGCAAGGCCAGAGGGTCCCAGGACAGCTGGTGGAGCACACTGAGATCCTGAGCTCTCTGTGGTGCATGGCTTGGGCCGTCAAAGGATCAGGCTCTGGGCAACAGGGGTGACCCAAGGCCAGGGGACACAGGAAGGAGGCAGGAGCAAAGGATGGAAAGGGACCAACAGCGTCCTGGGCTTTTCACCGTAGAATGGCTTTGTGGGGAAGAATGCCGGATCGGCCAACGTTCCTGAGGACCACTCCTGCTTCTAAGAGCTGGTTATATGCTCTTGACCCATCTCACCCCTGCTTGCTGGCGGTAGATGGCAGAATCTCCGTTGTGCCAAGGAGGGAATGGGGTTCAGAGAGGTTATGTAACTGCTCATGATTGCACAGCTAAAAAGGGCAGAGGACTCCATAATTCAAACCTAGAACTTCCAGCCTCCCAATCCAGCCTGTTCCTTCCAGAGCAGGGGTTGGCAAACTACAGCCCGTAGGCCAAGTCTAGCCTATGACCCATCTTCACTGAGCTCAGAGCTAAGAAATGGTTTTATATTTTTAAATGGTCGGGGGGAAACAAATCCAAAGACAAATAGTGTTTCGTGGCGAGCGAAAGCTATATGCAATTCAAATTTCAGTGTCTATAAATACAGTTTTACTGGAACACAGCCACACCCATCTGTTCATGTGTTGTCCGTGGCTGCTTTCCTGCCACACCAGCAGAGTTGAGTAGTTATGACAGAGATGGTATGGTCCTCAAAGCCTCAAATATTTACTTCCTAGGCCTTTACAGAAAACGTGTGCCAACTCCTGCTTTAGAGCCACGTGACGTGGAAGGTGGAAGAGATCTTAGAAACCATCTAGTTGAAAAACCTTGATGTCCTTTTACTCTATCCTTCCATTTTCCAAATAACCAGAGCAAGACCCATTGCATCTGAACAGCCACGGTACCAGGCTGCCCTTGGACCCCGATCCCCCTGCTGTCAGGAAGCCGGGGGCTGGTAGCAGGACTCTCGGCCCCACATTGTTTGCTCCTTTGCGGCCGAGGTGTTTACGGGGCTCCTTTGGCACCTTGCAGGCTCAGGACCTTGCAGCCTGCAGGAAGCATCAAACCCCGGAGCCCAGAGGTGACCATCGCCTGACCAACAGGGTAGGGCACAGGTGATGAAACTTGGGGTGCACGTTGGGGCAGCAGCATGGTGGTTTACGCAGGCCCAAGTCCTGGCTCTGTGACTGGTGACGTCGGGCGAGTCACTTCAACCTTCTGTGCCTTAGATTCCTCATTTGGAAAACGGTGGAAGTAATAGAATTTACCCTGTGGGTAAATGGCCCGTAGTGCATATTGTGTGTGATGGTGAGGAGCCCTGGCATTCTAGCCCTAGGAGGCAGAAGCAGAGACTTCTGCCGGGCCTCCCCCTGCAGGGGCTTCCCTCCCCAGGGCCTTCACAGGACCATCAACTGCAAAAAGAAGCCGGCCACGGTCTGTAGCTTGAGATTTTCTGCCCGTTTCCCTTGGAGTCTGTGTCTGGGGACTGGGCGGGGAGGACCAGAGGATCAAGGCCACAGGCCGAGTGTGCTGTGTGTCAGGGGGTCAGGGGGCAATTGAAAAACCTGGGTAAGAATGCGGTGAAGGTGGGTGAATTGACAATATGCTTGAATCCCGTAAATATAACACGGAGACAAAAAAGCAGCTTGAGAAAGAAGACGAACGGTGTGGTGGCCGTTTGTACAGAAAATTAAAACATACAAAACAATGGTACCTTTGGTTTAGGGATACATTCCTACATGGTGAAAGTCTAAAGAAATTTGCAGGGATGACAAACACTGAACTCAGGGTAGCGGATCCCCAGGAGGGAGAACAGTGCTCACGGAGAGGGGCGGGCGCCCAAGGGCCTTCACTTGAATTGGGGGGGGGGGGGACAAAAGTGTGATTTCTTAAGCTGGAAGGTGAACGTGTGAGAGTCCCTCGTATTATTCTTGCTAACCTTTTGAAGGCCTTAAGTATTCTGTGATATATATTTTTTAGTGTCGGCAAGGCTAGCTTTGCAAAACCCAGTAGAATCTTGAGGCCCCACATTTTTACCGTGGAGTCCCGAAGACGGGTTGGTAGGGATGATTGCGTCCTGGGGGACCGTGTGCTCTTGTGGTGTGCGGGCAGACGCCTGACACCCTGCGCCCTTCGTCCATGCCCGCTGGTCCCCTCGCCCACACACACCCCGGCCCCTCTCCTGCCCTCTTTGTCCATGCCTAGCAGCCCTTCCCCATCTGCTGGCTGCGTCGCTCCTGGCTCAGCCGTGTGTCCTCTCTAGGCTGTGGAGCGGCAGAGGCTCCGGCCCCCCTCCCCGGTGAGGCAGAGGGACTTCGGAACATGTGTTTCTGGGAGGCAGACACCAGCTGGTTGGGGAGACATTTGCATATTCAACTGAGCCCCCCAGAGCCAAGCCAGGACTGCGAGGCGGAGGCTGTGGCAGGACAGAGGGAGAGGGAAGGCTCTGGTCAGCTAGGGGTCAGGTGGAACAGATTTCAGAGTGCAGAGACAGATGGTTAAAGCAGAAAAAGAAGGAGGGGAGCAAATCCCCACTCCGACATGAGGGAAGCCATTCGAGAGCCCTGAAATAATCTTCTGTCTTCACAGGGCTATGTGGTTTTCAAAGCGTTTTTGTATCTTTCATCGGATGCCTCATCGCAGTCCCGCAAAGTAGGCATTAACATCATCCCCATTTTACAGATGACGAAACTGAGGCTCAGGAAAGTTAAACCCCCTTGTCCACAATCACAGGACTAGTGTGCGGGGCGGGGGAGGGGGGCACTCTGGACTCCTAGTTTAGTGCTCATTTCACTACACCTCAGAGCCAACCAGATTTGCTGCCTCTATTTGCCCGTCTGACATCTTTCTCCCACCCCCCTCCAGGGGGGTTTCTGAGCCCTCCATTCCACTGAGACTGCTTCTCTCTAGGTCACCAGTGACCACCGCCCCCCCCCCCCAGCCCCCTTCATGCCAAGCCATGGTCACTTCTCTGTGTGCACCTTACTTGGCCTTCTTCCTCAGACAGCCTCCTCCTTGGTTGCCATGGCAATGTAGGGTCTGGTTTCCCTCCACCTTCTTGGCTGCTCCTTCTCTATTCTTTTGCAGCCTCCGCTCTGCCTCTTAATGTGGGAGCTCTTAGGGCTTAGCCCCGAGCCCTCTTCTCTCTCTCTTCTCTCTCTCTATGAGCCTCCTCGTCTAGTCCTGGCACTTCAAATATCATCTGTGCTCAAGGGCCCCAAGTCTGTGTCCACAGTATTGCCCTTGCCTTGGGCTGCTTTGCACAGCACAGACTCCGGAGTCAGACCGGCCAGATTTGGATCTCAGCTTTGCCATTTGTTAGTTAGATGATTTGGGGCAGCCTTTCTCTGTCTCCTTCTTGCCATCTGTGAAATGGGGATGATAAAGCCCTTCCTCTAGGTGGCCGTGAGAATTGAATGAAACATAAAGGCTTAGAACATTGCCTGGCACGTGAGCCTCAATAAATGGAAGATACTGTTACTTGGTAACTGTTCTTCCTCATGTCAGGCATCTTTTCACCCCAGGGCCTTTGCACTAGCCCATCCCTCTATCCAGAATGTTCATCTCTGGATGTTCCTAGGGCTGACTTTTAAAAATTCGGACCCCCTGATCCACCAGGAGAATCCCTCTAGTCAGTCACTGCCACGTCACCCCATTTAAATTTCCTGCAGAACAGATGTTTTCTTTATTGTTTTTCTATTGTTTGACTCCCTCAGTGGAACACAGTTGTCATAAGAATGGGGATTTTTGTCTGTTTTGTTCACTGTATCCCCCAGCTCCTAGAAAGGACACATCGAGGGTGTTAGATACAAATTTATTGCATGCATAAAGTGAACGGTGGCTTCAGCTTCCGGCCTGGGAAGGGCCTGGCGTGCGCCTCATACATGGATATTCTTGTGATGGGCAGCTGGGGAGGAAGGTGCTTCCAACTGAGAAATCACTGAGAAGGCGTTTACTTGTGTGTCCAAGCCCCAGAAATGTTGGAGGTATCATAAATTCTGGGGCGCCTGGGTGGCTTAGTCAGTTAAGGGTCCAAATCTTGATTTCGGCTCAGGTCACGATCTCATGGTTTGTGAGTTCGAGCCCTGTGTTAGTTAGGCTCAGCTCTGACAGTGCAGAGCCAGCTTGGGATTCTCTCTCCCTCTCTCTCTGCCCCCCCCCCCATTTGCTCTCTTTTGCTCTCTCTCAAATAAATAAACATTAAAACAACAACAATAATAATGAATTGTCCCCCACCCCTTCCTAAAACATGATCACAGCAACCACACTCCCCCTGTCTTGACCCAGCCTGTCTCTCCGCCGGGGCTCGACAGATGATTCTAGCATGTGGAAGTCAGACAGGAGGGCAGGAGTACAGAGGGCAGTGCCTGGGTCGCCTCCAGGGTTCAGATGCACCCCTCAAGCTACCACACCCCAGGAATGGGGATGGAGGGGTCATCCACGAGCTCCTTCATCCGGGCCCCATTGCACTTCACCTCAGCTTTTAGTCTTATCTTTTCTCTTGCCTGCCTCTCTTGCCTTCAGGGCGAAGAACAATAAAAGAACACTAGGAGGCCTGCCTTTGGGTCAGTGCAGCTGGCCCTTTAAGATGCAGGGCGAGTCTCCTCACCTACGAGCCAGTACCGAGCTTGGGTTTTTTTTTGTGTTCAGTCAGGAGCCAGCTCCCTTTGTGGACAAGGCATTCCAGACCTTTGCAGAAAGAACGAGTTGCAAATCCCTGATCCCAGTGACTGAGTCATTGGAGCACACAGGCTGGTGAGATGTGGGCACTGGGTTTTGATCTGGTCATGGGCAACAAAAGGGTCTGGTCTTCCTGCCCCCGCCCGCCATGGGAGGGAAATGGCTTCAGGCAACAGTAATACAGGAGGAAAGTATACCAAGACTGGGAGCCCCAGAGATCCAGGTGGGTGGCAGTGAGGAAAGGCAGGCTGGGTCAGGGAACAGATACCAGTCCTTGGAACCATGTACGCCGAAGCGCGCAGAGGCAGGACAGCAAGATTCTCCTGGGGATGAACCAACGTGTGCATAAAATGGTCACTGATGTGCTGCAGCCCCATTCACTCCATCATCACAAGGTGGCTGTGGTGGCTCCAGTTCTGGGTCCTCAAATCCACTGGGGAGAGACTCTTTTCAGATTCCAGAAATAGACTCATGGGGTACCACTGCCTCTCACTGGGCCATGTGCCTCTTCAAGAACCAATTGTTTGGGTCCAGGATGGGAAGCTGGGGTTGGCTGGGAGCTAGATTACCTGTGGCCGGCTGGTATTGGGGCCTTCCGTGCACAGGGCCTAAGAGTAAGGGAGGGCTGGTTCCCCAGAAGGGAATTGGGGTACAGACACCAAAGTAAGAAGGAATTGAAATTCCCTTTAAACAAAAAATGGTCCACTAATCAAAGATTGGCTTCTTTTCCACTCCGAAAATACGGTCATCTCACATAAGGGCAGCTCAAGAATTTATTACCCAAAGGGAGGTAAGCCAGAAACTCTGACACCCCCAAATTCTCCATAAGTATGTACTGAATTGAACGTATGCTCTAGTGTCCAGTTGGTGAATGGCTGGGAGATTGAGTGGGGAAGACAAAGCAACAGTGTTCCGTCTCTTTTGTTTTTCCCCACCCTCTCTTTTCATTAAGCAACTATATATTAACTAGTTAAGAGTAGGCTTTTTTTTCGTTGAAAGCTCGGGAGGGCTGAATCACAGAAACAAGAAACCATACTCTTTCAGCTCTTTGTAAAGTGATTGATTCCAACGTTTCCCCCTATTTTGTAGGAACATGCAGCACAAGTTGTACAATTGTCTTATGTTTATGGGCTCTCCCCCAACTAAGTTGTTGTTTTTTATCACAATGAGTCCATTTCACGTAGAGTTTTCCAAAGTGTTTGACGAGTGACTTGGATCAGAGACAAGTTGACACATCAGGACGAGGGAGTATCTAGACAAGGTCCTGTATGAGGAGTGTTCTTAGGAACTGGGGCTATTTGTCCTGCAGAAGAGTTTTTAATAGGTGTTTTCAATAGCCTTTCATAAGAAAGGCTCCATGGATTTTATCATGTGTGACTTTCAGAAGAAAGTTTGAATCAGTGGTTCCAAGTTGAGTGGAGGCAGGTGACAGCTTAGTATAAAGAGCGGTTTTCTGTGAACGTGGTTGCCCCCGGTTGGAGTGGAGGGTGCTGATGGTGGTGGCAGTGAGTTTCCATCACCGGAGGCGTCCCCTCTGAAGCTGGATGCTGTAGAGAACACTCCAACATCACGGGTAGGTGTGCAGGACATTGGAGGGGTGTTTAACTGTCACGTTTTTTAGTTGTGCAGATGGGAATGGACACAAGGGCCAAATCTAGGGGAGCATAGAAATCCTTCTACCCACTCCCTCCGATCCTGAGCTGGGGATTCTGTAAGCTCCTGTGCAAGAACACTAGGGGGAGGCCTGGTGGGGCAGGGAAGGCGCATGTGTGGGCAACTCCTGCACACGCGGACCTTACACGCGACCCTACACACACATGTACCCTGCACACGCACAGCCCCTGCTCACACACAGATCTTGCACACGCGTGGACCCTGCACACTCACAGCCCCTGCTCACACACAGACCCTGCACACCCGTGGACCCTGCACACACACAGCCCCTGCTCACACACAGACCCTGCACACCCGTGGACCCTGCACACGCACAGCCCCTGCTCACACGCAGATCCTGCACACGCACAGACCCTGCACACATGGGCTCCCTGCTTACTCACACGGAGCTGGCCCTACCTCCTGTACCATGCAGTCACAAACAAGACCCCTGAAGACTGGCCATACCCTAGGAGCTCACCGGTCTCCTAAGAAGTGCTGGTCCCCTGGCGAGGTCCAGGCAGAGGAAGCATGAGGCACCGTGGAAAGGCGTGGACTTTGGATTTGACCCATCTTGACTTGAACCTCAACTCCAGCCCTTTCCAACCCTGTCTGGTACCTTATTTCTAAAATGGAGGGACCAAGACCTACCTTGAGTCTTGAGGTAAGACACGGGGAGTTGTTGGAAAGCCTAGAAGGGGAAGCTGAACCTGGGAGAGTTTCAGCTACCCAGGCCACCCAGCCAGTCAGAGGCAGAGCCAGGACTCCCATCCGGGCTCCTGAAGCCAGCCGAGCGCCAGCCAGGACACCTCGCAAAACAGGCTGTGCTCAGGGGCCATAGGTCGTTTCGCAGCTCCTCAAGTCCAGTGCAGCCGTGCCCCTCCTTGCCTCTGCTGTCCCCACTCCGTGTTTCTGAAACAGGGGCCCACTGACAGCCAGCTGGGCAGCTGAGCTCTCGGCAGGGCTCCATCACTAGAGGTCACTCTTCCTCTGTGTGTGTAGTCTGGAGGGCAGAAATGTGCTGACTGGGTACAGGATTCCAGGTGTCTCCTCCGGTGAGGGTACATTCAGGCCTACTCTGCCGGAAGTGAGAGCACCCCCCCCCCCCTTCCCAACATCTTTGGGCCTGAGAGGGCATGAGGAGAGTTCCCCCCAATAAGCCAGGTCAATCAAGTGCCTGAGCTTGCCTGGGTGCAGGTGGCGGGGGGGCGGGGGTTGCTCATGTTGTCCCAGGGGGGCCTGGCCGGCCCAGCTTTCTGTTTAATACTTTCTGGTTCCTTCTGAGCCAGTTGCAGTGGGGAACGGGTCTGAGGGGGTGAATTGCAAGGCAGGAAGCCTGGACTTCACCTCCTAGTTCCTAAGCTTACTCACTGTGACCTCTGTTGGAGCTCTCTCTTCTCAAGGGGTAACCCCACTTTTAGTACTGTCTCTTCTCCGCCTACACTGGCTGCCCCCTGTGCCTGCCAAGCCCTCTCCTGCCACAGGGCCTTTGCACTTCCCTCAGTCTGAAGGTACTGCCCCAGATCTTCACCTACACTTTAGACTGAGCTCGGGCATCACCTCCTCAGAGAGGTATTCTCTGTCTTCCTAGTCTGAATTAGCTGCCTCCTAGCTTCAGCTGGCTACTTTTTTTTTTTTTAATTTTTTTTTTTTAACGTTTATTTATTTTTGAGACAGAGAGAGACAGAGCATGAACAGGGGAGGAGCAGAGAGAGAGGGAGACACAGAATCTGAAACAGGCTCCAGGCTCTGAGCTGTCAGCACAGAGCCTGACGTGGGGCTCGAACTCACGGACCGTGAGATCATGACCTGAGCCGAAGTCGGACGCTTAACCGACGAGCCACCCAGGCGCCCCTTCAGCTGGCTACTTTTTATCTCATCATCCTGATGATCTCCTTCATGGCACTTACCACAACTGTCATTACCTCCTTGGTTCACTTGGTTATTGCCTACTCCTCACATCCCTCTGTTGACTAAAGCCCTGTGCGTACACAGACTCTGTCTTGCTCTTTCCTGTGCTGCCAGCTCCTAGAATGGTGCCTGGCACACAGTAGACACTCAATAAATACTTGTTGGATGAATGAACTAGAAAGTCTTAGAAAGCGGACTGTTATTATTGTCCTGTTTTATGGGTAAGGAAGTTAGAGTAAGAGATTTTCCAAGATCACGCAGGTAGGAAACCACTGAGTGAGGAACTCCTCCCCAGGTCTTTGAACTTGAAATCTGTCTCCCTGTGGCCTCCTAACCCATATCAGTCTCTGTGCAGTTTCACAATCTGAGGCCAGACACCGTGGGAGTTCCCTGGTGGAGGAACGCTGGCCCAACCCCACCCCTCTCCTCCCCAGCCTTCCTACCCGGGATGGGAGTAGGGTGGCAGTCAGAACAGAAAAGGGAAAATGAGGCCTCGGGTTGAAGAGCACGGAATGGCTGGGTGGATTTGGGGACCCCTGAACCCCAATTTTCCAGGAGAAAATTAAAAGCATATAGGAAGGATGCAAACCTCCTTTAAGGTGAAGAGTGTAACCACAGGTCGGTGTTTGTGTGGGTGGTGAGTGCCCCAGTGCGAGCCTACGGCAGCCCCACCCCCACCCAGAGTGTGAGGATGGGCCTGGGGTCCTCTGCGAACACACACCGTGTCCTGGGGCCCCGAGAACACTCGAGGCCTTACACAGTGTGGATTGTGTAACCAGATTGTCCTCTTTTCACCTGCCCCCTCTAGCCTGGGTTATATAGCTAGGCAGTAAAAATTAGAGTCAAACCTAGACTATTTTTCATCCACTAATTTTCCAAAGGTTGGACAAGTCTCCTCTCCCCCGGCCCCACCTTCCCCCCACTCACCTGTCCTAACAACCCACAGCAACCCCACTTAGTCCCGAACACACCTCTCATTGCTTCACCTGTTCCCCCACTACCCTTGAAATTGAATCCTGGCATTGTGTTTAGTCTGCCAGGCTTATGGGGGTGGGCTGGAGTGTGATGGAGAGGCGGCTGGTAGTCAGGGGCTGACGGAGTCTCTCTTCCCAGCAGATGGAAGAGAAAGAAAGCAGTCATCTCTGCGGCTGCCAGTAGCATAGGCGTTGAGGATGTGCAGACCAGATGTAAGACTTCCAAAAAGCTCAGGGATCCAGTTTACTGGGGGAGGCCAAACCCAAACCAATAAGCACAAAGGTCACGGAGCCAACCTGTCCTGACCCTGACTTAGCCAGAGCCTGATGGAAGGGTCCTGGAAGGGTCCTGGAAGCCAGAATACCTGGGCTCTAAGCTCAGTCCTTCCCTGTAACTAACTATGAGGCTTTGGGCTACTCACTTAGCTGCTCTGAAAGTTGAGTGAATACAGTAATGATATGATATATGGTATGATATAGTATGATATGATATGATATGATATGATATATGATTGACATAAAAGTGGATGTAATAGAAATAGTTTACATTTATAAACAATTCTGCTATAGCAAGCATCAATAATGTGGTAATGCATGTGAATAAAGTTAGATTATAAAGTTCCGTGGAAGGGCCAGGTAGGCGCAAGCCTTTGCCTTGTATTTTCCATGTTTTTCTGCCACGTCTATAGCAGCAATGAGTCAGGTTTCACCAGGCAAGGAGGGGACTTTTGGTCTCGGTGCTATGACAGGCATTCCAGCTGTTTGCCCATGTCTCACGCTTCTCCTTCCTGGCATGTGGAGGGTTATCTTTCCCCACCACCACACGCCACCACCCCCCCCCCCCAGTCCCCAAGAAGTTAAGTGGGCCTATGGTTAGTTCTGGCCAGTGGGTTGTGGACAGAAGTGCTATATGTTGCTTTGAGGCTGGAACGTCTCTTTGCTGATGGGAGGCCCTGCGGCCGTGCTCCTTACTGGCATTGTGATCATCGGACTCTGGTTGAGATGGGATTCTGTCAGCCTGGGTCTCTGAGGAATGTCAGTGAACAGGGCCTCCCTGCCAGCTTGCCGTGGGCATGCAGCTTGAGCGAGAAATGAATCGCTGTTACTTTAAGCCCCTGGCTTTGGGAGCTATTTGTTACAACAATACAACCTGGCCTAACCTAACTGATATGTCGCTGCTCCATCAGTAAGATCATGTGGGGAGAACAGCTGTCTCCGAATCACATGGAGGAGCCCTGTTAAAAATGCAGATTCTCAGGCTCCACCCCAGATGCCCTGAGTCAGAATGCCCAGGGGTTCTAACCACAGGGAGTGCATCTGCAGAGGAGCACATATAGATCCCAGGCCTTAGAAGTAGTGGGAGAGGGCTCTGCCCTTCTGCCCCCTCTGCCCCCCCTGCCCCCCATCCACTTCCTGCGGCTCCAAAGCAGGTCAGCTCACGGCTGGATTCTCCAGATGTCGCTGGGGCTCTGGGCCTGAGGGGTCCCTGCCTTCAGCTTATGGTCACAGTGCTCTACCCCTCTCTCCTGCTCCTCTTCAGCCATCCGGCGACTCAGCAAATCCCCTGGGCCAGGCCTGGGGAAGGGCGCAGACAGTAGTCTGGGAACGAGAGCTAGAAACCCTGCGTGATGGATTGAAGGAGACGAGACCATTCCCGGCTGTGGGCTGATGTGCAGCGCCAGTGACAGGCGGCGATGTTTGTGCTCTGAACCCGCAATCTCAGCTAATGGGAAAGATTGAGGGATTTGGAATGAGATGCGTCACGGCCGGCAGCCCCACAGGCGGAGATGCTGCAGGCGGACAGCAGCATCGTTTGGTGGCTTCCTGAAGTGGGAACTGGGAGACGCGTTACTGGGCCGGCCCTGGGGCAGGTGGGGGAATGTCTCTGGCTCACCAGGAGCTGGGCTGCCCCTCTGGCCTCCTGTGATGTCAGGAGGTCCAAGCTGAGCAACTGTGGGAGCGGGAAGGCAAGAGGGTCTCCCTGTCGCACGATGAATGTGTCCTCCCAGCACGTCCGTGGGGGGGCTGCCCGACACAGGCACACCATGACGGTGTCCAAGGATGGTGACTGCCCGCCCCGCCAGGCTAGGGTGACGGAGGGCAAGGCTGAGGGCCAGAGCAGCCCTTGAATAACTTCCTCCCAGCCTCTACCGGTGCCAGTCTGGTAAAAAATAAGAATCAAAAGCTCAGGAATAGAGATTTCGCTCAGAAACCTCCCATCACTTCTTTCTTGGATTTGAAGCTATACTGCCCTGGGCTCAAATTCCAGCACTGCCCTTTCCTACCTATGACCTTGGACGATGGGCTCCACCTCTCTGGGCCTCAGTTTTCTCATCTGTAAAATCCAAAGGGAAAAAAAAAACCTCACTCCCCGGGAATGTTGTGCTAAGGACTATAAAGCAGTGCCTGAATCATCAGGGGATCTTGTTAAAATACAGATTCCCACTCAGCAGATCTGGGTGCGGCCTGAGAGCCCTCATTTCTAATAAGCTCCCAGGTGACGCCAGTGGATCACAATTTTAATAACGAGGATGCAGGAGACCAGAGCGGGTGCCTGGCTCAAACAACTTTGGTTGTTATACTGTCAATGCAAAACAGGTGGCGCTGTCCTTTTCCCCACCACAGCCCATACCTTCCTTCTCCACTTCCTGTTCTATTCAAGATATCCTTTAAAGACACCTGGATACAAATATCGGAGAGGCCCAAAGTGGGTTTCATTGCAAGCCTCACCTCTAGAAATTTCCCTGGGCCTTGGGCCCACCATGGTTGGCCCAGTGGCCAACTGTTCGTTAGGCATATTTAGAGGTGGCTGTTTTCCCCCTGATCCAGAGTTGATGGGCCCAGTCACGGGGGCCCTGGACTGGGCAAGCTGGGATGGCAATGGATGTTGCTAAGCAACAACAACTTCTTCGTACCAGCCATCACAGTTGCCCAAAGGAATGACAAAGGCCATTCCTGTCCCTATCCCAGACCCCAAAAGAAGATACTTACTCTCCTCTTTTTTCATGGGAGGGAAACTTAGGGGGTCTGAGGCAAGATCCTCCACCAGCAGTGGAAGCAGCATGGCTCACTGGTTAAAAGCTTGGGACCATCTTGTATAATCACCCAGAGCTTCAGTTTCCTCATCTGTAAAATGGGGCTAACGTTACCACCACATCCCTCTGTTGTAAGCATGAAATGAAATAGTGGATGTGTTGTGCAGCAATGCCCGTCATTTTATGATCGTGACTGTCCCCATAATTCTGGGCCCTGCCTCCTCATGACCTTTCCCCTAAAGCCGGCCTGGAAGCACCTGGGCTGTGATGAGGACTGTGGTTTTGAACTGGCCCTGCTTTAGCTCTGAGGGGAAGTGGTTCCTGCGTTTTGGAGCCAAGTTAAGCAGAGACATGAAGCCAGAGGAGCCAGAGGGGGACATCAGCTATTTGCCACTGTGGCTCAGGTGAAGTGGACAAGCCAGACAGGACAAGCCACTGCTGAGAAACAGTGGGGAGAGGAGAGGAGGGGAGGAGGAAGGGGGAAGGGGGAGGGGAGTAAGGTTGGAGAGGCAGATGCAATGCCACCCTGGCCCAAGGCTGACCTGTCCATTGCCTGGGGGAGCCTAGGGAGGGGTGGGGTGAGGCTGCAGGCTGTGTGGTGGCTGCAGGAGGGCTGGAGGAAGATGTTCACACCCACAGCCCTCTCTGGGGACACTTCCTGCAGGCCTCCTGTCCCAAACCCTTCGTTCCATTTGCACTTGTGCTTAAATACATACCTGGAACGTTAAAAAAAAATGTTTTTAAGGTTTATTATTATTTTTTAACTTTTTAAATGTTTGTTTATTTTTGGGAGAGAGAGAGAGACAGACAGAGCACAAGTGGGGGAGGGGCAGAGAGAGAGGGCAACACAGAATCCAAAGCAGGCTCCAGGCTCCCAGCTGTCAGCTCAGAGCCCTGTGCTGGGCTGGAACCCACAAACCGTGAGATCATGACCTGAGCCAAAGTCAGATGCTTAACCGACTGAGCCATCCAGGTGCCCCAAGGTTTATTTATTTTTGAGAGAGAGAGAGAGAGAGAGCGCACGCTTGTCGGGGAGGGGCAGAAAGAGAGGAAGACACAATCTGAAGTAGACTCCAGGCTCTGAGCTGTCAGTATAGAGCCCAACGAGGGGCTCAAACCCATGAACTGTGAGATCGTTACCTGAGCCAAAGTCAGACGCTCAATCGACTGAACCATCCAGGCGCCCCGAACATCTTAATCATTTTTTCTTCCTTTTTTTATTGAGGTATAACTGATATACAACATCATATTATTTTCAGGTGTACAACATAATGAGTCAATATTTGTATAGTTTACAAAATGATCACCACATGAAGTCTGGTTAACATCCATCACCATACATAGTTACAGAATTGTCTTCTTGTGATGAGAAGTTTGAAGATTTACTCTCTTAGCAACTTTCACGTATGCAGTAGAGTATTATTAACTATAGTCGCCATGCTGTACATTACCTCTCCCTGACTTATTTATTTTATAGCTAGAAGTTTATCCTTTTGACTCCCTTCACTCATTTTGTCCATCCCCCAACCCCCTGACATCTTGCCTCTGGCAACCACTGGTCTGTTCTGTGTATGTAGGGGCTTGTTTTTGTTTTAGATTTCACATATTAGTGAGATTACATATAAGTGAGATCTGTGGTATTTGTTCTTCTCTGTCTGATTTATTTCACTTAGTATCATGCCCTCGAAGTCCATTCACGTTGTCACAAATGGCAAGATTGCATTCTTTTTTATGGCAAAATAATATTATTTATATCTATTTATATATTATTAATAATATTGATATATTAATATTAATTTATATTTTAATATATTTTATATACATATAAATGTATATAATGTGATATATACATATAAATATATATAATGTGATATATATATGTAGGTATATATATATGTATATATATACGTGTATATATATATATATATATATATATATATATATATCACGTTTTCTTTATTCATCCATTGATGGAAATTTAGGTTGTTTCAGTGTCCAGTCTTTCGCCTCCTCAGTTAAACTTATTCCTAGGTATTTTAATGGTTTTCAGGCAGCTATAAACAGATTGTTTTCTTAATATCTCTTTCCAATAGTTCATTATTAGTGTATAGATTAGTGTATACATTTTTTTTACGTTTATTTATTTATTTTGAGAGAACGAGAGAGAGAGCATGAGCAGGGGAGGGGCAGAGAGAGAGAGAGAGAGAGAGAGAGAATCCCAAGCTGGCTCTGCACTGTCAGCACAGAGCCCAATGATGGGCTCCATCTCACAAACTGTGAGCTGGTGATGACCTGAGGAGAAATCAAGAGTTGGACGCGTAACTGACTGAGCCGTTCAGGCGCCCTACAACAGATGTTTATATATTGGTTTTGCACCCTGCAGCTTCACTGAGTTTTACTGTATTAGTTCTAACAATTTTTTGATGGAGTCTTGAGGGTTTTCCATGTACAATATCATGTCATCTGCAGACAGTGGCAGTTTTATTTCTTCCTTTCCAATTTGGATGTCTTTTATTTATTTTTCTTGTCTAATTGCCTTGACTAGGACTTGCAGTACTGTGTTGAATAAAAGTGGGGGGAGTAGGCATTCTTGACTTGTTCCTGATATAAGAGGACAAGCTGTCAGCTTTTCGCCGTTGAGTATGATGTTAACTGTGGGCTTGTCCCATATGGCCTTTATTATGTTGAGGTGCATTTCCTCTGTGTCCGACTTGGTTGAGAGTTCTTATCATAAATATGTTGAATTTTGTCAAATGCTTTTTCTGCATCTATTGAGACGAGCAAATGGTTTTTATTCTTCCTTTTGTTAATGTGGTGGGCCACAATGACTGATTTGAGGATCTTGAGCCATCCTTGCATTTATGGTGTATGATCCTTTTAATGTATTGTTGAATTTGATTTGCTAGTATTTTGTGGATGATTTATACATATAGGTTCACTGGGGATATTGGCCTGTAATTCTCTTTTCTTTATTTTCTTTTCAGGGTAATCTGCCCTCATAAAATGAGTTGGGAAGTGTTTTCTCTTCTTCTAATTATTAGAAGAGTTTGAGAAGGATTGGTATTAATTCTTCTTTAGATTTTTGGTAAAATTCACCAGTAAAATTCATCTGGTCTGGACTTTTGTTTGTTGGGAGGTTTTTGATTACTGATTCAATCTCCTTACTAGTAATCAGTCTATTCACATTTTATATTTGTTCATAATTCATTCATGAACAATGGTAGGTTACATGTTTCTAAGAATTTATCCATTTCTTGTAGGTTGTCCCATTTGTTGGCATATGATTTTTCATAGTAGTCTCTTATAATCCCTTGTGTTTCTGTGTTATCAGTTGTAGTGTCTCCTCATTCATTTCTGGTTTTTTTAAAGTTTATTTATTTTTGAGAGAGAGAGAGCAAGCACGAGAAGGGGAGGGGCAGAGAGAGGGAGAGAGAGGGGATCCCGAGCAGGCTCTGTGCTGTCAGTGTAGAGCTTGATGTGGGGCTCGAACTCACGAACCATGAGATCATGACCTGTCAATTTTGTTTAGCTTTCAAAGAACCAGCTCTTGGTTTCATTGATCTTTTCTATTATCTTTTTAGTGTCTATTTTATTTATTTCTGCTCTGATCTTTGTTATTTCCTCCCTTCTACAACTTTGGACTTTGTTCTTCTTTTTCTAGTTCATTGGAGTGTAAAGTTAGGTTGTTTATTTGAAATTTCTCTTGTTTCTTGATGTCAGCATTTATTGCTATGAACTTCCCTCTTAGAACTGCTTTTGCTGCATCTCATAGGTTTTGATATGTTGTATTTACATTTTTATTTGTCTTAAGGTATTTTTTTCTCTTTTGATTTCTTCATTGACCCATTGGTGTTTCAATGCATGTTCAACGCATGTTGTTTATCCACATATTTGCAAATTGTCTAATTTTCTTCTAGTAATTGATTTATAGTTTCATACCATTATGGTTGGAAAGGATGCCTGATACGATGTCAATCTTTTTAATTTGCTAAGACTTGTTTTGTCCCTAATATATCATCTCTCCTAGAGAATGTTACACGTGCACTTGAGAAGACCATGTATTCTATTGCTTTTGGATGGAATGTTCTGTATATATCTGTCAAGTCCATCTGGTCTAATGTATCATTTAAATCTGATGATTCCTAATTGATTTTCTGTCTGGATGATATATCCATTGATGTAAGTGGGGTTATTAAAGTCCCCCTATTATTGTGTTGCTGTCTATTTCTCCCTTTAGGTCTGTTAATATTTGCTTTATATATTTAGGTACTCCTAATTATTATTATATTTACATTGGTATTATGTTATAAATATTTTATATTAGGTGTTCCTAATATATAAATATGTAACCATTTTAACCATTTTTGAGTATACAATGTAGTAGTGTTGAGTACATTCACACTGTTGTACAACCAATCTCCAGAACTCTTTCTATCTCCCCAAACTGAAACTCTGTAAATTTGACTACTGTAGGTATGTCCTATGAGTGGAATCATGCAGTATTTGTCTTTTTGTGACTGGTTTATTTCACTTAGTATAATATCCTCAAGCTTTATAACCATGTTGTATATTTTCTGGTTTTATTTTTATTAAAAAAATTTTTTAACATTTGTTTATTTATGAGAGAGAGAGAGAGAGAGAGAGAGCATGTGCACATGCACAATAGTTGTAGCCAGAATTTTCCTACTAATCCGCATCCCAAGCAGGCTCCACACTGTCAGTGCAGAGCCTGACACGGGGCTCCATCCCACAAACTGTGAGAACACAACCTGAGCTGAAATCAAAAGTCAGAAGCTTAACCTGACTGAGGCACCCAGACATCCCTATTTTCTGTTTTTAAATCTAGTTTTACTAGTTGTTCTTGGAAGCCTGGTTGGCCAGATACAAGCTAGTCATCCAGAGCAAGAAGCAGAAGAGCAGCCCAATGGCTGTGTGAGGCATGGGGCCACTTCCCCCACTGCCATCCATCACTTCTAGGAGGTTAGCGTGAAAACATCCCTCCCACTCAGCACCTCATTTGTAAGGAACAGCTTCTAAGAGCACAAGGCTGGTGAACTCAGCTGGTGCAGAGTGGGCTCATGAAGTCAAGTTCATGTATTTGTTCCCTCCAAGGACGGTATTGTGCGCTGATAGGGAATGTCGGCTCTGAGGTCAGGCGGCCTGGGTGTGAATCCTGGTACTGTTACTTACTCTCTATGGGTTCCCGTATGAAGTGGAGACGATGATAAGGCTAATGTGGAGATTTGGTTATATGGCCCCTCTACGGTGCCTAGCGAAGCCTGACACAGAGGAAGTGCTCAGCAAAGACTCGAAATGACTGGTTTTAGCATTTCATTAGTTGAAACCTCATCCATATGACTTCTGCTGTTGCCCAACTTGGACCAAGATAAGCAAGACATGGTCATTCTCAGGCTAGTCCAGTACTTTTTAATTGTTTTGTATTTGTGAACAGTAGAACCCTTTGGGCAAGTTCATTTATGTAACCTCAGTCTTGGGATGGAAAGGGAAAATTGTTCCCACTGGGAGGGTAGGAAGTCCAGCCCTCTGCACCACAGGCACGTTGTGTAACACGTGTGTGTACACACACATACACGCACATATACTTTCTCTCTCAGCCTCCCCACCTCTCTGAGATGGATAAAGCCCTAGGCATGAAGCCCTGCCCTGTAGGAAGACCCTTAGGAGGGGTCTCTGAGTCCCTTTGAGCAAGGAGATACTGGGCTTTGTGAGAAGCGGGCAAGGGCCCCTGCCTGATGGGGTGTGGACAGGCTGGGCTGGCTGGGCCGCCAGGGGCTGAATCAGGGTCACAAGGAAGGGAGCTGTGGAGCCCCCACCCTCCATCTCTCCTCTCTCATGTCCTCACAAAAACACACTTTTACCTCCCTCTCAAGAAGAAAGATAACTTAAGAAGCAAAGTCTCTGGCAGTAGATCTGAGGACACATGCCTGAGCTCACAGTGTGTTTCTTTCTAGCACCGTGACTGAGCCAGGCAGAGAAAGGGGTGTGTCAGATGTGAGTGAGTGTGTGTGTGCGCACGTGTGAACTTTTGTGTGTGTCCACTTACGCGTGTGTGTGTGTGTGTTTGGGTGTGTGCATATATCTACCTGAGTATCTGTGTTCATGTGTGTGTCTGCTTGTGTGCCTGAATTCTCAGAAAAGTCCTCATGCTTCGTCACGTTCCCTGCAAAAACTTTTGGTTAATTCACAAATTCGCTCATTCATTTCTTCAACAAACTAGCAAATCTTAAAATGATGGATTATAATTGTGCTAAATGCCACTGTGCCACGAGAGCATACTTCTATGATTCTGTAATTTCATAAGGAATGTATAGGGACCCGAGTCTCCCTGATCTCAAACACTGTCAAGAAGGTGAGCCCTTGGTTTCTGGCACCCTTGCAGCTGTGTGTGTGCTTCCTGAGCTTTATTTATGTGTATAACCCTATTTTTCCCCCATACGTGTGGCACTGGGCTGTCACTAAGAGCATGGCAGTTCCTTTTGCTGCATTTTTGCCACATCAGGCAGCTGTGGATCCCATCAGAGGGTTCCCATGTCAACTCTAGATGTGTGTGTATGTCCCTGGGTAGGTGCTGTATATACTCCCCTGGATGTGGGCAGGGGTCTTTGGGATATGAGGTCTGGAGGGATACTGAGATCCTTCTGTGAGGACATCGCCACGTGTGTGAATGTATCTCTGAGCGTGGTCTGGGCCTGGACCCCTTCCAGCCTGCCCCCAAAAGCCCCCACTGCGTTGTCCTGCCAGTAATTACAGCAGATAAACTGCTCCAGTTGAGGGCTGCTATCCCAGGCTGGCTGCCAGCCGTGCGGCCCCAGGCTGCGCCGTGGGAGTCCATTCATTTTAATAAGAGGTACACCCTGTGTTATTAAGAAGAGTGTTTATTACTGTCGCCACGCACTGACAGCAGCTTCCATCATCGTTAAAGAGCAGATGGGGGGAGGGGCGGGGGGCCGTGCACTGCAGCTCTTCAGAGGCACTGGGCCAGCTGGTGAGGCTAGAGAGGGAGGGTCTCTCTCTCTCTCTCCCTCTGTCACCCCAGGACTATGTGGCAACCCCTTTCCAAGCAGGGATGGAGCCATTCAGCTGAGCCTGACCCTGCCTGAGGTGGGGGTTGGAGCTGGCAAAGGGGTGATAGAGGGTGCTCTTAGCATCTCAGCATCCACATGCTGCCCCAGAGACAGAAGGGGACCCCAGTTTGGGGCTTGTCCTAGGGGTAGGCAGCGTGACCTGCTGGCCCCACTCGCCCGACTCCCAGTTTCACCTGGAATGCCCTCCCCAGGGCGTTGCTCGAAATACTCGTGGGAATCCTGCAGTTTCAGCTCAGTCTACGGCAGCCTGCCCCCCAGGTCCCTTGCCACTGGTCAGTCTCGCCCCACCACCCGCTAAAGATGTCTCCCGTCTCTTTCCACTGAAGAAAGTTCCACGTAAAAGAGCCTCTTCGGTCTGTTCACAGCTCAATCCCAGCACAGAGAGCAGGGCCTCGCACTGGACATTGAACAGATACGTATTCAGTCCCTGGATCAATGAAGACTCACCCAGCTCCTTACCCTTCCTATCGTCTTCCAGGACGCTTGGGTGTAGACAAGCATCAGGCGCAATAATGACAAGTGTGGTGGGGTAGAAGAAAGAGCAGAGGTTCCCAAACTTTCCCCGCTCCTGGTGCTTTTAACATCTCAGGAATTTTTTTCATGATGCCCTTTGCTTGAAAGAAACACCTGAAAGTTCTATTTATCAAGTGGCTGGATCTAAACACCTTACCTAGTCCTGTCTTCACAACTAGTGAGCCATTCGAAAACACAAGACACGTAAATTGAAGTGAAAAAGACTTTATTTGGTTGTTGCACGCCAGTTACGTACCAGTGGGATGTGTGTGCCTGTTGGGCACATCTTCTCAGGCTTTGCAATCACATTGGACACTGCCATCCCATTTCTGGTTCCATGTTGATTTTCATCACAGCAACCAATGAAAGCCCAGCTTCTCAGAGATATGATGCCATTGCCAAGAATGTAGTGTGATCTAACGTGGAAGCTGTGAACTACCTCAAGTTAGCAGCCCACGTGGTGTCTGACGGATGTTGAGCATCACCGCGTTTGCCTGGAAAGTTTAAAATGTCCTGTGGGGCCCCTGGGCACGTGCTTCAGCGTTCAGGAGCATCCTGGCACACGGTTTGGAACCTGTGGCGGTAGAAGACCCAGTTCAAGTCCCAGCTTGTTTGTTTGCTTATTTACATAATTGTTTATTCAACACTCTCATAATACTGGTTATGCCAGCCCCTGTTCCAAAGCCTTACAAGTATTAACCCATTCCATCACCTTAACAACCTTATAAGATAGGTGCTCTTGTGTGATAGTTGTGTCATCTTGTGTGACATCTCATATGTCAACTCGGTGAGGCGATGGTGCCCAGTTGTTTGGGCAAGAACCAGCCTAGATGTTGCTGTGAGGGTATGTTTTAGATGTGATTGACATTTAAACCAGTAGACTTTGAGCAAAGCATATAGCCCTCCCTAACGTGGGTGGTTCTCACCCAATAAGACGAAGGCCTTTAAGACTGACGTTTCCCAAAGAAGAAATTCGCAAGACTACGACACAGGAATCCTACCTGAGTTTTCAGCCTGCTGCCCTGAAGAACTGGGACTCAAGTCTACAATGTTCACTCTTATCTGAATTTCCAGGCTGCTGGCCTGCCCTATAGATTTCAGACTTGCCAGACCCCACGATTGTATAAGCCAATTTCTTAAAATCAATTTTTTAATGTTTCTTTCAATAGATAGGCAGATAGGTGATAGATAGATAGATAGATAGATAGATAAAGATAGGGATCTATTATATCAGTATCTATCCATATCTATCTATATATCTGTATCATTTCTTTGGCGAACTCTTGACTAAAACTCATTTACAGATGAAGACGCTGTTCAGCTACTAACTAGCTATGTGGCCTTGGGCAAGTCTTTTTCCTTTTGGGCATCTGTTTTATCATAGCCAAATGGGGGAGTTAAACAAGATGAATTCAAGGTTACTACTACCAGTGCTAACATCTGGGCTGTGAGGTTTAGATAACTAGGACTAGGATTTGTTTGTTGGCCACCCAGCAACCATTCCTAATCCACTTATCCCTTGCCACCAGTGGCTACACAGTATCGATAATCTTGTTCCTAGCCTCCATTGTAGCTCGGGGTAGCCATGTGGGCTTCTGGCTAATGATGTACAAAGAGGAGGTATACTGGGAACTTCCAGAAAATATATTTTGCTTCCCCACAGGAAAAGTTAGAGAGGAGAATTCATTGAAGCTGATCTTTCCCCTTTCTTTGTTCCTCAAAGAAGGCCACAATGTCTGGAACTGCAGTAGCAATCTTGTGACTATGAGGCACAAACAGCCAAAGACAGCAGAACAGAAACAGAAGGAGCCTGGGTCCTTGATATATGGTTAAGCTGCTAAAGCAGCCCTAAGACCTGCTGCCTCTGGACTTCTTGGTATGTGCACTATACAAATCCTGACTGCCAAGTCATGGTGGCTGAGTGCTCTGTTACTTTCGGGTCACAGAATTTTTAACTGATACAGGCGCTTCCCTTTATTGCTAGAGGCCATGGCTTAGCTTGGTAAGTGATCAAGGGAAGGGTTCTGACTTTGGGGATTGTTGTTTGGGGCCTCAAAGAAACTGACTTTCTCTCTCTCTCTCTCTTTTTAATGTTTATTTATTTACTTGAGAGAGAGAGAGAGAGAGAGAGAGAGAAAGAGCACAAGTAGGGAAGGGGCAGAGAGAGAGAGGGAGACGCAGAATCTGAAGCAGGCTCCAGGCTCTCAGCACAGAGCCCGATGCAGGGCTCGAACCCACGAACCATGAGCTCATGGCCTGAGCCAAAGTTGGACACTCAACCGACTGAGCCATCCGAGCGCCCCTGAATTTACTCTTCTTGATTGAATACAACTTTGATTGAATATAAAGAGACACTAATACCATGTTGTTTCAAATTTCCGGTAGGTGATGCCACACATTCTTTATTAGTAAGATTGATACTCCCCAGAGAGTGTTAGAACAGTGGGCGTATCAAATAGATAGATTTGGAGCTCATAGGAAGGTATGTGGGTCACAAGGGGCCAGCATTGCTCATACCAGCCAAACCTCACTTTCCCTGGTTTCTAAGATGGATGAGAGGAAAGCCAGAGATATCACATTCTTATATTGCAAGGTGTTCAAAAATACCTATCACAGGAGACTTAGGGCCTGGTAAAGAAATGTGGGTTGAAGAATGGCACAATGTTTTTGATCGATCAGGTCCCAGCTGTTTGTTTATCAAACACTTTTCTACTATTTACCATGCGCCAGGCCCTGTTCTAAGAGCTTTACAAATACCAACTCATTTAATCATCACGACAATCTTAGGAGATCGGTGCTGTTGTTATGCTCTCATTGGATTGATGTCAGCCTAGATGGAGCATCCAGTGGCAGGCCACAGGGCTCTGCTCTTAATCCTGTCTTGAAGCCTTTTGGATTTAAAAAAAAATTTTTTTAATGTGGCTAATTGAACTTGTATATTTTTTTTCTTTTTAAATTTTAATTTAAATTCTAGTTAGTTAACATGCAGTGACAGTGCAATATTGGTTTCAGGAGCAGAATTCAGTGATTCATCACTTACGTACAACACCCAGGTGTTAGCTCATCATAACAAGCGCGCTCCTTGATCTCTGTCACCCATCTAGCCCATCCCCCACACACCTCCCTCTGTCAACCCTCAATTTGTTCTCTAAGAGTCTCTTATGGTTTGTTTCCCTCTCTTTTTTCCCCTCTTCCCATATATTCATCTGTTTTGTTTCTTAAAATGCACATGTGAGTGAAATCATATGGTATTTGTCTTTCTCTGATTGACTTATTTAGCATAATATTCTTTTTTTTAGTGTTTATTTATTTATTTTGAGAGCATGAGTGGGGGAGGGACAGATAGAGAGAGGGAGAGAGAGAATCCCAAGCAGGCTCTGGGCTGTCAGTGCAGAGCCCGACATGGAGCTCGATCTCACAAAGTGAGATCATGACCTGAGCTGAAATCAAGAGTCGGACGTTAAACCTACTGAGCCATCCAGGTGCCCCTACTTAGCATATTCTGTAGCTCCAATCACGTCCTTGCAAATGGCAAGACTTCATTTCTTTTTGATGGCTGAGTAATATTCCTCTGTGTGTGTGTGTGTGTGTGTGTGTGTGTGTGTGTGTGTATGTGTGTGTGTGTGTGTGTGTACCATATCCCTTTTATCTATTCATCAGTTGATGGACATTTGGGCTTTCCATAATTTGGCTATCGTTGCTAATGCTGCTGTAAACATCAGGGTGCACCCTTCGAATCTGTATTTTTGTATCCTTTGGGTAAATACCTAGTGGTGCAGTTGCTGAATCATAGGGTAGTTCTATTTTTATCTTTTTGAGGAAGCTCCATATGTTTTCCAGAGTGGCTGCACCAGTTTGCATTCCCACCAACAATGCAAAAGGTTCCCCCTTTCTCTGCATCCTTGCCAACACCTATTGTTTCTTATGTTGTTAACTTTAGCCATTCTGACAGGTGTGAGGTGGGATCTCATCATGGTTTTGATTTGTATTTCCCTGATGATAGAGACGTTGAGCATCTTTTCGTGTGTCTGTTAGCCATCTGGATGTCTTCTTTGGAAAAATGTCTTTTTATGTCTTCTGCCCATTTCTTAACTGGATTATTTGTTTTTTGGGTGTTGAGTTTGATAAGTTCTTTATAGATTTGGATACTAACCCTTTATCAGATATGTCACTTGCAAATACCTTCCCCCATTCTGTCGGCTGCCTTTTGGTTTTGTTGATTATTTCCTTCACTGTGCAGAAGCTTTTTATCTTGATGAAATCCCAATAGTTCATTTTTGCTTCTGTTTCCCTTGCCTCCAGCAATACGTCTAGTAAGAAGTCGCTGCGGCCAAGGTGAAATAAGTTGCTACCTGTGTTCTCTAGTATTTTGATGGTTTCCTGTCACACTTAGGTCTTTAATCCATTTAAAAATTTTTTTTAAATGTTTATTTATTTTTGAGAGACAGAGAGAGACAGAGCATGAGCAGGGGAGGGGCAGAGATAGAGAGGGAGACACAGAATCCGAAGCAGGCTCCAGACTCTGAGCTGTCGGCACAGAGCCCGACGCAGGGCTCAAACTCATGAGCCATGAGATCATGACCTGAGGCGAAGTCGTATGCTTAACCAACTGAGCCAGCCAGGCGCCCAAATCCATTTTTTTTAATGTTTATTTATTTTGAGAGAGACAGAGAGAGACAGAGCATGAGTAGGGGAAGGGCAGAAAGAGAGGGAGACAGAATCTGAAGGAGGCTCCAGGCTCCAAACTGCTGGCACAGAGCCCAACATGGGGCTTGAACTCACGAACTGTGAGATCATGACCTGAGCTGAAGTCGGATGCCCAACTGACTGAGCCACCCGGGGGCCTCAGTCTTTCATCCATTTTGAATTTATTTTTGTGTATGGTGTAAGAAAGTGGTCCCAGTTTATTCTTCTGCATGTTGCTGTGCAGTTTTCCCAACACTGTTGGACAGACTGTCTTTTTTCCATTGGGTATTCTTTGCTGCTTTGTCAAAGATGACTTGGCCATATAGTTGTGGGTCCATTTCTAGGTTTTCTATTCTATTCCATTGATCTATATGTCTGTTTTTGTGCCAGTCCCATACTGCCTTAATGACTACAGCTTTGTAATATAGCTTGAAGCATCATGATGTTTCCAACTTTGCTTTTCTTTTCAGGATTGCTTTGGCTACTAGGTGACTTTTATGGTTCCATACAAATTTTAGGATTGTTCTAGCTCTGTGAAAAATGCCAGTGGTATTTTTAGAGGGATTGCATTAAATGTTTAGATTGCTTTGGGTAGTATAGACATTTTTACAGTGTTTGTTCTCCCAATCCATGAGCATGGGATGTGTTTCCATTTGGGTGTGTGTGTGTGTGTCCTCTTCAGTTTCTTTAATAAGTGTTCTATAGTTTTCAGCATACAGATTTTAACCTATTTGGTGTAATTATAAATGGGATCAATTCCTTGATTTCTTTTTCTGCTGCTTCATTATTGGTGTATAGAAATGCAACTGATTTATATACATTGATTTTATATCCTGGGACTTTGCTGAATTCATGTATTAGTTTTAGCAAATTTTGGTGGAATCCTTTGGGCTTTCTACATAGAGTATTATGTCTGAAAATAGTGAAAATTTGACTTCTTCCCTGCTGATTTTGATTTGTTAAGCCTTTTTTTTTTTAAGTTTATGTATTTATTTTTGAGAGTATGTGAGTGGGGGAGGGGCAGAGAGAAAGGGAGAGAGAGAATCCCAAGCAGGCTCTGTGCTGTCATTGAGGAGTCCGACATGGGGCTCAATCTCATGAACTGTGTGATCATGACCTGAACTGAAATCAAGAGTCGGATGCTTAACTGACTGAGCCACTCACACACCCCTTGTTAAGGCTTTCTTAAGATCAAAGACTTGATAGGTAATACATGGCCATAGTTTAGGACTGCAGAAGTGATCATCTGTTAGATGATTCCAACGGGCTTCAGTAATGGGGCTGAAACTATCAAGCTAAGATTGAATAGGATTACATGTGAAACCATGCACCTCTGTTTAAAAAAAAAAAAAAAAAAAAAACCCTAAGGTATTAACACACAGGGGGAGGTTAGTGGCCAAATGGCAGTACCTGTGATGGAAGACCTTGGGGTGATAGTTGCCTGCAAGCTTGGGGAGCCAGAAATGCAGTGTGGTCACATACTAGCAAATGGGTTGCTTCATGTGTGATGAAAGTGGGGGGTGTTCAGAGTGGATATACCTGGGCCTCATTTCTCACAGTTGATAGCATACATGGGAAACTGGGTTCTGCTCTCTGAACTATACCCCACAGAGAAATAGCAAGACACCAGAAAGCGGAGAGAGTAATTGGGATGGGATGGGCCTCAAAACCATGACGACTGCAGCAGGCAGTGATTGTTTTGGTCCAACCACCATTCTCCCGTGTTCTAGAAAGAGTTCCATGATTATCCTTAGGGTGCCCACCCCACCTCACTATACACGTCAGGTAGCTGGAACCAACCCCTAGTGGTGGGTATATGACTCAGGGGTGGACACATGATCCAAGCCCCGTCAAAGAGATCCCCATCCATGGCCCTTTCTAGACTTGCTGGGAAAGAGGAGCTCTTTTTCTGCCACATTTGCTGAGCTGGTGGGACTTAGGCTGGGTCTGCCAAGGGCCACCACATTGGGAGTGCCTGCCTAAGAGTAGTGTCAGTGAGGAGGGAGACAGGCGATAAATGGGGACAGGTTCCTGAAAATGTTGTTTGAATCCTTGGGTTCCATAGTACCTAGCACTGTATTTTTCCAGGTTCATGAACCAATAAATTCCCTTTGGGGTCAGGATTTTGTCCCTTGTGAGTCTGACTGACATAGCACCTGAGCTTGTTTGGCCTGATGAAAGGTCTTCAAATTCTTAAAGTCGATGAGACTTTTCCAAGTGGATCCTGAGAGAAGCAGAAGGGCCAATGGTGGTAGTAAGAGGACCTCATGGATTTGGGCTCCAGGAAGATGAGAATTTTCTAAGGACAAGTGCTGCCCAAGGATGGGACAAACCATCCTTGTGATGCGGTAAGCTCCTTGGCCCCAGAAGTGCCAGCAGGCTGTGTAGGAACACCTATGTTGGGGTTATCATGAAGGCTCTTTGTGCATAAGGTAGAGAACTGGATCAAATAGTCCTTGAACTCTGAAATAGATGATTCAACTATACATTTATAGTTGGGTGTGGTAGAGGCAACAGCTTAGTAGAATTATGGTCTGGTGGAAAGAGACATGTGGAATCAGAACCTTTGGGTTCTCATCTCTCTTTTGTTGACCAGCTGTATGGCTCAAAGCAAGCCAGTTAACCTCTCTGATTCATATTCTCCATCTGCCCGCGTGGGGGTGATGCTATCTGCTGTCCCAGGGAGGTATTGTGAGGCTCAGGGGCAGTAAAAGCTACAAAGGGTTTGGGGAAATCAATGCAACATCCAGATAGATGTAAGAGGCTGGCAGTGGGTGGTGAAGTGGAGAAGGGCTGAAAGCAGGGGGGAGGATCTGAGTGGGACCACCCAGGAACCGTGCCTGGGCAGCAGAGGCATCCTCAGGGGTCCTGCTCCCTTTGGGGAAGAGGCAGGTGATGTAAATGACTGGAACTGGGATGGGGTGAGACGGCAGGTGTCTGTGAGTGTGTCCTGGAGGGGGCCTGCCATATCTAAAGAAATGCAAGTTCCAATTTGATAAAAACAACTGCAGAAAACATAACAGATTCCTGTGCGGCCATATTTGGCTTATGGGGCCCAGTTTGCAGGCCCACAGCCAAATGAATAGGTAAAGAAGGACTTGGAAGCTAGCTGGTGTCTTATGAATGAATGTATTTCAGAAGAATCAACTCACACCAACTCGAGGGTCCATCTGTGGAAGGGGGACATGCCTGCCCAACTCGAGGTTTTAGGCTATCAGATTTCTGTTCCTTCTCAGATACCTTAGTGGGGGAAGGTCCCCTCATACTAATCAGTGAAGCTTAGAGAGGCCCTGATAAGTCCTGCACACAACTCATTAAGTCATTCCCTCAATGCCTCCTGTCCAGGTGACTGGGGGCACCACTGCAGGCTTTCTCTAGAAACTGGGGAGATCTGCAGGCCTGATGATGCTCCTGCCCTGTCCACTGCCTGGATGAAGCTCCTGATGGAGCTCCTCAGGGAACCCCATCCAGGCCAGGCCAGGCCAGCGGTTGCTTGCTTTGAGACTGGTTCTCCTTCCTCCTTCCTGCCTTCCCCTTGTGAGGCAGCAAACCAGCCAAGGAGCCAGCATCGGTGGCATCCTGCTGCCCTCGCCCGTCCCGCTCTCCCCAGGGACATCAGGGTGGATGTGACATTGGGACTCATGTGGAGCCTGCTGGCTTTGGCAAGGTTGATTGGGACCCACATGTCAGCCTGGGCCGCTGCCTCATCACCGTAACTCTGTGCCAAATAACAAGACCACGGGAATCTGCTAGCGCGGTCCTGGGGAGCGCACTCCATTACTCTCTTTTATTCACTAGGGAGATTTATGTGGCCTATCTCCCTTCCCTTTGTCCACCTGCGAGGCCCTATAAGTCATGTCCCCAGGCTGACAGGTCACAGGGCCTGTGCCGCTGCTCTGTCAGAGTGAGTGATGCCGGGGGGTGATTGAAGGAAAGGAAGGGTGAGAGGTCAGCAGCAAACGGCATGATGGGAGTTGGGGATGTAATTATCACTCTCATGACATACTGCTGGCTGGCTCTCCCCCTTCTTGTAATAGATATACACACTTGGGTGCAGCTCAGAGCGGGGGAGGGTGTCGATGCTAAGAGGTGCCGGAGGGACCTCCTGGAGTGGGCTGTGTGCAGTGGGCCTCACAGGTGAGCTTCCAGCATGAAGGCAGAAGTTCACCGGAGGCCCCCTGGATGCCAGCCCCTTCCCGGCAGCGCGACAGTTCCCCAAGCCCCAGGCACAAGGCCTGGGACAGAGGAAGCATTGTTAACCTGCGTTATTGTTATTCACTATGCCAGAAAGTATGGAAGAAAGGTACAGATAGAGCCAGCTGAGGAAGTAACTGAAAACTCCCCAAAATGTCTGGGGCTGAAGGTTCACTAATTTTCTGGACAGCTTAGCACTTCCCACTGGCATATAGTCAGTCAGGGGCACCAAGCCACGTGGGTGACTCGGGAGATGTCAAGTCCCCACTTGCTCAAAAACCTCTCCCTCCCCCACTTGCCTTAATGCCTGGAAATTTTACCAAAAGAGCTATCCCAGAAGACCGCTCTGGGGGTGGGAGGGACAGGTCCAAGATTGGCTGGGACTTAGCACACTGAATGACAGCTAGCACAGATCAGTATTGTCCGTTGGTCCTGAGGGTAAGTGCTAATGGGAGTTAGGAAAGGTCAGAAAGGGTTATTCTGGAAGGTGGGCTGGGGAGGCCAGGCCTTGCCCAAAGTCTGTGTACTGGGGTGAGGCTGTAGAAGGCTTCAGACAGAATCCTCAGCTGCACAGCCATGTCACCTAGGGTCGGCGACTTCTTAAATGCAGGAGAGTCCCAGCTTCCAGCTGGCGCCTTGCTGAGTCGGGTATCAGGGCTCTCGGAATTCACAGTCTCCTGGTTTCCCTCCCACGTTGAATCTGGACTGGCCTGCGACTTGTGGCAAAAGTGAGGCTGTGCCAGTTCTAGGCCTGGGCCTGAAGATGCCTTCTGACTTCCACTTTTGTTCTCTTGGGCTTTCTGAGCCACCTTGTAAAGAAGTTTGGGTCATCTGTTAGAAGAGTTATGTGCAGGAAGAGAAAGAGAGAAAGAAAAGGAAGGAAGGGAAGGGGAGGGGAGGGGAGGGGAGAGAAAGGGGAAGGGGAAGGGGAAGGGGAAGGGGAAGGGGAAGGGGAAGGGAAAGGGAAAGGGAAAGGGCCTAAAGGAAGAAAGACCAGGAGGAGAGGGAAGTCCCAGTGTTCCAGCCATCCCAGCCGAGGGGCCAGGCATGAAAGGGAGGTCTGTTTGGATCCTCTAGCCCAAACTGCAGCCGTAAGCCAAGCCCAGCTGAACCATATGCAGCAGACATGTGCTGTCCCGGCTGAGCGCTGCCCAGCCAGCCCCCAACATCATAAGCAATAAAGTGATTGTTGTTTTAAGCCATGTCACTTTGGGATGGTTTGTTATGCAATAATAGATGATTCTCTTATCTGTGGTGCCCAAAGCCACCCTTCCTCTGCTCCTTGCTTCCCGCTAGTCCCCCCCCCCCAAAAGCCCAAGAAAAGACTCCTTATGGGAGCAGGTACACTTGTACCAACTAGAATTCCTACCCAGAGGTGTACCAAGGGTGGAGTCGGGGAATGGTCCATCCCGAATGCAGGCACTTGGAACTTAGGCCAGTGAAAGTTTTTCAGGGAGGAGTATTTTATCACTGGCATGGTTTGGAATTGCTAGGGCATGTTAGTGACAACAAGCAGACTGCCTTTCAGCTGTTCTCATGATTGTTTTTACGTTCTTTAAGACAATGCACCCCTTACTGCTGGCATCTAGAGCACACTGTGCTCATTGCCCTACCCTGGAAATGCCGCTGATCCTAGGTCTTCCTGGTGACAATGTGAGCTTCAAGAAGAGAGAACTGGGAGGAGGTTGACTCTGAGAATGGCCCAAAGAAGGAAGCACAGTAAAGTTTTCTTGGGCCTCCATCATATGCAGGGTTTTCGTAGCCACCCCAAGAAGTGAAATCTGGCTCACCCCTCTCCCTTTAACAACATTGACATACAGGTAAGTGGTGCTGGACAACCTGGGTTGAATCCCAGCTCTGCCCATAACAGCAGAGCTTTTGACCTTGGACAAATTTCTCAACCTCTCTGGCCTCGTTTTTCTTTTTTTTTCCATGAAATGGGATTAACAATAGGATTTATTTCATTAAAACTGAAGGGGACTGAAATAAGTCAATATGTATAAAAAATGTAGACTCTGGCATATCATAGTTTTAATTAGGAACCACTGATAAAACATTACAGGCAGGCGCTTGAAGAACAAATATTAACTCATTTAATTCTTCCAACAACCCTATATAGTAGGTGCTACTATTATCCCCATTTAATAGATGGGATATTCAGGACTCAGAAAGGCTAAGGGACTCCCTGGGAGTCACACAGCTAGCAAGCGCTAGGGCCAGGATTCAAACCCAGATACATCGGCCTCCCAGGCAGGTACTTCGTAACATCAACACAGGGCTGTGCTCAGTAAGCGTCGGCTGCGTGATTTTACCCAGTGTCCCCTGAATAAACTCCAGTGTTTCCTCTACCTCTGTCTCCCCTTTTCCTCCGTAGAGATTCTGCTAGGGTCCCTTTTCACCACATGAAAAGAAAAAGCAGAACAGTTAAAGCAGGTACGACTTCCAACCATCAAGCGGGCAAACATTAAAAAGTGTGGTGACATCAAGTATCATCAAGAGCGTGAGGAAGTGGGTACTTTCTTACACTGCTGGCGGAAGTGTTCGCGGTAAATCTTCTTTGAAAGGATTGTTTGGAAGGGATCATTAAAGTTAGAACTGTGTGTTCCTTATGATCCAACAATGCCACTTCTTGGTGCCCATTTTAGAGAGGCATATGCACAAGGTGACGTGGGCACAGTGTCCTCTAGAGCTGCATTGTTGACAGCGATAAGCCAGGAACAGACTAGGTGTCCGTCAACAGGGGATGTCTGCACAAAGTCCAGAGCCACATCCTGCCCGGTCCACTGTGGAGCACCAGGCAGTAATGAAAACAACATGGTAACCCTGCAGGCCTTCACACGAAAGGCTCACTAAGATAGTGTCTGTTCATTCATCCATCCAACCGGCAAACATTTATTGCGACCTACCACATGCCAGGCACTCTTCTAGGTCCTGGCGACACAGCTGTGAGCAGGACAGACACAAATGCCTGACTTTGTGGGGCTGCCGACCACTGCTGAGTGAGGCAAGCTTAGCTGCAGAGTGACACATGGAAAGCCACTGATGTGGAAATGAAACCACGCCACAGAGCAGTGACGATACTTCTTGTCTAAGGGTATTCACGTTATGTGTGTGTAAGTACAGAGAGAAGGGACTGAAAGGTGACACAGCAAAGTGCTAACAGTGATAATCCCTGGGAGATGAGGAGCAGACCAAGACTTAAGGTTGGTTAAACATTATCATTTTTTATGATAATAACTGATTTTTGTATTACTTTTACAATGTAATTTTAATATTGAAATGGGAAAATATTGATCCAGGAGTGGGCTTTCTATGGCATGGTCTTCGAAACTAAGACTAATGTCTTAGTCTACTCAGGTTACCATAACACAGTACCATAGACCAGGTGATTTAAACAACAGACCATTATATCTCACAGATCTGGAGACTGTGAAGTCTAAGATCAAGGTGCCAACCAGTTGGGTTCCCAGTGAAAGCCCTCTTCCTGGAATTGTAGAGAGCTACCTTCTCGCTGTGTCCTCACACAGGCCAGAGAGAGTGAAAGAGAGGTCCGGTTTCTCTTTCCCTTCTTATAAGGACACTGATCCCATCATGGGGTCCCACCCTCATGACCTCATCTAAACCCAATTACCATCCAAAGGTCCCATCTCCAAATACCATCACATTGGGGATTAGGACTTCAACATATGAATTTTGAGGGGACATGAACATTCAGTTCAAATCCCAGCCATTTACTGTGTGGCTTTGGCAAATTATTATTCTCTCTCCGATTCTGTTTACTTAGCTGTGAAAATGGGGCTTACACCCCTCACTCCCCTAGATTGTGATGAGTTTGGAAAGACCCATATAAGAAATGCCTGACCTATAAATGTGGGTCCCCTTTTCCTGAACCCTGCTTCCCTACTGGACTACACCAGACCTCCTCATCTCCCTGCCAGTGTCCCTCACCTCATACACAAGACTTCCTGCCCTTGAGCCTCTGTACTAAGGTTTGTGAGTGGAGGAAACACAATGTGTGCGCCAACATCCTCCAGCCAAAGTCAACAGGAATGCACTTGTACTTGAACAAATTTGGGCTTACTGACTTGTCGCAAGGAGGCAAATAAAGTCATGGGGAACTGTGGGTTGTCTGTGGGTTATAAGAGAGTGTTAGAAATGACTTCTTATAGGATTTGGACTCATGGTAGGTGATTAGGTGATTAGGGGAGGGTTCAAGGAAGTGGGGCTCTGCTGTGGGCAGAATACTGTCAGGGAGTTGGAGTAATTCTGTGATTGGGTATCTTAATGAATCTTATCTAGAAGAAAACAGGAATAGGTCTAGGTTAAAGCTGTGATTGATAAAGAAGCAACAGTCATCCAGTTAGCCTGCATAGGGGAGTAGTGGGTCATTTTATGCTTTGGATAATGTTCTTGTTTTTGTCTATGTTGAAACAGGATCTTGAAGTGGTTTTATTTTCATCTTGATTCATCATGGTCACAGGGTGTCTTTGTCTGATGGTGTTCTGTGAAACTGTTTACAGTAATCAGGAAAGCACCACGGTCTACCTGTGAGTGCCAGACCAGCTCTCTGATGTCAGAAGCAGCTTTAATCCTTCTCACGTGTGAACAACTTTGAGGTCAATCAAAGTATTTTGAGGCTTGGGTTAGAGGAAGAGGATGACATTATTAGCCAAGTTTCCCTCCCTTCCCTATCCTTCCACCTTTGCCCAGGAGAACTCCAAGGGCTTCCCTGCCCCAAGCCGTACCCAGAGCACCAGAGTACCCAAAGGTCAGGAATCTGCATTCTCAGCAGCTACAAAGGCAGGTAGGCCTGAAATCAGAATACAAGTGGGGGGGGGGGAGGGCGGGGGAGGAGAGATGGGGATATTTTCTGTTGAGAAGGTAGGAACTCTATTCCCAGCTCAATGCGGGACTCAGGAAAGGTGGAGGAAGTGGAGGAGGTCCCGTGATCAGAGAATCAGTGGATGCTCATGCTGCAGAGACCATTTGGAGTATCAGGGGGAACACGGACTATTTTTACTTGCAGAACTTTTTCTTCAAATCAAAACCTGTACAGGAATCCAGTATGTAATGTAGACCTCATTGGAGGCACTGGAGCTGAATCAGAGAAATGGGGTGTTCAGAGGCCTGCCCACTCCCCCTCCCAGAGCACCCTTATCAGTGGTCCCTGAATCATTGCTGGGGGTCTCTTAGAACTCTCAGGGTTGCAGGGTTAAAATCCCTCATCTCACTCCACATTTTACTTTCTAGAAGCCTAGAAAGGAGTGGTTACTTATCAAAGGAACTCCCCCCTCACCGACCTTCTAGATTCCTCTGGGTCCTCCATGGCCTGAGGGACTTTGTTCAAATCATATCCAGGTCTTCTTCCAACAAGATTTTTACTCTCAAGAACTTCTTTTTTGGGAGATGTTGGTCAAAGGGTACAAAGTTGCAGTTACATGAGATGAATAAGTCTAGCAATCTAAGGTATAGGCGTGATAACTGTACCTAATGATGCTATATTGAACACTGGATATTTGCTAAGAGAAGAGATATCAGATATATTCATAACACAAAAAATGGTAACTGTGTGAGGAGATGACATGTTAATTAGCTTGACTGTAGTAGTCACCTCACTGTGTATGTGAATTCCAGATCATGTTGGATACCTTAAACAGATATACTTTTTATTTTAAAATGTATAATTAAAAGCATTTTAAAAAATCTCCCCTTGATGGTGAGGGGGCATGATAGGGTGCTGGAAACGTTCTAGATCTTGATTCGAATACATGAATATGTTATACAGTCTACGGAGGGGCATTGGATCTGACCCAAAGGTGGCTCCCACCTGGCCATAAGAGGTGATTGTGCAAATCTCTTCCCAGCTTTGCATTCAGTGACATCATGGTAGTGACTTGAAATTGGCCGTGATGGGATTTACACCACAGTAATGGGCAGTTACAGTCAGGGCTTTTTTCTCCTGGGGAGCCTGTTAAACATTTACCAGCATACTAGGGGTTATATACATATATAAATATTCATTGAGCTGTATGCCAAAATCTGTGCTTTTTACTACATGTGTGTTGTACCTCAGTAAAATGATCTGGAGTCTCCAGTCCCCTGGTTCCATGACTGCAACCTAAAATTATCTCACTGACTGTCTGTCTTCTTCCTGTAAGTTCTGTGAGGGCAAGGACCTCATCTGCTTTGTTCATCATCCAATGATTAGTGGTTGCATGAAAAACAGGATTTCCCTGATGCTAATGCAGGTTGGGCCATCCCAAGGGTGTGCCTATCCATGATCTGCCTAGGTTTATGTATGCTGCTGAGGGCTGGGACATGCATAGTGGTGCTCACCATGGGCACCCAGGCAGTCAAGAACTGTAAGGTTGGCATGGTTCCTTGTCCCCACTACTCTGCCATATTTGTAATATTTGCTGTATTTGCCTTTTCCAGTACTCTTCCATCCCCTATAGATAGAATTAACTACTGTTTCCTCTCTGGCTCTTTGCTGGTCTCCATACAGAGCACTTACTTTGTTTGCTTTGTTGAGTTGGGGATCATGTCCATTTCAACTGCAAGGCTAGAGGCTGTTTCAGAAGGACCACATCTTCCTGGTCTCTGCTTGGATAAGACTGCAGGGCTTACGCCAACCAGGCTCTTAGCAGAAGCCTGCTGAATGAATGAAATGGGCTTTAGGAGAAGAAAGACAGATTAGGTTTGGAGGAAGAATAACCTGCCCCACCGACAAGGTCACATAATTGCCAAAACAAGGGCGACTCTTCAGAAATCGGAAAAGGCTGGAATGGTTTGGGTTGTGGTCCTGCTTGGTGGTGGGGGCTGACCAAGTAGCCTTTGACATATCTACTTCTGCAACCTCACTATTCAAAGCGGAGATGGCTGTGAATATGAGCACAAATTCAGAAGCCACTGCCATGCTGGTTGCCCCAGGCTATGTGCTTCCTGGGATCTGACACAGAGACACTCTCTTCCTCACATACAACCTTTTAGACTCTTCTGGATCCTCCGTCCTAGGGGGTTTAGCTCACATCCAATCCAGATCTCCTTTAAACAAAGGCTTTTTTTCCCTCAAATGTCTCCTTGACTAAAGGATGGACACGAGGGAGGCAGTTGGAGTGTTAGAAATGGTCTATGGCTTGATCTGGGTGAGGGCCATAGCAGTGGCTGTGTCTATAAAAGGTAACCATGCCCTACACATAATTGTGCATTTTCTGTAAGTTATGCCTCAATGAAAAAGTAAAAGAAAGAAAACTAAAATCTTCCCCCTGTTGAGGAAGGGGCTACTCTGGTGGTCATGCCTCCGTCATCTGCAGGGCATCCTGAGTCAGAGGCCAGAAAGGACCTAGGGCCCCCAGAGGCTGGGCTAACCAGGAGAGAGAGAAGAGAGAGAGGTGGTAAAAAGAAAAGCCCTGCAGGCTTCCCTGGAAGGACAAGGGCACCAGGGCCGTTTGGGGTCCAGCCGGAGGAAGGCATTGGGCGTGGAGGAAACCCTTGGGAATGCAGAGGGCAGAAAGGAGCCAGGAAGGAATGTCATGGGCTGTGCTTGCTGGGTGGTGGCCGGACCCAGCGCGCTGACTGCAACGTCTCGTCTTGTCTGAGGATGGCCAAGGCGGGCTGGGGATGAGGGGAGGGGGAAGACAGCGTGACTGCGTCTGATCTACAGTGACGAGTACCAATGTTAACTGTCACCTCTCATCTCCAAACTAAATCACACCTGGAATTGGAGGCGCCGAGGAGCTGATAGAGTCAGCCTCGCAGAGGCTACAAGTCAATCAGTGCAGAGATGCGCGCGGAGACACCGGCTCCACGAGGCCGGGCGCCTTCATTCATTCTGGGATTTACACTTGTCAGGCTGCTGCCTGGGGGTGGACAGGAGGAGGGGTGGGCAGGCTGGTTTCACTCCAGCTCCACTTAAAACTGGATGACTGGCGGCTTCTCCCCAGGGGCACTGCAAGCTAGACCCACTTGCTTTCACTGCCCCTCCACTTCTTTATCCTGTGAGTCATTCTCCAGGGTCAGGGGACTTCAGGCTCATTGGGACAGATGGGTGGTCTCAGGGCTGGGAGTACTGGCTGCCCAAGCAACCCTTGCCACGCTGGGAGCACGTGAAGGGAAAAGGGTTCCTATCCTGAGTACTGAGGCATGTGTTTGAAAGGGAGCTGGGCGGCCCTGTGGGGAAAGAAGGATAGATTTAAGCTGACTACTTTGCAGCAATTCTGTCTGTGGTCAAATGAAATGGAAAAGATCTTTGTTTTTCCTTTTATTCATTCCTTTACTCATTCAGCCAGTGGTATTCAGTGAGGCTCTATGTGAAGGGCTAAGAGTCCAATCGTACGGAGCCCCCTTAGCCTTCAAGAAAGGAGAACTTAAAAGTGTTAAGAACTTCTCAGGCTGACATTTCTGACCTAGAATTAGTGTCTGAATCTGTAGCCCGCACCCCTTCATAATCCTCAGCACAGTCATTTATAAAGTGCTTTTTCACATATAAACATAACTATGCTAAGTGCTGTGCCAAGGAAAATGGCTGGAGATACAAATTCCAGATGGAGAGAAAAATATTGAGTTTCCTTTGCTGTTAAACATCTATTTTATTTTTGTTACTATGAAAATAATATAATTTTGTTACAGAAAATTTGGAGCAATAGGGAGAGAGAAAATCACCTAAAGATAAAGCTGGCATTTTGATATGCTTCCTTCTTGTCTTTTTTCTTGTAGCTCTTTAGCTTTTTTTTTTTTTCTTTCTCAACAGCCCATCACCCAGGCCATGTCCTATGTCACTGAATATGGAGTTAGGGTGGAAGCTTCATTTTCTCCTGACCCCCAATCAGAGTGGCCCCTGAGGACAAGGCTTCACTCTGCCTGATGCCCGGGCACAGAAATGGTGATACAGGCATTCGGCAGGCTGATCTCTTAATCCAGATTGGTGTAGTCATTTGAAACTGAAAGCAGCTCCTTTTTATGTCGCCTGCTTCTCAGCATTAACTTCTCTTTGATGTAATTTTTGCTTCCGATGCTCTCTCCCTTCATGGGTTAGATTAGTGTGAAATTGGCCTGGCTTCTCCAGAGACTGCAGTGTTAAGCTTCAAATACTTGGTCCTTATTGGAAATCCTTAACCCACATCAGGGGAGAAAAGTGGCAGCGTTACTTGGGAATGGGGGGGGGGGAGTGGGGGGGTGGGGAATGAGGAGAATTGGGTGTAGGGCAGTAGGGAGAGAAGTGCTTATTGGCAATAGGAGGATAGGGAAGTTGAGACTCCTGTCCACTTACTGACTGCTAAAGATTTCCTCACCTTGATGTGGGGCGGGGGAGGGGGTAAGAATTGATCTTAGGGAACTTGAAAACGTGGTAATAGGGGAAGAAACTTGTTTTAGTTGGCTGGAGCTCTGGCTGGAGCTGTCCAAAGGTCTTGGTTCTGAAAGGAAGAAAGAAAGATGACAGTGTTTGGGAAAGTAACAGAGCGATGTTACACAACCCTGTCTCGATCCCTGGGGTTATACCTGCTCCTGTGAGTGTTCCATCTGGTTCAGGTGTGACCTTGAAGTACATACAAGATGTAGTTACCAACATTGTGTGGGAACTGGCAGAAGTAGGTCCTTTCACCAGTTCTGTCCTGCCCTCTTACCTACCTCCCATCTGGCAGAGAATGACAATTTGTAATTGAGCCAGACTGCTGGAGGGAGTACTCAACTGCAAGGGAGACTCAACTGAGCACCTGACCTAGGGGAGGGTTTTCCCCTGGTTTTAAGGCAGAACTTTGGACAGGGAGTGCTCCTGTAGTGATTTGGAACATTCCAGAGGGAAAAGATGCTCCAAGTTTGGGAAAGCACCTCAACTTACGCCCCGCTGACAACCTCAGCTCTTCTGCCATTAAATTCAGATTGCTACCTGAGTATATCACTGCAGGACAGAAGCTGCCAGAAGTGATTCTGATGGCCAAACTAGCCCATGCTGTCCATAAAGGAAGTAACCACCAAACTTTCATCAGAGTCTGAGGGAACTTCATACTGTCCGCTCAAAGACAGTTTAGTTCCAGATACTTCAAGTTGGTTATCAGCCAACAAACATACACTTTCCCCCTGTAATTGCCATTCAACTTTCTCCGCCAGACTAGACTTGACCTTTACACATACCCCCCGCCTCTGTCTCAGTTTCTCTTCTTCCCTGCAATGCTTCATTCCCCAGCCTTGGCCCAATATCCCTGTGACCTTTCTTTCCTTGGCCGGTTTTCTCTTCCTTCCCTTCACTCCTAGTGGGTCCTTCCACCCACCTTCCCACTCAGCAAGATCCTTCATTTTGCCCCCTTCTTCCCCCAGCTTGGCCCGCTTGTCCCCATGGAGCGCCCCTGCCCCCACCAGGTCTCTGCACAGAGGAAGGGCCTTGGCCCACTTTGGTTTATTTAGCCTTGTGCCTCCTTGTGCATGGGCCCTCCTCTCCCCTTCTTGAGTCCGCAAATCACTCCTTCCAGTGTCAGCCGGCAAATTGGTTTATCCTCCCCCCAACCCGGCTTTCATTACCTTGCCGAAATGAAGCGATATCTCCTCGGCGGAGGCTTCCCGTCCGTGCCGCCGCTGGCATAATAAATGAAGACAAAGTGCCGGCGGCATAGACCATCTCTCCCACCGCACCACCAGCCGCTGCCAGCTTCATTATTCGCTTAAGTTGCCGGAGAGAATTACTTAACCCTGACCCGTGTATTAGGGGCCTGTATTAATGCCGCGACAGGCGCCTCTTACGGCAGAGAACAATTTATTAGTGCCGAAACAGGCTGCTTTTCTCTGTCATTTTTCCAATCTGAGCTTTGAACACACATCATTAAACTTGTCTGACTCTCTCCCCTTCTCCATCATTCCTTTTTCATTTTTTTAAACAGAAAGCACCGTACAGAATGGAGATTGTTCTGAAAATCTCCAAGTGCCTCTCTCTCTTCTCCTTTTTCTTTTCTTCTTGCCCTCTTTCCAGTTCTTTCTTTGGCCTTTTTTTTTTTTTTTTTTTTTTGCTTTTGGTGTCTTTGCTGGTGGCTCTTCTACTTTTAGGGTCAGAATAATGGGGGGAGGGGAACATCTGGCTGCCGGAAGAGGATCCCTTTGGGTATGGGGGTTGGGGGGGGGGCAGAACAAGAGGGGCTCCCTGGGAGTCCCCTGAGCCCGGTGTGGTGTTGGTTGTCTCTCCCTCAGATTCCTTTTCCAGAGGCAGCCTCGGCCTCTCTGCCTCTCTGCCTCTCATTGTGCCTCCAGCTGGGAGCATCTCATTTGAAAACCAGCATTGGGATCAATTCTGGGAGCTAAAGGATCTGGCTGTGAGGAAGGACTGGGCAGGGTTGCTGTTTGTCACGGGGACTTTCTCATGTCCGCGTGTGGGGAAGAAAGTTGGGAGGGGACCCCAGAATAAAAAAAACCCGAGCCCTGGTGTGGTGTGTGGCCACAGTGGGGAAAGTTGGCCATCAGGCTGCGCTGCCATAGGGCCACATACACAGCTCTCCCTGACCAAGGCAGACAGTGTCAGTTTCTTTTCTTTTCTTTTTTTTTTAATTTTCAATGTTTATTTAGTTTTGAGAACAAGAGAGACAGACAGAACGTGAGTGGGGGAGGGCAGAGAGATGGAGACACAGAATCTGAAGCAGGCTCTTCAGACTGGCTGTCAGCACAGACCCCGACGTGGGGCTCGATCTCACAAACTGTGAGATCATGACCTGAACCGAAGTCAGATGCTTAACCGACTGAGCCACCCAGGCACCCCTAGACAGTGTCAGTTTCTGAGTGCTGTCATCTCTTTCTCCCCCTGTAGCTTTGTCTCAGCACCTGAGCTCAACTTATAGCTCCTACGTCCCCCCTGGCTCCCGGTTCTGGCTCTTCTGGCATTGCACATGCCCTTGTCTCTAACACCACTGCTGCTCAGAGCCACAGGGAGCCGCTCTCTGATGTAGCACTTGCCACTTCTCCCTGGTGACTATCTCCTGCCCTCTGTATTGGGGACGCATGTGACCACTGTCTCAGTTTGTGTTCCTCTGAAAGCAGAGCTTGAGCAGACTTGGGTACAGACAGCGTGAGATGACACCAGGAAACAGGGGCGAGGGGTGGAGAAAGTGAGGCCAATTAGAAGGAAAAACCACTAAAAGAGCGTGTTTGTTATCCAGAGGCCTGTTATAGAAGTGGGGCTTGACTGCAGCAGGCCTTCTGAGCTGGGTACAGATCACCTCCCTGAATCACCTTTCTGGAAGGCCTGGAGCATTTGTCCACAGGCTGTCCTCCTGTGCTCGTGGACTAACGGCTGCCCCTGGGAGTACACCCTCTCCCATACTCCTCCACTGCATTTGTGCATTGCACGAGGGGTACTGCTGAGCACCTAGGCGGACAACCAGAGAGAAATGTAGTGCTTCTCGAGGCAGGTTCGGTTGGGATGGGTTCACATCCCATGGCTGAACGGCACACCCACGGCTGAATGGCATCTACTCCTGCCATCATCTCGCATGCCCGCCTCCTCTCACCGGCTCTCCCTCTCAATCCCCGACCCCCAGGGCTTCCAGGAGCTCTCAGTTCTGCAGCCCAGCCTGTCCAGGGGCTGCAGAGACAAATGACAGAACAGCCCAGGCAGGGGCATAATAAACAGGTGAGGCAGGATGGGGGTCAACAAATAGGAACCGTGGGGACTGGCAAATCTGAGAGTAGAGATGATCTTGTAAAGACAATGACATAATTTTAAAAACATGTGCTACTAGACAGACCCATCTGGGGGCTAAGAAATTTGACTGCAGACCTACTGGTTTTAGTGTCAGGGTGGATGGAACGAATCTTTGGAGAAGATGTGACTTTCATGAAGTTTTCACTCACTTTTTTGCACTCTTCCTAACTCCAGCCGATGGCTTTGGGACCATACTGGGGAAAGGGGCTGAGGGGGACAGAAAAGCAGGAAAAGCCATGGAAAAGGCCAGAGGCTTCCCCCCCACCCCCCACAGCCCAGTCCTCCCCAAATTCCCCTGGCCTCCAGATCCTCACCATCCTCCCTCCCGCTTAGCTCAATAGCTCTTGAAAGTTCTCTAATCACCTCTCTGCTTCCTGCATTAATGAGCCTCTCATCTCACTGATGGCAATCAGAATATTTGCTTATGAAAGGGACACGGTTAATAACACGATTGCTCCCCTCCGCCTTCTTCCTTCCTCTTCTCCCCCCTCCCCTTCCCTCGCCCTCCACACAATTCTCTCAATTAACGATAGGCAGAAATTAATTTTTCCCTTCGATCGAAACAATTGCAAGGAAGCGGATTGCCAGCGTCGCTCCAGATAGGGACCGCTCCCAGCAGAGTGGAGAGAAAGGAGTGGAGATAGAGGAGATACGCACGGCCCTATCTGCAGGCACAGGACAGAGTAATACAAATGTTATCCTTAGAAATGTACTTAAAGAGGATATGTTTATAATTCGGAGGGGATTTTCAGGGGCTCTCCTGCCCTCCCTCCTTCTCCAGGGCACTCCACTCGGCTCACTTCTGTATAGCAGAACCCAGAGTTTGTTGGAGATTTTGCTCTCGCTGCCTCAGTGTGTGGAGTGGGCCTGGGGTGAGAAGGGAGATAAGGTTGGGGGAGAAGGGGTCACGGCCATTGTCCAAGGGCCCAGGGCTGAGACCACTACTGAGATTGCTCGCTTTGGCTACAAAGCCAAACATCAGGTGTCAGATCTGACTGTTGTGTGGGCCTTCGAGGTGAGACCCTGGTTTATTTGCCACCTTTAAGATCCTTCTGTGCCTGCCTGGACTTTTGGGTTGGCTCTCCTTCCCAGCCCATTCCTCCATCCAGGTAGGGAAGCAGGGGCCGTCGTGGAAGCCAAGATCATACCCTAGCAAAGTGGATATGAGAAAGAACACAGATTCTGGAGGCAGACAGCTCGGGTTTGAATGGGGCTCTCACAGCTCTGTGACTCCAGGGAAGTTACTTCAGTTCTCTGTGTCTTGCTTTCCTCACCTGCGAAATGGTGAGCACGCCTACCTCATAGGGTTGTTGTAAGGGTGAAATGAGTGAATATTAATTACTAAGTACTTAGAATGGCACTTGGTAGGTAGCCAGTGGTATTCACACATCTGGTAAAGCGGTTAAAAAGAAAAGAAAAAAAAGCTTATAGGCCCCTGTAGGCAGGAATTTGTTGGCCCATTCATTCAACAAACATTTGCTGTCCTACGGAGGACATACATATTTTAAAGATTTGGCGGTCTATACACCTGAGTTGTAATATGGGCAACCGGAACATGGGCAGAATTCACCAGAAGAATGGTGCGCGAAGTGCTGTGGGATTTCAGGAGGAGGAAGGCAGGACAGGACAATCGGGGGTTGGCTTAACCCAGGAGGTGACAGCTGAGCAGAGCTTCCAAGAGTAAGTTGGATTTCTTTCCATAGGTTGGGAAAGGTCGCTGCTGGGCAGAGGGGGTGGAAGAGTGAAAGCCTCTGGCTATAAGGCCAAAAGGCCAGGCTCAGAAGTTGGGGGAACTGGGGGGTGGAGGGATTCCAGTGTGCACCCCGCCCCGTCATCACCTTCTCCGCGTTCACCCGCCCCCCACCCCCCAACTCCTTCCCAACCCTCCCCTTTCTCTCAACATCCAAGAAAGATTAACTTCTCTCGGTGCGAGAGAGAAAGTTATCATTAGCGGAGAATTAAAAGAGTGATTAATGGTGCCCCCCTTCCCCGCCCCCCGTAGGCCTTATCTGGTGGCGGTGAGCTGGACAATGCGGCGGGCGGGGAGGAGGGGAGACGGAGAGGGAGCGATGGAAAACAATAAATATTAAGTGCAAGAAAAAAGGGAGCGCCAGCGCCGATCCCACTTGTTAGATTGAAGGCGCCTCTCCAGAGGGGGGAAGGCTCCAAATTGCTAATTAGCGCCTCTGAAAAGGCCTGGCTCTGATATGCGCGCCGCTGAAAGGCCGCCGTTAATGAAGCCGCGGCGAGCCCGCTTCCCTTTGACTGGCCGTCATCCCTCCTGCGAGCCCCGGGCCGCCGGAACAATGCGGCGGGGAGCGCCGGCTCCCCCAGGCCTCGGCGGGACGGCCCGGGCAGCGCGCGCGGGGAGCGGCGCGGCGCCGGCGAAATGTGGAGGGGGAGATAAGGCCGAGCGCAGGGAAGAGGCTCACTCCCAGGGGCCCAGGGAAAATTTGCAGTTATTATGAAGGCGATGAGACAGATTAAAAGCCCTTGTGTTCGCCGCTTTGCCCCTTTATTTAGTGGCTTCATCTAGGAGATGAAAGAAGTTGGAAATGACTTTCTCTGCTCTGCGCTGCGAGAAGCTTCATGGCACATTTCTTGACTTTATTCCTTCTTTTGTTTCTCCCTTCCTTGCCTTTAACCCCTGACAGACTTCTCTGTGGCCACAGGCACTGGAGGCCGGGAAGTAGGGACTGGCAGGGGCCTCCCCCATCGACACTAGCAGCCAGCCCTTGGAGGCTTCTGGCTGATCTCGGGGGTATTGGCTAAACTAGGAAGGACTGAGCTTTGAGGGTCCCTGGAAGGCCTCACCAGGAGGCTGGATGACCCATGATCCAGATGAGTCACAGGTTCCTCGAATGCCCTGGACCTATTCCCAGAGGGCAGCATAACATTATGCACAGGGACTCCACAGCCAAATCCCCTGCGTTCAAACCCAGACTCCACACATTAGCTGAGAATTTGGGCAAGCTACTTAACTTCTCTGTGCCTTAGTTTCCTATCTGTAAAATGGGGACAATGATCATATATCCGTTCCTACTTCATAGCGTAGGATAGACTGATCGCATAACTGTCCCTGGGTTTTCGTGCCTCCCTGTTCTACATCCTTTGCGAGGGCCTTTCCATACTGACTCTGGGCCTGGCCGTATCACTAGCTTTGGCCAGCTTGATTCAAGCAAAGGCATGAAAAGGCACCGTGTGTTTCCATCTTAGAATGCGCACCTCTCTTAGAACATTGTCACAGTCGTAAGAACGCACCATGGCTTGCCTCTGGTGGTGCGAGCATGGCTGTGACAGCCTGCTGAAAGCGTGTGGGACACACGTTGAGGAGAACCAAGTTGTCCCAGTTAAGGATATACTAAAACAGCAGCCCTCAGTTGACTGCAGACAGATGAGCAAACCCGGCCAAGATCTGCCAATCCTAGCCCAGATGGACAAGACGTTCTAGGACGCTTATGGACTTGTGAGAAAGAAGAAGCAGATGTGGTTTTAAGCAACTAAATGTGGGAGTGGCTTTGTTAGGCAGCGTTTTTAGAAGTTCGATGCTGCCAAAGCCAAAATAAAAACAAAACCCAACCCTGAGATGCATAGCTATGGCTTTGGGATTGGAAAGCAAGCGGAGTCTGGAAGAGATGATTAAAAAACTACTAGAGCAGCTTGGACAAAAGATGACTTGTATCACTTATGGTGAAACAGTCAAAACTGTTGTGTGAGGTAATTTGGAAAATAGAAAAAGTACTTAGTGGACTTATGGGTTTGAGTAAGGAGATTTCCAGGTGGAATGTTGAAAAAGGATCAGCTGGCCCTTACTGAGTAAATACGGTAAGGGACTATGAGAAAGAGGTAAACTAAAAAAAAACCAGGAAACAACTAATTTGTCAACATACTGTACAGGGAATAAAAGGTCCCAGAACTTGCTGAAATGAAAAATAAGACTGTTTCTCATCTACGGTCTCAAGATTCTCAGGGTATCAAATGGAACCACAAAAGACCATGAATATTCAAAGTACTCTCGAGGAAGAAGAACAAAGTTTGAGGCATCACACTATTTGATTTCAAAATATGTCACAAGGCTACAGTAATCAAAACAGCATGATAATAGCATTAAAAAAAGACATATAGATCAAAGAAAAAGAATAAAGGCTCAGAAATAAATCCACACACTCATCTGATCTTCAACAAAGGTGCCAAGAACACACATTGGCAAAAGGAGAGTCTTTTCAACAATTGGTGCTCAAAATGAATTAAAAACTTAAAAGTAAGACCTCTAACCATAGGACTACTAGAAAAAAAAAAAAGACAGGAGTGAGGCCTCTTGACTCTGGGCAATAATATTTTGGCTATCACCCCAAACATCACAAATAGCAAAATAGCCAAAAAAACAAAAACAAAAAACCACAAAAGCAAAAATAGACTCATGGGATCACATCAAACCAAAAACCTTCTGTAAAATGAAGGAAACAATCAACAGAACAAAGAGACAATCTATAAAATGGGAGGAAATATTTGCAAACCGTACATCTGATAAGGATTTAATATATAAAATATGTAAGGAACTCAACTCAGTAACAAATAAATAAATAAACAAACAACCTGATTAAAAAGTGAGCAGAGAACCTGCATAGACATTTCTCAAAAGAAGAAATACAAAGGTTAAGCAGATATGTTTTATACTCAACATCACAAATCATTAGAAAAATGCAAATTGAAAGCATAATGAGATATCACCTCACATCTTGTTAGGATGTCTGCTAGCAAAAAGATGAGGGATGATAAATGTGGGTGAAGATGTGGAGAAAAGAGAACCCTTGTACACTATTGGTGAGAAAGTAAACTGGCAGAGCCATTACAGAAAACAGTAGAGAATTTCGTGAAAGAGTGAGACTAGAACTTCCGTATGATCCTGCAATCCCACTTTTGGGTAAATATCCAAAAGAAATGAAATCAGGATCTTGTAAAAAGACTTATCTGCATATCCATGTTTATTGCAGTATTATTCACAGTAGCCAAGACAGGAAACAACAGATGAATGAGTAAGAAGGTGTTATACACACCACACATACAGACACACACACACATACACACACACACCGGAATATTTTCAGCCATTAGAAAGAAGGAAATCCTATCATTTATGGCAACATAGATGAACCTGGGAGCCATTATGCTAAGTGAAATAAGCCAGATAGAGAAAGACAAATTATGTATGATCTCACTTGTATGTGGGGAAAAAAAAAAAGTTGAAGTCAGGGTACCTGGGTGGCTCAATCAGTTAAGTGACCCAACTCTTGATTTTGGCTCAGGTCATGATCTCACAGTTTGTGGGATTGAGCCCCACATTGGGCTCTGTGCTGACAGTGTAGAGCCTGCTTTGGATTCTCTCTCACCCTCTCTCTCTGCCCCCCCCCCTCAATTTGGAAAATAAATAAATAAATTTTAAAAAAATGTTGAACTCATAGAATCGATGATTAACATGGTGGTTACTAGGGACTTTTGAGGGGCAGCAAGGACTGGGGAAATGCTGGTGGTCAAAGGGTACACAGTTGGAGTTACATAGGATGAATAAGTCTATAGATCTAATATAGAAGCATAATGACTATAATTAGTGATACTGTATGGAACACTAGAAATATGCTACAGAGATTTTAGATGTACTTGTCACACAAAAAATTGGTAACAATGCAAGGAAATGATATGTTAATTAGCTTGACAGCAGTAATCATTTCACTATGAATATGTACATTCAACTCATTGTGTTGTACATCTTAAATATACACAATTTTACTTTAAAAACATATAAATAAGAAAAGAAACATTCTGGTGCAAAGAATAAAAACTATTCTCAGTGTAATACAAGGCCTAGGACATCTGCTTCTTGCATTCATGGGGGGAATAGGGGCTGTATTTACTCTCCCATCCTAAATAATTTAAGGAATACAAAAATTTCCCATATTCAACAAGGTAAAATTAGTCATGTCTGGAAAACAATAAAAAATTACTAGGCACAAAGAAGCAGGAAAATATAACCATAATATAAAGAAAAGTCACTCAATAAAAATAAACCCAGAATTACTATATTCTATATTTCATGTGTTTAACAAAGTAGAGAGAAACATGAATACATTAAAGAGAGACATGGAAGATTTTTTTTTAAGGCCCAAATCTAACTTGTATAGAAACACAGTGTCTGAGATTAAAAAAAAAAAAAAAAAAAAAAAAAAATATATATATATATATATATATATATATATATATATATATATATATGGTAGAATTAACACCATGTTAGATACTGTGGAAGAAAACATTATGACTTTGAAGACATAGCAATATAAACCATTCAAAATAAAACAGGAAAAAAAAGCAGAAGAAGGAAACAAAGAAAAAACAAAAGAACAACTTAAAGCAACCTGAAGTATGTGTAATTGTAGTCCCAGAAGTAGAAAGGAAGTGAGAGGAGAAAAATCTTTGAAGAAATAATGGCCTCAAAGTTTCCAAATTCAATGAAAATTATAAACCCACAGATCCAAGAAGCTCAATGAATCCTAAGGACAGGAAACATGATGAAAATGACACTAATCAAATGGCTTAAAACTAGTGATAAAGAGAAAGTCTTAGCAGCAACAGAATAAAGACATATCATGTATAGAGGGGAAAATGATAAGAGTGACAACAGACTTTATCTCAGAAATGATGTGAGCCAGAAGACAGTGAAGCAACATCATTAAGGTAATGAAAGAAAAACACTGTCAACCTAGGATTCTGTACTCAGCAAACATCTTTCAAAACAATGAAGATGGGGTGCCTGGTGGCTCCATAGGTTAAGTGATCAACTCTTTTTTTATTATGTTTCTTTTCATTGTTGTTTATTTATTTTGGGGGGTGGAAGGGCAGAGAGAGAGCCGACACAGGGCTGGAACTCACGAACCAAGAAGTCATGACCTGAGCCAAAATTGGATGCTTAACTGACTGAGCCACACAAGTGCCCCAGTGCCCCAAGTGACTGACTCTTGATCTCAGCTCAGGTCATGGTCTCATGGTTTGTGAGATTCAGGCCCATGTCAGCACAGAGGCTGCCTGGGATTCTCTCTCTCTCCCTCTGTCCCTGCCCCTCCCCCACTCAGGCACACACACTTGTGCTCTCTCTCTTAAAATAAATAAATAAACATTTCAAAATAAAGACAATGTAAAGGCTTTCTAAAGCAAATCTGAAGAATCATCACTGACATACCAGAATTATAAGAAATGGTAACGAAAATACTTTAGGTAGGAGGAAAATTATACCACATAGAAATCTGGATCTCTCTATAAAAGAATGATACGCACCAAAAGTGATATTTGTAAAATTATCACTTTTTTAATTTTCAAAATCTCCTTAAACGATAATTGACTGTTGAAGGCAAACAAATGACAATGTATTGTGGGGCTTCTACCATGTGTAGCAGTGAAATATATGACAACAATAGCACAAAGGCTGGGAGAGAGGAAATGGAAGGATACTGTTGTAAGGTTTTTACACCAGGCATAAAGTGTTAAAATATTACTTGAAGACAGATTAAGATAAATTAAAGATGTATACTAAAAACCCTAAAGCAACAACTAAAAATATAAAACACAAGTATAACTAATAAGCTAACAGTGGAGATAAAACAAAATAATAAAATACACTCAATCCAAAAGAAGGAAGAAAAAAAAGGGGGAAAAGGAACAAAGAATAGATGGGACAGATAGAAAATAAAAAGCATGATGGTATGTTTAAACCTGTTTTCGGCGGAGTCGAAGTCCCTGCGAATTCATGTGTTGATGACCTAACTTCCAACACCTCCAAATGTGACTGTATTTGGTGAAAGCGTCTTTAAAGAGACTTACCTAAGAGATTACCTAAAGGGTAATTAAGTTCAAAATGGGTTATTATTAGTGTGGGCCCTAATCCAATTTGACTGGTGTCCTTGTAAAAAGAAGAATTTGGAATTTGATACATAAATAGAGAAGGAAGACAATGTGAAGGCACAGAGAGAAGATGGCCATCTATAAGCCAAGGATAGAGGGCTCAGAAGAAACCAAACCCACCAACACCTTGATCTTAGATTTCAAGTTTCCAGAACTGTGTGAAAATAAGTTTCTGTTGTTTAATCCACCAAGACCGTGGTATTTTGTTATGACAGCCCTAGCAAACTAATACATTAACTATATGAATAATCATATTAAATGTAAATGTTCTAAACCACACAAACCCAGCTAGACCAGAACCAACTTGTCCTTTTTAATTAATAAATCTCTGGATCAAGAAGAGCCACATTTAAGGAGTTGCACTTGATCATGAGATAGATTACAACATCCTAGACTCCCAGCCTGATGCCATGGTTGCTGAGACTTTTTGGTGTCCCGGGATGGAGCGTGATACTCTGCATGTGGGAGAAACATGAATAATCGTGATCAGAGGGAGGACTGTTGTAAGACAGTGCCATTAATGACCCCAGTTTTCTATGTGTCCTCCAAAAAGTTTGTTCAAGTCCTAACCTCCAGTATCTGTGAATGTCAACTTATTTGGAAATAGTCTTTGAAGATGTAATCAAGTTAAGGTGAAGTCATACTGGATTCGAGTGAGCCCTGACCCAATGGCTAGTGTCCTTACAAAAAGAGAAGAGGCCCCGAGACAGTCACACACAGAGGAGGACTACCAAGTGAATAGGGAGGCAGAGATCAGGGTGATGGATCTACAAGCCAGGAATGCCAAGAACCACCAGGAGCTAGGGTGACACAAGGAAGGATGCTTTTCTCCAGCCTTTGGAGGGAATGTGACCCTGTTAACGCTCTGATTTTGGACGTCTAGCCTCCAGAACTGTAGGAGACTAAATTTCTGCTGTTTAAAGCCATCTAGTTTTTGGTACTTTGTTCCAGTACCCCTAGGAAACGAATACACCACCTCATGGCCCTTACTCTGACTACTCCCTCTTCCTGGTACGTTTGTCCCTGACGTGGTTGGAGAGCACACTCCCTCCTTTCTTGAGGCATTTGTTCAGATGAGCCCTTATCAGAGAAACCTATCACAAATAGCAGCAAGTCCCACATCCAGCATTTCCTTTCCCCTCCTTCCTCCTTTTTAGTCTGCACAGCCTTTCCACCACCTAATAGTTCATGTGTTTATCCATTTATTGTTTGTCTTCCTCCCCTGGGGGTGGTGTGGAAAGAATCCCGAAGGCAGGGACTTTTGTTGATTTTGTTTCTGGGTGCTTCTTCAGTATCCAGGACGTGGTAGGCGCCTCATTAAATATATCCTGACTGAATGAATGAATGAATGTCCATGAAACCGATACCTGCCAAATACATCCCACAAGGGGGGGAGAGCACCGTTTGGAGTGAGAAGTCTCGTTCCTATGACAGTCATTTCACACACCAGCCGTGTGACCCTGTTTCACCTCTCGGAACTTCAGTGTCCTCATCTGTGGAAGTCAAGACAAGAGCACCTACATTGGAGGTTTATTCTGAGGATTAATTGAATGATTCCATCAGTAAATAATGGAGACACAAACCTTTTCTTGGGAAATCCACATGTCTAACAATTAATATATATCGTGCGTGTGTGTGTGTGTGTGTGTGTGTGTGTGTTGCTATGTGCCATGCAGCATGCTACACACTCACATTAGAACTTAGTGGTTAAGTACATGGCTCCTAGAGTCACTGTGCCTGGTTATATACTTACCAGCTGTACGGCCTTGGGCAAGCTACTTAACCTTACTGTGCCTTAGTTTCCTCATCTGTGAAATGAAGATAATAATAGTACTTATTTCCTAGGATTCCTTTGAGGAATTTTGGTTGATCCATGTTAATATTTAGATACTGTCTGGTACCTACTGAGTGTTCAATAGATGTTAGCTACTGTTATTTTATCATGCAACTTAATCTTCCATGCATTCTGGGGCAGTTCCTGCCACATTGGTGCTCCATAGATTCTAATTTCCCTTTCTGGCCCCTTCGCAAAGTCTATTTGAATTGCCCTTTTGTCACATTTCCCCGTCAGCCCCTTCCCCACCAAGCTGTAGCTTCGACCGCCTTGAGCCAGCCTTCTGAGCAGTCTAGCCTCTTGCTTCTCTTTCCTTCCGAAGGCTTCCACGTAAGAACAAGCTCAGCCAAGCGTAGGCGGTGAGTAATCTGTGCTTGGTTGCTTCAGCCCCTCGTTACCTGCACAGATGGTCGTGGCTCTATCATTTTCTAGCTGTGTGGGTTTAGGTAAAGTCATTAGCCTCTGAAAACTTTAGTTTCCTCATCTATAAAATGGGGATAACATAATGCTGTGGTAGACAGGATAATGGCCCCCCGGAATCTGTGACTATGTTAGCCTACATGGCAAAAGAGACTTTGTAGTTATGATTAAAGTTAAAGACCTTGAGATGGGATGATTGTCCTGGATTATCCACGTGGGTACATTATGTTAAGCTTGTGGCAATTTGTGATAGCAGCGATAGGAAACTAATATACACGCCTATGATGCTTGGCCCATAGTAAGCCTTCAATACATGCTACCTCAACAAAAGCAACTCTAAGTAGTTGAGAAGGGTACGTGTGAGAGTGTGAAAGGCATGGCATAGGAGGAATTTGGCAGACCTCTACCAGCTGCCTCCTAATGCCCTGTGCCTACCTGCTCTGGACACAGAACAGCCTCTCCCAGTGTCCCCTCACCCGGTATGCTCCATAGGAGTTCTGTGTCTGTTGTCCCCACTCTCCCATCCCAGCCTCCAGAGAGGTTTCTTGTAAGGCAAAGCAGAAGGAGTGTTGGGGCCAGAGAGGAGGGCCGGTTGCTGGGAGTCATTCATTTTTCAAGCAAATGCTGACACTTCCTGCTGTCTGTAGTGGACACTTTCTATTAGTAACATCTCTTGAGTGGCTGTTGGAAAACAATTCTGGAAAGATTCTGGAATGTCTTGGATTGGTTTAGGGACGATTAAAGCCAGGAAAGGGGGAAATGGAAAAGCACTGTGGAGACGAGTGAACAAGGAATTCCTGCCTTCATCGAACTGTTCTAGGTGCCCAGGGTTGAGGAAGGCAAAAAGAGAGATAACGTATCTTTTCTTATGATATTACCTTCTAGTGGGAGGTGACAGAAAATAAGCAAGTATACATCAAATCAATAAGGTAATGTTGGATTATGATACAAGCCACAAGGGAATAAAGAGGATGAGATAGAAAATGGCTAGGGGAGTAGAATTCCTCCAGATGGTGTTAGGAAAGCTCTCTATACGAAGGTGATGTTTTACTTTATTTTTTAATTTTTTTAGGTGCCTCAGCGTAGTAGGTAGCACTTCGGTCTCATTTTTTTTAATGTTTATTTATTTTTGAGAGACAGAGAGAGAGAGAGAGAGCAGGGGAGGGAGCAGAGAGGGAGACACAGAACCCGAAGCAGGCTGCAGGCTCTGAGCTGTCAGCACAGAGCCTGATGTGGGGCTCGAACCCACGAACTGTGAGATCATGACCTGAGCTGAAGTCGGTCGCTTACCTGCCTGAGACACCATGGTCTCCTGAAGGTGACATTTTAGCTAAGGCTTCAAAGATGAGGAGATCCTCCAGCCCATGCCCGCAAAGCCCTGAAGACAGGTATTCATGGTTGCAGAACAGCATTTGCCAAGGCCCGGGGTGGGCGGGGGGGGGGGGGAGGGCAGGGGGACAGTGCTTGGTGGGCAGGTACTGTGAGCATGGGGAAAGGGCTCAAGATGAAGCTGAGACATAGGTAGGGGCCAGATCATAGGCTGTTCAGGCCACGGTGAAGACTGTCAGTTTATTATAACTGCAGGGAATCTAATGAACCAGCAGCAGAGGTGCTTTTGTGATGTGTGTGTGCGTGCGTGCGTGCGTGCGTGTGTGTGTGTGTGTGTGTGTTGTGGGAAGGGCAAACCTATTATTTTTCCTGTCTGTACATCCTTTTCAGCTGGTGATTTGCTCATTCAACCAACAGTTTTCCTCTAATAGTCGATTGAAGGAAAATTGTTGACTAGACTCTCTTTGTCTTCTCAGTAACTACTAATTTTTTGGAGCACTTAACTTGTGCTAGGTTCTATGCTAAATGGCTTGTAGTCATTGTTTCATTTAATCTCCACCAAAGAGATGTATACTTTCTATTATTGTCTCCAGTTCACAGAGGAGGAAGCAAGGGCTCAAAGAAGTGAAGCAGTTAGCTCTGGACACAGCTAGTCAGTTAATGGAGCTTCACCCTTGGCTTCCCTCCTGGTTCCACTGTTATCTGCTGGCAGTCTGCCCAAAACTCCACGTCATCAGGGACTTCAGTTACCAAGTGTGATGGCCTCTCCTTAGAGCTATTCCTCCCTGGGTCGCCTGCGCGGCTCAGTTAGTTGAACATCTGACTCTTGATTTGGGCTCAGGTCACGATCCCAGGGTTGTGGGATTGAGTCCCTCACTGGGTTCCACACTGAGCATGGCGTCTGCTTGAGACTCTCTCTCTCTTTCTCTCTGTCTCTCCCTCTGCCTGTCTCCCCCACTTGCGCAATCAAGAAGAAGAAGAAGGTGGAGGAGGAGGAGGAGGAGGAGGAATAGTAGTAGTATTCCTATTCCACCCAGTTTTTCCTTTTGGCTCTCTTTTTCTTAAATTTCTGGCTTCTATACACTGGTTCTCTTCAAATGTTCTCTGTTCCTTTTGAGCTGTCCCCCTTATCCCCATAGTCTTCTGTTGCCACAATCTTTCTTTGAGTGGTCCTGCTCACGACTACCATCATTACTTGAAGGTGGAGCTTTGATTTAAATTTTCTCTTCCAGCATTTAGTAAGCAAATATTTGTTTTCCTGATTGGCAATAGTTCCTGAGCACCTACCATGTGCAAAGCATCGTGCCAGAAACTGGTGAGAATACAATGACTATGACAGGATATCTGGGGCAATAGAATTGGCTTCATTTTTGTTCACATGCTCTATCTCCAGAGCTTAGTGTAGGGCCAGGTATGTCATAAGGTGCCAGTATATATTTTGTTGAATGAGTCATTTACTTGGGGAGGCAGATTTGCTTATAATTGGCTCTAATTCAAGGTTTAATGAAGAAAATGCCATCGTAAAGATACCAGCAAGTGCTGAGAGAGCCCAATAGAGTAGGCAAGCAAGGGGAAGCCTTCATGGAGGTGACATTGGCATTCAACCTTTCAATCACCCTAAATCTTAGGGGTGTTCAAGAAATATCAAGTGATCTGGTGTGCTCAAGTATGCTCCAGGAGGTAGTAAAAGATGGATGAAGTGAAATTGTGTTTCAGGAATCTTACTCTGGTGCGAGTGTAGAGAATGACTTATTTGGGGAGAGCCCATCCAGAAGAGTGGTTGCCTACCCAGGCCAATGGCACAGAGTGAGCAAAAGAGGGAATGTGGATGAAAGAATATCATAAAAGTAGAATCTATGAGGCTTGGCATTTAACTAGGTGAAGGGGTATAAGGAAGAAGCAGGAACTAATAACGGCTTTGAGGCATCTCAGTTGGGTGACTGTATGATGGTGGTAACATTTCCCAAACAGGGAACAGTGGGGAAGGGGAAGATTTGATAGAGACTACAGAAGAAACTAAGCTTTGTTTTGACATCTTAAATTGGAGATGCTGCTGGAGTAAATCAATGGAGAGAGCTAGCAGAAAAATGCAAATAGAAACTGAATTTCACAGGGGAGCTTTCAGAGGTGATGGGGGCAACTGACATCATGGGAGATGCTATGATTCGGGGGCGAGAACTTTTTTTCATAGTTTTATTTATGAAAACATTTTTTATTTTAATATAGTTGACACACAATGTTATTTTAGGTTCAGGTGTACAACATAGTGATTCAACTTCTTTACGTGTCATGCTGTGCTCATCACAAGTGCAGCTATCATCTGTCACCATACAACACTACCACAATATTATCGTACTCAACATATTGACTATGTTCCCTTTGCTGTACCTTTTATTCCCATGACTTATTCATTCCATAACTGGAAGCCTGTATCTCGCACTTTCTTTCACCCATCTTTCCCCTCTTCCTAGGCAACCATCAGTTTGTCCTCTGTATTCATAGGTCTGATTCTGCTTTTTGATTGTTTATTCATTTGGGTTTTTTTTTAGATTCTACATATGAGTGAAATCATATGGTATTTGTCTTTCTCAGTATGACTTACTTCACTTAGCATAATATTCTCTATGTCTATCCATGTTGTTGTAAATGGCATGATCTCATCCTTTTTTTTTAAATTTTTTTTTAACATTTATTCATTTTAGAGACAGAGAGAGACAGAGCATGAATGGGGGAAGGTCAGAGAGAGAGGGAGACACAGAATCTGAAACAGGCTCCAGGCTCTGAGCTGTCAGCACAGAGCCTGATGCGGGGCTCAAACTCACGGACTGCGAGATCATGACCTGAGCCGAAGTCGGTCACCCAACCGACTGAGCCACCCAGATGCGCCTCATCCTTTTTTTTTTTTTTTAAATGTTTATTTAGAGAGAGAGAGAGAAAAAGAGCATGTGTGAGTGTGAGTGGGGGTGGGGGTGGAGCAGAGAGGGAGGAGATAGCGAATCCCAAGCAGGCTCCGCGTTGACAGCCTGCCTGGTGTGGGGCTCAATCTCATGAACTGTGAGATCATGACCTGAGCCAAAATCAAGTTAGATGCCTAACCTACTGAGCCACCCAGGGTACCCCATGATTTCATGCTTTTTTAAAGGCTGCATGATATTCCCTTTGTGTGTGTGTGTGTGTGTGTGTGTGTGTGTGTGTCCTACATCTTTTTTAAAAATATATTTACTAATGGCACTTAGGTTGCTTGTGGGAGAGAATTTCACTTAAGCAGAAAGGAGGCTGATAGCTGTGGACAACTTTTGAACATTTCTTTCTCTCCTATGGGAGTTACAAATTCAGCATGTCCAAAATGGAATTAATCAATTTCTCACCAAATCTGTTTCTTTTCTTCTCTAGTACTGTGCAAATGGTACTGACCACTCTCTTAGTCATGGTGGCTCAAGACCTCAATCATCCTTGTCTCCTCCCTTAAATTCTGGAAGTCCATAAAAATAACAGATAGGAGATATAGTCATTTATAATGGAACTATTTTAGATGGTGTGTAGTGTATCATTCTGCTTATATTCCTAGGCAAGTATAGATTTAATTTCCTATATACATGAATGCAGCCATACTCTACATTTTTAGAATACCTTTTTAAAAAAAATGTTTATTTATTTATTTTGAGAGAGAGAGCTTTTGGAGTGGAGGGGCAGAGAGAGAGAGAGAGAGAGAGAGAGAGAGAGAAAGAATCCCAAGCAGGCTCTGCACTGCCAGCACAGAGCCCGATGTAGGGCTCGAACTCACAAACTGTGAGATAATGACCTGAGCTGAAGTCAAGAGTCAGATGCTTAACTGACTGAGCCACCCAGGCACCCCTAGAATAACCTTTTTATTGGAGTAAAACAGTCAAGCAGAAATGTACACAATCAGAAGCCAATGACTTTTCATTCATTAAATATTCTTCCACATCAATTTTATTTATTTTATTTTTAAATTTAATTTATTTATTTTTCTCTTAATTTAAATCCAAGTTAGTTAACACATAGTTTAATCATAAATTAAGGAATAGAGTTTGGTGATTCATTACTAAATATAACACCCAGTGCTCATCCTCTACAAGTGTCCTCCTTCATGAGCCTTACCCCTTTAGCCCTTCCCTCCACCCAACACCACACCAGCAAACCCCAGTTCTCTATATTTGAGATTCTCTTATATTTTGTCCCCCTCCCTGTTTTTATATTATTTTTGTTTCCCTTCCTTTATGTTCATCTGTTTTCTATCTTAAATTCCACATGAGTGAAGTCATATGATATTTGTCTTTCTCTAATTTCACTTAGCATAATATAGTCTACTTCCATCCATGTTGTTGCAAATGGCAAGATTTCATTCTTTTTGATTGCCATGTAATATTCCTGTGTGTGTGAGAGAGAGAGAGGGGGGTGGATCTCACATCTTCTTTATCCATTCATCAGTTGATGGACATTTGGGCTTTTGCCTATTGTCGATAGTGCTGCTATACACATTGGGGTGCATGTGCCCCTTTCAAATAGCACACCTGTATCCTTTGGAGAACTACCTAGTAGTGCAATTGCTGGGTTGTAGGGTAGTTCTATTTTCAATTTTTTGAGGAAGCTCCATACTGTTTTCTAGAGTGGCTGCACCAGTTTGCATTCCCACCAGCAGTGCAAAAGGGTTCCCCTTTCTCTGCATCCTCGCTAACATCTGTTGTTGTCTGAGTTGTTAATTTTAGCCATTCTGACTGGCGTGAGGTGGTATCTCATCGTGATTTTGATTTGTATTTCCCTGATGAGTGATGTTGAGCATTTTTTCATGTGTCTGTTAGCCACCTGGATGTCTTCTTTGGAAAAGTGTCTATTCATGTCTTTTGCCCATTTCTTCATTGGATTATTTGTTTTTTGGGTGTTCAGTTTGATAAGTTCTTTATAGATTTTGGATACTAACCCTTTATCTGATATGTCATTTGCAAACATCTTCTCCCATTCTGTTGGTTGCCTTTTAGTTTTGCTGATTGTTTCCCTCACCATGCAGAAGCTTTTAATCCTGATGAGGTCCCAGTAGTTCATTGTTGCTTTTGTTTCCCTTGCCCTCTGGAGACATGTCAAGTATGAAGTTGCTGTGGCTGAGATCAAAGAGGCTGTTTCATTTTTTCTCCTCTAGGATTTGATGGCTTCCTGTCCTATGTTTAGGTCTTTCATCCATTTTGGGTTTATTTTTGTGTATGGTATAAGAAAGTGATCCAGGTTCATTCCTCTGCATGTCGCTGTCCAGTTTTTCCAACACCATTTGCTGAAGAGACTGTCTTTTTTCCATCGGATATTCTTTCCTGCTTTGTCAAAGATTAGTTGGCCATACTAATTTGTGGGTATGGATCCATTTGTAGTTTGTGGGTCCATTTCTGGGTTCTCTATATCTGTTTTTATGCCAGTACTGTACTGTCTTGATGATTACAGCTTTGTAATACAGCTTGAAATCCAGAACTGTGATGTCTCCAGCGTTGGGTTTTTTTCAGGATTGCTTTGGCTTTTCGGGGTCTTTTCTGGTTCCATACAATTTTAGGATTGTTTGTTCTAGCTCTGTGAAAAATGCTGGTGGTAACTTGATAGGGACTGCATTTAATGTGTAGATTGCTTTGGGTAGTATAGACATTTTAACTGTTTGTTCTTCCAGCCCATGAGCATGGAATGTTTTTCCATTTTTTTCTTCTTCAATTTCTTTCATAAGCTTTCTATAGTTTTCAGTGTACAGATTTTCACTTCATTGTTTTGGTTTATTCCTAGTATTTTATGGTTTTTGGTGCAATTGTAAATGGGATCGATTCCTTTATTTCTTTTTCTGCTGCTTCATTATTGTTGTATAGAAATGCAACTGATTCCTGCACATTTATTTTATATCCTGTGACTTTGCTGAATTCATGGATCAGTTCTAGCAGTTTTTGGTGGAGTCTTTTGGGTTTTTCATATAGAGTATCATGTCATCTGCAAAAAGTGAAAGTTTGACTTCCTCCTTGCCATTTTGGATGCCTTTTATTTCTTTGTGTTGTCTGATTGCTGAGGCTATGTTGAATAGCAGTGGTGAGAGAGGACATCCTGGTTGTGTTCCTGACCTTAGGGGAAAGCTCTCAGTTTTTCCCCATTGGGGATAATATTAGTGGTGGGTCTTTCATATATGGCCTTTATGATCTTCAGTTACGACCTTTTTATCCCTACTTTCTTGAAAGTTTTTATCAAGAAAGGGTGCTGTATTTTGTCAAACGCTTTTCAGCATCCATTGAGAGGATCAACTAGTTCTAATCCTTTCTTTTATTAATGTGATGTATCACACTGATTGACTTGCAGATATTGAACTGGTCCTGAATCCCAGAAATAAATCACACTTGATCATGGTGAATAATTCTTTCAATGTACTGTTAGATCTGGTTTGCTAGTATCTTGTTGAGAATTTTTGAATCCAGGTTCATCAGGGAAATTGGTCTATAGTTCTTTTTAGTGGGGTCTTTGTCTGGTTTTGGAATCAAGGTAATGCTGACCTCACAGAATGAGTTTGGAAGTTTTCCTTCCATTTCTATTTTTTTGGAACAGCTTCAAGAGAATAGGTGTTAACTCTTCTTTAAATGTTTGGTAGAATTCCCCTGGAAAGCCTTCTGGCCCTGGACTCTTGTTTGTTGGGAGATTTTCTTCCACATCAATTTTAAAAGGCTTCAAAGGCAGTCTATCCCATAGATGTAACATAATTTAGATAAGTAATCCCTGTTGTAGGATTTTTTTCCCTAGTCTTCTCATCCCTCTCTATACATTTAAAATATTTTTGCACCTATTTCCAATTTTTCTTTAGAATAAAATTCCTTAGAGACAGAATTTCTTGTTCAAAAGCCATGTACATTTAAAAAAATAACCTTTTTATTTTAGATTAGTTTTAGGCTTACAGAAAAATTACAAAGGTATTACAGACTGTTCCTATATACCCCATACCCAGTTTTCTCTATTATTAACATCTTACATTCATATAGAACATTTGTCACAATTAATGAACCAACATTGAGACATTATTAGCCAAAGTCCGTAGTTTATCCAGATTTCTTTAGTTTTTACCTAATGTCCTTTTTCTATTCCAGTCTTTCATTTAGTAGATCACATTACATTTAGTTGTCCCATCTCCTTAAGCTCTTCTTTGTGACAATTTCTAGACTTTCCTTGACTTTTTTGACCTTAACAATTTTGAGGAATTCTAGCCAGGCATTTTGTAGAATGCCCCTCAGTTGGGGTTTGTCTGTTTTTTCTCTTCATTAGACTGAGGTTATGGGGTTTGGAAGGAAAGTACCATAGAGATAAAATGACACTTTCATCATATCTAGCCCACAAACGATCAGCATGATTTATACCCTGTTCATGTTAACCTTGATCACCTAAGTGAGGTAGTGCTTGCCTTGTTTCTCCACTATACTCATTTTCCCTCTTTCCATACTGTACTCTCTAGAAGGAAGTCAGTAGCACAGCCCACATTCAAGGGGGTGGGAGTTATACTTCAGGGTAGATTATCTCAATAAATTATTCAGACTTCTTCTGCACCGGAGATTTGTCTCCTCATCCTTGTTTTATTACTTTATTCATGTCAGTATTCACATCATTAGTTTATTTACATCAATATAGACTCATGGGTATCAATTTTATACTTAAAGTTATAATCCAATAGAACTTTACTGGTTTTGTTGCTGAAGGAATGCGTATTTGTAAGACTCTGAGTAATTCACTACAAAGCTATCGCGCTAACCTAATGGTGGTACCAACTCTCACAGTTAACAATGAGGATCCATTTCCCTTTAATTTCACACACCCTTTTTGAAAGCAGGTGAGCAAACAAGGGCGAGGCCCAGGTCCCTCCCTGCCAATTCCCCGACGCCCCCAAAAACAGACAAGGCCAGGCTGAGGAGGCGTGTTCTTCCCCTAACGGGGACCTTATCCCTTACCCAGCCCACCCTTAACCACCAACACAACAGGCCCGTAACCCCTTCTGCGGGTTTCCCCAAGGCCCCTCCCACCGTGGGGCGGAAGTGGGCGCGGCCACGGACAGGAAGCGTCTAGCCGGGGCGGGCCCTCTCAAGCAGCAGCCCCACCCACTCCGCTCCACCACCGCCCCACCCCTCCGGCCCAGACCGGAAATGAGGTCAGAAAGGGAAACCCCGGCGGGGAGACTCGGCCCCAAAAGCGGCGGCCATTGGAGGTGGCTGCTGCAGCTGGTGAGGGGGAGGAGTGGGTTGAGAGGGTCGGGGGCCAGGGGCCGGCGCCAACGGGAATACCGGCTCCCAGCGGAGTCTGAGGGGCCGTGTGCGCCATGGGGCTGCGAAGGTTGGCGGGAGGGGCGAGGGTGGTTGGGCCTTGTTTTTCAGGGCCCATCGCCCCCATCCCGGGGAATAAGGTTCGGGCGTCTCCGGGACGACACTCACCTCTTCTCCTTTCTTCTTTCTGGCGCTTTCGGGCAGGCGACAGCTTGAGGGCTTGCTGTCCCGAGCCGTGTTCGCCCTAGTCCTCGGAGGCGGGCCGGGGGCTTGGAGGGAGAGTCCTTCGAAACCAGCTTTTTCTTACATATGTGGCCATGTTGCGACCCCTGATCACGGAGGGAGCTTAGTCACCAGGACTTGAATTTTGGCAGTTTCTGCCCGAGCGAGAAGGGCTGAACCGCTGCCCCGGTGAGCCCAAATGAGAAGTTGCTTCCTGCCTCCTGCCTTCCTCCCCCCTCCTCCCCCCAGCTCCTCGCAACCCGGTCTTTCGCTCAGACCATACGCCTGCCTCTTTTTACTTCTATCCGTTTCCCGTGCTTTTCTTTGCGTGACTTAACCTTTCCTCTCCTCGAGTGCTTGCTAGACAAGGGGGTTCTCTCGGACTATGCACCCGAGAGTGAAGGTGTGGGAAGCTCAAGGTTCTTCTGTCACCTGCTGTTGGACTTGCAGTCTTTTAGGAAAGGATTCTGCACAAACGACTGCAAGTTGTTCTGTCACTTTGTTTCACGTTTGTACAGTTCTGCCTGAGTTTTTAAAGCAGTAATTCTTTATTAAGGAAGTAGGTTTAGACGTGCTGTCCTCACTTCTGTTTTGGTCTTACAGGCAATTGCCTCCGAAACCCCAGTCATGGCGTTTTAAACTATTTCGTATTGCTTAAAGGGACGTGGGCATTTTATATTGTGTGGCTTTTGACACTTTGAGACGTTTTGTTTGGTTGGTAGTTTTGGAACTAGGTGTCCCCATTGCTCCCATCCATGTGGCAGATAAGCCAGACTACTGTTTTCTTCCCTTTGAAGTCGTTGGCATGGGGACAGCATGAAAATAGGTTTTAGAAAGTCCCTTGCAGAATGTAAACTGCATGAACGAAAATACCGTCTGAGAGTGGCGCCACACAGTTTTAAATTCTAATTACGGACTTGAAATACTTTGGGCTTAACAAGGGCTAGGGAAAAGTGCTAATTTAATATGTACTTAATAAGGTGTTGTACAAATTATATTAGACATTTCCTTTTAAAGGGGCATTCCAAAAATTGCTCCTACTGCTCTCATCCCTTGGAAGGTTTGCTTTTAAAGTGACTCCTGAAGTATGAGGGTTTGACAATAGGAAAGTTTAGAAAGCAGTTGGCTAGAAATCATAGAGACTCCTCCTGTGCGTTTCATTTCAACCTGTTATATCCTGCTCTCGTGCGATGGGTACTAAAGCACATAATTAGGGTGATCACTTAATTTTTTGAAGGATGGGAGAAGAGCTTAAAAGTTGCTAATTGTTATATGTGTGTGTGTGTGTGTGTGACCTACTCAACAAATGGCCTTCCCTGCTAGCTTCCAGGTGGTAGTTGGGACCATAATGGGTGCAGACTTACTCTGTTTTCTCCATTCAGGGGACAAATGTGGGTCACTACAGTTTCTTGGATCACTAAAAGTACAAGCAGACTTCCTTAAAGTGTGTCAGTGTGTTGTCTTCTCCCTTCCACAAGCATTCTTATTAGTGGCCCCAAACCATAGCACAGTTGTTTATCTATGGTTTTGAAGTTGTGTGTTGTTCTGCTCCTGTCTGGTGAGACATTGTCTAATCTTTTTGGATTTTATTATTATATAATTTAGTGACGAGTTTAATTGGGGAAAAAAGGGGAAAGATTTATTTCCCTGGGTTTGCTGGGTTTTGCTAATATCCTGGTTGTGATCTGGTGAGTGTTGACTTCAGGCACTTAAGGGCCAAACACCTATTTTTAGTGGCTGAGAGGAGCATGAATGGTAGGAACAGAGTCTTAAGTGTAGCCAGATGAAAGGTGAGTTTATTTTCTGTAGATGGGGTGGGCTCTGCACTGCCATGATCTGGTTTATAAAATTATTCTAAAATAACAGATCCTGTTAAGGATTTCTTTTTCTTTTTTCTTTTTCTGGGCTTTCTTTTGGCAGATGTGGCCTCATGGATGAGCTGGTACATGACTTAGCCTCAGCCTTGGAGCAGACATCTGAGCAGAATAAGCTTGGTGAGCTGTGGGAGGAGATGGCCCTGAGCCCTCGGCAGCAGAGGCGGCAGCTTCGCAAGAGGAGAGGCCGGAAGCGCCGCTCGGACTTCACTCACCTGGCCGAGCATACCTGCTGCTACAGTGAGGCCTCTGAGTCAAGTCTCGATGAGGCCATTAAGGATTGTCGAGAAATGGCCCCTGTTGCCAATTTTAGTGACTCCGATGACACGATGGTAGCCAAACGGCACCCGGCTCTCAATGCCATTGTTAAGAGTAAGCAGCACTCTTGGCACGAATCTGACTCCTTTACTGAAAATGCGCCCTGTCGACCGCTCCGGCGCCGGCGGAAAGTGAAGCGAGTGACATCGGAGGTGGCTGCCAGCCTCCAGCAGAAGCTCAAGGTGTCAGATTGGAGCTACGAGAGAGGCTGCAGGTTCAAGTCTGCTAAGAAGCAGCGTCTGTCCCGCTGGAAGGAGAATACTCCCTGGACCTCATCAGGTCATGGGTTGTGTGAATCAGCAGAAAATAGGACTTTCCTAAACAAAACAGGAAGGAAAGAAAGGATGGAGTGTGAAGCAGATGAACAAAAACAGGGCTCTGATGAGAACATGTCAGAATGGTGAGATCTCTCTTACTAAGTCAAAGATTTGCCTGCTTATTTTTACCCCGGGTACAAATTTACAGTCGTGATGAGTTCAACTTTCAGAACTAGCCACTGCAGTGTTGCCTTTGTAGCCCTCCTTTAACCAGTCAGCTAGGGTTTATCTCTAGTTTCTTAGAGTACATTCATGATTCTATTTCCCTAGGTCAAGAAAGCTTTCTGTAATGAAACACATTGTTTCTAAAAATTGTTTAAAATGTGTATCTCACATGCATAACCAAGAATTTTATTTTAAAAACAGTTTACTGCTGTTTATACCATGTAGTTCATACATCAATATTGTTAGAACCAGGGTCTCAGCAGAGGCTGGTGTGTGTGTTTGTGTATGTGAGAAAATGCTGGTACTGGGCATGTGGAGTTTGTGTACGTTTCTGGTAAGCTTCCTTTACCCGTTAAGAGTCTTGACTTCAGATACCGGGCTATAATTCTGTTCTCTGCTACTTACGGTTTGACTCTGTTGAGTTTATTTTTTATGGCTGACATCCAAGTCGTCTGAAAGACATGGTGGGGCTTTGAAAATAACAGTATTGAATCCCATTAGTTTTCAACCGAATGTCATTGAGCCATAAAAATTTGTGTCTATTGGATGCATCTTTAAAATGTCAGTGTAGTTTTTTGGTGACTTTGTTTTTCCATCTCAGATAGTCTTAGGAACATTGATAAGCCCCACCTCGATACTTTAATATTAATGTGTGGTATCTCTTTCTCAAGGAGGATGCTCTTGGTGTTTTTTTGTTTGTTTGCTTTTAATGTTTATTTATTTTGAGAGAGAGTGAGAGTTGGGGAGGGGCAGAGAGAGAGGGAGAGGAGAGAGAGATTCCCAACCAGGCTCCACACTGTCAGCTCTGAGCCCATCTTGGGGCTCAGTCTCACGAACTGTGACATCATGACCTGAGCTGAAATCAAGAGTCAGGCTAATTTAACCTACTGAGGCATCGAGGTGGCCCTCTTGGTGTTTTGAATGGGGGCAGTTCTTTGTGGTGAGGGACCGTCCCATGCTTCACAGGCTATTTGGCATCTCTACATTGTTCCCATCCCCTTCATTGTATCAAACCACATGCCTGTGTGGGTGCTGCCTAGTGGGTTGGTGGTCCCAGGGGAATGTTCAGGACTGTGCCGTATGGCAGGCAGTGCTATTCGTACTTTATAGAAGAAGAGATGGAGGTTAATAGCATTTAGATAGTTTGCCCATGGTCACCCAGTGGCAAAACTAGGAATCAAATCTGATTCCAGAGTTCATACTTAACCACCATGTTTTGCTGCCCTTTGGGTTTGCCTTTTCCACTGCTCTTTCCGTCTCTTCTTACCTTTTACAACTGTAGAATATCTGGCCTTTCTTAGGACTTTGCTTCTGAGGTTTGTCTGAAAAACAAAGACACGAATCTTAGGAACTGTGTCGTGAGGCTGTGTCAGTAATCAGAAAGGCTGCCTAGGTCTTTATATAAGCCCATACCTTTTTTGGGGCGGTTTTTAGTCCAGCTTCAACAATTTTTCTCACTAACTTTATATTCGTGGGTTTGCACAACTGGTTAGGCTTATAATACGGCTTCTCTAATTTTCCTCTAATGTATATCCTAAGACCTATTTACCCAATATATATGTGTAATTTTGGGTTACAAAGTTTTTTGTTTTTTTTTTATCATGCTGTTTTTTTATTTAAAAAATATATTTTTAATGTTTATTTATTTTTGAGAGAGAGGGAGACACAGAGTGCAAGTCAGGGAGGGGCAGAGAGAGAGGGAGACACAGAATCCAAAGCAGGCTTCAGGCTCTGAGCTGTCAGCTCAGAGCCCGACATGGGGCTCAAACTCATGAAGCCATGAGATCATGACCTGAGCTGAATGAAGTCAGACACTTAACCAACTGAGGCACCCAGTTGCCCTTATCATGCTGTTTTTAATCAAACAAATGTTTAGTCAATTTACAGCTGTACACAATATCAAAACCCTCAATTGAGGTGTTCAAGTTTGTGTCAATATCGAACATATATTCCAAATAATTTACTGTTGAAAATCACGATTTGTTTTTTAAATTTGAGAGACAGAGTGAGAGCGTGTGTGAGTGGAGGAGAGGAGCACAGGGAAAGAGAATCTCAAGCAGGTTCCATGCCCAGCGTGGAGCCCGACACGGCTTGATCGCTGTGATCATGACCTGAGCCAAAATCGAAAGTTGATGGCTTTACTGACTGAGCCACCCAGGTGCCTTGAGAATAGTGATTTTTAAAAATTGTTTTTTGCAGTGATAGCTTGTGTATATTTCTTCTCATGACATAATTGTTCACTCTGTCTGCTCTTAAGATAACAGTCTAAGTGTGGTTCCAGATGCAGTCTGTAATCTAGTAGCGAGGCACTTTTAGTTCCTTCCTACCTCAGACACAGCTATTGCACGTATAGTCAGGTTGTGATAATAAACATTCTAGTCACCTGAGAGCCTGGATAAGTTGAAATAGGCAGCAATTCATATGAAATTCTTATTCTTTTCAATTTTTTTTTTTAAATGTTTATTTATTTTTGAGAGAGACAGAGACAGAATGCGAGTGGGTTAGGGGCAGAGAGAGAGGGAGACCCAGAATCCGAAGCAGGCTCCAGGCTCCAGGCTCCGAGCTGTCAGCACAGAGCCCGACTCGGGGCTCGAACTCACGAGCTGTGAGACCATGACCTGAGCCGAAGTCGCACGCTCAACCAACTGAGCCACCCAGACGCCCCTATTCTTATTCTTTTCAAATTGAGAAGACCTTGTTACCCTGTTTGGGCTATCTGCCTGGTACATGACTTCAGAGTTCTTTTAACATTCTTTTTTTTTTTTTTTAATGTTTATTTTGAGAGAGAATATGAGTAGGGGAGAGGCAGGGTGAGAGGGAGAGAGAATCCCAAGCAGGCTCCTCGCTATCTGCACATAGCCCAATGTGGGACTCGATCTCATGAACCATGAGGTCATAACCTGAGCCAAAATCAAGAGTCGGATGCTTAACGGACTGAGCCACCCAGGCGTCCCATCACTCTTGAGTTCTTTTAGTAACATGGATGCCCACGTTCTTGTAGCTATGAGGGAAATTAGGGTGGAATAGTAGCAGACTTAAAATGAGAACAATTCTTCTTTAGAATCTAATTATTTAGGGGTCTTAAATATGCCTTGACTTATATTGTTTCATCTGTAGTTACGAACAGAAGTGCCTTGTATTTTTTCCCCCTAAATCTACTCTGTGGAGAAAGAGGGGTGACTGACTTACTCTTTGACCACAAATTATGTTCAGCCTCTTACCAGTAAGATGGAACTAAAATCTTGCCTCGATTATTAAGCGTACCTTATGAATAGGACTAGCATTAGAGTATGTTTAAGTAGATAATAATTTATGATTTGGATATTATACTATTTTGGTGAATTGATTCTCTCAAAATTTTCCTACCTTTGTTCTACATTAACAAATATTTTTAAGAATCTCCTTGGTTGCTCTTTCATAAATCTGCTTGGACGTGCATCTTTGTTCTCATACAGATCAAGTGTAGAACCTTACATTTTATCAGTGATATTGAAGATTGTCAGTGTGTATGATCCAACTTGTAAAATTATTAGGATGAAGGTGATCATTAAATTTAACTTAGCCTCATCAGTGGATGGAATTCTTTTAAAAAATACGTGTCAGGTGTTTTAGGTTTGAAAGTGTCTCAGCCAGGGAGCTGTATTTCTAATTTCCTTAAATTCACTTTACTAATTAACCATGGAATAGTTTTAAGCTTAACCAATAATTCTTTTTCCTTTTATTTTTCTGTTCTTCCTTCAATTCTGCGCCAACCAATCCCTCAAGAGTTTTGAGGAACTGGAAGTGGTTATGATACAATAGTTTTTTATACCTGCAAAAAGATCAGTTATTATTTTAGTAATTTTCCTGTGTATGTGCGTTCCATTCTAGAATGGAGAAATTCTTTTGTAAAATTCCTTTCTACTGTTTTTATTCATATTGTCTATATCGCAGGTATTAGATGATTCATAGCCTAATTTTACTCTGTTCTTCACTAACTCATCCTTTGTTTGTTCCCCTTAAATATAGTTTAGCTTCTTTGGTTTTTCTAAGTGAATTGGTTTGGTGTTGGCCTGAAGTCTCAGTCAGGAGCTTTCCTAAGGTGATGTATTAGAGGCCGATCTCACAGGAAAGAAAATATTCCCTTCTCTTGGAAGGCAAGTGACAGAGATAGAGTGCTAACCCTCCCCCCTCCTTTTCCAGCCCACGCTGACCTTCTGCGGCCCCTTGGTGCCTCTTGTTTTCTTATTTTTATAGAAAATCAATATCCCTTCTGACACAAACAATAGCTCAGAAGCAAGAATAAATGGGAGAAAGCTGAGATCTCTGTCCATCACCTCTCACTTTACCTCCCCAAACTCTTTAATTATGAGCATGCTTTGCTCCAGGTGTTTGTGACAGTGAAATTGCTAAATGAGGACCATTTTAACCAAAGATTGGGTGATCAGTAACACCCTATAGCAGTAGCTTGTTGGATCAATAGTATTCATTATTTCATGGTTAAGGTAAGTAGCCTCCTTTGCAAGTGGAGGTCATTAATCAGGGAATACTGGAAAGAATGTATGTGGTAGGTTGAGGTTGCCCTGTTTCCTATTCCATAACTGGAGATGCTGACCAAGAGTATATTTACCATTGTTGCAAATGGTACTATTGCATTTGAGAGTTCTGAATAGCTAGCATAGCGTGCGTCCATAGATTTATGCAGAGTTCTGCTAGTATATCCTTGGGAACAATGGAGAAAGACACCTTGGGAGATGGATTTGATACTACTGTATTTGAAAATCTGTCTCTTGAAAGAAGTGTGTTAGGATTATTCTGTGTGACTCCAGAGGATGGAGGTAGGGCTCATAAAAATGGAAAGCACAGAGAGTTAAGACGTTGCCTCATTGTCAAATACAACATTCCAAAAATTCGACCTCTGTAAGAATGAAATGAATTGTTTCACCGGGTAATGAGTTCTAGGTCACTGAAGGGGTTCAAGCCTGGGCTTGGTGACCACTTACTGAGTTATTGTAGAGTTGGCAAGACTGCACTGCATGACCTCTAAGGTCCCTTGTAACACTGAGACTCTGGAACTCTTTCCAGTCACAGCCTCCTTCCAGTGCATCAGTGTAACTTCGTAGTGTAAAAAACATTTGATAAGCAATATCAGCTGCCCATTAAAATGCTTAGGAAGACAGAAAACATTGTAAACTCACATCGCCAGGAACCAGGACTTAGAGTTGGCCTCTCGCCAAGATAGCGACAAACCACAAGGCTGATAGATGTGCAGTTGGAAGCCCACATCGGCAGTGCTGAGCCTACGCTGAAGGTATGTAGTGAGACCCTTCATCCTCTGTCTATAGTCAGGCCTTTGTTCAGAAACGCAAGGTCCATTTTAGTCAGAAAATCAGGCAGCCGCAGTGTGAGCCAGAGTGTTGTTCCGTCCTCTACAGTAGTCCCCTCTTGCCCAGTTTCTTTCTGTGGTTTTAGTTAACCCTCAGTCAGATGTGGTCTGGCAGCAGGTGATGCACCTTCTGACATTCCGTCAGGAGGAGGAGGAGCAGCCTAACAGTACGTCACAGTGCCTGCATGGTTCACCTCACTTCATCTCATTTCCTAGGCATTTTATCCTCTCACATGATCATAAGAAGAAGGGTGAGTAGAAGATATTTTGAGAGAGACACCACATTCACATAACTTTTATTATAGTATATTGTTGTATTATTAGTTATTGCCTCTCTTTTACTGTGCCTAATTTATAAAATTAAACTCAATCATGGATACATATGTATAGGAAAAACACATGGTATATATACGGTTAGGTACTATCTACAGTTTCAGGCATCAGTGAGAGTCTTAGAACTTCTCTGCCGTGCGGAGAAGAGGGGATATTGTACTTCCCAATCTGTATCTTTGAGTTTCTGTTTGGAGGCTCTAACTCCCAGAATATACTTGGATAAGGAATTAGTGTTTTCTGTGTGTGTATTTGTGTTTGGAGTAGGAGGCAGTCACTGCAAATTCAGTCCTGGGAAATACATTCTCCAAGAATAAAGTTTACTGTTGGCATGGGGAGAGAAGAAAAAATCACTCTTAGTGGTGCATTCTAGAAATTGCAGTGTTTTATATATCTTTATATATTGTAGACTCTTGGAATGGGGTCAGAATAAGGCAGTGACAGAAGAAGATCCTGGCTTGGTCCCACATAACTATATGAGGTAAAAGCCTACCAGTGACACTGGGTGTTAGGCCAGGAGCTCTACACATTGTCTTGGCCAGTTGTAGATGTGGGAAGCATGTTACCTATATCCAAGAGAATAGAGAATGGGGAGAATGGGACCAGGGGTCATTTACACACCCTTTCTGTTGGCAAGTAACGAGATCCTAGGTAAACCAGTTTTCAGCAAGAGGCCTTTCAACAAGTTCTGTGGAATAAGGGAAAAGGATCATTATCCTGAAAGTTCAGAGGAAAAACACATATCCAAAAATGATTGCCAGTGGAAACCAGAACATTTTAGAAAGTCTTCTTTAGGATGCGAAAAAGACATAGTCACTTTGGAATAGGAACAGTTAACTCATAAGGAAAGAAAGATGGCTATTTGAAAACCCAGTAGTATGGGAGGAAAAATGTAAGGAAATTGATGTAATTGCAGTGTTAAAACAAGACAATTCATTCTGTGGAAAATTGAGTTGATTTGGAAAACTTTGGAAGCCCTCCCAAGATGCAATGAGAGGAGGTGATAATGAGAGAGAAGTTGATAGATCTGGAGAACAGAAGATAGAGGCCCTGTCTATGAGTATGTAAATATTTCAAAGGAAGAAACTGAAGCATTGGAATAGAATAATGATTTAAAAAATAGAACCGAAGAGAAAAGGCATTCTTGGGTTGAAAAATTATAAAGATTAAAAGGGAAAATGAATGAACAGACACATACTACCTAGACCTATCCTGGCAGAAGTTTGCATTCTGCCTTGGTGCAGGGGTGGAACAGGTATAAAGAACAATTTTTGTTTTTTAATGTTTATTTTGGAGAGAGAGAGAGCGCGCATGAGCATGTGCAGGGGAGGGGCAGAGAGAGAGAGGGAGACAGAGGATCTGAATTGGGTTCTGTGCTGACAGGAGAGAGCCAGACGTGGGGCTTGAACTCATGAACTGTGAGATCATGACCTGAGCTGAAGTTGGACACTTAACCAACAGCCACCCAGGCTCCCTGGGTATAAAGAACAATTTTAAAAGGGATGAAAACAAGGCTGGCATTTATTCCTACAGTACTAAGTGTGAAGGGCTGCAGTTGCCTGTAGAATTTTGGAGCGGGGCGGGGGGGGGGGGGAAGATTGCTCTCCTACTCCCCCCCTGAATTTTATATATAGCCAAGATAGATTTCATATGGAAAAGCAGCAGAAAGTCATTCTTAGACATTCAGGTCTCAGAATATATGTTCTTTAAAAATTTACTCTGCAAAGACATTTCTTCTAACTGAAGATGAATCACTATTAGCTCTAAGAAAAGGTAAGTCGTAAAAGGATGGGTGGGCTTCTGTAAGGCACACCCCCCCAGCTCAGTAGCAGAGTCCTGGGGCAAATCATTAAATCTTTACCCAGTATACCTGATTGCGGGGGCTGCACTAATAAGCCTGTGAAACCAGTGAGGCTGTTTCTTTTGTGGTATCCTCTGAGTGAAACCAGAAAACAAACTCCTTCACTATACATTCTTACAACTTATTAAGTTATTGTGGGAATAACTTTGCAGTTGGTGTGAGATATTTCTCTGAAAAACCTCTCCCTTGGTCATAGTTACTTTTAATCTCTGAAATCTGACTGTATACGGTTATAGATATACCACCTTGACCCAGGAAAAAAATTGAGCAAAGATGTCTTTGGGCTCTGGGTCTAGGAGTGACTTTTCCTTTCTGTTTTTCTGAATTCTAAGACGATTTAAAATTTTTGTTAAGTGCATTATTTAATAAAAAGTTAAAATGAAAACCCCTTATCTTTTAACATGATGGTAGAGGCCATTCTCTCTCTCCTGTTTGTTTCTTTTAAAATTAGATGTAAAAGATCCGTCTTATTCAAGGTACCTGGTTAATAATCCAGGTGTTAACTTATTGATACCGCTGTTTTAATTATAGGTAATAAACGAATTCCTTATTTTAGTTGAGACGGGTATAAACTACTCTTACTCAGTTCTAAATTTATAGTCCTTTGTGGTTAGGAATATGAAAGAACCAGCGAGCTGTTAGGTCAGAGGACAAGGTGTGTTTTTTCTCCCAATTATGAGAATTCAGAGATTTGTCTTATTCAAATTAGGAGCTTGTGTTAGGGCTAGAAAGTAGGGAGTTATTTTCAAAAAAGAATTCACAAAAAATGCTGTATTATTTATTGTGTCAGAAAAAAAAAAAAACAAAACAACTGCCCTGAAACTTAGTAGCTTTAAGTAACATTTACAGTCTCTGAAGTCAAGAATCTGGGAGTAGCTTAGCTGGGTGGGTCTGGTTCCGAGTCTCATATTGTCACAGTCAAATTGTTGACTGGGGCTGTAGTTGTCTCAGGGCATAACTGTGACTGAAGGATCCACTTCCAAGCTCACTCAGGGCTGTTGGCAGATTTCAGTTCCTTGTAGGCTGTTGGACTGTAAGTTCCTTTCCACGGGGGCCCCTCCACAGGGCTGTTCGTATTCTCAAGACATGGCACTTGACTTTCCCTGGGGGTAATGATTTGAGAGAGAGAAAGAGAGAGAGCATACCGGCCCTCACTGAGTGTCCAAGAGGGAAGCCACAGTCTTCTCTAATCTAATCTCAGAAGTGACCTCCCGTTACTTCTTCCTATGCCATTGCTCGTCACACAGACCAACCAGGCTGGGAAATACCAGGATGCTGGGATCATTGGGAGTCATCTGACAGTCTAATTACCACAGATGGCTCTCCATCTTCTGGAATTTTTTCCTGACTTAGTGTGAAGCTAGATTCAGGAATGGTATTTTCAGAGTAATATGTCCCTAGAATTTGGGGGAATGTTTTTACTTTGATTTCAAAGGAAGGGCATTCAGGAACTTTAAGGACAAGCGAAGGTATAGATAACTGAGAGTATATTTTGTTGTAAGTATGTATACTGAAGGTGAATATTTATTTTTAAAATTCAAAATATGGCATTAAGATGGAGAGCTTTTTCCAAAGTGAGTCCCTAGTTTGTTTTCTTGGTGTTCAGCATGTTTGATGCATTTTTAGCTGATATAGAGTCAAAACATAGAGTTTCAGCTGTGTCTGAATGTTTTAACTAGCAAAAAGCAAAGGAACATTCTTTCCCAAGTTCAGTTAATCTGTTAGCATTTTCAGGAGAATGAAAATGAGAAGTGCTGAATTGAAAAGTAGCTCATGAAGAGAGAAACATGGAATTACTTGGTAAATGAATCTGTACACCATCCATGTTTTGGCGGCCATTCAGTAAGCTCATGGACTTTGGAAATACACCGTACTGGCTCTGACGTTTATTTGCTGTGTAATGTCGGGCAACTTGCTTGCCCTCTCGAGGCTTCACTACTTCACTTGTAATGTGAGGTTGACATAGTTACCTCGTAGAGTTTTGCAGTAGAAGAAATGTAATAATGAATGTAAAGCTCTTAGTACTTTGCCCGGCCTGTACTAGAACTCAGTAAATGATATTACTTGAATCAATAATGAATTCTGTATTAATAACTTCTATTAATGATTTGAACTATTATTTTATTATTAATAAACAATTATAAAATTATTGATTAAAATGATTAATATAGAATTGTTCTCTAATTAATACTTTTGTACTATCAATAATTTTCTTATTAATAATTCTTATTAATAATTTTCTGGAACTCCACTCAAGTACCAAACCCCTTCTTGAGACACTTCTAGTTTGGATATCTGCTGAGAGCTGTGTCTCCCTCTCTTGGATGAAGCCCCATATAGAGAACATAGTAGATTTCATAAGCCACATTTATTTTTCCATTCAAAATGAGAACAGATTCGAGTCCCATAGAATGTTGTTTTTTCTTTACTGGAGTATAATTGAGAGTCCTATAGAATTTAGATTACTATTTAATAAAAAGACTGTCAGGGAATTAACACTATCATCTGCTAAAATAATAATATTGGAGACATATGAGAATTAGCACCTTAGAGGTAGCTTCTGAATCTTTCATCCTTTGGCTCTGTATAAGATTCTAGAGTCTACAAAGTGGGTTCACATACCTCATATCATCACATCCTCAGAACAGCCTTGCAGGAAATAGTATTAGAGAAGTGAAGCGATACGGCATGAAGGCCACGGAAGGGGAAGCAGCAGCTGATCTGAAGGAGTTCATTCCATATGTAACATTTGCTGAATGCCTGCTGTGTGCCGGGTGCCGTGCTAGGCATTGGGGAGACTGAAATGAGCAAGATCTTACCCTCTTTCCCAGCCTGGATCTCTCTCTCCTCTCTCTGCCTGGGCTGGGCAGGGAGGAGTGATCTGTACAACTCTTGAGTAGTTTCAGTTCTACCAGTTGGCCTGAAGGTCCAGCTACCTTCTCGTGATTCCTGGGATCCAGAGGCCTCAGGCTCTTTGAGGCCCTGGCAAGAGAATGGCATTGTTGCTACTGTGGGATGTTGACCTCTGTCCTTGAAGGCCGGCTTTATCCAGCAAAAGTGCACAGCCTCCTCTCTGAAGTGGTTTTCCTTAACAAGATGCCCTGCCCGCTTCGTCCTGTGCTTTATCACTACAGACGAGGGTTCTCCCCTTTGGCACTACTGGCATTTTTGAGTCACATAATTACCTGTTGTGAGGGTTGTCCTGTGCATTGTAGGATGCAACGCTCTACCCGGTAGATGCCAGTAGGACACCAACTCCCCCTCCCCTGCTCCAAGTCCTGACAAACAAAAATGTTTCCAGACATTGCCAGATGACCCCGTGGGTGCAAGGTGGGAGTGGGGGTGAGGAGAAGGGGGTAAAATTGCTTTGAGTTGAGAGCTACTGCTGATGTTTCTAGGTGCTGATCTGGGATTTTCACTTGATTGATTTTGCTTTCACCGACAAGCGTAAGTTTCAGATTTAGAGAACTTAGTAAGGCCAAAACATTGATTTCTATAGAATAAAAATACTGTAGTTTTTAAAACTTTGTAACTGAGAGTTTTTGCTAACTTGAAAATATACCCTTTAATTGCTCCTCAAAAGGGCAAACGGTTCATTTTCAGAACTTGGAAGGAAGAGCAATTCAGATGAAAGCATTTTAAAGTTCATACCAAGGTTTACAATATTGAGCTCAGAGTGTTTGCCCTGGAATCAATGATTCAAGTGGATGAGGGGTATCAGTAGTGTTTTATTAGGCTTGATTCCTGTGATAATCTCCTTCTCTGAGAGTGGATGCCAATCACCTGGTCTACCAAGAGTGTCTTGGGTTACCAAGATGCCCAGCAGGGAAGGTTAGAGGGATAGACGTGTGATAAAACAGAAAAAGCAAAATGTTCTTTGCAGTGTGTGACGTGCGGTAGGTGATGTGATGGAGTGTGAGTGGTAACTGGAACTTCTTTCAACCTTTTCATATGTTTCAAAGTGTTCATAATACAGTGTTGGAGGAGGGAAGCCTCTGGAACTGCAGGTTAGTGTGACTTTCTTTACACTTCTGTTTTTTCAGCTCGATGTGGTTTGGTTTCTTTTCTAACATATAATAATAATTAGGTAATACAATTGGTGGTCTAAAACCCAGGCTTTAATTTTATTTGTGTCTTCTTTAAAATGGTGGCTGTGCTGCTGAATTCAGTGTGGGAACATTTTTTAGGGACAACCACTGTAGAGAAGTGTGATGTATTATTACTGTTTTTACTCACATAGAAATACTTTTGAGGTGTTTTCTGATTTCTAAGATGGGGAGATTTCCTCAGTGTTACATGGTTAATTTGTAGGCTTGCACACCCCCTTATTTGCAGAGTATTATTCATTGGAAAGCATTCTTCCTTTTCACATCCTTCTCCCGTGGTTTAGACTAGGTTTCTTATAAAATGTACACCTTTATATTGTTACTGAGACGTTTCTTTGTTAGTTTTAGGACTGGGTAGAGTGGTTTCTGGTGTATGGTAAATAGTCAGTGCTTACTAAGTGAATGAGTAGAAGTTTAGGAGAAATGGGGGAGGGGGCTTTTCCTCCTTTTGCTGTGAGAAACTAATTGCCCTAATTTTTTGAATTTTTTGAATGATGTATAAATTATTTGTAGGGTTAATACATTTTTAGAAATTTTAGAAATATTCTAGGAGGATTTTATTTTTAATGCAAACTATTTATAGGTGAGAACCATGTGAGAACAGGGAGTCCAGAACAGCTCCCAAAGCAAAGACAGGAGGCATTGCTGCCTATAGGAGTTGCTGCCATTTTAGGAAAAGATGAGATTTCACACCTGCTATCTTTGTGGGTTTTGTCTAGTTAGTTTTTCTGAAGATTAACAAAGGCTGAGTTTTTGTCTTCCTGACTAAACTTCAGAGGACCACAAGTAGAGTGGACACTAAAGGTAGGATCACGCTTTTTTCTTATAAAAATCAGGAGCAGAGCTTTTTCTCCTTGCCTAGTAAAAAGGCTCATGGCCAAAAAGTTATAAACACATTTGAAGGTTCTGAGATAGGAAAAACATGTAGGATTCTGTCACCTTTTAACTTTTTGACCTTGTGAACTACAAAGGTGCTAAAAGAAACTTATGTTTATTGAAAGGTAGCTTAGTTTTAATAGACCATTAAACATTCTGTTTAGTTAGCTAAATTAACATTTTCTAAAAGCGTTTATTTTTATTTATTTTGAGAGAGAGAGAGAGAGCAAGTAGGGGAGGGACAGAGAGAGAGGGAGACAGAATCCCAAGCAGGCTCCGCACCATCAGCACAGATGTGGGGCTCGAACTCACGAACTGTGAGATCCTGACCTGAGCCATGAAGAGTCGGATGCTTAACCGGTTGGGCCACCCAGGCACCCCATAAATTAACATTTTATAGTCGACTAAATCGCTATTAAATCTCACTAAGCTGATTTTTTTCGAAGAAGATCTCAGAGCCAGAAGTGAATGAAGTCTTCAGGACTGGACAACTTTGTCTTATAATTTGGAAGGGGAAATATTTGCTTCTACTTTCTAGCTAGCACTACATTTTTGCATGCTGTATCATAGTGTTTATGTGCAGACATGCCACGAAGTTCCCACTTTTGTCTTTTTTCTCATCAAATCATGCTAACAATTTCTTACGTATGATTAGATTTCCACAATGCAAGTTCTTCTGAGGGAATAAATAGAATTAGCAGATGCTATCCAATGTACTGGTTACTTCCAGATACCAGTAGACTGGTGATACTTTTATGTCATAAGCATGCTGTAAGACAAACTTATTTTCTCTGTGAAGAAAATACTTATCTCCCTTGCTCATAGTCTTAAAATCCTGGTGATATTTCTGTAACATCATTGCCATTCCTCGAATTAACTATATACAGAAAGCTTATAGACATGTTTAATCCAGGCTCTTTCAGAAACCGTGAGTCCTCTTAAATGCTGTCGACAAAAATAGAAAAGGTACAGTGACACGAAGGCTTTAGGTTACCAGCACCTTTCTTGATCCAGCAGATTTCTTTGAGCTTACCCCCTTGGTTTAGAATACGGGAGAGAACGGCATCCGTGCAAAAAAGGATCAAGGGAGCACTGTATTTTGTAGTACTTACAGGTGGCTGGAAATGAATGGGGAAAGGAATTGATAGCTTTTGTAATAAAGCAAGCAGTTTAAATTTTATAATGGTAAATACTCAAGAGTAGAACTTGTAGTACATGTAGAGTAGGGATCAGCAAACTTCCTCTGTAAAGAGCCAGATAGTAAATATTTTAGGGATTTGCTTGTGATATGTTCTATGTTGCCACCACTCAGCTTTGAAGTTGTGGTGTGAAAGCAGCCATCGATGATATGTAAATGAATAACTGTGGCTCTGTTCCAATAAAACTTTACTTATGGACACTGAAATTTGAATTTCGTATCATTCCCACGTGTCACAAAATTCTTCTTTTGATTTCTTTTTTTGCTGTAAAAACCATTCTTAGCTCACAGGCTAAAACAGGTGCAGGCTGTCATGTGCTGACCCCTAAATCTCAGTTAGTGATACTGCAAACTAATAAAGTATATATAACGTGCTGATGGGATAGAGTATCTGTTCTATAGCTTAATGTGCTTTTTTTAAGGCCTGCTTACTGCGAAGAGGAGTTAAAATAATATCATATTTGGTCTATCTTTGAGGCCAGATGAGGATAATAAAGTGGTAATATGAGAGACTGTGTAGTAGAACTCAAGGGAGTTAGACCACTGATGTTCTCAGGAATTTGCTAAAAATACAAAAGTAGCACCATTAAGTTCAGCAGGCACAGTTCCTTGAACTCAGAAGTAGGAAGGGTGCAGTGCTCAGGGAGGATGGCCTCTGGTTTTACCCGCAGAGCTCCTTGAAGATTCTAAATCCATCAGAATCCAGTAGTATAGTTTTGTGACACATTTCTTACGACAACACCCGAGAAAGTTCTCACTTATCAGTACAGAAGAAAAGAAAATGAAAGAACGTTTAAATAAATCGAGTTATGTTTTATTGGCTCTTGCTGCAGCAAATTTCTTGGATCTCTTCAGAGATAAACTTAAGCGAGGAAAGAGCACAGCTACTTAATTTAATCAGCAGTTTAAGGATTTCATGTTGGCAAGATATTTGGACATGTTGCAAAAATACAAAATATTTTCACATTTTTGATCCAGAAATGTAGACTGGGATTTTGCCAAGCCTATTGCTTATGCAATATGATAAGAATGTTTCTTCCTTGCTCTGGTTCCTTCCATCTTTTAGAGTAGGTGAAAAAAAATGGCGAGTTTGGAAGGAAACACTCCCAATCAAGGGAATAGCTAAAATTGTAAAGAATAGGGAAATTTTTCCTGAACCAGATCAAATTTAATGGAGATTAGGCCCAAGACATTGCAGCATCGGAAGAGGCAGAATCAATTGTTAGTAATAGCTCAGAAAATGAAGCAAATTGAACAGAATTCTACAGAGCAGAAGTTTTATTTCATTGGCTTCAAATGGAGTTTGTTTATACCTTTTTATTTTACTTTATTTTATTATTTTTTTTTTAATTTTTTTTTAACGTTTATTTATTTTTGAGACAGAGAGAGACAAAGCATGAACGGGGGAGGGTCAGGGAGAGGGAGACACAGAATCTGAAACAGGCTTCAGGCTCTGAGCTGTCAGCACAGAGCCTGACGCGGGGCTCGAACTCACAGACCGCGAGATCATGACCTGAGCCGAAGTCGGCCGCTTAACCGACTGAGCCACCCAGGCGCCCCATATACCTTTTTATTTTTAACCTTCTGTTTTGAGAATGAATTTTGTTGGGTCCACTTCATATTGGGAAGACATTAAATTTAGAAAATGTAACTTTGGTCGTACTGACTCTTTTCCCATTCATGGATTTTTGTTTGCCGCTTTGTAAATGGGAACAAAACTTGAAAGATGCTACATGTCTTAGAGTTGGACAGTTTCATTTGAAACGGAGAGTTAACAGTATTTTAAAAAAAAAAAATCATTGGTAAATTTGTGTTGTTTAATACATCCAAGCAAGTTGAGATTAGTTTTGTGAGCCTTAATAAATAACTTTTTTTTTTAAGTTTGTTTATTTTGAGAGAGTGAGTGGGGGAAGGGCAGAGAAAGAGAGGGGAGAGAGAGTCCCAGGCAGGCTCCGTGCCGTCAGCACTGTCAGCACAAGGCCTGACGTGGGCTCTGTCCCACGAACTGTGAGATCATGATCTGAGCCAAAATCAAGAGTTGGACCTGTAACTGACCGAGCCACCCAGGTGCCCCACTAAATAACTCTCCAGTGCTAACCTAACAAAGTGACTTTTGGTATTTTTTAAGTACTTTGAAATAGAAGTATAAGTTTTGGAGGTTTCCCTAGGTTTTGTTTTACAGGAAAATAAGCTTTCCTCTGTGGCTTAATTATGAAATTTAATTTCTGATTGGCTAATGAGCCAGAGTGAAATTAGGCAAATGGGATGTTTTGATTTGAAAACCTGAAGAATGGATGCTGCTTTGGTTTTGACGGGATCTGATGTGTTCTCTTGTGTTTGTCTCTTTTCAGTGAAACCAGCAGTGTGTGTAGCAGCAGTGACACAGGGCTCTTTACCAATGATGAAGGACGGCAAGGTAATCTTGATCCCAGCTTTGGGATGTTGGTTGAGTATTTCTGGGAAGATTCGAATGATTATAGGAATACGTCACTGAGAATATGGTGGTTGTCTATGGCAGCGGTTCTCAAACTTTAAGGCATATAAGAGCCACCTGGTGAACTGTTAAAACTGCACATTCGGAGGTCCTACAAATCAAATAGATCTAGTTAGATTTGGCTTTTGGAATCTGAATTTTTCACAAGTACCTGCAGTGATTTTCATGCAGGTAGTTTAGACTTTGAGAATCATTGATTAGGGGGATAGCGGATTAGGGGGATAGTGTCAAGGATAGGACTTTTGGAAGTCGCTTTTAATTAGAACCAAAAAATATCCTTCTGTATTAGCTCCTTCATTGGATATTAAGACATTCTTATTTTTACATAGGAAGAGTTTATTTTTATAACCTTGTTTATAAATGATCATAGTGTTCTAGATGAATATATTCTAGAAAACATCTTCTTTCTAATGTTAAGACTTCTGAAATTCAGTATAGAACACTGTGGATAAGACTGGTATAATTTAATTACCAGTTCTTTATTTTTACAACTTAAACAGTCATTTGAGACTTTGTTTTTATCGGGTACACTTGCTTAGGACCATACTAACTATGTTCCAATAAGAGTTTCATATAGCTCCTTTGGACTGTAATTCTCTTCATCTAAATAAGGGATTTGTAGCTCTCTAAAGTCCCTTCTAGCTCTGGGATCCAGTGATTTTTCTTCAAGGGTTAAGTGATCAAAGGACAAAAACACAATGGCTACATGTCTAGGCTGATCCAGAAGAGATCCTGGGACCGTGAGACTCCGGATCCGAGTTCTGATTTTGGAGAGAGATTGCGGGAGGTTATCTCCCCCATACCTCAGAGTTGTGGGCATGGATGGGGTTGCTGAGCTCCTTATTGTAATGGAGGTTATTGTGAATACATTTCTGTCCCTTTCGCATTCTGAGGGAGCTAGGTGTCATTAGAGGCTGTGTGTATATACTCCCAGATTGGGTGCAACTAGGGTCTTGATTCTTTTGTCTTTGCTTGAATGAGCTAGTGTATACAAATTTTGCTCTTTTTCTTTGCTTTTATACTGTTCTGTGAAGTATCATAATGTGTTTCTTAAAGATTATGATATATAATTATACAGAGGTGTAAGAAAGTGTAGACCTGTTATGACAGATTAAGTTTCAGGCCTTCGGAAAACCTTTTTACTAATAAGCATTCCTTGCTTTATCGTGGAAGATTTTAGAATATTCTATAGCCCTAGCTTTCCTCTCTATCTCTGCTTCAACTTCATGCATTCTGGTGATATTTGGATACTTAGAGTTCTCAGCACAAAGCTATGTCATTTCCTGCTTCCATGTCTTTGTTTATGCTGGTGTCTCTGCCAGAAATCTCATCCCCACCTTTTCTTGACCGGTTGGTCATCCACCTAGACAATTTTCGTTTTGCCCCTCCAGGGCATATTTATGGACTGTGTCAGTGCCTTGTTTTTTTTTCCCTCAATTTCTTATTGGATTTGGCCAATAGGAGGCATTAGCAGAAGATTGGAGGGAGGAAGGTGAATGAGACTGAGTGTATTTGTTAAGTTTTTATTACGGTAATACTGTTTAACAGCCCCAGAATTTCAGGGGTTTACCTCATTTATTTCTTGCTATGGGGCTGCGTGTTGGCTCAGGCTCAGCTGATCTAACCTGGACTCAGCTGGTCTCCAGGCTTTAAGTTAGGTTTGTATCTATCTACTCAGTGTATCCTGTCCTGGGACCTCTGTTGGAAGAGCAATGACTGTTCTTGGCAGGGACTTTTCCTGGTGGAAGACGTGAATGCTAAGTGACCAAACCAGAGCTTGGCGACCAAGCCATATTTAAAAAAGCTTTTGCTTGGATCACGTCTGCTAATGTTCTACTACCCCAAGTGAGTTATATGACAAGCCTCATGTCAGTGGGAGGAGGAAGTATGCTCTGCCTGAAGGGGAAGGCTCTGGAATTCTGTGGGTAAAGGCAGAAGGCATGGATGTGTGTTATCACAGGGAGGTAGCGAAGAGTTGGAGACAGTAATACAGTCTGCGACTTTGGATTGTAGCTTTCTCGGGCTCCCTTTCTGTTGGACTGCTGGTTGGCAGTGATGGTGTTCCTCTGCCAAAGGCCACCACCCCTGTTGGCAGTCTTCTGTAACCTAAGCTTTCTCTCTGGTCTCTAGTAACCATTCTCTCTCCTTGCTGCTTCAGGTCTAGGAAAGGTAAAGACTTCCTGCCGGGCTGGCTCCAGGGTGCTTCACCATCCCTTATTGGTTCCTCTTAATACTATCTACTCCTTTGTAAATAGTCACCTTATTGAAGTCTCCATTACTGCATTTAAGTGTGTGCGCATTTCCTGGAGGGAATCTGGCTGGATGTCATAGTCCGTGCAGGCATCATCTCCTAGAACCAACCCTTGCTCTTTCTTTCCCTGTACTTTCTTACCGCTTACCATATGACATTATTCATAGATGTGTGCCTTTTCCATTGAAGCTCTCTCAAGGTACGAATTTTTTTTATTATTTGCAACTATAGTAGGTAACACATTGCCTGGCATATAGTAAGCTCTTAATAAATGGTTATTGTGAAACTCAGAAAAGGGGAAAATTCTCCTCTTTCTCCCTCAAACAGAATTATACATAGAACCTCAGATTATGAAACAGATAACCTGTTTTGGTTAAAGCGTGATTCTAGAGGAGCAGGAATTCTGGAACCTGACCCATCAGCCTCTTCCTTATTCTCCGGCAGTACTCTTCTGGGGAGCTGCTGCATCATGCATCCACAGGAGCCCAGGGTAGGGGACTACTGGTCTAAATGATTTCACAAGGTTTCCTTTGGTTCAGTGAAGCCCTTTTTGTATTGTCAAAAATCTTGAGTGAATGCTTGAGTATCAAAAAAAAAAATGCCATTATGGGATGCCATTTGTCATCAGAAAATATTATCTTAGCTAAATATACTGTTTTAATAAATGGCTTAAGGAGTGTCTATGAATAAGAAAGGAATTAATATATTGACATGCAGAGAAACTAATCATTGTTAATTCTAATGCCTATCTTTAATCCATCTATGCACCTGGTTTAGTAAGATGCTTTTAGAGCAGTAGTTCTCAAAATGTCCTGAAGTCAGCGCAGCATCACTAGGGAACTTGTTAGAAATGCAAATTTTTGATCCTGCTTGGACCAGAATCAGAAACTTTGGGGATAGGACCCAGCAGTCTGTGTTCTAACAACCGTTTTTGGTAGTTCTGATGTACGTTGAAGGTTGAGGGCCACTGTTCTGGAGAAACAGCCATTGATGGTATGTTTTTATAAAGGAACACTTTGAGTAACTTCTTTATGAGCATTTTCATTTTCCCTTTTAGAGATCTCCACAATGAGTTAAGAGTTATCATTACCATGGATATAAGTGGCCTGTGAATCTGATACTTCATGTGCTTAACATGGCCTGAGCAGTTTCCCTGGGATCTGACACACATTAGAGAATGAAGGCATTATGAACACTTTAGATATTCTTGTCATGAATCCCTTCATCCTTGGTATTTTGAAAGGAGTATGGGATGGCAGACATGAAGTTATCAGTCTTACTACTCTTTGTGGGTGGGAACAAGGTCTCTTGCAAACTGAGATGCTGTCATTGTACCCAGTAGAAAGAGGTTTGAACCAAGAGTTTGGCTATATGGGTCTAGTCTTGACTTTGTCACTAATGACGAGTTTGGCCTTGGTTGAATGGTATAACTTCTTGACAGATCTTGGGAGGTTATATTGCTTGTCTCTGTGGTTAGTTTTTTCCTGGTTACTTGGATTGCTAGTGTCAAGATGATTTTCTGTCCCATTAATGTCAGGGTACCAAGGAATAAATGAGGTATGGGCATACATTTTTTGTTAACCTACTATGAGAAATGCAAATGTAATACCTCAGGAGTAGCTAGTTTTGAATTAAGAAACATTTGTGGGCTTTGAACTCCCAAGTTCATTTACACCACAGAATGGTACATAGGAGGCAATTTATTTTTGTGTTAAAGGCTTTGGAGTTAGTCATGCTTTGGGTTCAGATCTTGGCTTCATCATTTACTAACTTGACCTTGCCTTCTCTCGCTTTAGTTGCCTTATTTATAAGTTGGAATTAGTGTAGGGTTTAGAAGAGATAACATGCTTGCAGATTTTTAGCATGGGCCCTCATAGGGTGGTAAGGGTTTAGTAAATGGTAGCTTTATTAGTTTTTTACTATCAAAAGTAGTCCAGTGTAACACAGTGTTTCATTTACGTGAAACTAGTTTGGTACTCTAGTTTCCATCATAATATGGATCAAGAAGAAGGTTCAAAACAGTTTTTTTGTACTTTGACATTATTTAAAAGGTATCATCAAATCTATAGTTCTGAGAAATCATCCTTGCATTTGGTTTTCCATAGAGCATGTTAAAATTCCAACTTATGATCTCTTTACTTTAGGGGATGATGAGCAAAGCGATTGGTTCTATGAGGGAGAATGTGTCCCAGGATTCACTGTCCCTAATCTTCTGCCCAAGTGGGCTCCTGATCGTTGCTCTGAAGTAGAAAGAATGGATTCTGGACTGGATAAACTTTCCGATTCCACATTCCTTTTACCTTCTCGACCAGCTCAAAGAGGTAAGTTCTGAGGAGACCAAACTATACTTCACACTTTTATGGTTCTCTTTGGGGAGAATCGTCCCATGGCAAGCATATTCATGCCTCTAAGCATGTATTAACTATCTGAGTTTTGGAGCTAGTCCAGGGATTTTTCTAGAAGATTCAAGGGTGAGTCTTAAAACTTGAGGTTCTCCATTCATACGTAAATCCAACCCGTGGAGACTCTTGGGATATCTATTAGCAGGGCATTCCTTCAGCTTGCTATTGCCATTTGTGCCAGATTTAGGAAGCCTAGCAGCGTGTCACTGCTGCTTACCTGCTGTGAAACCGATGGGCTATGGAGTGCTCAGTGGGAGCCTGAAGTATTGCATCTTGGAAGAGAACAGATTTCAGTAAGAACATTCACAGACAAGGTATAATGACATTTTTTAATTGGATGATTTAAAAATATTTCCTTAAATTATTTTATTATTGTGGGCTTTCACACAAATACATCCTTTCTCTTTGCTTTTCCTTTACTTCTGATGCAGCAAGATAGAGTGGGAAGAGCCTAGGGAAGGGAGAAGGAACTGTGGTGATAATACTGTCTGGTACTGTCTTCCTAGCTCGGTTACTATGACAGAATCACTTCGTTTCTTTGGGACTTTAGGGTCATTACTTAAAACACTGTGATATTGAACAGACTGTTTCAGAGGTTTCTTTTAGTTCTATAAATTTATGATTCTAAGATTCCCAGGAATCCGTTATCAGGTAATAGTTGGGCATCTGTTGGTGATTAGAATTCTGCTCAGAGCTATAAACTCCTATAGCAATTTGTTAAGATGAATTTGGGTGATTGAAAGTCCTTCTCAAAATAGTGGGCTCTTGGTAAAGATTACTGCCGGGCTTAGGCACACATTGGCTACCTTAACACCTTCCATCAAACATTTCAGTGACCATTGCTGAAAGTTCTTTATGGACCACTTAAAATACACACAAAGAGGAATAAGGAGAACAACTTAAGATGGCCTGTAATTCCATACCCAGAGACGGTGTCAAGATAACATTTTGGTGTGGACTCTTCCAGTTGTGTTTTTTGGGTGTGGAACGCATGCAGTAATTAGAAAAATGAGATTTTACTATACAGGCTATTTTTACTGTTATTTTATGGCATAAAGTGTTTTTGAGATACTAACTGGCATTTAATTTATAATTAGAAATTATGGATAATGTCTTCTATTTGTGTAGTGTTTTTGGTTTATAAAGTACCTTCCGTGTGCCGTTTCATGGAGTCTTCAAATGAGCTCTGTGAGACAGGATTGAGCCAGTGATTATCCCTCCTTTACTGGTGAGGATGCCTAAGTCAGAGGTAAATGACACGCCTAAGATCATACCACAAACACATGGGAATAATAAATCCTTGGAGGATAGCCTAGTGATACGAGCTTTAGGGTCAGTCTAGTAAGATCCTGGGAGGAAGGCCTGTAGTGTGCTAGAAGCACATCATTGCTAATGAATCTTCTGCATTCGGTTTCTGAGGGCTTTCTTCTGTTTTTTAGGATATCATGCTCGCTTGAATCGTCTGCCTGGAGCTGCAGCTCGATGCCTCAGAAAGGGCCGAAGAAGGCTTGTTGGGAAGGTGACAGCTCTCACTGTCTACTGGGCTCACTGGGAGGATAGTATTCCCTACAGGATTTGTGCACCCTGTTGCTAATCAGAGGTGCTGCGGTACTCCCTGGAGTAAATTAAGCCAACTGGAGTCTTCTGCAAGTTCACGAGAGAGAACCTTATGTAGGATGTGAATGGATACACACATAAGAGATGAAGCTTAATTCATACAGAAATTTTGACAGAGCAAACACTGCCATGACAGTTTATCTGTAAATCTATAGGCCTGATCTTGTCTCTTCTCCTCTTTTGATTAATCTTATATTATTATATTATGGAAGTTAAAATAGTCTTGGCTTCTTTATAACTCCTCCTGAATTCATGAATGCTTCTATCCTAACTTTGGTCTTTTATTCTAGAATTCATTAAAAAAAAACCCCAAAAAACCTGAAAGAAAACCTGTTCTCAATTTTTAAAAGCTCCTTGGCCACAAGGAAGGGATATCTACCTTTATTCAGTTCTGCCCTTGCCAGGGACTATACTGGGCACTGGGCACCGAGAAGGTATTGCCTTCTACCTGATACTACCTAGGCAGAAGTGGCAGAATAGAGAATTGAACCCAGCTGTACTTTTGTTTTATCTTTTTAAATTCAAGTTTAAAAAATTTTTTAAATTCATTTTTTACTCTAGCTTTGAGATTGAAAGTAGGTTAAGACTGGGGCTCATACCCTGTTAGAGAAGATGGTGGTGGGCTAAGAGCGAGCAAGTGAGAGGCATTTCAGAGCATTACTGCATTCACTGCATATGCATTTAGAATGCCTACTATGTGTCAGGCTCTGTGCCAGGCCAGGTATATAGTGATCACAGCCATAGCCTGGCTACCCTTAGGGAGCTACTGTTTTGTAGTGGAAATAGGGAGTTGATTTCTGAGATTTTAGCTATGTAAAAGGAATGAAGCTATTTATTTCCAGATGAACTCAGATTTTTTATCTTTAAATTTAATTTCAGATCTCTCATTAGAAAGACATTTGATTATTAGAAGAATTATACCTTCTTCTTTTGGCTCATTTATTTTACAGAAAATAAAACGCTGCTTTTGCTATCCTGGGAGCTTATTCTTACTTAATGGGCCAGCTAACAGGGTAGGAGTACATGAGGTAGAGGGAGGCAGGAGGTTGGGAGTAGGGAACAGAGGGATGGTTTTACTTTTTATTAGTTAGGCTGGAAGGGTAATGTTCTCCTTACTGTCTGCCTTATTTTGTTTCATTTCCTGTAAAATAAGAGCCTTCCTCTTTTGTGGAAGTAAATCATTTCGTCTTGAAGGCTCCCTTTAGTTTGCCTGGAAGGAAACTCCAGGGCCTCTTGGACGTGCCTCCAAGAATTTCAGATGAATAGGATAATATTTACTTGTTTCATTCATCTTCATCACCTTAAAGGGATATTTGTCATTTCTAGCAGAGGTCACTGTTCTGCCCCCCCTCCCCCTCCCCCATCTCTCTTCTCTTTTTCTAAATTATAATCATAAATAATGAGTTTCATTCACCGCTCCCTGCCAGCGAGCTGCTAATTACGCAAAGTACTGCTTGTAATTTACACAGTAATAAACTGTAAATTTAAACATTACGGCACTTTAAGTTAATAATTTTTCTGCAGTAACAAATAGCTCATTTTTCACCCATCTTTTCTGTTGGCCCCACTACTATGGCTGTGTCTGTGACCAGGAGGCACGTGCCTAAGGGAGGAAAAATGTGAAGAATACACTATGTGAAACCTTTTCATTTAGCTCCACTCCCACCCAGAATCTGACCTCAAATTAATTTTTCTAGAGTCAGTTCTGCTAAAATGCGTACCCTAATATTTTAGGCTTAGTCCACACAAATGAACTAGCGATCCACATAAATGAAAAGCGATCATAATGTTTTCCCAGAAACAAATGTGTTTGAATAACAGGCTTCACATTCTTGACAGTCATGCCTGTGACTTATGCGTTCTCATCTTCACACTTACTCATATGTGGGTACCTCTTATTTGTGTATCATTGGTACCCTTCCCCAGGTACTGTGGTGACATTCATTGTAAATATACTCAAGTTAAATGAAGGGTGAGCGCCTTCTGCCATTTTCCAATTTTTTGGAGATGATTAGTTTCTGAATTGCTTTTGGTGTTATGGGTAAGCTTTCATATTACAGTCTTGAGAAACCTAAATTTAAGAACCAATTTATACAAACTATTTTACTTTAAGAGATGATGCTTAACAGACAAAAGGCAGGGTAGCAATTTTTGTAAGTTCTAAAATTCCTTTAACATGTATGCATTAGTCACCAGATTGTAGGTGTTACCAGTGAGGCCTGGGTAGATTTCCCATTATGAAGGCTATTGGGGCTGTAATCATACTTGCCTAGAAGCTTGGTGTGCTAGCCTATTAAAAATTGGCTGCTGTTGGACTTTTTTTTTTAAGTGTTCTATTTCCATATACTTTAATAACTCGCTGTATTAAAACATATAGTAAACATGGTTTATAATGACTTTTTTGGAACACTGGGAAAAATAAGGCTAGGATCACATGTAACACTTTTTAAGATAGATTCCCATAAAAAGAAATAAACTTGCTGTTCGATTTTAAGATTGACATTTGACATGTGCCTTTGAGGTTGCTGGCACAGTTGTGGGAAAGTGTGAGCCTGATGACAGATCATACTTTATTTCTATGGTTAGATGACACTCTTGTCTTCCTTGCCTTTTCAGGAGACCAGCATAAGTACTTTGGGTACTGAGAGGATAGGCCACATTATTAGTGACCCTCGGCAGAAAGAGTAAGTGCTGCTTATATATTTACTTACTATCCCAGCCTGTTCCTTGGAGGAGGTAGAGGGAAGTTTTATGGAGGAACCTAGAAATTGGTCTTTAAAGCTGAACGAGAAGATCTTAAAGATTTGTGCTTTACCACGGTTAACATGGCTAACACTCCAAGCCCATGAGAGTGATTTTTTTCCTTCCGTGACTAGTTTTTCTTTCTTTGCTGTTTGTATGTACAGGTGCTGCATTATAAAAGTAGCTTCCAGTTAGGATGTTGTTTTTTTAAATGAATGAATGAATTAATTTACATTGAGGTAAAGTTGGTATATAGCATTACATAAGTTTCAGGTGTACACCATCATAATTCAGTATTTGTATCTGCTACAAAGTGATCATCACCATAAATCTAGGTACCATTCATCAGCATAAAATAGAGCCCTTTCACCCACCCTGTAACCCCCTTCCCCTTGGTAACTACCAGTCCATTCCCTATATCTATGAATTTGTTTTGTTTCCTTTTTTTCATTCATTTTGTCTTTAGATTCCACATAAAAGTGATATCATACAGTGTTTGTCTTTCTCTGATTTACTCATTTAACCTAATCCCTGAAGGTTCGTCCATGTTGTCACAAATGGCAAGATTTCCTTCCTTTTTATGGCTGAGCAGTACTCCATTGTGTATGTGTGTATTTATGTATACACCACATGTTCTTTATCCGTTCATCCATTGATGAACACTTAGGTTGTTTCCATACCTTGGCCGTTGTAAATAATGCTGCAGTGAACATAGAGGTGTATATATCTTTTCAAGTTAGTGTTCTCATATTCTTTGGATAAATACCCAGAAGGGGAATAGCTGGATCATATGGTAGTTCTATTTTTAGTTTTTGGAGGAATCTCCATACTGTTTTCCACAGTGTCTGTGCCAGTTGACTTCCCACAAACAGTGTACAAGGATTCCCTTTTTTCTACATCCTTTCCAGCACTTGTTATTTGTTTTGTTGATAATAGCCATTCTGACAGGCGAGGTGATACCTCATTGTGGTTTTGATTTTCATTTCTTTGATAGTGAGTGATATTGAGCATCTTTTCATGTGCCTATTGGCCTGTATGTCTTTGGAGAAATGTCTGTTCACCTCCTCTGCCCGTTTTTTTTTTTTTTTTTTCCTTCCTATTTTTATTTTTTATTTAATTTTATTTATTTTGAGAAAAAGAGGGCATGCATGAGTGGGGGAGGGGCAGAGAGAGAGAGGGAGAGAGAGAAAGAGAGTATCCCAAGCAGGCTCCATGCTGTCAGTCCAGAGCCCAATGTGGAGCTTAATCCCGTGAACCGTAAGACCATGACCTGAGCCAAAACCAAGAGTTGGACACTCTCCTCTGCCCATTTTTTAATGGGATTGTTTGCGGTTTTTTTGTTGTTGAGTTATATGAGTTCTTTATATATTTTGGATATTCGTTATTGGATATATGGTTTTCAGTATCTTCTCCCATTCAGTAGGTTGTCTTTTGGTTTTATTGATGGTTTCCTTTGCTGCACAAAAGCTTTTTAGTTTGATGTCGCATGTGTTTATTTTTATTTTTGTTTTCTTTGCCTTTGGACTCAGATCCAAAAAATAAAAAAATAATAATCAGAAGAGACCCATGTCAAGGAGCTTACCACCTATGTTTACTTCTAGGAATTTTATGCTTTCAAGTCCTACATTAAATTCTAAATCCACGTTAAATTAATTTTTCTGTATTGTGTAAGATAGCGGTCTAGTTTTCTTCCTTTGTATGTTGTGGCCAGTTTTCCCAACATCGTTTATTGAGGAGACTGTCTTTTCCCCACTGTATATTTTTGCCTCCTTTGTCATAAATGAATTGACCATCTATATGTGAGTTTATTTCAGTGCTGTTTATTCTGTTCCATTAGTCTATTTGTCTGTTTTTATGCCCCTACCGTACTATTTTGGTCATTATAGCTTTGTAGTATAGTTTGAAATGAAGAAGTGTGATGCCTCCAGTTTCGTTCTTTTTTCTTAAGATTGCTGTGGGTATTCGGGGTCTTTTGTGGTTCCATACAAACTTTAGAATTATTTGTTCTAGTTCAATGAAGTATGCCATTGGAATTTGAATCTGTATGTTGCTGTAGGTAGTATGGACATTTTAAAATGTTAATCCTTCCAGTCCATGAGCACAGAGTATCTTTCCATTTAGTTGTCTTCAGTTTCTTTCCTCAGTGTCTTAGAGTCTTCAGTGTACAGGGCTTTCACCTCCTTGATTAAATTTAGTCCTGGGTATTTTATTCTTTCTGATGTAATTGTAAATGAGACTGTTTTCTCATTTCTCTTTCTGATAGTTCATTATTAGTGTAGAGAAACACAACAGATTTCTGCATATTGATTTTGTATCCTGCAGCTTCTTTGGATTCATTTATTAGTTCTAACAGTTTTTTGGTGGAGTCCTTAGGGTTTTCTGTGTATGGTGTCATGTTATCTGCAAACGGTGGTAGTTCTACTTCTTTCTTTCCAGGATGTTATTTTTTTTTTTAATCTATTTTTTAAATATTTATTTAGTTTTGAGAGGGGGAGAGACAGAGAAAGCAGGGGAGGGGCAGAGAGAGAGGGAGACCGAGAATCCCAGACTCCGTACTATCAGCATAGAGCCTGATGAGGAGCTCAAACTCATGAACCGTGAGATCATGACTTGAGCCGAAACCAAGAGTCAGACGCTCAACTAACTGAGCCACCCAAGCACCCCTCCAAGATGTTACATTTTAACCTCATTTTTCTGTCTCTTAAAATTCTTTTGTTCAAAATGGGTGATTGCCTGTATACTCTCCTATGCTTTTCCCATGTTTAGACCTCTATCTAGAGAAATAGAAATCTCTTTTGTCTTAACTGCTGTGGTAAGTGCAGCTGGAAAGCCTGTGTGCAGCTATAGGAAAATGATTCCTCCCTTTCTTGTGACAACCTGGTCCCCTAACGTGATTGGCTGTTTGTCTCCTACACACTTGAAAGTCAGTGTCTAGTTATGATCCTACACTCATTAGCCTGGTCGAATTCGTAATTAACAAAATAGGCAAGATATGGGTATGGTTTGTGTTCTTGTTGAATTTGGGGATCCTCTTGTCACCACACAGCTGAGATTATGGTGTCACACCATAATCTTGAGTTTGTTTTTAGAGGGTCCAGGATTTCCCATTTGATTACAAGACTTTTTCCTTTGAAGAGTTATTTTTCACAAGAAGTTTGTGCACGTCTGCCATGTCTTTTCTTTTCCCCAGTTCTTTCTGTGTCTTCACTTTGTTATGCCAGAGTCCTTTTTTCTTCTCCTCCTCTATAATTTCCAACCACTTCTTTTATTTTCTTTCCTGTTGTTCTCTCCCTCTCTTTAGTTTCTGGTTACCGTCAGCTGGGAAAAGAGAACGAAACCAGGTAAGATTGCTTTTCTTTGTCATCTTTAGTTTATCATTTGATTTCCTTTTCTTTAGAAAGAATAAAGCATTGGCTTCTGATTTTCCTCACATTTCTGCTTGTGCGCATGAGGTAAGGTTCCCGTTCCCTGCGTTATTCTGATTTCTTATAGAGGACTGTTTTCTAAAATTTTCTGATATTCACTGATAAGAACGATAGCTAATTCCTTTTTAGGTTCAACTGTGCTTTTCAGTTTATTACTTATAATGTATATTTCATAGGAATCCTGTTTTTATTTTAGTTTTGAACTTTGCAGTAAGAAATCAGAATGAACCTCATTTGCGTATGGTTTAGTTCAGCACCAGCATCCTACGCTGAGAAGTACAATGGTGAAGCCTGAACATAGGAGACAGAAGAAGGTAGAGCTGCTGTGAGTGAAGTAGTGGGGTCAAGGCCTTAGAGCCGTGCCCTCGTAGTCGCTTAGTCTTTTCCCCAGCTACCCCTGCGGAGGGCCCTTGGCAAATCTAGGCCTTTGTAAGGGTCATCATTTAAAAATTACTGACAGTGACTATCGATGCGTTCCTTTCACGTTTGAAGCTTTTGATTTTTGGGGGGAAGAGAGGCTGATTTATCTTGATTAGTTATAAAGTAGATAAAGACTGGTAGGTAAAAATCTCAGGCTTACTGTTGCTCAGTGTTTTTTGTTTTGTGTTTTGACCACTTAGGACTTATTAAATTGCTGTGCAGTTTAGACTTGAAACCTTCCTCTTGAGGACACTCTTTCAAAATGAACCAGAGCAGGGGTAGACCTAACTGGTGTGTATTCATGAGATGCTTTTAGATGGTGTGTGGCCATACAATTATTTTAAGTTATCATTTGTAATTGGAAAAAATGTCATCATCATATCAAACTTGTTCCTTAGAAACATAGTAAGGGCAGGCTGAGTAAAAATAATTGATATGAAGAAAATACTAAGTAAATAACAGTGCAGGTTGTGGGCAGAGAAAGAAGTCATTAAGGCGGTGAGAGACTGCAGCTTGGGAGATCCTGAGCCCGAGCTCTGTTTGCAGGGGAGGATCTAAAGGCAGAAGAGGACCTGTGTTGATCACCCAGTCCAGATCTTTTATTTACAAATAAGATTTAAGTGATTTGCCCAAAGTCCTGCTTCTTTCTAAGTTCTTTTGAAATTACCATTCAGAGTTCTTCTGGTCTTAAGATATATTTAGTTTTGAAATTTGGGGGTGGGGGGCATTATTTATTCTGGGGAAAGTCCAAATAAAGCTAGAAAATGGAAAGTAAGGTACTTTTTTTATATATTATATCCAAGTTTGACCCTCACAACCACCTTTTGAGATGATTAGAAGTTTTACAGAAGAGAAACTGGAATTACCGACTGAAAGCAATATTTCATTTATGCCCCCGGTAATCCTGTAAAATAGGTAAGACAGCGGTGCACCCCCTCGTACAAGTGAGGACAGTAAAACTCAAAAGAGATTATGTAATTTTTAATGTATGAAAACTCAGTGATAAACTGAAATTAAGTGTTAGGTATTCTAATTCTTAATCAAGTTCTGTTTCTACTACACTGCAGCTGGTATGTGCTAACCAGTTATTTACTGGAAACATTGGCCATGATAAAGAAAAAGGTAGTTTCATGCTAGTTTTCTTGGGAACAAGGGCCAATAATCAATAGATAAGTTCCTGTTATGTCATATAGAAAGCGCTATCTTCTGCCATTTAAGTAATTACCAGGCATTAGAGGTTTTTGAAAAATTGTTATTTACCAAGGAGTAGCCTTTTTTGGGGTATGTGGGATCAGGTATGCTAGATTTGTGGTTAAAACTTTATTGAGTGGTGTCTGTTATATGGCAAGAGAGTCGAACCGTCAAAGGGGCAAAGTGATCAAACAGAAAGTCACCTTTTAGAATCAGATCTTTTTCATGTGAGCTTTGCTAAAATAATCTCATTTATCCCTGCAGTTTAATCCCCTCTCCCCTCTCTACTCCTTGGATGTTCTGGCTGATGCTTCTCACCGAAGATGTTCACCAGCGCACTGCTCTGCCAGGTAATAGTCTTCTAGTGACGATTTTCTTCCAGACAATACCATTTCCTTTTTTATAATACTTTTCAAATTATAAACTATGTTTGTGTATAGTATCCAATTTGATCTTTACAACAACCTTTAGAGGTCAGTAGATGTTTTACAGATGCAGAAACTGAGGCACAGTATTGAAGTACCTTTCCTGTGATCTCACGGCTAGTATACGATTTATGTCTCAACTGTGACCTAAGTCTTCTGACTTGTATTTCATATTTCTTGTGCTAAAAGCCCCATCTTCAGAGAATGTTATTACCGGTCCTTGCCGTGACCTGCAAAACTCTGCGTAATTTGACTTCTGCCTGCATATCCAGCTTCCTTTCATATACTCCTTTCTCCTCCCTGGGGGAGAGGTCCAGCTGTGCTAGAGAGCTCAGCTCCATTTTGTTCGTCACAAATAGCAACCCTTTTCTGCCTCTGAAGCCTCACGCTTGTCTTGCCTAGACTGCCGTGTTAAGCCTCTTCTTACGGTTGACTACTTCTCATCTCAACTCTGGGAGGACCTCTCAGACCATCCTATGTAAAGGGGCCACCTCCATCACTCTCCACTCATCGATTTCTTTCTGCTAAAGCTTTATCACGGTCTATAATGATTTGCTTGTTGGGTTTCACCCCCCCCCCCAACTTTTTCTCCTGTCTCTTTCACTACAATATAAGCTTCAAAGTGTAGGGACCTTGTTTTATCTTGTTCCCTGATAATATCCTCAGCACCTAACACAGTGTCTGGCACTTACTAGACATTTGGTATGTTTGTCAGAATGAATCCTACGCCTCTCAGTATAAATTCTCTTGAGTTAGGTGACATGGGAAATAAATATGGTTTTAATGGTAGCATCCCCTAGCAGGGTTATTGTGCACAAAAGAGGAGCTAATTGGCTGAACCGTAGAACTTTTATTATTTCTAGTGGCACAAAGAATTCCTTTCCAAGGTTCTGATGTGCTGTTGGTTTGTTTGTTTTTCTTTTTTCTTCCTGATTTGTTCTTAATTGGCTGTGTTCATAAGATTAGGGTACAGGCACAAGAAATTATACTTTCATGGATGCAATGAGAACTTCACTATGGGCTATACTAATAAACTCCGCACCATAACCTACCACCAACTGCGAGACCTTCTACTGGAGAAGTGGCGTTTCAGTGGAAAAAGTCTTTTGAAAAGAGAGACCCTCACAAATGGTGTTACTAGGAATGTGGAAAATTGTGGGACGATTAATAAACTCCTTCCATAAGGCCCTCTCTTCAGTAGCACGCTGTTTGTCCGTCGTCCATTCCTTCGGCACTTGCTGACTGCCTCCTGGGCCCCCGGCCCTTTGTGTAGGCACCACCCTCGGGAGCTTACATTCTCTTGAGAAAGTCAGGTGTGGAGATTGATAGCTACAGCGTGGAACGCCAGGTGTGTAAAGGTGTGTGCCAGAATGCCAGGAAGCACAGAAGAGAGGCTTCTAAGAGGCTGAGGGGGTTTCTTAGAGGTGGTGATCCTCAAGCTTGAAAGACCAAGATTTCAGTCCATAGAAAAGCAGTCCTTCAGCTTTTTGTCTTCATACCAATGGAATCATGGCTGTGTCTACTCTTTGGGAAGACTCTGAGTAGCACCGTATTGTGTCTGATGCAGAAAGCGGATTCTTTGCCGTCCTCCCTCTACGTCTGTTACCTAGACCCCGTGCCGTGCTGTGCTGAGATCGGTATCCATGCATTTATCAGTCAGGTCTCCTGTTGCCTCTGAAGCCTCATCCTGGCTGGAGTGGGTGTCAGTTTTTTGTCTCTTTGTGTATCTCATTATCCACATCGTTGTCTTGGTTCTCTTGCTGGTGGTGCTGGTGGCCAGACTTGGAAACATAAGGCAGTCTGGGCTGTGCTTCCGGTGTAGTCTGCTATAGAGAAATATTGCTTATTGCTTTAGACCATTGCTGAAAACAAGGTGAGAGGGTCTGGACAATGCTAGCTTATCCTTGTCCTTCTAGGTGTCATTCCCAGGACACTGGAAGTAAAGTGAGTTGCATTGTTTGGGGTAGGGGAAGACATTTTTTAAACTTACATTCACTATCTGATCCTTAAAAAAATGGTTTTTTGTTTTAAATTGTACATAGAAGAATCCAGCAGCACATGATTCTGTTTATATGTGTTACATACATAAAGAGTGTTTGTGCAAATCTTTTACTCGTGAGGGTGCCTAGTTCATAAAGTTTGGCAACCATGGCTCTGTGGGAAATGGCTAGCACAAGTGACCTCCAAGCAATTTTTAGAAAATGTGGGTGATGAAATCCTGAGCCCTCAGGGCATCCTCTCACCCCCTTGAAGTTGGGGTGGGGAGGAGTTCCCTGCCCAGCAAGGGGTCAGTTGAGAAGAAGCCATCTAGCTCCAGTGTGGCTGAAGGATGAGATGGGATCCAGAACTGGATGGTCAGCTTTGTACAGCGTGGACACCATTTAATAAAGCCTGGAGTCTAGGAAGGAATGTTAAAAGAGTGTTGGTGGCAGGGAGGAGGCAGGTGAATGACTGTATTAAAAACTGTTTCGAATGGAAATTTTATCTTTTTCTTGTTCCATTTTATTTGTAGTAGGAAAAGATTTCTTTCAAAGCGTCTGGGCAGCCCTGGGAATTTCACACCCATCATTAGAACGATTTGTGTGTGTGTGTGTGGTGACTATGTTATCATTAATGGTATAATTTTATTTTGCGAAGAGAGAAGTGTTTCCTGTTTTATCACAGCTTTCCCCGAGGAGGGCTGGTGTATTAATTTGCTGTATTGCCTCCTGGCTGTTCCCAGGCTGTTTTTCCTCTTCATCATGGAATTTTTAATGGCCCTGGTGCCTCTTGGGAAGCATGTGAGGAAGAGTTCCTCAGGGAGTGCTTCCCTTTTTTCACATGCCTATAATTACTCTCCTTTAAGAGCACAAAGAGTTTGATAATCATGCCTGAACTGTGAAGGTTTCCTCTTGTCGGGTTACTGAGCTGAGGCTGCTTCCTTCCTGGACATTGCCTGTTCCACTCTCCCACACACTCAACTGTGAGAGAGTGAGGACCCCTCAGTCACCCCCTCACTGCTGGCACTATTCAGCTCTGGTTCTCAGAGTGAGGCTTGGGGGCCACTGGGAGGCCATGACCTCAGGTACTCTCTTGTTTAGTATTTCATTGCTATAAACAAGGAAATAATGGGACTGTGATTTTAAGAGAACACTACTGATGTGTCATTTTAATACAGCCCAGATGGCAGGCAGGCACAGTCGTTGGGCAAGGGAGTCTTTGTGGTCTTTGTACCACCTAATAGATCTGTGGGTTATGAGGTTTTCAGAAATACCACCCTAGAAATAATTAAATTTGATGGTTTTCAACCCTGACTGCACTTTTGAATCACCTGAGAAGCTTTAAAAAATATGTCCATGTTGAGCCCCACCCCAGAGATTCTGATTTAACGGATCTGGGGTGAGGTCCAGGCACTGGCATTATTTAAAATTCCCAGGTGACCCTAATCCGTGGCCCGAGTTACAAATTATTGCCCTACCTGCAAATGGTTTTATGACTAGTGCTTTGTAATTTGCGTAACAGGAAATCCCATTTCGTAATTGTGATTTGGTGTTGCGTGCATGATTCCTTAGGGGAGGTAGGACGCTGGACTCGTCTTCCCTTGGAGAACTGCTGAGGTGAAGAACAGGGTGTCAGGGCCTAGCATGGTGCCCAGCACGTTGTGACTCACCGTCGGGGGGGACTTGCTGGGCAGGTGTTCGGCTTGTCGGCAGGGTGCACGGAAGAAATTTGTCAACCCACTTTCTTGGATTGGTTGTTTTGGTCACTGGTACTGGGATGTTGCATTAAAGTAGTGATACTTGTTATCGGTGGTAGGGATTGCTGCAGCTCCAACAGCAGATGGTGTGGTTGGTGTTCTGGTGGAGGCAGCGGTATTGCTGTCAAGGACACGGTTCTAGAATGGTAATAAGGAGCGAGTGCTGGAGGCAGCTTTTCCCAAAATGAGAGATTTATTGATCAGGAAGGATAGCTTTTCTTCCATTATTGCTGTAGAAAACCATAACTAGAACTTATCAGTTGTTAGATCTGTCTGTGTGATGCACAAGTCCTCCGTTGTAGTTTTTGAGTGTCTTGTGACAGTTCTCAGTTTTCTCCAACTGTCCTGACCTTTCCTCTGTTGGGGGTGGCGATTTGGTGATGTATCACCGCTTCCATTTATCCTTCTTTTAAGTTTCTGATCTCGTATTAGTGGGGGTCCTGGCAGTCCCAGGTAAGGGTCTTAGCTTTACCTGGGCAAATGACTTAACCCCCCTCTACCTCAATTTCCTCATCTTTAAAATGGAAATATCAATTTTTATGGGGCTAGTGGGGATCAAAATGAAATAATATATTTGTTTAGCATACTGGTAGCTAATATTATTTTTGTTACATGGTTACTACTCCTCCCCTGTCTTTAGGATAATTGCAGTTTTATAAACTTTGAGTCTGCTTCCAGAGTCATTTGCTAATGAGATGTCGTACAGATTCTTGAGGTGCTTAAATGGCTTAAATGGACTATAAGAGGAGGCATTTGGACACTATTTGGGTAAAAAAGAGACCTTTCTGCCCATTAGAGAGTTGAAATATGATAGGCTCTGCTTATTGTAATTCATTTTATCTGTTTCACAAACGTTACGATCTGCATATCAGAGTTGTGTGCCCAGCTGGCTGTGCCACTTGACAAGGAGTTTCAAAGAGCAAGAAGAAGACTCAATTCACGCTGTTAATTTTGACCTTTGGAGCCACAGTAAACAGCCTCAGGTTTTACCTCAGGGCTTAGGGGAAAGAACCTTTTATTAGCCCTCTATCTGCTAGGGATGCTGTGACGCACAGCGGCCCTTGCCCATCTCTTTAGTGCCTGAGTTGTGGCCAGGTGTGAGGAAATGTTTCTGCTGTGATACTGTCCAGAAAGCTGCCCAGCCCTACTGGAACTTCCCGTCGTAGAGTACACAACTCTTGAATCTTTTGTCCTTCACCAGATGGTCTTGTCGACAGCACCCTCAGCCGGCTGGCATCTTACTGCCTAAGTGGAGTGACGAAAAGCATTTTCCCTCTCTGGCCACTGTAACAGACCCAACTTTCCAATCGATGCACAGCTTTTCTGCTCCTGTGGATGGCATGAAACCACTCCAGGATATGCCAACCTTGGCCCAGGCCGGGGAAGGAGAGTACACGGAATTTTCAGGTGCTAGTGAGCACTTAGTTACGGACTGTCAAGGGTTAGGTTTGAGTGAAAACACTATTGGAAATGCTGGGATCTCATCCTGTTAGAGAAGCCTCTTCTGTGCCCTCTCATTGTGAAGTGGTTTTCTGTCCCTAACTGCTGCTCGTGTCAGGCCCGGACCCTTTCCTGTGCGCAAATCTGAGAAGACGGTTCCTACTGGGTGCTTCGTCAATGTCAGTTCACCCCGAAGATGAAATCACATGTGAGGAAGGGGCTTCTTCATTTCTCTAGATTGGATCCTCTTTTCCTTCCTTTTACCCTAGCACTTTGTTCTTGGATTACAGCTCAGTGTCTGGCATCTGTTCATTCTTTACGCATTGGCCTTCCTCACTGTGTCCTGAGCGCCCGGCGGACGGGCCCTCGGCTCAGTCATCTTGTGTGTACCCTCTCCACATTCAGCAGAGTGCTTTACACAGGGTAGGCCTCCCTCCATAAATTTTTGTTAAAAATAATTGAGGGGAATAGATTAGTAATTAAGGAGAATAATTGGAATATATGATATATATGACCTTTGGTCCTTAGAAATATCAATAATTTTTTTTTCTTGATGTTACTTGTTTGTATGTGTTTAAGAAAAAAATACAGCGAATAAATACCTTTTCACGATAAATCTTATTTTTATTTCCCATATTTAAAAAGTGAACTTTTCAATGATTTTTAAATGAGTGATTTTTGAAGGTGAACTATTTCTTAAATTAACTTGCCATTGGCAGGTAGACTGTTTTCTCTCCTCAGAAGCGACTCTAAACATCTTTGTTCTAAATCTAAAGCAGCCACTTCAGTTATTTTTTGCCAACATTGGTTCTATTAAACATGCATGTATTTCTCAAAGTAATTTTTTTTCCCCTAAAAGTACATTCCTGCCCCAGGGACATAGTGATCTGCCCAGTTTCCTAAGTAACACTGCAGCTTGAACGGCTCACCTGATCTTTCAGTTACCTGCACTAAAAAGTAAAATAGAAATGTTGTGTTTATGTGTGGATATACAGAATGCTCTTTCAATTAATTGCTAATGTTCAGCATTCACCTTCACATTTATGAAATGAATTTAGTTGCTTTTCCTGAAGTAAGGATTTTTAAAGAGTGTGTTTCTTTTCATACTCACCACCCCCCCCTCCCCCATCAGTTCTTTTTGGCAAATGCTGCTGAATGTGATGTTTTTAGGGGAAGTACTCTTGCTGTGGAAGGATCGCGCCCCAAGAATGTGGAGGCCCCGATCAGATGAAACAGAACGGGCATAGCTGGTCTTTTCTTTAGGTTAATTGCTCGTATACTGGGGGACAGCAGTTTTATTTAAATTACTATTCATTTTATCATTCTGTTATTAAGTTAAATTTTTAGATCTCTTTTATTGACTAAGTTGGCTTTGGGAATTTGGCATATATATATATTTTTTTAACTCAGTAATTTTCACAGCAGATAGAAGCTTATCAGAATTACCTGAGGAGAAATTTCAGACTAAGCATATTACGGATTCTTCTCCCACCCCAGCATGGTGGGACATGCATATTTTGTATAAATCTTCTTATGTGATTCTGATAACCATTGCCGTTCCAATGGAGAAGAAGGTTTCAATTTTAACCTGGTAGAAATTTTAGCTTAACTGATACGTATTCTTTTTGCCCCCTGCATAATTGAAAGGTCCCTCCCCTACATACAGTACACGATTTGCAACAAAGAAACACCTGTGTAGTGCTCTTGACAGAGAGTTAAAAAAAATCTAGTTAAATCTCCCACCCTTTCTACCTACAATGGAGGGGGCTCTCTTTCCCTGTCCTTTGAGAGACCTCGATTGTATATGTTGTCTCTTTTCAGTTTCTATCTTGTGAGAGTAGACAGAGAAACTGAGTAACACAAAGAAGCAACACGTTGAAAAGAAAGGGGGCCAGAAAGGAGTTAAATACTCTTAAATGAAAGTGAGTATGGGAGGAAGTCCATTTTTTTTTCTCCCCTTTCCTTGATTCTTTAGGTCTACTGTTTCTGATACGGAATTATTTGGGACGGTTCCAAAATTGGAGCTGCCTCTTCAATAGGAGGCGGTGGCTGCTCATTGCACACCTCCATGCTTGGGTTCCCAAATATAACACAGGGGCCTTCCCAGCCCCCAACGTGGATTGCTCTCCACTCCTGAACAGGGCTGCCCTCGTGTTCGAAATGTGCTAGACAGCGTGGCAGGCTCTGTTTCCTGTCTCTCTTAAATCCTCTTGTGCCGAGCACCCAGCTTCCTCTGTGCTTTCCCCAGGCTCTGGGTTTCCAGGTTCCTGGGTCCTCTTCCCTTTTTGTCCTCCAAGGTTCCTCCCAGGCAGATGGAGCCCTCAAAGGGGAAAATAGAGTTTCCCAAGCTATAAACTCTGCCATTACTAGTGTTCAGTTAAAACTAAAGAGAAGGAAAATGTCTTACTGTCCTTTATAATAATTTGACTGTCTCACTTCTTTCTTTCCCAGACCTTTACCAGGAAGGGACGTAAGGAGAGACATATATCCCTTCTGTACTCAGACCTAAGATGTGATGTTATTCAACTTCTGAAATAGCTCTCCAGCCTGGAAATTGTCTTTAAGAGAAATGTGTTAAGAGGGAGGGAGCATTAAACTGTGTTTTAGGCATGAACATGGCTTCTCTTTATCCCTGCCTCAGTTTCTCTGTTATCTAGTTCTGTAACTAGAAAAGCTGTGTGGCTGGAAGTAGGGCCAGGCTACAAGGTCCTTTAGGGAAGAGACTGCCTCTTTTCACCACCTCAGTAAAAACAGTGAACAATAAAAGAAGCAAAAAAACGCTCCTGAATAGAAAGGAAGTAGTCTGTGTAACAATGCATACTTTTACAACAAAATAAGGTGATTGACTTTATCAACTTTATTACCTGGGTCCCTTAGAAAGCCTTAGGTTCTTTCCTAAGTTACCACAGAGGAATTTACAAAATTTGAAGGATTTAGAATGTTCAAGGTAATAATTAAGAATGGGAATGGGGTGATAGAAGTCGATCATTTACCACAGAGACAAGTAACAGGCTGGAGGCTTAGCAGTAAGGGGGCATTTAATGTAGGGCCAGTTGACCCTAAAGCCCTTACGATCACTGAGCAAGGAAAGAGTGGGGGTCAGAGAACCATGGCCCAGAGGGACAGGGCCTCGTAAGGATCACCTGAGCCTGTGAGGCCACAGCAGCCCCCTAAGGACACTGCAGGATGTAGTGCAATATAATAATCTGTATGCGTAGTAATAGGTAAGTGATATTTATTTTTATTTTACTAAAATAAGCATTTAAAACACCATATTTCTGCTTAAAATGATTAAAAGTATAAATATTTTGGTATATCAGTGATTCCATCTTTTTATTCCCAAATGTGTCAGTTCTTGAAAATGTGAGATAAATGTCACTGACTCGGTCAATAAAGGAGTGATAATATGGGCCCTTACCCATCTTACTGACATATATCAAACATGCAAAGCTGTGAAAATGATGAACGGTGTATATATAAAAGGCAGTACTTATTTAGTTCAGCCCAAGTTGATACTCTGAGAATTAATATCTTTAAACCCTTTTGAGGGGTGCCTGGGTGGCTCAGTCAGTTAAAGCGTCCAACTCTTGATCTCGGCTCAGGTCATGATCTCTTGGTTCATGAGATCGAGCCTGCGTCAGGCTCTGCACTGACAGCGTGGAGCCTGCTTGGGATCTCCTCTCCCCCTCTCCCTGACTCGTGCTCACTCTCTTTCTCTCTCAAAATAAATAAACCTTAAAAAAAAACCAAAAAACCTTTTGAGTACTTACACTTTGCATTTTGCATCTGTCTCATAAAATTCGGCACTTTGTAAACACTGACCTTAAAGAAATAATGTTTTGTGGGTTTTATTTTGTTTGCAAAGGTTTTTAAACTAAGCTTTTTAATGAAGGATAATGAAGTCACATTGAAATAACCTGTATCCGGATCCAGACACGGAACATTACCAAAAAGAACCCCAGAAACTCCTGGTGCTTTGTCTAGTCACTATCCCTCCTTCCCTCCACTCCATAGCTCAGGGGTGACCACTGTCCTGACATCTAACAACATAGCTTAGTTTGAAGAAAGGATGTTAACATCTAATCTAAAAAGTTTTGGAGAGTCTTTAATGAGCTTAAGGTAAAGAAGAAAATATGAATATATACTGTTACTCTTTATTTATGTGACTCGTCTGTCTGAAGTATTTCGGGAGAAGCATGCTTAGATTAGAGCAAAGTGGAAAATTTGAGTCTGGATCTGCATGTACTCAAGTACCTCATCTGTGGAAAAGATGGAAGCCATATTCTGTACATTCCTGTATTTTGATAAAAGACAAAACTTTGTCGGGTCACTCTCTTTTCTGCCTGTGGCTTTGACTTCAAAGGGAATTCCCACCTTTCTCTGTAGATGGAAGGCCAGTCTACCTTTGGTATTCTGCCATCTATGTTTCTTATTATTAATCAACATGCTGATTTATTCCCAGGACTTTGGTGGGGTATGGAAAATGAATTGTTCTCTCTGCTTTACACATTTGTATTCACATTTCACTTTGGGGGCTCTTTAACTCTTCATGGGATACTTAAAAGTTAGCTCTTTTTCCATTTAGAAGAGAGTGATCAATGAAAGGTGACTTAGATGGAGTATTCCAAAATACGGGCTTTATACTATAAATCTCTGCCTGTTGTAGTGTTCTTTGCATTCTGAAAATCTTATGATTTCAGTTAAAGTCTTATCTTTTTTTGTTTATAAATTGAATCGATTCTTAAGCTTTTGCATTTAGAGAAAAGAACGTATATACTTGCATGCTTTTTAAACTGTGGAAGTTGCCAGATTGGGGGCCCTCTGAATAGGAAAATTTGTCCATTCAACAGTTGTCTTGGTACTTTGTTAACTAGGTGCTCTTAGATTTGACAGAGGTTCTAGTCTTAAGACTGATAAAGTATATAAGCCAATTTGACAATAAATTATATTCATAAAAAAAAAAAAAAAAAAAGACTGATAAAGCCGTGAAGGATGCCTGGGTGGCTCAGTCAGTTTAGCGTCTGACCCTTGATTTCTGCTCAGATCATGATCTCCTGGTTCGTGGGATCAGTCTCTGCACTGACAGCATGGGGCTTGCTTGGGATATTCTCTCTCTCTCTCTCTCTCTCTCTCTCTCTCTCTGTCTCTGCCCTTCCCCAGCACATGTGCACACACTCTCAAAATAAATAAACATTAAAAAAAAAAAAAAAAGACTATTAAGCCATGATACTTGATCCCCAGCTGGGACTACCAATTAAGAGTTCATCTGGTATAATTTTACTAGATTCCTTTTTATATGTTATATACTCTGGCTATTTTTTAAAAATTGTGGTAAAACATACATAACAGAATTTGCAGTTTGAACCACTTTTAAGTGTACAATTGACTGGTTTCTAGAACTTTTATTCATTAGTATCAGTTCTAGTCAACATATTTAATGGCCATCAGCTAAGTGCCTTGTGCTGAGGTTAGTAGATCAGTGGAAAATTATGAAAGGAGTATAAATATGGTCCCTGTTCTCAAGGAGATTAAGCCTCATTAGTGAAACAAGATATATGTATACCAGTTAAATAATGATTCATGGTCAGTAAGGCCTCGAATGTTCAAGGAAAGCTTTGTGTAAAGGTGAGAATCAACTTGGTCCTTCATCGGGTAGGGTCTGTCTAGTTTGAGAGGAAGGAGGAAGTGGGCAACTAAAATCTCAGGCCAGCTGTTTCAGCGTTCAATCCATTGTCTTTCATACAATCTTTTGCTTTTTTCCAGCCGTGAAGCACTCACTGTCTTGTTTTTAAGTTAAGCTGACTATTCTGATGAGGGAATATATTATTAGCAAGAAATTAATATTTAAAAAAACCACAGAAATCAAACTTACCTAACTTGTGATACAGACACTTAAAATCCAGAATTATAGTGATAGAAGGGTTAAAATCCCTATTAAAATTCTGTGCAAATATCTGTGTTCATGCAGCATTAAACTTTTCAGTATATTACCACTTGGGAGTAGGTATTTCATTAGTGAGTTTAGAACAATTGCAGTTATAGTTTTTATGAAAAATAATTGTACAAAAATCAGCATGCAATGAAACACATTTATTGAAATTAATCTTGAGTGTCTGCTATTCTGAAATTAGGTAAAAAGTTTAGAATGGGTATAGATTGTGCATAAAAAGTGAGTTATGGTTAATCCTGAATAATCTTGTACTTGACAGTTGATGACACAGGGTGGTACCTGTCTTGTTAGTGTATGTCTGTAATGGGTCAGGGATTTTATCTGGGCCGAACATAATGTTTTACAATAAGAATAACAAAGTGAAAACACTGTTTTTTCTTTCTCACATCTGCAGACAGGCAAACATACACTTGGGACCCCCATGTTCACGTGACATCAAGAGGAAACGGAAACCTGTGGCCACAGCATCTCTGTCTAGCCCAAATGCAGGTAACTGTATGTAGTTATCATTTCTTGAGCACCGGTTGTGTGTCAGGCACTAAATTATGTTTTATATACCTTTTCATCTAACCTTTATAATAAGGTAGGTCCTTTTATTCCCATTTTGTATGGGAAAATGAGAACGCGAGAAAGTAATTTCCCCAAGGTCATGTACATGGTAAGAATTCAAACCCAGCTCTCTCTAACCTAGAAGTCTGTGCTTTTTCGCTGTGTCCTGTGGCTTTCTTGAGTTTGAATCTCAGTATTCCACTGGATCAGCAATCTTTGGTCATCTGTGCTTTTGTTCTAACACAGACAAGGAAGTTAGGTCTGTGTTAATGAAAATCCAGATAGGATGGTGGTTTAGTCAGTAGTCAGGGAGCCACATGGATTTATTTACTTTCTTATTTGGTTCACAGTACAGTGCATTCTCACTGTTCTTATTTGTAGTAGAGTGCTAATACTTTACTATCCGTGGAATTTCTATTTAAAAACTATTTTTAGGGGCACCTGGGTAGGTCAAGTCGGTTGAGCGTCCGGCTCTTGATTTCAGCTCAGGTCATGATCTCACCGTTGTGGAATTGAGCTCCGTGTCCGGTGCAGAGCCTGCTGGGATTCTCTGTCTCCTTCTACCTCTCTCCCCCACTCGAATGCTCTCTCCCGCTCTAAAAAAACAGCTTTCAAGTTAAAACCTGTTCATTTTCGGGGCAAAACCAGTTGATTAGAAACTGAAATACTGGTTCTCTTTGGTGAGCAGTAGTGACCAGGAGAGGACATGAGGAAGTCTTCTAGGAAAGGCTGTATGTCATCAGCTAGGTAGGGTTACATGAATCTATACATATGTAAAACTTCATTGAGCTGTACATTAATGATTTATGTACTTTACGTATGTTGTTCTTAAAAAAGGGGGGATAATTATTATTTATATCAGAGAGAATATCGGATGTTTGTAGGTATTTTTCTTTGGAGTTAAGAGAAAGTAGTTAAACATAGTTGGTAATCAGGAAATTTTTGTGTTATTTCAGTACAGTTTAGGATGAATTGCTCTGGGTAAAAAGGTCATATCTATTTGTAGGATCTGTCAGAAATACCTGCAGTTATTTTCTTGATGATGGTGAATTCACCCTGAGGGAATTGAGTATATCATAGATTATTTTATTTTCTTCAGAAAATACTATATATTATATTAGATCAGAGCAGTTGAAAGCTGAGTAAAGAGTAAGCCTCAGAAAGATGGGGAACTCTGTCCCCCCCCCCCCCCAACTTTGGAAAGTTTCAGTACACATTGAAATTGACTTTCAGCTTCTGTTTGGGGTGGCTACTGGACAATCTTATCACAGATCTGGTAATTATAATAATTTTTTCCAGTGATTTCTACATGGCCATGCCCTGAGCTGATTACTTTCCATACATTATTTCACTTAATCTTTGCAACAGCTTATAAGGTAGATGTGTTTGTATTCCCAATTTACACATGAGCAAATTGAGGCTTACAGGAGTTAAATCACTTCCCCGAGGTCACATGAGTGATAAATTGCAGTGCCAAGGTCAAACTGGTTTCCCTAGGACTCATGAGCTGCCTTCTTACACACTTCAGGTGTTCTGTGTTATATAAGATAGAATTGGTTCCAAACAGTGACTGTATCAAAACCCACCCAGATCCTCATTCACTCTGTGGTATTGAAAACATTAAAACACAATCTCCCCTTTTTATCTTTTTTTCCCTCCTTAATATCTAGCTTCTATTTTTAGGTTTTAATTGTTCATAAGACAAGAACTGTTGAGAAGAGTTTAAAATCCTTGTTCCATACTCAAATCAGGAAAGGTACTGGGAGGTATTAAATAAGACTTGGGGCATTAAACATTTCTCCTACTGAGCTCAACCCCTCCTCTCACTTGTTGACTAAGGTCTGCTTCACTGAACATTTTTTTTTTTTTTTCTATCCACAACCCGAGTGCCCCATGGAGGTGAAGGACATAGCCCGAGCCCGCACCATCAGTCAGTAGAACAAATGGGCTTGCTCTGCCTAACATCGGGCCATCTCGGATTCCACCTCTTTTATAGAAATGAGTGATGAAGAGAGGTGCGTTCCGCTTTGCCGCTGTATTAATACACATCAGGGGCCAGCTCCTGGCACTAAATCACGCTACTGCATACATCTGTTATCGGACTCTTCACCAGTGTGATGAACAAGACTGCAGATAGAGGCTTCCTTGTGTCATTCTTTATAGGATTTTCCTAAAAGAATAAATAGCTCAGATCTCTGCCAACACTCTCCCCTGTCACTGTGATGAATTCAGCTTCTTTCTTAAACATGCAGCCACAAATCTTTTTCTTTTTCCCCTCCCCCACTGGTAGAAAGTTTTGAGTTGAGATTGACTGAATTTAAAGGTATTAATAAGGCTAGAGAGGTGAAGAGCGGAAGGGAGTAGCTTGTCTTGTCTTTATATTAATACTAAGAAAAGCCAGGGGAAAAGGCCTTTTCATTAGGTCGTTAAATAGATCTTGAAAGTGTAGCACCTTTGTTTTCTTCTTTTTATCTCCACTTCCCTTCTGTTTATGACTTTATAACGTACACAGGTGTCTGGCACACAGAGCCACCTTTGGAGTTTAGTGAGAAACTGTGTAAACTGGCTTCTGTTTCGATAGCACCAGAACAGGGAAGACCCAGTAAGTCTGTACCTCATGCTCAAGTGAATTTGCTGGATATGCTCTTAAAGAATGTAACTGGAAAAGAAAAAATGGGTTATTTTCTCTGAGGTTCAAGATCATAAGTAGTTATAAGAAAACGTAAGGAACACAGCTGAAAACCAGGTTTCATTTCTATGAGATGATTTTCTTCATTAGAATGATAGAATGGAGGCTTTGGTGTACAAATCCTATTCCTTCAAAAATTAAACACCTGGCTTCGGGTAAAGGAGAGTTGGGGGGTGGTATGATGCTGTATTCAGAGCCCTGACTGTTTTGGCCGTCCCCAAAGCCTCTTCTGACCTTCCTGTCTCTGGGACCAGATATGTGTCCTTCGAGCATCAGTTGGAAGGGTACTCAGCAGTTCCAAATACCAGGCCATTGATGCTAGAGACACATTTGCAAGGGCAGGAGTTTCTGTCTGGTTTGCTCACTTCTGTACTCCTGGCGTCTAAAATAATACTCTGCCTGGAGAATGATCTCACTAGATAGTTTTCATGTGAATAAGTGAGTACAGTCTTAAAGTTGAAACAGAGTTATTCTGAAAATTACTCTGACCCTGTGACTGGATTCAGTAGTTCCACTGTAAGTTGGCCTTGTCCCAGGAGTCATAGGGCAGATTCTTATTGCCCCTTTTTGTTTGTTTTTTTTCTTACTGCCCCTTTTTAAAGTTTAAATGGTTTTTAAAGTTATAAATGTTTTTTAGTAAATATTGAATGGCTATGAAAGAAGATTTGTAGAAGATCTGTAAGGTGCGAAGGAAAACAATATAGCAAATATCCATGTACCTACCATCCACTTTAAGAAAAAGACCACCACCTTTAAAGTCTTCTTCTCACTGTCCTTGGAGGTCACCATTGTCCTGTTGTGGTTTTTTGTTATATTAATAAGTGTTTTTTAAAAATCATTTGTCATTCTTTGGGGTTTGTTTTCAAATTGCTTTGACAGACATATGCTCTCTAAGCAATATATTGTCTAGTTAGCATGTTTTAGAAGCTTGTGTTAATGGAATGTCCTATTTTATACGTTACAAGTTTCACCCAGTTGTGTTTGAGATTCGCTCACGTTTTGTGCTGCCAAAATCCTTTTATTTTTCTGCCGTATGTATGGTATTCTGTTGTATGAATATGGTGAGTATACTACAATTAAACATTCCTAATGGACATTTAGATTATATCCCATTTTATGCTATTGTGAAAAATACTGCATTGTTCTCTGGGAGAACATGTGCCAAAGTGTTCCCGGGCCACTTCACACTCCTTAGGATGGCTGTGTCAGGGAACAGGGAACAACAAATGTTGGGAAAGATGTAAAGAAATTGGAATATTGTGCATTAACGGAGGGTATGTAAAATAGTGTAGCTACTGTGGAGCCCTGTGGTGGTTCCTCAAAATTGTAAACATAAAACTGCCATGTGATGCAGCAATTCTGCTTCTAAGTGTATACTCAAAGGAATTGAATGCATGGATTCAAACAGATAATTGGACACCCATGTTCATAGCAACATTATGCACAGTAGTCAAAAAGTGGAAACAACCCAAACCGATAAATGTATAAATCGATAAACAACATGTGGTATATACAGACAGTGGAATATTATTTGGCCTTGACAAGGAAGGAAATTCTGACATGCTACCGCATGAATGAAGACATAACGCTAGGAGCGCCTGGGCGGCTCAGTCTGTTAAGCATCCGACTTTGGCTCAGGTCATAACTTCACGGTCTGTGAGTTCGAGCCCCGCACCGAGCTCTGTGCTGACAGCTCGGAGCCTGGAGCCTGCTTCGGATTCTGTGTCTCCCTCTCTCTCTCTGCCCCTCCCCCACTCGCTTGCTCGCTCTCTCAAGAATGAACATTAAAAACAAAAAGACCTAATGCTAAGTGAAATCAGCCAGACATAAAAAGATAAATACTATATGATTTCAGTTATATGAGGTACCTAGCATGGTCGAGTATATAGAAACAAAGTAGAATCATGGTTGCCAAGGACTGGGGAAAGAGGAGAATAGGAGTTACTATGTAATAGGATAGCGTTTCCATTTGGGATAGTGAAGAAGCTCAGGAGTGGGATGGTGGTGATGGTTGTGCAGCATCGTGAACGTACCTGATGCCGCTGAACTGTACACTTGAAATTTGTTAATGTGGGAAATTTTATGTTACGTGTATTTTACCGTAATAAAAAATATGGAGCAAAAAACCAGTTTTCCTAGGATGAGAGGTGTTTTCCCACTGCGGCTGAATACCATATAGTAACATTAGATTAAGTTTCGTGAAATTTATTTTCAGCTAAATATGAGTGAGTGGGCGTGTTTTGTGTGTGCGTGTGCGTGTGCATGTGTGTGTAAGAGAGACAGATTGGGGTTGTGGTGTCAGACGTATTTCTTACTGCTATGGGTGAGGTTCCAAAATGTTTGAAATCGGTGTCATAGAATAATAGCCTGCCGTGAGAAATTCATGTTTGAATATGTATGTGGGTGTGCATGTAAAGCTAAAATAAATTCTTGGGTTCACTCTGATATATGTTACTCCTTTTCGTTAGAAAAAAAAATACCAGTCTTGGCCTACTAAATTGATTTGGTGACCCACAATTTGAAAATTACTGTTCTGGTTACATGCCTAGGCGATGAATTATTGAGTGACAAGGTAAAAACAAACATTTTCTAGATTTGGCTGTATTTTAGTGTATATCCGTTCCCTCTGAACAGAGTGGGTGTGATGGTGGTTTGTACCCCTCTGCTCGGGCATTTGGAAATGTGAGGACACTGTTTGGTCATCACAGTGACTGAGGAGTGCTTTTGGCATTCAGTGGATGAGGTCCAGAGTGGAAGTGCCCTAAAGTATACAGGGCAGCCCTGCACAAGCAACGATTGTCGTGTCCAGAATATCTTCGGTGTCCTTGTCGAAAAACACTGGGCCTGACTGTGTAGTTTTTCTACCATTTTTCTTTTTGTGTGCTATTTATTGGTAACACTGTGTTATTGGAGGCGTGGGCTGTAACAAGCCTAGGGCTTGAAGTCTGGAATCAGAGTTTGAATCTTGCTACTTAACCAGCTCTGTTGTGTCCCTGAACAATGTATCTGCTTGTCTCTCTGCCTCAGTTTTTTGATCCAGAAAATGGAGATGACCATACCTACTTACAAGGGTTTGCCTTAGGAAATAAGATTATGGTTGTAGAGTATTTACAAGCTCATAAGTGCTCAATAAATGATAATTACTACATTATGAATTTGTACTGCTGTATTTATTTGTTCAGTTAAACCCGTTTTCTCAGGTAGAGACCTACTTACCTTACTTAAATCTTGCCTTTATTATTATCATTATTTTTTTTTGGAAAGGAAAAAGAGAAACCTTATGTGGCCACTTGGGTTAATAGAGTATAAAATAAAAGGATTCAGAGAAATTTGCCTTGAAGTGTCTCTTATTCTAATTTGTGTCCCCTTGATCTTTTCTTCCTTATTTTTATTGTAACCACCTTCCCAGTTCACGTGGATGTAGTGGAGCCAACCACACCAGCATCACAGGTCCAGAAATCTCCAAACCCTGAGTGGTTGGTCAGGACCTCTGCCGCAGAGAAAGCTACTGACTCCGCTGCAGCTACGTTTTTTAAAATGCCACCAGAAAAGAGCCCTGGATACAGCTAGAGGGCAGGAGCCCACCCACCGGGAGCCGCTGGGTGTCATGCAACGCATCCTAGACGTGGTGTCGCAGAGCCTTGCATATCGCAGTTGACGTTCCCAGTCCTTTTACCGCCAGGATGACCCCTCTTCAGACAAAGCAGTGGACTCTTTCTCTTAGAAAATCATGTTGTGCAAATCTGGTTTAAAAAAAAAAAAAAATTAGTAAAGTATTGCAGCAGCAGTTTAAAACAGAAAAAAAAAAGTCATCCTCTGCTATTTGTTACATTGCTGTCGTTGTCCCAACAGTTAACCTGCAGCCCCGTTTACAGAGCTGTTGCTTTTTGCAGGTATGTCTCTTTCCTTGAAAAACGAGTAACTGCTTTTGCATACTTTTTGTGTAGAGCTTTTAATATCATTTGAGGAAGTCCCAAATTGGTAGCCAGTTCTAGACAGATTTAAACACTGAGTTAAGACCGGTGTGTGGAATTGCGTTTGCAGAGACAAGGTTTGCCTTTGAGCCTGGTCTTGATTCACTGATGGTGCCAATAAGCTAAATCCATCAAGTTCTCATTTTGGAGCCTCAGAGGAGACCCCAGCGGCCTGGACAGCGGGAACTTCTTCCAGTTTTCTAAATGGCCTAATGGGATCTCCAGCAGATGCATTTGTACTTGGCCTCGTCTCCGAAGTTGGTGTTCTCCTGCGAGAGGATGTCTGTATTCATGATGTAATGAAGAAAATGGTTTAGTTGTTCAACAAACTTCAAATAGTCAGTGGATTGTGTCTTAATACTTCATGTCACAGTGTAAGCCTTTATGTACTAACTGGGAATTTTATTGTTAGTTTATAGGTCAGTAACCTGCAGCAGAAATTCATACTCTGTTATAATAATGGCTTCTTGGGGCCGTACTTTGGGGAGAAAAATGTCTTTTTGACACGCCTTTATACTTGGCGTGTTTATGACGGCTCAGCTGCGTGTGGAGTTATGTATACAGCCATGCCTGGAGTTGGATGCCGCTTTGTCAGAATGAGGAATAAGTGACTGCCTGGAACCGCTGGGGAAAAGCCACCCTTTCTAAAAAAGTATTATCAAGAGTGTCTGTCATTCGGAGGACTGGTTGACAGAGCGTTCTTTTTTGTACGAGTTGAGTACATTTACTCTGAAATGTACAGAAACTGTTTTCAAAGTGCCCACCGCTCTGGAACATTCCAGAGGAACTCCCAGCCCCGCACCTGGATATTTTCCGTGCTTGAATAGGTGCTGAGTGTCAGGACAGAGCCTCCTTTTCGCGAAACGCAGTTGTCCCTTCTCCTCACGCAGAATGTGAGGGTGGACTGCTCTATCACGTTCCCTTTAAAAATGGTAGTCCTCTCCAGTGCCAAGTCCAGGGTTTCCTTGTTGATGGGTGGGTGTGAGTCTAGTTGGAAAGGGGGACTTGAAGGTAATTTACGTAGCACTTCTCTGTAACGGAGAACGGAGAACATGTCAGCTGTAACAAGGGGTATGGTGGAGGGAGGGGCAGGCGGAGATTGTGAGGTGAGGGAGTGGCGTGAATGCCAACCCAGCATCTCTGGGAGCCACCCCTGGTTCTCATGCAGTAGTGAGTGTACTTCCCTTCCCTGGGGCCTATAGCCGTGGCAGTATAAGAGATAAAGTGCCTGTTGAATATGAAATGGCACTACCAAGTTGTTTTAGTGACGAAGGTAGGCTTGATTGTCCTGTGTGCATTCAAACCTAGTGTCCGTCGTGTCCTGAGACAAGTCTCTAATGTAATTAGTTGGATTTAAGGGAGAAATCCATGGACGTAATTTTACTTTCTTGGCACTAAGCTCTGGCTGTTGTAGAGATGGGTCCTGTCATCACAGCCTATTCAGACTTCCACAGTTCAGGGCGAGTCTTATGGCCTAGCAGTTCTCCTTTCTACCTGTGATTACAAATAATTTACATAGACAACTTTATTTACATTTTAAACATCTGTGTGATGTAAGGGCAGGTGACTGCTGCCGTTTTTCAGAGACCAGAAATAAAGTTTAGCACCTTGCCCAGAAATCACATAATCAAGCCAAAACTGAAATCCCAGATTTTTGGACTTCCTCTGCCCTGGGTTATAATCTTTTGTTTTTCATTGATAGACCTGAGTGACTCGGAGACCCATAATTTTGAAACAGTGTGTCATGAACGTTCATCATCTTTCTTGGGCATGCTTTTCTACATATTTTCAGTACATTCAACAGGGATTACCCCCAAATGCCATATCTACCTATAAGTGGGGAAGAAAATTAGTTGCCTAAAAAATAGCCATGAATACTTTGCAACACAGGGTTGTCAGCTGTGCTCCTCATTTTAGGCTGCTGCATGAGCATGCGTACAGAATTATTAACCAACTTACTTTGCTTCTTTTCTGTATGAGTCAATTCCAGAGGAGTAACCTTAGAATGGGGTGTTTTTTGAATCTTAAATTTTAAATTTCTTTTTTATATGGCCAAGTGTATGATGTCATACACCGAGAAAAGTCTGTTACCTTTCAACAAAAGATGTAATTTCAAGATCAGGCTTTGTAGTCTGTTGAAAAAACTCTCATAGCATGACTTCCTTTGGGGATAATCATTGAGCTCACATGCATTTGATCTACTCAAAACTAGTAACTGAAGCTGAGTTGCATAGTTCTTGCTTATTTCAGGGTTCTGATTTATCCTAGCCGGCTATACAGCCTGCCTGTCTGAATCCTAACCTGTATTTTCCACGGTGGGCACAAGTCAAGAGATTATCTACTTGCATGAGCATCATTCATAAAAATTAGTTTTCTTATGAATTTAAGGGAATTGGAGATTATTTTTCATTTTAAGGGAACAGGTTCATTTGCATCAACTCTTGTGTTACT